>NC_134598.1:35985142-36605142 GCF_037038515.1 Microtus pennsylvanicus
CATAGAGGCACACGCCCTTACTCCCATCACTTGGGAGGCAGAGGCAGGCGCATCTCTGTGAATCCAAGGCTGGCCTGGTCTATATGGTGACTTCTGAGACAGCTAGGATTACAGAGAGAGACCTTGTCTCAAAAAAAACCGAAAAAAATTGTATTATATTTGCGTGTATGTGCGCACATAACAATGCACGCACGTGTGTGCACCAAGACGTACATGGGTGGTCAGAGGGCCGCTTGCCTTGCAGGAGACAGTTCTCCCTTCTCTATGAGAGTCCCGGGGATTGAACTCAAGTCATCAGGCTCGGCTGCAAGAGCCTTTACCCACTGAGCCATCTCACCGGCCGCAGCCTCTTCTTTCAAATTTCAAATTAACTCTGCTTTCACTCATCTCCCCCTCTCAGGCTTCCCTGAAGGCAGACGATGCTAAGCTCCTTCTGCAGGACCTGCCTCTGGCTTCAGTCAGCACGTCTGTCACACACTACAGCCTCCTCCGAGGCTGCTGTACAACCTGTCCTTCTGCTGGGTTCATTTCCTGCCCACATACACACGCCTACCCTAGATCGAGCTTGACCTGAATCTCCTTCTCTTCTAACTTTTGATCTTCCTCCCTGAAGCTTCTCAGACGGGCCCCAGTGTGTGCAGCCTCCCCACGTCGTTCTGAAAACTTGCCTCGTCCTGCAGTCCCTCCCGGGCCCTTGCCATGAGAGGCTATCACAGACACTCACTTGCCAGACCAGGGGCATCTGTTATCAGTCCTGATCTCCATGTCACTTTACAGGGGACGTTATGAGTGCCTCTTTCATTACATTCAGTAAAGCCAAAAGTTCATGGTTCAGAATAAACAAAATCCAGAAACAATCAGACTTCCCCCCATGTCTCCGGGAAAGCGACAAGTCTCAGGCCACTGTGAATTCCATTTCCTCCCAGAGTGACACCTGTCAGCGGGGGTGGGGGGTTGGGGGGTGGGGTGGGGGGTGGCATTCTCGAAGGAATCCTGTTTAGTGGAGCTTGGGGTTAGGGATACACAGCTGAGGTAGGGTGGAAACTGTAGCCTCCTCCTTGGTGAACAAACCCGCGGACTCTCCCCTATGTGGACAGTGCGTTACAAAGTTATAAAGGAACAAAGCTGGATGGTTCTGGAAAGCCCGCCAAAGGGATGAAGCCCAAGGGAGCTAATGCTCACTCTACCTGCAGTAGCATGTCCTCCACGCTCAGGAACAGCTTCTCCGCCTCACTGACCTTGCCCATGAGTTTCAGGAAGCTCCCGATGAAGAGTATCATCCTGCATTTGTCGGCCACAGTCACCTGGGAGAGGTTGCATTCCAGGACTAGAAAAGGGAGACAGGCAAATCGGCCTGAAGCGCCCTGGGAAGGAACAAACCCCCTGTGCCTAGTCAGGGCTCCACAGCTGCGTCTCCGACTTTTTGGGGGGCGGGGACTGATTTGTTTTGTTTGTGACAAGTTCTTTTGGGCTTTTGGAGACAACATCTCACTCCATAGCCTAGGGGAGCTTTGAAGTCACAATTCCCTACCTTTGCCTCCAAACTGCTGGGATCGTAGACACATACCAGCCTATCTGGCTTCAAGACACCAGCAGATTTTATTACGAATATTGGCAAATACTTTAAATGATGCCATAAATGTCTACAATGGATTGTACAACCTTGCATAAACGTGAAAACCTAAAAAATCACACAGCTCTGTAGTAGTCAGAATGTAATCGGCCCCCATAAACTCACAGGTAGTGAGAACTGGCCCTGTCCCTCACAGGAGAGCTGGCCCCACACTCAGGAGAGAAGGCCCTATCTGTAGGGGGAAGGCTGGCCTTAATGGCATAGGTGTAGACCAGCTGGCTCCGCCCCTTGCCTGAGGGGGCGGTCCCAGCAGCCAGGACTGATCAAATCACCTACCACCCAGACCCACATCCAGGGTTTTGAGTTTGTGCACCCCAACATCTACCCCACTGTGACCTTCCCGAGTGTGTGGAGGGGCTGGTCCTGCGGAACCAAAGCTGCAGAATCTGCCTGACTTGGGCAACAGCCGAATATCAGATAGGAATTTCGGTGAGGGTCCAGTATTGATGGACCCAATAGCTGTGCTGCTGGTGTGCCTGAGAGCGTGGGTCAGCTGCACCTGAGAGCGTGGGTCAGCTACACTGCTGCCAGTGTACCTAAGAGCATGGGTCAGCTTCACCTGAGAGCGTGGGTCCACTGCACTGTGGCTGGTGTACCTGAGAGCGTGGGTCAGAACCACTATTGCTAGCATACCTGAGGGCATGGGTCAGCTGCACTGTTGCTAGCGTACCTGAGAGCGTGGGTCCACTGCACTGTGGCTGGTGTACCTGAGGGAACGGGTCAGCGCACCTGAGAGCGTGGGTCAGAAGCACCATTGCTAGTGTACCTGAAAGCATGGGTCACCTGCACTGTTGCTCGCGTACCTGAGAGCATGGGTCGCTTCTTTATTCTCTGGTACTGTTCTGCTTCTATCTTGGCAACGGAGAGCAGGAAAGCCTCAGACACATCACAGCCAGCTTCCAGCAGCACATCCCAGTAGTGGACAAGGTGCAGTCTGGTCCACAAACTCGGGTTGTGGATTTTTGATATGAAATCTGTGATGCTTGTGACACACATGATCATTTTAGAACTCATCCTTGAGGGAGCTATTCTTTACTTCCCATCTTTCACTAGCCTAGCCATAACCTCCCCCCAACCCCAGCAGGACCTCAAGTATTCCAGACCAAGAAGGGCACTGAACTTCTGAACTTCCTGCCTCAATCTCCCAAATGCTGGGATTACATATATGTGCCACCATGCCCAGTTTAAGTAGCCAAACACCAGACTCTGTGTATGACAGGAGTCCTAGCTGGGCAAACACTACCAATTTGTTGGTGGAGGCTGTTCGTTTGTTTCCTGGCCACCCAGACCTGAAATAATCACACTGAACCATATTAATTACAATACTTCTTGGCCTATTAGCTCAGGTTTCTTATTGGCTAACTCATATCTTGAATTAACCCATCTCTATTAATCTGTGCATCACCATAAGGTCATGGCCTACTGGCAAGGTTCTAAAGGCATCTGTCTCCTGCAGCGGCTACATGGCTTTTCACTAACTCCGCCTTCTTTCTCCCAGCATTCAGTTTAGTCACCCAGCTCTATTCTGCCCCACCACAGGCCCAAAGTAGTTTCTTTATTAACCAATGATAATAAGACATATTCACAGCATACAGAGGGGAATCCCACATCACCAACTGAGCTCTATCCCATGACACACAAGCATCTGTGTATGTGTGTGTGTTCACATGCGTGTGTGTGTGCATGCATGTGTGTGTGTGTACCACAAAGTTTAATTAGGGTTGCTTGCATAAGCACAAGTGGTAGGAGCATGGGCACCTTATCAATGACAATACCACTGAAAAAAAAATGACATCCCTTCCCCACAACCATTGACTGACAAAAGCCTGAGGGAAGACAGAGACCACCCACCATCCCCCCAAATTTATGAAGAAATGTTGATGGTTCCAATCTTGTACAGATAACCACAGGTGCAGTGAGTGTTTAAGTACAATGGCTACATCATGCCCAGATATGTTCTGTCTACCCATGTCCCCGTCCCTGGCACTTACATCCTTTCTCCCCTTCCTCCCTTACTATCCCCAGAGCCTTGTAGGAGAGCCAGTCCCATCCATTTCTTGAAGCTTTGGCCGTCACCAGATAATTATGAGCCTTTTACTCTTCCGTAGTGAGAGTCAGTTCTCCCCAACTACCCTGGCTCTACCTCCCAGACGAGGGGGTGCCCCCAACTCCTGTGCTTGCAGTTTCACATGAAGCACGGTCCCCCAAGTATGGGAACTGTCTGGCTCCACATCCTACCCCTCCCCCAATGTGTGGAAAGTGAGAAGGGCTTAGTGCTGTGTCTTAGTCGAGAGCTAGAACAGGGACAGAGGCCAGAGGCGGGTGAGACCTCAGTAAACTGAGTTAATGCATAAAGACACAGAAGGGAAGTTGGGAAAGGAAGGGACAAAGGACAGCCAAGAAAAGCAAGGACAAGAAGCCGGCCACCAGCATGGCCCGCCTTCGATCCTGTCCAGCTGTTGCCTTTGTCTCTATGGAAGGCCTGGAAGAACACACACGGAATAGAAGGAGGAGAATGCGGTAGTGACGGACAGATAACAGAACATCCTGGGGGATCTACCTACCACGAGAGAGGATTCCACACGCAGGTCCCACACGTGAAGAAATGAATGATTTGCACAGGGAAGCCATGTTGCCGAAGTGACGTCAACATCCCATCTGAAGCTAGCAGGACTTACCCGGGGCTGGTGACAAAGCTGCATAGGCCTTCCCAGGAGCCGCTCATCTTCATGTGCCACGGCAGCTCCTGGTACGCTCTCCAGAAGACGGTTTGCCGCTGGAAGTATCTTATCAAGACATGGTGGAAGTGCGTCTTCTTGTGGTTTGCCGTGGTCTCGGGCACGTGTGTGCTGCTCTCTCTGACCGGAGTGATTACACCTATTTCAAAACCAATTGCAGCCTCACAGTTCCAACTTTCTTAGTGTATGAAAACGCTATCGAAAAATATGACAACTCTATGCTATAATTACGGGAGGAACAGTCAAGGCATCTTGGAGAGTAGCTTGTACAGGGCTGGGGAAATGGCCCAGTAGGGAACTCTTGATGAACAAACAGGAGGCCTGGCATTTGGATTCTCCGGAACCCGTATAAGCACCAGGCAGATGTGAGGGCTCACCTGTAATCACAGCACTAGGGAGAAAGAGAAAGGGCAGCCCTGGGGCAGCCTCGTTGGCCAGCTAGCTAAGTGAGCCAGGTCACAGCCAACACTGAAACAGGTACGATCATCCTACTGAGCACACTGCCCAGTGGTGCCAATTCTGATGCAGGTACCTGCAGAAGTGTTTCCTTCACACCCACAGGTTCCACCGAAGGGCCCTTCAGCTTCTGTCCTGTCTCTGGTTTTCTATCTGCTAAGTCCTGACAGGCTGAGCCACCTGGAAACAAATCTCCCAAAAGTCCAGAGTTTTGCTTAATCAGGGTATGGTGGTGTCTAGCCTTGAAAAAATCAAAATACTGGAAATGTTTTTACATTTTTTCCTAGTCAATTTTTCTTTTCTTTGGTTTTTCAACAGTTTTTCTTACAAGATGAATGGAACACACACTAAATGGCACACCAAGCCCCATGTTGCCGTAAAAACCATAGCCAAGAAGAATCCACTGTTAAACCTTCTGCATTTGACTGAAACAGTTTCCAAGATACCCACACATTTGGAGAGAGTTTGGGCCATTTCGTCAAAAGTGTACACATATGTTCTGGTGACAATGAGGTGCTTATGAGACCCATGGAAGAAACAGAAGACCCCCCCCTCGCTGCACGGTGAAGGCTTTTCTGTGGGGGGCACATTGAGAAAGTAAGGTAGGAAGTGGGAGAGAAAATAAATGGGGCAGATAATATTCTGAGTCCAGACTTGGAAGTGTTAAGCACAAAGGCTAAAATTACCAATATTTTGGGCTGGGGCGTAGCTCGTTGTAGAGTGTGTTCTTAACACACACGGGCTCTGGATCCAATGCCCAGCACACGTGAAAAGGATGGGGTTATGGGATGTTGCAGATAACACCGAATTTCATTCGTTCTTTTTACAAAATAGCCTCATGAGGAAGAGAAGACTAAGAATCCTCCGATGACAAATGAAGCTACTTAAAAAACAGAGACCAGGGGACCGCTCTCCTCCAACTACACAGGGATGCGAAGGAAGGTCTGGCCTGTGCTTACACACTATAGCACACTTCTCCTGGACAGACTTAGCCTCGAACACCTGAGACCTAGTGAGCCTCACACACTACACTGACAACAACTGCTAACCTCGGGGGCTTCGGAGAACAAAAGATCATTACGTCTGCCTTCGGACTGGGGGGCCTGGAATTCTAATCCAGGTTGGGAAATGCCAGAGGAGAATCATCTTAAATGTTTCATGGCCACACAGTCATACAGTCCCAACCAGCAAAGGAACTGGAAAACTGTCATTCAAACGGCTGCCATGGAGATTATATAGGTAACAGATGTGACACTAGACTTACACGAGCTCCTATACCCTCAAGGTAAATATCGCCGGTATCCTTATTTTGCAAGTGAGAAACAGAGTTTAAAGGAGCTAAGCACATTGCATAAGATCTATCGGTTCTGTAAGATTCCAGAGTCATCACTTGTAATTAAAAAAATCATTTTTAGAAGGAGCTGTGAGGGACCCGGTCTGCTCCCTGAGGGAAA
This sequence comes from Microtus pennsylvanicus, assembly GCF_037038515.1. Taxonomy (NCBI): domain Eukaryota; kingdom Metazoa; phylum Chordata; class Mammalia; order Rodentia; family Cricetidae; genus Microtus; species Microtus pennsylvanicus. The sequence goes on from NC_134598.1 coordinate 35,991,424, forward strand.
CCCCTGGGGGGCTCATTGAAGTCAGATCTCCTTTACTTTACGCAGCTGGTGTCCTGCCTCTTTACCCAGTCATTTCCACCAGAGCAATGCCTAATGCCCCCTCCCTCTGGCCCCAGGGCATTCTCACGGAGAGGCTCCTCACCCAGCAGCTTGTGCTCCACCGCACTCCGCAGGGACTGGTGCCAGAAGCAGAGGAGGCCGTTGGGTTTCTCCTGGATCCAGTGCTTGGAGGCATTGCGGAAGGCTGCCCAGTGCACCGCGGTCACTTTTTGGTGGTTCCTGTAGCCCAGCATGTCCAAAATCTGGAGCAGTTCATCCTCAGCCAGCCCGCAGTGTGAGATGCACAGCAAACACAGCGCGTCGGCCACCCAGCCACTCAACCCTGTGCAGCCACAACGGTGGGGACAGAAGCACGGGAGAGCGTGAGTCAGTGAGAGTGGGGACCGCTCCCTCAACCAAGCAATAGCCCAGACTTACAAAGGAGTGAGCAAATGACCAAAGTCCCCCAGGAGGAGGTGCTGAGAGGGGATTTGAGCCCAGCCTACCTTCAGAGCCCATGGCATTACCCACGGTTCTCCGGGTCACAGCCAACACTGGGACAGGTACAATCACCCTACTGAGCACACTGCCCAGTGGTGCCAATTCTGATGCAGGTACCTGTAGAAGTGTTTCCTTCACACCCACGGGTACCACCGAAGGGCCCTTCAGCTTCCATCCTGTCTCTGGTTTTCTATCTGCCAGCTAGAGTAGAACCAGATCGCAAGAAACAAAGCACCATGATCCACTGCCTTCTGTAGACTGAAGGGACTCATACCACCTGCTGTCTCCGGGTAGAGGTGGGTCTGAAGCCCAGCTGATGAAGCTTCCCCTGACCTTGACTGAACTCAGCCAGGCTCTTCCTAGACCTGTGGTGGAGCTCCCCAGACCAGTCAGGATTGCTGGCCAGTGCTGGGAAGCTGCAGTCCCTGGAGGAAGAAGCCTAGGTTTTACTGCACAGTTCAGGGACGGGGTTGCACAGAATGGCTCTGTGTGACTCTTCTAGGGGACCTCACGTTCACCCCTGTGGAGATGGGGAACGGTACGGTAAACTCGAAATCCATTCCTTGATAGAAATGCAAACTGCAGAGCAGAAGATTGGGTGGGACAACAGAGCGCAGCGGTAATCAACGCATCCGGTACTCCTCATCCTCCTCTCCAAGCCCATTCCAGTCTAGCCTCCACGATGGAAGGGAAGACTGACGTAGTTGAAACAACGCGAGGAAAGCCTGTTTCAAACCAGACTTTACAGGCCTACCGCACAGACAAAGGCTGGAGAGGATAAAAAAAAAAAACTTCCAAAGCCTGCTTGGAATTCTAGAATACGTTGTTTACCACAAACAATCGACTCACAGGATGAGCTAACAGTGCTACTGGATTTTTTTCCCCACCTAGGAAGAAAGCTGTTGCAGAACTGAGAAAGATTTAGGGGAGAGATGATAGGAAGTCAGGACTCAAGAAGTCGGGTATGGGGGCACACACTTTTAGTCCTAGAACCTGGGAGGCAAAAGCAGGTGGAACTCTGTGAGCCTGGTCTACATGGCAAGTTCCAGTCCAGCCAGATCTACATACAGGGAGCTTGTCTCAGAAACAAAACAGAAGCAGGGTTGAGGCTTTCTGCGGTGAGGATGAGGGACTGTACCAGCAGGGGGCAGCAGAGACAGACTAACCAAGAAAAGACACTGAGCTCCCTGGAGAAGCTCAAGTTCACCTGGGATCGTTTCCACAGCAGAAGACTGTGCAGGGGTAATGACAACCAAAGACACCCCGGCACCAAGGTTCCATCCAAGGGAGGCATGGAACGTATTTGGATTCTTGCCAGACTTAAGAGGCCCCTTTGGCTGGAGATGTGGAGAATATACCTGAACCACTGGAGCGGCTTATACCAAAAGTACAAGCGTGGATCAAGAGAGTGGTTTATATCGAGCCCTGAAAAATCCCAGATTTGTGCCTAATACAGTCCTCTTTATGGTCAGCATGTACCTCTTTAGACAGAATCATCATATTTAGCCATATGAAGAAGAGTTAAATAAGAATTTCAGATAAACTAATTTTTAGTACAGACAAGCCCCCATGCAATATCTGGGACATATTTATTCTGAGAAGTGCTTGCCATTTTTCTAGAATCCAATAAGTGATCAAGTGCGTCCCATTCAATATCAGAGACATATTTCTATTCGTAATATTATTTTTAAAGATTTATTTATTATCGATATGAGTCTGCGTAAGTTTATGTGCACCATGCGAATTCAGGTGCCTGCAGAGGCCAGAAGGCATCGGGTCTCCAGGAAATGGAGTTAGAGTAACTGTGAGCCACCTGAAGTGCATGCTGGGACCCAAACTCAGGTCCTCTGCTGAGCGGTTCTCCGGCCCCTGGAATACCACTCTTTTCTTTTTATATCCCTCCCCCAAAATATTATTTGCTATTGATCTGAAATTCAAATCCAATAAGTCCTGTATTTCCTCTGACAATTCCCTCTCAAGACCCTTCCCCCGAGCAAGCGGACTCCCAACAAGATGTCCAAACTGCCCAAACCTTTTCCTGCAGCCACCATGTCTGAGTTTGCCTCTTTATGCTTCAGATTCCAACCGTAATCTTCAACCCAGCGTTTCAGAATCAGCTCCCAGAGCTCCGGGATGGAAGCCACCTCCATGTACTCCCTCAGACACTGGAACTCGTTGCGGTAGATCCTGCACTCCTGCAGTTCGCTGGCGATGATCGTGAGCTTCAGGGGGTTCAGGTTCGGCTTCTTCCTCAGAATGGGTTTGCTCTGCCCAAAGCGTTCCTGGTCAGGGGCGGAGAGATGCTGTCTGAAGATGCTGAACTTAGTGTCTTCGTCCCCCATGCCCGAGAACTCCACAATCCGCACATCAGGGCGGGTGCACAGCGATTTGCAGGACAGACTGGAGGAGACGGTGCTCAGAATGAACTTGCAGTGAGGAGGGAGCGAGCGTGGCAGCCACGAGAAGTCTTTTGCCTGTGGGAGACATTTGAAAACTTGAAAGACCTTAAAAGTACTTTGCTAGCTGGGCGGTGGTGGCACACGCCTTTAATCCCAGCACTCGGGAGGCAGAGGCAGGAGGATCTCTGTGAGTTTGAGGCCAGCCTGGTCTATAAGAGCTAGTTCCAGGACAGGAACCAAAAAGCTACGGAGAAACCCTGTCTCAAAACTTCCAAAAAAAAAAAAAGTACTTTGCAATGGTTTTCACACTTAGGACGGAATACTGGGTGTGAGTACAGGGTAAGGGCGGGTTATGACACCAAGAGTAACTCGGATAGGAAACCATTTGGTAGTAAGAAGTACAAATTCACACAGAATGAAACCGTATTTGACTGATACATCTATGCTGAATCTAACAGTGCAAATCTGGACTCTTAAAAACAGGTTCCTACAAACAACTTAATATAATCTCAAACCTCTGAAGAATCACCCACAGTGATATCTAACAAAGGAATTCTAGCAAAAGGCAAATTGAACCTGCTTAGTAAAATAAGAAGACCCTGTTATGGTTTTTTTTAAAAAAAACAACAACTTACTTTTTACAGTAAAACTATTACAAGTTAAACACCTAATATGATCTTTTCTTGATTATCATTCAATTTTTAATTACACTTTCATTTCCTTGTGTGCACATGTGGAGGTGCAGGCAGGTGCCGTGACACATGTGTGGAGGTCAGAAGGCAGCCTTTGGGGTCAGCTCTCTCCTATCTGTGGACCCCAGGTATTCAGCTCAGGTTGTCAGCCATGGCAGCAGGCACCCTTCCCACTGGCTCCGTGCGTCTGGTTCGGATCCCACCCCTTCGTTATCTCTGAGCCATAGACAACACCTAGCGTCTCTTTCCCCTCTGTCCCACCGAGGATGATGAGTAGCCTCCTTCTGGATGTCTGTGTAGACTACAGACCTTTGATTCTGAGACAAAAAGAGTATTTTGCTACATTTAAATCTGGTACCCCGTCCATGGTAAATGCCAGGTAAATATATGTCTAATAAAATACCAGGGAATATTTAAAATCAGTAATGGATAGACGTAGGAGCACAGCACAATAGAAACATATTTAATATAATAATCGGGGACTTTTTTCATAAAGGAAGTGTAATTTTTAAGAGCTGTTACCTTCTGACCTGAAATCCCATAAATGCCGATCAACTCCTCAATCCCATCGAGGACAAGCACGCAAGGCTTCAAGCTGATGGAGGCTAGGAACACTTCTACAAGAAGCGAAAAGACCAAGACATCTGAGTCTTCGTTAAGGAAGTCCATTTCAATCTGGGGACCTACAACACAGAAATTTCAGATTAGGTGAGAACGTTCCCGTCACGGCTAGGGTGTGCTGATGGGCTGGGGGACAGAGAGGCTGGGGGGTGAGTGCTGCTCACGGCTGTGCGGTGGACACTTGCAACGGGCCTGCTCGGCTGGCTTCCTCGAGGCATTCAGGCCAGAGTGGTTGGTGGGATTGGTCACCAGGTGTCTCCAGTACATTTTCAGGATTTCATATGAAAATACTATGTATGGTGTTTGCGCGTGCGTGGGAGGGGGTGCGTGTGTGTGTGTGTGTGTGTGTGTGTGTGTGTGTGTGTGTGTGTGTGGCTGGAGGCCAGGGATAAGTGTCTGGTGTCCTCCTCAATTACTCTCCGCCTCAGTTTTTGAGACAGGGTCTCTCTCTAAAACTGAAGCTCACTGCTGTCGCACCAGCTGATCCGTGAGCTCCACAGACCCCTCCTCCTATCTCCACCTTCCCAAGAGTCCAAAGTTTGATACAAAACCATCACAATGAAGGAAAGCTCCAAGCAGAAGACGTTCTAGTAGACATAACTATTTTTTCTTAAAGTTATGTTAAAGATGATAAAGATAGTAATAAAGTATGTTAAAGATAAAGATAGAAATTGATCCTTGATATTTCCCTTTGTTTGGGAAGACCCAATCTGTCTCTCTGAAAGGTCTGATTTAAATGTTAATATCTGAAATTAAAATTTTAATTTAATTTAAATAGTTTAAATTCCCATTTAATGACTTACCAGTAGGCAGACTTGGTTGCTCTCTGTGTGTATGCATGCTCCTGTGTGTGTGTTCACGTGTGTGGAGGCATCATTCAACACAGGTTTGCCCGGAATCTTCTATGCCTGTGCCAGGCACTAGGTATATCAATGGCCAATAAAATAGACGTGGCCTCTGAACCCACGGGGCTTGCAGAGGGAGACAAACACTAAAACAAACAATACTGGGACCTTCGTAAGTCACCTGGGGAATGAAGAAGAAGTCCCATCCCCAGGAAACACCATCATGAGCGGCTGGGACTATGTTGGCTGTCAGTCAGTGAGAGCCCTGAACAGAGGCTTAAAGAATGAGAAAGAGTTCACCAGCAGAGGAAATGGAGAGACGTGAATGAACACAGGGATGGGTCTACTCCAAAGAAAGCAAACTTGTGGAGCAGAGGGCAAGAAGCCAAGGAAGTGATCTTGGCCCAGGGCACAAAGCCCGTCACCAAGCTGAGGCTGTCTGCCCATTTATCCATCAACTCATGGGCAGGTTCTCCTGACAGCCGAGCAAATACTAGCGAAGATCAAGATCTTCCAAAAGACTGAGACTTTCCTTCACTGCCTCTCGGAGGCCAGGCAGGGCAGCACTGAGGACAAAGAGTTTCAGAGTCAACCAGAGTCCCAGCTTCGATTCTGCCCACGTGTCGCTTGGTGATGCTGCCGCTCTGAGCCCCGGTCTCCTTGTCAGGATGCTAACGCTAGCTAAGGGCCTAGAACAAGGTGCTGATGAAGCCCTTAATCCTTCAATCTGTAGAACTCGCCTTTTGGGACTGCCACCCGATATTATGGAACGTGGTGGAGAGGAATTGCATCAAGAACAAAGCTTGAGAAGGGACGCCAGCTGCCAGCAAGGGGGGGGTGGAGTCGGGACGGGAGGACAGAATATCAAGAGAGCTGGATGGTGGCCGTTCGCCTTCACCACATACTTTGTCCTGGCAGACCCAAGCTGGGGCCAGAAAATCAGAAACAGGTCACACATAGCATTTGTTGTCCCAGAGAGGAAGGGTCCCTGCCCACATCTCCCTGAGAAACGCTTGCAGATGCGGAGAACAGAGGTGGGTCGCAGGAAACCCGGCCGAAGTGGCTGAACCTGCAGGGTGCGCTTGCGTTCTCTCAGCCGCACGTCTGAGCGCTGCGCCCACGCCCACCTCGGAAACCGGCTGAGCTGTGAAGCGCAGATAGCCCTGAAAACGCCGCCTCTCAGCCTCGACCCTAATCAGGGCTGCAGTGGCAACGGGGCAGATTCCTAGAGCAGCCTCTCTGCGCCTGTACCTAGAAAGGGGAGGGGGTGGGGGGTGCATGTCTCGCATCCCTTAATCGTGCACCCCGCTGCTTCTTTCTCCAACCCAGGGAGGAATTGCTAATCCTACTAACCAAAAACCACAGCAGCAAAATAATAGTAGCAGCAGCGTGCCGGGTACCATCGTCAATCCTCACACTTAGACCTTTCCACTCGCACGCAGCCTTAGGGGGTAGGTTTACAGGTGAGAAACTGGGAAAAGAGCTTGAGTAAACAGTAAACTACTCAGGCTCGCTCAGGCTCAGCCGGTGGGTCAAGTCCAAAGTTTCCTCTCCCACTCCCCCACCCCCGCCTCACAAGGAGCTCACTTGGAGAGCTGTCTGGTTTACCCAGGCTTTTCTGAATCTGTCCTGCTGCCGCCAGACTAAAAGCCTGCTTGTTTGGAAGACAGCAGCTGTTTTTATTGGGCCTTTCCTGAGCCCCAAGACACGCTCGTTAAAATAACAGCTCACTTCGGGGATAAAATCATAATTGGGTGTGTTCAGCCGAGCTTACATCATCAGCTGCCTGGCCCAGGCGAACACCTAGGGGATGTGCCAGAATAGACCTAGGAGCCTACGGAGACGGAGACGGTCGGCCACACCTGTTTCTGCTGACTCTGATGTAACCTGCTTTACAGACTCGGGAAGTGCAACCAGAGAGAACTCAGCCGTCCACATTCACCCTGCATGCACACACCTGCCCTGCCCCCACGTGGATTGTATGAACTCTTCCAAAGACACTGTGAGGGACCTCAGATTTACTCAGGACCTAGGAGCGCACACGGGTGGACGGCAAGAGACTGTGTCACCTGCAGGCAGTCAGCCGCGTGTGTGAATACGCGCACAGCCCAGATGCGGAACAACGGTATCCACTACTGTTTATCAGTGCTTACTGGACGCCAGGCTTACACCGCACACAAATGCCTTTGTCTTTTGTACTTTATCCTAGCTAATCCTCTTAAATGCCTAAAAGATACTTTTCCTTTGATGCCCACATTTGTACACGTAGAAAAACAAAGCTGGGTTTGGCAGGCTTGTGATTGGAGCGCTTGGGGAGTAGAGTTGGGAGTTCAAGGCCATCCTTGACCACACAACAAAATTGAGACCGCCCTGACCTACAGGAGACCTGTCTCAAAAAAATAAAAATAAACAAAAAACAAATAGGAACCAAGCCACAGGAAGTTAAAATAACTTTCCCAAGGCCATAGGTTAGAATGCAGGTTCTCAGGCTCCCAGGACAGGACGAACTTAGCGCAGGCCTCCTGACTGCTCTCACTGCGGGAACAACACACCCTGCATCTCCAATATCACACATCCAGAACAGAACCCTTGACTTCCTCCAAACCTGCTTTCCCTCCCCCATCCCACGGGCACTGCCTGTCTCGGTGAGCGGCCCTTGCCTTTCATTTAGTTCCCTAAAGCCCAGAAACGGGAATTGTCCTCAGTTTCCCCTTTTCTTCAACTCATATCCTGTTCTTCAGCAACTTCTCAAACTGCCCACAGCCCTCAACCAACATGTCCATCATCTTGCTAGGACCAGTTCAATAACCAATGATAAATGTCCCTCCCTATCTGCAAGCTGGCTTCTCTGCGTCCATTTCCCATGCACCGAGTCATGCCATCCCCTGCTTGGAACCTCCACTAGGTTCTAGCTTCATGTAACAGAATCCACACCTGGTGTTCTGCCAAATGAAGCAGCCCTGCCCTCACTTCCTGCTTTGTCTGAGAGACCATGTCCTCCAGTGTGTCTGAGAGACCATGTCGTCCTCCAGTGTGTCTGAGAGACCATGTCCTCCAGTGTGTCTGAGAGACCATGTCCTCCAGTGTGTCTGAGAGACCATGTCCTCCAGTGTGTCTGAGAGACCATGTCCTCCAGTGTGTCTGAGAGACCATGTCCTCCAGTGTGTCTGAGAGACCATGTCCTCCAGTGTGTCTGAGAGACCATGTCCTCCAGTGTGTCTGGGAGACCATGTCCTCCAGTGTGTCTGAGAGACCATGTCCTCCAGTGTGTCTGAGAGACCATGTCCTCCAGTGTGTCTGAGAGACCATGTCCTCCAGTGTGTCTGAGAGACCATGTCCTCCAGTGTGTCTGAGAGACCATGTCCTCCAGTGTGTCTGAGAGACCATGTCCTCCAGTGTGTCTGAGAGACCATGTCGTCCTCCAGTGTGTCTGAGAGACCATGTCGTCCTCCAGTGTGTCTGAGAGACCATGTCGTCCTCCAGTGTGTCTGAGAGACCATGTCCTCCAGTGTGTCTGAGAGACCATGTCCTCCAGTGTGTCTGAGAGACCATGTCCTCCAGTGTGTCTGGGAGACCATGTCCTCCAGTGTGTCTGAGAGACCATGTCCTCCAGTGTGTCTGAGAGACCATGTCCTCCAGTGTGTCTGAGAGACCATGTCCTCCAGTGTGTCTGAGAGACCATGTCCTCCAGTGTGTCTGAGAGACCATGTCCTCCAGTGTGTCTGAGAGACCATGTCCTCCAGTGTGTCTGGGAGACCATGTCCTCCAGTGTGTCTGAGAGACCATGTCCTCCAGTGTGTCTGAGAGACCATGTCCTCCAGTGTGTCTGAGAGACCATGTCCTCCAGTGTGTCTGAGAGACCATGTCCTCCAGTGTGTCTGAGAGACCATGTCCTCCAGTGTGTCTGAGAGACCATGTCCTCCAGTGTGTCTGAGAGACCATGTCCTCCAGTGTGTCTGAGAGACCATGTCGTCCTCCAGTGTGTCTGAGAGACCATGTCGTCCTCCAGTGTGTCTGAGAGACCATGTCCTCCAGTGTGTCTGAGAGACCATGTCCTCCAGTGTGTCTGGGAGACCATGTCCTCCAGTGTGTCTGAGAGACCATGTCACTATCCAGTGTGTCTGAGAGACCATGTCCTCCAGTGTGTCTGAGAGACCATGTCCTCCAGTGTGTCTGAGAGACCATGTCCTCCAGTGTGTCTGAGAGACCATGTCCTCCAGTGTGTCTGAGAGACCATGTCCTCCAGTGTGTCTGAGAGACCATGTCCTCCAGTGTGTCTGAGAGACCATGTCCTCCAGTGTGTCTGAGAGACCATGTCCTCCAGTGTGTCTGAGAGACCATGTCCTCCAGTGTGTCTGAGAGACCATGTCCTCCAGTGTGTCTGAGAGACCATGTCCTCCAGTGTGTCTGAGAGACCATGTCCTCCAGTGTGTCTGAGAGACCATGTCCTCCAGTGTGTCTGGGAGACCATGTCCTCCAGTGTGTCTGGGAGACCATGTCCTCCAGTGTGTCTGAGAGACCATGTCCTCCAGTGTGTCTGAGAGACCATGTCCTCCAGTGTGTCTGAGAGACCATGTCCTCCAGTGTGTCTGAGAGACCATGTCCTCCAGTGTGTCTGAGAGACCATGTCCTCCAGTGTGTCTGAGAGACCATGTCCTCCAGTGTGTCTGGGAGACCATGTCCTCCAGTGTGTCTGAGAGACCATGTCACTATCCTGTGTGTCTGAGAGACCATGTCCTCCAGTGTGTCTGGGAGACCATGTCCTCCAGTGTGTCTGAGAGACCATGTCCTCCAGTGTGTCTGAGAGACCATGTCCTCCAGTGTGTCTGAGAGACCATGTCCTCCAGTGTGTCTGAGAGACCATGCCATCCAGTGTGTCTGACCACACTGGCCCTCTGTTTCCAGCTCTGGAACCATAGCATGACTTGACCTTTCCCCTTTGCTGGAATGTTCTTCCTTCTGGTTTCTATATGGTTAGCCTCTGCTGACTGTGAGATGAGAAGGAGGCTACCTGTTCCGGCGGCGTCATCCCTTCCATGGGGAAGGGCTAGCCTTCCAAACCTGCCTGATATTTTATGGGGTGGAAGCACAGGCCTCCAGTTTGGAGGGACAGGCATGCCTCTTCCACTTCCCCCTTTCCTCTGGCCCAGCCGTTCTCAACATGGGGGTCAAGACCCCTTTGGGCAGTCAACCCACCCCTCCACGGGGTTGTGTATCCGAAAGTTACATTACAGTTCATAGCAGCAGCAAAATCACAAGTTATGAAGTAGCAACAAAAATAATTTCACAGTTCCACACAACATGGGGAAGTGGGCTAAAGGCCCCAGCGTCAGGGCATGTGAGGACCCTGATCCAGCCCCAGGCAGAGGTGGGCCTTTCTAGAACAGCCTCTGTGAGGAAAGACTCTGTTTCCTCCGGGCACCACAGGGATGAATGCTGCTTGCTACTCATTCAAGAGACACCGAGTAGACTATCACCAGGAAGAGAGAAGCTCTAGGAAGAGAGAAGCAGGATATGGGGGTGAAGCCATAAGGATTTACTCAAGACAAGAGAAGGCCAGTCCCAAGGGAACTGTTTCTTTCTCTTTCTTTTTGTTTTTGGTTTTTGTTTTGTCTTTTGTTTTACAAGACAGCGTTTCTCTGTAGAACTTGCTTTGTAGACCAGGTTGTCCTGGAACTCACAGAGATCTGCTTCCCTCTGATGGCTGGGACGAAAGGGGTGGGGGCGGCAACACCTGGCCCAAGAACTGCTCACTTCTAATTCAGATGCACTTTGACAATTTTAAAGTGAATTATCCTTTGAGTCATGATTTTATTTTCATGGGAAAAGGACACAACATTTTTAATGATTTTTCTTTTTATATTAAGGTTCACGCTTGCGTCAAAATCAATTTTTTTTCTGGTCTTAAGAACTTTTGGGTTTTAGTTTGACAAGTGACCTGAGGTGGTTAAAGCAGTCATATTGATATTTATACAAAGTAAAAGTGGGGGCTGGAGAGATGGCTCAGCAGTTAAGAGCATTGGCTGCTCTTCCAGAGGACTTGGGTTCAATTCCCAGCATCCACAAGGCCACTCACAGCTGTCTATAACCCCAGTTTCAGGGAACTCTGACACCCTTACACAAGCATACATGCAGGAAAAACATCAATGTACATAAGATAAAAATGAATATTATATTATTATTATTTTGGTTTTTCAAGACAGGGTTTCTCTGTAGCTTTGGAGCCTGTCCTGGAACTAGCTCTTGTAGACCAGGCTGGCCTCGAACTCACAGAGATCCGCCTGCCTCTGCCTCCCGAGTGCTGGGATTAAAGGTGTGTGCCACCACTGCCCAGCAATAAATTATTTTTTTTTTTAAAGTAAGAGTGGCGTGCAGGAAGACCAGCGGGGGGGTGGGGCTTGTGCTGTCCCCTGCCTGTGAGGCTGGCTCCGTTACCGTGGGCGCTGTGCTGCAGCTCCATGACGAAGTAGTGGATCACAGTCATGATGTCACTGCTTTCGCACGTGCTCCCCACGAAGTACGGGATCATCAACACTCCAGGATGTTTGCTTCTGAAGTCGCTGACCCAGCTGGCGATGAGAGTGGATTTCCCACAGCCGCGTTCTCCAGACAAGAGCAAAATCGACTTATAAGCCGGAAGGGAATTTACTCTGAAAAACAGAAGGGTAAGTGGCAGGCACGGCTATTTACCAAGAACGGGAAGGAGAGGAGACATTTTCCCTTCTAAGAGAGGTGATACTCTGGCCTGAGGCAGGAGGCTTCAGGAGGCTTCAATCATTCCTCCTCGGACCTGCAGCTTTGTATGACATGAGGTTAGTAGAGTAGAGATGGGAACTTCAGAAGGCTCCTCTGGCTAGACAGACCCCAGGACTGTCCGACGTGAACTTCAAGTACAGTCAAGTTGGCAGCGTCAGAGGACTGTTTAAAAGACTGAAATAAAGGGGGCTGGAGAGATGGCTCAGTGGTTAAGAGCATTGCCTGCTCTTCCAAAGGTCCTGAGTTCAATTCCCAGCAACCACATGGTGGTTCACAACCATCTGTAAAGAGGTCTGGCCTTCAGGCATACAGACAGAATATTGTATACATAATAAATTAATTTAAAAAAAAGACTGAAATAAAAATTCTCAAGTAGGTCACTAAAAAGCTGCCATTTTTGCAATAATTCTGTCTTCATCGATATAAATTGGGAATCAACGCTCTAGTACTTAAATTCCTTCATTAATAATTTCCTTTCTTTTTATTTATTTACTATTTATTATTATTTGGGGTGGGTGGAGACAGAGTTTCTCTGTGTAGCCCTGGCCTGGCAGTCCTGGAACTCACTCTGTAGACCAGACTGGCTCAAACTCACAGATCCATCTGCCTCTTCCTCCCAAGTGCTGGGATGAAAGGCGTGCGCCACCACTGCCAGGCTTTCACCGATAACTTTCAAAACTGGGATTTAATTTTGAGTCCTTCTTCTACCTCTGCCGTCAGCCTTGTTGAAATATGTCATCTAGGTGACCTGGGAGACCAGACAGCCAGCAGTTCATCACACACACACACACACACACACACACACACACACACACACACACCGTGCCTTTTCTCTAGCCTCGGGGCTTCTGTATTTGCAGTTCTGTCTGGAATGTTCTTCCAGGTCCTGTTTCCAGGTTTGCATAGCGGCTGCCTCGCTCGTTTCTATTGGTTACCCACACATCACTTCATCACCCAGGCCTTCCCTCGCCCTATCCGCCGGCCCCTTCCATTTCAGTTTGCTCCACTGGCCCTTGAAGACATGGAGCACACTGCACACCTCATACATGCTGCTTAGGTAGTCCCTGTGCCCAGGATCAAATGCCACAGGGGCGGGGATGAAACTGTGTGCGACCCCAAGCGGGTCAAACCAACGAGTACAAACACAGATGAGATGCATCTGCGTAAACAGAGACAGAGTCTTCATGGACGTCACGGACGACAAATGGAAACCTTCTTACTAAAAACTCTACTGCTAGAAGGCTGATGTGTGACCTGGCGTGGCAGCACATGCTTATAATGTCAGTATTCGGGAGACACGGACGGGAAGATGTCCAGGAGTTTAAGGCCGACCTAGAACACAGAGTGAGTTTGAGGCCAGCCAGGGCTACGCAGTGAGATCGCGTCTGAAGGAGACAGAAAGAGAAAAGTAAAGAAAGAAGTTGGTATTGCAGTCATGCTTTACACCTTAGAACGAGGATCGTTCTTCTATTGATTTACACACAGTACGGGGCAGTGTTCCAGATGGTAGAGCAAACAGAGCCCTAAGTGTTTCCACACAGTTAAAAAGACTACCTAATCACTGTGCTCTTACTGGGTCCAATTTAAATTCTTCAATTAAAAAACAAAAAAACAATGGCCTATTCAAAAACAATAAAACACTGAGAATCTACAAAGCAAAATCATTAGTTTTAAAGTACACCGTTGATTTTCATTATACAAGGATATATAACCATCACTGCTATTTAACTCCAAAACGCACCCAGTATCTCCAAAAACCTCTGTCCCCTTAATAGTCACCCTCCTTTCCGTCCCCACTCTCTCTCAGCAGAAACACCCTGACTCTGCTTCTGCCGACTCACTTATACCAGCCTAACGTTGTTAACCTGTGTATTCGCCTACAGTCTGAAGAGCGTCGGCTGACTCTCACGCTGCCGTGACCTAGCATGGGCACCCAGATCCACCAGAAAGCTCGGTGGCCGCGCCGAGTGGCCTGCGATGGGAGTGTTGCGCCTGGGATAGGAACTACGAAGGCCTGCCGGTGCCATCCTGGCTACTGAGAATAAAGGAGATCTACAGGAAGAGCTAGAGGAGACTGAAAAGGATATTCTACAGAGGCTCCCTGTCCTTAGAAATGAGACTTGGAGGGACGCTATCCATAACCACAGCCCTCTATGTCACCTCATCCATCAGTGCCTCTGGGTGGGAAACGGGTCTATGAGCACCCCCGGTGGAAGAGATGTGGGGGCTGGCTGTTCTGTGCAGGACACCAGATAAACCTAAAATGACTGTGTGCATTCTGTGTAATAAACTGATTCCCTATCAACCCAAGTATGATGCGGTCCATATCCTAATAAGTGCCTGGTGAACATATCGATACAACTTATACTGACATAGGTGGAAGCTCTTTGTAAATGACTTGATAGCATTCATTCTCCTTAGTTTCTTTTGCTTACGGTCATTCCACAATCCTCGGGGATTCGTTAAGCAAATGTTGATGAATGAGACTGAAAAGGACCGCCCCTTGGTCCTTCAGAGCCCCCTTTTCACCTCGAGAGCCCGTGAAATACAGAAAAGCTTCAAAAAAGCAGAACGGCTAGCTGTGGAGCCTGTCCTGGAACTAGCTCTTGTAGAGCAGGCTGGCCTCGAACTCACAGAGATCCGCCTGCCTCTGCCTCCCGAGTGCTGGGATCAAAAATGTACGCCACCTCCACCCGGCTTCTGAAGCACGGCTTCTACAGTCTTTTTCTTTTTCATTCTTCCTTTAACTGAATTTTTAATCTAAATTTTTGTAATTTTTAAATATTAAAATATAATTACATAATTTCCCCTCCCTCTCATCCCATGCTCCCCATCCTCTTAAATTTATAACCTCTTCTTCCTTCATTACTATTGTATTATATTTATATGTATATACATGCATAAATATGTAAGTATAACCTGCCGAGTCTGGTTAGCGCTGCTTGTACGTATGTGATTTCAGGGCTGGCCCGCTTGGATTAGATAACTAATTAGAAGGCTCACCCAGGGAGGACTAACTCTCCGTCTCTCAGCAGTAATTAGCAGCTTGTAGTTCTTTGTCTGTGAGGGAGGTCCCCTGAGATGTCCCTCTTCCACACTAGAATGTCTCCTGGTGTCACAGCTCAGGGCTGGTTGCAGAAGCCCTCCTGCTGAGGCACTGCCAGGGTAGACTCTCACGGTGTCTTTCTGACAGAAACTTACCGGGAAAAGGAGGCCAGACAGTCTGGATTTGGAGGCTCACATTACCTTAGCCCTGTAAAATAAAGAGGATTTCTGAACCTCTTACCTGAGGATGGAGTCTAGGCCCGAATCTGCTGTGGTTCTGTCGGAGTCTGTCCTGTCGGAGTCAAGCCCGACGTTTTTTAAGGCAAATTTTTCCAGGATTTCGAAGGTCCTGTTGGACTCCTTGGAGACAACAAAAACCTGCTTGCATTTCTCAGCGAAGTCTTCATGGTACAAACGCTCAAGACTGTGTTTGTAGTCTCGACGGTGAGAAAGATAAACGAGGTATTAGATTTATAGTTTGGCATCTTCGGTTCTGCGTGACCCTGCGTGACCCTTGTAAATTCCCAGGGAGGAAACCCACCCTTCCGTGTCTGTACCGCTCTCTCTCTATGGCTGTGCCATATTCTATAGCCCAGTGTATATAATAGTGAGAACAACCACAGTCCAGGGGTTCTCAGCCTTCCTAATGCTGCAGCCCCTTAACACAGTTCCTCGTGGTGTGGTGACCCCGACCTTAAAATTACTTCGCTGCTACTTCATAACTTTCATTTTTCCTCTGCTATGAATCATAATATAAATGTCTGACATGCATCCTCCCCAAAGGGCCACAGCCCACAGCTTGGAAACCACTGCCGTGGGCAGACCATGTAACCTTCCTGGTGCCATTTGTACGCGGAATCCAACTTTCATGACCTGAGAGCAACAAGGATAGAAAACAAATTTAGACTTGATACATACATTCTGTTTTCATAATCCGACTGCTAGCTAGTACAGAGGTTCAGTTTTCAGGCATGCTTGTCCTCCAGGGCATGGGTTGGGGAGGACAGCGTTTTCTTCTTCAGGTAAAATGTTCCAACATGGACGATAGCCATAAGCATAGGTGCAGCTTTGCCATAGGGTGAGTCTTCTATATTCTGATACATATGGAGGACCAGATAACTAGATGATCTCTAATGCTCATTCCAGCTCCAATTTGCTTCAGTTCCAAACCCACTGCCTGGTTAGGGTCAGGGCGTTCTGGCCTACCAAAATACCCTCCTGTCTTTGAAGAGCCGCGTATTCCCAGGTTTAATCTGCTTGCAGACGTGGGAGGTGGGGAATGAAGGAGAGTATCAATAAATGAAACAAAACATACGTGGTCTGGTAGATTCCCAAAAGACACAGCTTGTACCTCCACAACTAACTGGGCCTCCCTGAGGTTGAGATTCGGCCCAGAATAGACTTAGACACTCAGTTTGGCCAAGGCCAGCTCTAAGATCCAAGAGCATCAACAGAATTTAGGAGGACCTTACAAGTCTCCTGAACTAACCTTGACCACCACTGCGTCGGTTTCTCTGTGAACAGTAGAAGGACTTGACATTCATTTTGAAAGCTAGCATTTCCATCCATGTGTCATGGAACTTCTAAGAGCCAAGTCCTCGCTGAAACAAGATGATCAGCATGAGGATGAGGAAGGGTCCGAGAATGAGAATATAAAAATGTGGATTCCAAAAATAGGAATGTAGAAATAAAAAAAGTATAAATGTAAGCCTAGGAGAAGGAGAAGAGACTCTCAGCAGCTTTCTCAGCAGCTTGAGGATGAACTATTAGCAGCGGGTTACTCTGCTTTACAACCCATAGCTCTATTTACAAAACCAGAGCATCTCTCTGCAAACTGAGAGCTGGCCTACGGATATGAGCTGAGTCAACTTTTAGGAAAGAGATCTATGACCTCTGGGTTATGCGTTATCCCTACTATGCGAAACTGGCAGCATCAAAGGGGAGAGCACAGGGCTTCAGTAAACACTACCTGAAAGTACCAAGGCAGACAATAGATTAAGTACAAATACTAGTTTAACTGAGAAACTCTGTTAATAGAGATTGTAATGTAAGGCAATCTGTATCTGAGTTTTACCTTCAATTCCTTTGTTCAGACCTAATGCCCCTACTATAAAAAGGTGGGTTCAAGCCGGGCAGTGGTGGCGCACGCCTTTAATCCCAGCACTCGGGAGGCAGAGACAGGCGGATCTCTATGAGTTCGAGGCCAGCCTGGTCTACAAGAGCTAGTTCCAGGATAGGCACCAAAGCTACAGAGAAACCTTGTCTTGAAAAAACAAAAACAAAAGTGGGTTCAGAAATCGGCCACAGTCTTACAAAAAACAAACAAACAAACACCTCTGGCTGTGGTCTCAGCTAGTTGATAAGCTTTTTGTGCCCCATGGAGACTTTTTATTTTATTTTTTAAATTTTTTCCTGGATTCTGGTTTCTGGAATAAAGTTTGCTTCTGGGTTATTAGACTTTGATGGTCTGTCCTCATCTTTGCATGACCCCCCCTGGACCCAACAGATGACAGGTGCAGCTGATGCAGCCACCACACGTGCCTGCACATACATGAAGACACACACACACACACACACGCACGCACACACGCATATACACTGACAACTCTACATTGCTTTTCAGCGGCTACCAGCTGACCAAATGGTTTTCTACAGCCCTGGCTGTAGACTATGAGAGCCTCACTCCACTTGAGTTATTATTAAAGGGGCCACAAGGAAAGAATTTAACACCTGCTTCCAAAACATTTTTATAATTTATGTAATATAAATAATTTACATTAATATTATTTAATTGTACATTTATAATTTATATAATATAAACAATTGATATTATAGAACCCATTATGAATCTTCTTATTCATTGAATGTATATAAATCCATTTAAGAACAAAGCCTGGGGGCTGAAGAGATGGCTCAGTGGTTAAGAGTGCATACATACGCTCTTGCCAAGGGCCTGAGTTCAGTTCCCAGCACCCCCTCAGGCGGCTCGCAATTATCCAGCACCTTCTGGGGTCAGAGAGCACCTGCACTCATGAGCACAGACCTCACATGCATACTCACACATACGTACACACATGTAATTTGAAAGTAAGAGTGAAACAAGAAGAAAGTCTAAAGTAAGCTAACCTTTCGATAATATTCAAAACCGAGGGCTAATGAGGCCCGACAAGACCTGAGTTTATCCCTGAAAGAAGGAGAAAAGCAATTCCTCGGTGCTCCCCTCCGGCCTCCACATGCCTACTGCCGCACAAGTGCCCTCTACAGACACATGCACATCATACACACGCATGCATATCCAGAACATTCAAGAACTAACATAAGTACCGTAACGAAATAAGGGGGCCTTAATCCAGACATACAGAAAAGTCCGATTCTTTTACACACTAGTGACTGTTAATCAGGTAGGTTTCAGGTTGAGATCAATAAAAGAATATTAATTACTATGAGCCGCAGTTTGAACTTTAGTCAGATGCAGGTACTCTTCCAGATCCCATTTGTTGTCATTCGTCCTTTGTAGAATTTCCTTGGGCTAACATGTTCTGGGCACTGTGTTTAGATGCTTTGCTTTTTTTTTTCCTATTACTTTCGAGGTATTTACTGTCGATCTGTTTTATACAAGAAACCAGTGCTTATCAAGAGTAACAGGCCGGGCGGTGGTGGCGCACGCCTTTAATCCCAGCACTCGGGAGGCAGAGGCAGGCGGATCTCTGTGAGTTCGAGACCAGCCTGGTCTACAGAGCTAGTTCCAGGACAGGCTCCAAGCCACAGGGAAACCCTGTCTCGAAAAAAAAAGAAAAAAAAAGAGTAACTTGCAAACTCAACAGCTTGGAACTGGAAACTCTAGGACCTAGCACAGGCTGGACCGAGAGTCCGGAACCCTGTCCCCGCAGCCATTCTTTTCTTGCCCGCCTCGCATCCCCTGGCTTGCACTGCACTTCACGAGCAGCCCTGGATTAGCATCTGGGCCTCATTCGGCTTCAGTTCTCATTCTTCAGCTCATGACTGCTCTTCCCGATACAAGATTAGCTCAGCAGAACATCACTTTTTTTTTTTTTGGCCCCAGTGACTGAGTCAAATACAAACATATGACCTAGTCAGGCACTCAGAGACAGAAGACCCCACTCTAAGACTCAGAGTCAATCCTTCTGACTTTGAACCTGGCGCTGCTGCAGTCAGTTTTCCTTCCATGACAGGGAATTCAAGGTGTTGAGCCCACATCAGGACAGCAGATCCCAGCTGAGACCCAAGCCCAGGGCTGCCATTTGAGCACTGGGATGAAGCCTACAGGAACCAGAGCTAAGCCCCGCCTCTGCGGTTCTGTAAGCAAGTTTTAAGGCAATAGGATGGAACGGGGCCCAAACTCTGCGAGCCTCCTTTTCTATTGATGTCACCTACAACCAAAAGACCGACGGACTGACCATGTTCTTTTCTGGGGTCCCTCATGGTTTGGCTGACAAACAGTTTCACGTCACCAGCACTTAGAGTCATCACCACATCCACCCCTGCTCCTAATCACGTTATAAGGTCTCTTGACTCTCTGGTCCCAGACAGGATCTGAGAATACACCAGCTACTGTGACGTTGTATGCCCACATCACTAGCCCTTACATTAGAAACTGCAACATTTGTACGTTGTTCCTTGAGCATGCGACCAAACGTAGTCATCTTCTTACCCGCAAACATACCCCATGCGTGTGGACAATTCTCCTTTCGTGCTACTTGACGAGCTTTCCGTCCTGAAGCCTGTCTGGGTGAAGAACCCCTGCCGCACTCTTAAGGGTTGTTGGCTTTTCAATCGCCCGCGTAAACACTCACAGGACATTATTTTCAGAACCCTAACTAAACCACTGTGTTCGGAGGCGATATGATGTGGGGCGGGGCTTCTCACTTTAGCTTGTGTGCAAATCTCCTAGTCAGCTCCCTAAAATGCAAATTCTAATCCAGCAGACCCAGAATGGAATATAAGTTAATTCGTGGATTCCGCGGAGTAGTAAAGGATGCGCAGACAAGGATGTGAGAATCAGAGGAGCCTGACCTGAAGACCTGGATGGGTCCCTTAGGAGTTGTGTGTCGCTGGGAAGATGCTTAACCATGGCACGGCTGTTTTCACATGCTCATCAGCCAGACCAGAAGGTTATCCTTCAAGAGCTACACCTTAAAGGTTAAATGTGACACTATGCACACATCACTAGACAATGAAGGATCCTTCCCTAACTGTGGCACACTGGCGTTTAGGACCAGACAGCCGGCATCGTGGAGGTCTGTCCTGTGCGGTTACGTCCCCAGCCTCTACCCACTAGACACGGTGCTTTTCTTCACTTATGACAACCACGATTCTCTGCAGATGAGACCAGAGGGGACAAAAATCAAGCCTGGGTGAAAACGCCCCTCTAGACCTACATGTGGATGCCAGTGTTCTGGGTCTTCTCTGCTCTAACTTCTAATAATCTCGAGGTGCGTGGTGAGTGCCAAGTCCTCTTATGGAGCACCCAGGTTCAGTTCCCAGCATCCATTGCTGGCCCACAGCTGCCTAGAACTCTGGTCCCAGGGGTTCTGACACTTTCTTCTGACCTCCTCAGGCTCCTGCATGAACACAGTGTGTATGCGTGCACTCAGGCGCATACACAAACACACACACACACACAACTATATTTTTAAAGAGAGCAACATATGCTACAAGATTATGGTAAAAATTTAAAATGCTTAGTAAGTATATTCAACTATTTGAAAGTCCCTTTTGTGGGCCAGCGAGCTGCCTCAGCAGGCCAAAGCCACTCCCTGCACAAACTGGATTACCTGAGTTCTGTTCCTGCAGCTCACAAAAAGCCAGATGTGAGAGCCGGAATCTGTCACCCAGCACTGTGGGATGGGAAGTGGAGACAGGAAACTGTGGGCCAGTATGTGGGAGTATGCTGGCCACCAGAAGTGAGAGATTTTGCCTCCACAGGACAAAGGGGAAAAAATGACTCCCCTAGTTGTCCTCTGCCCTTCAAAGGCACCATGGTGTACTCATGGTGCATGCGTGTACACATACACACACACACACACACAAACATACATACATACACACACACACACACACGCACGCACGCACACACACATTAAATTTCTTTTTTTAATTCCTTCTCCAGAAGACCCAGGAGACACTGATTGCTAACGGCGGACCTAGCCATCCCTACATTTACTGACCTATGTTTTCCATGATCATAGGGGCTGGGTAGAGCTTTTCCACAACAGCAGACCAGTCCTTGAAAACCATCTCCCCCAACTCGTCCAGGTCTCTGTAGAATCTGACCCGAAGCCCTTTACCAATGATCTTGGCCTTCAGTTTTCCAACTCTCAGCTTTTCTTCTTGTTTCATCAGAGAAGCTGGGGACAGCTCTTCCTCCTCCTCCTCCTCGCTGAAAGTCCTCAGCAGCAAGTTCGAGGTCCGGAAGTAGAAGAATTGAAATGGGGATTCCTTCTGAAATGCCGCCTGCATGATCTCAAACTCCGTCAGGCTGCAGGTGGGAGTCTGCAGGACCCAAGGGTAGCCATTTTTGGCAGCGATGTACAGATTTTGTTCACCCTTGGACAGACTTGTGAAGTCCTTGACCTTGGTGAACACGAAGGGTGTGTAGCCAGGGAGGAAATCCCCGTAGGTCTGCCCCAGCAGGCAGATGAAGAAGGGGAAGCAGCTATCCACGTAGTCAAGGCAGAGCTTCAGGCTCTGTGAGCGCAGACAGGCGTGCTGGCGGAACAGGTTGGTGGTGAAGGACTTACGGACCTTCACAGTGGACCACCTCAGGTCCACAGCTTTGAAGTAGGTGCCCCGGGAGCTGCAGAAGTCATTAAGTCGAGGGAAGATGGTGTTGGCCAAGAAGTCTCTCTCTTCTTGGAAGTCGTCTAGAGTGGAGCAGATGTACGGTCGGATGGGTTTCTGGAGTTTTAAGATGGGTTGGCTGCTGTACCTTGCTACAGGTTCGCTTGACTTCGGGTTCATTTCAGCAGCTTAGGGGTGACGTCGCACTTGGAACAAGACAAGTTGTAGCCTGGCTCAACAGCCAAGGTCCAAAGCGTGAGTGTCCTCCTCAGCTGTCCTCTTAACAACCAGTCAGCTTTGCTGAAGTTGCGTCTTGAATTAATTGTGTCCTGAGGAAGAGATGCCGCAGTCAGTCTGGTTACGAAAGGGCAGGAAAGGGCAAGCAGATGTATTTTAGGATGACCAGCAGCTTGTGTCCTTCCCTGACTCCCCACAAACCTTTAGCAGAAGAACTAACGACGCATAAGACAAAGGACACAGGGCTTCCATCTTTCCCCAGAGTCCCAGCCCACCTTCCCAGGTCCTCTGACCAACCGCTACTTCTGCCCCATAGAAACATAAAGACCAATGCAGGGTGACGGAGAGAAAAGGAAGGCAAGTCCACAAATGGATGCTAAGTCAAGAGGAGCCGCAACAGCCAGGAGGACTCATGACGGCCAGAGCAAGAACGAAACAGGTACAAAGCAGAGAACAGCATAGGGGAAACCAGGCCAGAGACCAAGATCAAGAATGTGGCTGTGGCCAAGCAAAGTCTGTATCCCGGACCCGACTGGGCTCTGTGGCTTCATCTTCAGTTCTACAAGCTCACGTACATCCCACCTGCTGGAATTTAATCCCACTGAGCTAACGGAAAACACTCCAATGAAGCCACAGCTATATGCCTGCGAGGGCTAAACATAGTTACAAAAACTACTTCACCGTTCGAGCTTTTTCTCGATACACCTTACTTCCACGCCAGATATTACTTTTTAAATTATATTTATTCCTTTATGGTAAAACATGTCAGAAGCATAAAAGAATTCCTAAGATCGCCTAACAACATTTAAGCCCATGCCTTTTTTTAAAAAAACGTATGAAGCCTCTGCATTGGATTGCTTCAATATAATCCCACGAGAGAGAGACCACCACCCTACCACACAGATCAGGAAGCAAAAATTTCGACAGGATAAGCAACGTGTCCAAAGTCACAGTTACTTTATAATTAATTTACTTATTGAGGGTGGGGGCGTGTGTGCGCCACAGAAAACAGGAAGACGTCAGAGGACCACTTTGGAGAGGCAGTCGTCTGCCTCCACCACATGGGTTCCAGGGAATGAGTTCAGATTAGCAAACTTGGTAGCAAGTGTCTTTACCCACTGGATCATCACAGGAGCCTGGATATCAAGATTTATCCACAGAGCAGGCTGACTCAGAAGGTGTTCATTACAATGTCTCCACATTATAGAGGATAGACCTGAAGTGTCAGGAGACTGTAAGTCAGTCTCCTGCCCATGAAAACAACTGCCCATGGGGTTGGAGGAATGGTTCAGCGGTTAAAAGCACTGGCTGCTCCTCCAGAGGTCCTGAGTTTTATATATATATATCTGGGGGAGCTATTCATACCCCCAACTGTATTCCCCTTTGCCTATCTGGATTTTCCTTCCAAGTTTAACTGCAAGTCAGGGGACCAATGGCCTTAGAGCTGCTCAAGAACTATGACAAAAATCACAACCAAGGTAGCCATTGACAGTAGTAGCCATAAACATACGTGGTAAAGAGAACTAGCCAGGACTGATGGTGCACTGCTTTAATCCCAGCAACTGGGAGGCAGCGGCAAGTGGAGGCCAGACCTGTCTACACAGTGAGTTCCAGGACAGCCACAGCTACACAGAGAGATGGCTCCGTGGATAAGAACACTTGTTCGTGAAGAGGACCAGGGTTCAGTCTCCAGCACTCACAGGGTGGCTCACTAGGAAGCAAGAGAATCAGATCCAAAGGTAAGGAGCTTAAAAACCCCATCCAGTATGGCGCTGGGGGAAAAAGGACAGAAGGACAGAGCAAAATGGAAACTAGAGGACAAAAGTCAGAAAAACGAACACGAGGAAAACTCACTAGGAACCCCAGAAACTGCGTGTGTGTGTGTGTGTGTGTGTGTGTGTGTTTGTGTCTGTGTGTGTTCCTCTATCCTCTCACTGAACCCGGAGTTTGTTATTTTGACTAAGTAGTCTGGCCTGAGAGCACTGTCCCTACCTTCACCACCCCACCCCCAGCACTGGGGCTACAGACCAGCGTCTGACCTTTACGCAAGGACTGAGAATCCTAACTCAGGTCATAGTGCAAGTGGAGTAATCATTTTACCCGCTGGGCCTCTCCTCAGATACCCGTTTATTTTACAGGGAACTCAGCCAGCAAGCTCAAAGGATCAAAAGAGCAAAGTTGAGTCAGATGAGGCCCGACCACCTCTTCTGCGAGCTCTCTCTCTCTCTCTCTCTCTCTCTCTCTCTCTCTCTCTCTCTCTCCCATCATCTGCAGAAACTTTTCCCCACAAACAGCAGTTTTATTTTGGAGGACAAATCTCATTCTCAGTTCCTCCCAGGTGCAGCCCCAATCTGCTCCCAGCCCCCACTGGCCAGTTAAGATGTATCTGTACGCACTTTCAGAACAGATGCTTACTTGCTCCATTGGGGGGGGAAAAAGTGATGTTGGGCTGTCAAACGCAGAAACGGAGATCTTTTTCTGAAAACAGAAAGAAATAAGATCCTGGTATGTGCTATACAAACACAAGCAGAGAGGCATAAAGCCTGCGTCTTAGGCTTCTCTGTGCTTCGGTAAAGGTAGGTAAATCAGGCAGATGTAAATAAGGCATCGCCACATTATGTAAACACCAAACCACAGATTCAAGATCAGCAAGTCTGAATTCCGGAAGTTGACAAAGGGACACTGTCACTGAAAAGCCTGCCTTTAGGAATTCGGATGCTCAGAAAACAACTCCAGTTTTCTTGGAGAAAGCGGTGATGGAGCAGGTGTGTCAAAAGACACGCGCTGGTGGAAAATGTGTTAAAAATAAGTCTAAAGAGTTTAGAAAACATTTCAGAACACACAAGCTGGCGTTAGGGACTTCCCTCGTCAGAAGGGGCCCCTTTGCTGTCTTTCGGAAGGCGGAAAGAGGTTTCTACGAAGTTTCAAAGCCACGGTCCAGGCTATTCGCAAGCCCTGCGGCTTTTGCTCTCAAGTATCAGCAAATGTCCTTTCCTGTTCTGTGCTAGCCTGGACTTCACCAGCGCGCGGTGCAGCTGATTCGTGGAGAGGCTGTGGGACTGCCAGGTCGTTCCTTGGTATTTATGGGGATGTCAAAGGAGCTTGAGTCCTTAAAGCGTCCCTCGTCGGGATTGGGAAACTTGGTCATCCACTACTGCAAACTAAGCCAAGAAAGGTCAGGAGATGCGGGCAACGAAACGCCAGGTGGAGCTGAAGGCTCCAGGAGCCCGGAGTGACACACTGGAAGACCGACCTGGAAACCCGCGTGCCACCATCGGCCAGAGGCGGAGCCCAGAATTCAGGGCTCGCCCTCTGGCTGGGGCCACGCGGGGCGGCTTTCCAGGTCCGCCTCTGAAGACTGTGTGTATTAGAGTCCTGAAACAAGCATAGACCTAATCTGCAATGAGATGGAAGTCCTAGATCACTCAGCACACAATTCCCCGCAGACACGAGACAGGAGAGTGCGCAAAGACCAAACTACGCCAAACTGGCTTAGATGCCAAAGACTACGACTCCCAGCATTCATAAGCCTAGCGCATTGCATGCCGGGAACTGTAGTTTCTTCCCCCCACCATCCACACGCACCAGAGAGGGTATTCAACCCCCTACATATTCCTCTATTTCGAAAAACAACGCCGAACAGAGAGGTGACAGCGAACGTAGGGCTGAAATGGCTCCCAACGTGACCCCCGTCGCAGACGGGAAAAGGATAAAAAATGCGTTGTCTTGGCTACAGTTTCCCCTAGTCACGGAATAAACGTTCTGTAGGAGCCGGAAGTGGTTCCCCGGGACCTCTAGGAAAGGACGGACGTGCTCTGCGCTTGCGTTCATTGGACGGTTTTCCTCGGAGGCCAAGGCTTCCCAGGCCAAGGGGTGGCCCGGCGTGTGAGGGGCCCGCGGAGCCATCCGATTGGAGGAAAGCTGCTGGCCAAGCCCAATCGGAAGGAGCCACGCTTCGGGCATCGGGCACCGCACCTGGACAGTTCCGATTGGTGGGCTGGGGTCCCCCCCGCGCGTCCCCATTGGGTGCCGAGAGTGCGTGGTGAGGCGCGATTGGTGTGTTCGTGTTTCCCGTCCCCCGCCCGCAGGCAGCGGGGTGAAAAAGCGGCCCGACCTGCGCGCGGTTTAGTGGGCGGATCGACCGCGCGGCTGGAGGTGTGAGGACCTGAGGACTCGGGGTGGGGGGGCGGAGGCGGCTCCTGCGACTGAATAGGACTTGCGACTCTCCGTCCGCTCACCATGAGGGTCCTGTGGGTGTTGGGCCTCTGCTGCGTCCTGCTGACCTTCGGTGAGTGATCGGGCATCAGCGGGTGGCCCCCCCCACCTTCGGCGCGACCGCTTCTCGAACGTTCTGGGGGCGTTGAGCCTGGGAGGGGGCCGCCAGGAGCTGCAGAGGGTGCAGGGGGCCGTCTCCCTTCTAAGGAGACTCGGGTGATGATGATGCTTGCCCCGAGACTTCTAGGAAGAGGCCACTCGGAGCCGGGACATTTAAATGCCTTGCGGATGGAGCAGGATCGCTCCCCGAAGTCTCGCTGGCAGGGCGCGGCCTCTCGAACTCTCCTCCCGGGGGAGCCTTGCGTGGGCCCCTCCCTAAAGACTTTTGTCATCAGATCCGACCTTTGACCACCACGTCCTGAGGACCCCCGGCCCCTGCTCTCCGATCCTTCAGAAGTGTGTTTCCGTTTCCCGAAGCAGGGTTTGCAAGCGCGGGGCCTCAGGCCAGCGTCGTGGCGGTGGCCCCTTGTCCGATCCCGAAGAGCTTGGAGCGCAGTCCTTGACACGTCTTCCCTCTGGGGCCGGATTTCGGTTCCCCTCTCCAGAAGTTGCACAAACCCTGTTTGCATTCTGACCTGTGATAACTAAGGGAGGCCCACGGTTCTGCTTAGCCAGTGTAGAGGCCTCCACGCTGTGTGCAACACGTGTGAGTGTCGGTGGGGCCTGTGTCACTCACTGCCTCGTTTCGGAGGAACGCTGGACAGAAGTGATAACTGCCTGGTCTTCCCGAGTCTCCTGGGGGTCTTGAGTATTTACATTTAAACCTCAGAACACTAACTCTGAGGTTTGACACTGGTTATTAAAATCAGTACATCCCCACATCTTGTTGAATTTTGTTAACTTTAACTGTTGCCCCGTTTGGTCTTGTTCTTTGAACGGAGGAGAGGAAGCAGTAGTGTTTGAGAGTTTTTTATTTGACCTCCTTCCTCAGGGTTCGTTAGAGCTGATGATGAAGTCGATGTGGATGGGACGGTGGAAGAGGACTTGGGTAAAAGCCGAGAAGGCTCAAGGACAGATGATGAAGTTGTGCAGAGGTTGGTGCATTTGAAACTGTGTTGATAAGCTCTGGAAGTCTGTGGGACACAGGGGCTGCTTTTCTTCCTGCTCCAAACTGAGGAACAGCCAGTTGCCAGTGATACAAAGTAATCAGGAATTCTTAGGAGGACCCAGTTATCTGCCTACAGAAATCTCTCCTGCTGCAAAGAGCGACTGCTGAGTCAAGAAGGAAAGCAGAGTGAGGTTCTGGGGAGAAGCCTAGAATCTGAAAATAGATGGTCGGGATACTGCAGGCTGTACAGCTCGTACTGGGAACTCTCTAGAAACCGACAAAAGACTTGACATTGGCTTAGCTCCTTTGTTGAAGAACTTAGGCCAGTAACTTTGAAATACACTTTCTCCAATGGGTGAACAATGTTTTAAATTTTGGCCTCTTAGGGATTAGTGACCGTAATATAAAATGCTCACTGTGAGAGCAGCCATACATGAGAAACTTGCTTCTCAGTAGAGGATAGCTGGGTTTGTTTCCTAGGAATTTTAAGAACTATTTCCACCCGAGTGTTAAACAACCCATTACTGTCATGAAAATGAGCTGTTGCACTAGTGACATTTTATAAAGGCGTACATTTCACCCTTTAGCGAGACAGTCTTCAGAGGCCCCTCTTTCCTGACTGGAGACGCTCCTAAGAATGAATGCTAAGTATTTGCTTATCTGCTTTGATTTCCTTAGGGAGGAAGAAGCTATTCAGCTGGACGGGTTAAATGCATCCCAGATCAGAGAACTTAGAGAGAAGTCTGAGAAGTTTGCCTTCCAAGCTGAAGTTAATAGGATGATGAAACTGATCATCAATTCACTGTACAAAAATAAAGAGGTGGGTGTCACAGGCTTAGGACAGCAGTTTGTACCCCTGTGGTAGCGCTTGCAGCCTTTCGTAGTGGATTGTGAAGATTTAAGTATATGGTGATTGTAAAGTTTAAAAACACACTAGAAATGAATAAGAATTGCTGCTGTTTAGGGAAGGGGGGGATTAGACGCTTTCCCAGTCTTGCCTTTTAGCTCAGAATATGCTTATGGCCTGCTGCCTCGGGCAGTCACACAGGCCCAGCTGTGAGGTGTAGCAACGGAGGGTGGGAGGAGAGTATTCCCTTGTAGTTGCCACAGTCCTTTTTATAAAGAGCCACGCCTGGCTTTTTATGAGGACAGTGAAGCCGTCCTGTACCATAAAGAGTTTGTCTTTTCATGTTTTGGGGGAGAAATGAGGACTTTGGCATGGAAACCAACAAATTACTGTACTGGAGGGTTAATCTCAGTGTTAATCTGACTTCTAGATTTTCCTGAGAGAACTGATTTCAAATGCTTCTGATGCTTTAGACAAGATTAGGCTCATCTCTCTGACTGATGAGAACGCACTTGCGGGAAATGAAGAGTTGACAGTCAAGATTAAGGTAAGCTTACCTCAACTGTTTCCTTTTTAAAGTGGATGCTCAGAAGCCAGGCTCTCCATCAGTTGGATACAGTGGGTATAATATTCTATTATACAGTGGAAAATGACTTGCTAGTCACAGTGGGTTTGGTTGCAAGTCTTAGGGCTGCTTGTGGGACAAATCTGACGTTGCCTATTCTCGTTAGACATTGGAATACAGTCGTGCTAGTTATGTTGTGAATGCTTGTCTACGATGGCAGTGATCACTGTAACAGGGCCTTATGGCTCCTGAAACCAAAAATGGATACTACCTGGCCCTTTAGGAGAAGGCAGCCAAGTCCTGGGCTTAGTCATTCCACAGGCTGACTGAGCAGCCATCTGGAGTATCTAGATCTGGTTGCCACGGTGCACAGGGTCGCACGTCAATTTAAAGCCTCAGCCTGAAAGTCACACTCCACTCCCACTTGTAACTTGACTGGGCAGAAATGATCACATGGCCAGTGGATGGATGGATGGATGCATGCACATCCTACCAGGCTCCTGGGGACAGCCAGGACTATTTAATGAAGAACATTGATGATCACAAATCCCAAAATCGGGCATCATTCAAATTTAGTCCTTTTGTTTTCTGTGAAATAGTTTTCCTGGGATTTTATCTTCAAAATGTTTGATTTGGATTAGTATCTGTTCTCTGATATTAAACAAGTCTCTGCCTATTTTTCCTAAACACACTGCGCTTAAAAATGTAAAGCAATGTGCTCTTAGGGTGTGTTTTTGAAAAGTGTCGTAGAGTAGACCGTGAAGTGGCGCATCTCTGTCTAGAGTTGGTTGGGACCAAGCTGGGAACTTCTCCATGAGAGCCTGGCATTGGCATAATGTGAATATTAAGGAGCCTGACTTTCTGGTTCTTTTCTTGCTTTCAGTGTGATAAAGAGAAGAACCTGCTGCATGTCACAGACACTGGTGTAGGAATGACCAGAGAGGAGTTGGTTAAAAACCTCGGCACCATAGCCAAATCTGGGACAAGCGAGTTTCTAAACAAAATGACAGAGGCACAAGAAGATGGCCAGTCAACTTCTGAACTGATCGGCCAGTTTGGTGTCGGTTTCTATTCTGCCTTCCTTGTAGCAGATAAGGTCATTGTCACATCCAAACACAACAACGACACCCAGCACATCTGGGAATCAGACTCCAATGAATTCTCTGTCATCGCTGACCCACGGGGAAACACACTAGGACGGGGGACAACAATCACGTGAGTATCACTGACTCGGACACCAATAGATCGGGGATCCCGACTCTCAAGTTACAGCTTTCTAAGCACATGGTTTATTGCGAGCCCTGGCTTTCTAGCCCATAAAATGGGGAAATTGCTGTCGCATTGGAAGTAAGATTTGAGATGTGCAGAGGTCTGGGTACCAAAAGTTACGATTGCTGTGGTACACAGAGAGCACAAATAGGAAGTGAGCTCTCCCAAGGGAGAAGCTGACGGGAGACCTCACAAAAGGGGTAGCTCTGTGGGCTTTCCAGACTAGAGAAGGAGGTTGAGTTGTTCAAAGAAGCCTGGATAATAGAGAATGTGGCAGATGTTCGTGGAGGAATAGACTGGCAAGATTATCAGGGTAGTAACTGTAATAATGCCTCAGATACATTGGGACAGTTTCATAGCACGGTGGTTGGTTAGTAAAGCAAATGGAACTATACAACAGGTCTGGTTTCTTTCCCTCGGTAAGATTTCGTTTTTTCAAGTCCTGCATCACCAGTCGCCCATCCTTGTGAATGCCAGGTGTGCTTTGGGGTTCAGATGGGAAATAGGGTAGATGTCACACAGGGCTCAGGCTCGTTAGGGTATGCTTTGGGGTTCAGATGGGAAATAGGGTAGATGTCACACAGGGCTCAGGCTCGTTAGGTATGCTTTGGGGTTCAGATGGGAAATAGGGTAGATGTCACACAGGGCTCAGGCTCGTTAGGGTATGAAGAATAATTTAGAAGTGACAAGGAAGAAAGCATGCTGAGGGATGCCCACATTCAGGAAGAGTTATCAGAGACTTTGTGGAATGGATACTCTAGACAGCAAGCAGGCTGTATTTGAAGGCTCCAGGAGCAGTGCAGGGCGGTCCAGCTGAAGAATGGGGAAGAAGGGAGAGAAGACATGAGCCAGTTCAGTATTGTGTCTGTGCTCACCCCTCAGTCAGCTGCTGACTGACTGACAGCCTGAGGAGATCTCTGGGAACTGTGAGGAGGTCAGAGAATTGGCATCTGGTAGCATCCCTCCTGGTCACTCTTGATTTATTTTACCATGTTCTTCCTCAGCTTTTAAAGCCAGACTTGGCTCGTACACATCATAAATGTTAGTGTGCGAGTGGGGCGGGGGAGGGGGACTGCTCCTGGCCACACTCCATTCTCAGCAGTGCAGCTTCTTACAAAGCACAGAATCCCTCTGCCTGCAGACACCACGTCCAATAAACGGCATTCGTTTGATAGAACCTGTGCGTCCTCCCATATTCTCAGTCACCTGGATACTCCATCCACTTTTAGTGCGGTGTAAGCGCTGTCTAAGTGGTTCTACTGTGTTTAGGGAGCAGTGACAGCCTGGGTGGTGATGCTGTGTTGTTTAGGGAGCTGTGACAGCCTGGGTGGTGATGCTGTGTTGTTTAGGAGCAGTGACAGCCTGGGTGGTGATGCTGTGTTGTTGAGGGAGCAGTGACAGCCTGGGTGGTGATGCTGTGTTGTTTAGGGAGCAGTGACAGCCTGGGTGGTGATGCTGTGTTGTTTAGGGAGCAGTGACAGCCTGGGTGGTGATGCTGTGTTGTTTAGGGAGCAGTGACAGGAATTGGTCAGTACACGATCAGTACAGCACCAGCCATACACAAACAGCCCTGCAGGACTGACTGTAGCCCGGGTCAACAGTGCTGTGACATTGTCTACTGTTTTATTTTCACCTTCTGTCCCTAGAATGTAACTCAGGTCTTGAGGCTTAGAGGCAAGCACCTTTGTCTGCTGTGCCATCTTGTCAGCCTGAAAATTGACTCTTAATACTTCCTCTTAATTGTCTAAGCAACAGCTTCCAGTTGCTGCCAGAACTTTGCACATCACCAAGACACAGTATATGTGAGCAGAGACTTGTTACCCTAGAAAACCTGCATCATATCCTGTTGGTAGTAGGAGCCTCTAGATTGTGAGGCTTTTATTTTATTTTTCCAAGACAGAGTTTCTCTGTGTAGCCCTGGCTGTCCTGGAACTCGCTCTGTAGACCAGGCTGACCTCAAAATCAGAGATTGCCTGCCTCTGCCTCCCAAGTGCTGGGATTAAAAGTGTACACCATCACCCCCCAAGAAGCTTTTCCTTTTGGCCAGGTGAATCTGCTGTGTTTGCAGTCTGCCATGACTTGTTTCTGATTGGTGGGGGAGGATAAGGAAAATAAGCCTTGCTAAACTAGCGCTGCCGCCAGTAGAGCTTTGTAGAGCACTGTGCAGTATAGCTACTGTCGTGTGTCTGTTGAGTGCTCAAGAGTGTGCCCTCTTCCTCTCTCTCTCTTTGTAGAGCACTGTGCAGTATGGCTACTGTCGTGTGTCTGTTGAGTGCTCAAGAGTGTGCCCTCTTCCTCTCTCTCTCTTTGTAGAGCACTGTGCAGTATAGCTACTGTCGTGTGTCTGTTGAGTGCTCAAGAGTGTGCCCTCTTCCTCTCTCTTTGTAGAGCACTGTGCAGTATAGCTACTGTCGTGTGTCTGTTGAGTGCTCAAGAGTGTGCCCTCTTCCTCTCTCTGTTTTGGGTGGGGGTGTGGTTGTGCACGTGCTTGTGGATGGGAGCCAGAAACCAGCCTTAAGTCTCCGTCAGGAACTTTTTCTCCTCTGAGACGGTTGCAGTGGAGCTTGTTTAGGTTGGTGTGGGTGGTCAGCTCCAGGGTCCTGCTCTGGGTGACAAGTGCACCCCACTGCGCCCAGCTTTTGATGGGTGCCGGGGATCGAACTCAGGTCTTCAAGCTTGCAGAGCAAGTACTGTACTAGCATGTTTTTATTTAGAAATACTTGACCATTTGGTTCTAGAATGACAGTCTAAGTCTATGAAAGTAACGATGTTTAACTGTTTCTCACCTTAAGAAATGAAAATTTCCAACATCATCAGATTTTTTGCTTTGTAATGAAAACACTTGTCTACTTGAGGGAACGGGGATGTTCCCGTCCCCCCATATGTTATGTTTAGCTCACAGCCTTCTCAGGGGGAGGGGCTGCTTCCTATCAGTGTCGTTGCACAGAACTGCCTGTAACAGGAAGTAACAGTCTAGACAGTCTGGGCAAGCTGCATCTGATGGCCTGTTCTCCTTTCAGTCTTGTCTTGAAGGAAGAAGCATCTGATTACCTTGAATTGGACACAATTAAAAATCTCGTCCGAAAGTATTCTCAGTTCATCAACTTCCCCATCTACGTGTGGAGTAGCAAGGTCAGTCTGAAGAAAGGTCATGCATAATCTTGACAGGCGGGTGTATGTTGTGTGGAGATCTTTCATTTTACAGTGTTTTCTGCTCTGTAGATGGTCGGGATTAAACCAGCAGGCTTAACCATAGTTGTATTTTCTGTACCAACAGACCGAGACTGTGGAGGAGCCCCTGGAGGAAGATGAGGCAGCAAAAGAAGAGAAGGAAGAGTCTGATGATGAAGCTGCAGTAGAGGAGGAGGAAGAAGAGAAGAAACCAAAGACTAAGAAAGTGAGCCTGGCTCTCAGCCTCGGTGTTAGGGTCTGCAGGAGGAGAGCTTCCGTCCTTAAAAACTGATTTGTTTTTGAGTGTATGGGTGGTTTGCTTGCATGTATATATGCACTACTGCGTGTGTGGTACCCATGCAGGCCAGAAGAGGGTGTTGGATCCTCTGAAACGGGTGAGAGAGAGGGTTGTGAGTGACAGGGTAGAGGCTGGGAATCCACTTTCCAGTCCGTCAGTGCTCACCACAACCGTCTTTCCATCCCTAGGAGCTTCATTGTGGGTGGGGCTGGGGAAACAGGGCCTTTGTGTGCTGTGTGTTATCCTGGAATATATATAGTCGTAAATCCTCTGCATAAACCTTCTGACTTTTTGTATTAAGTCTGCCTTCTGTGTTCTGAATCTTAAGATCCTGTAAGCTTTCTGTGTCCTCTTTAGCATGTTGTGATTAATTATCAAAACATTTTCTTAACTGATTAGGAGCAGAGAAAGTAGAAGTGTTGCTGGAAATTGTTGACTTTGTGATGTTGACTGCTTTCCTTCTGTTGTTAATTACTGGCTCATTACTGAGTGAGAGACTTCGCTTTTAGCCCACAATCCCAGCAATTGAAAGGCTGAGGCTAATCCGGTTCACAATGCCATAACTTAACCTATATTTTAAAAAAGCTAATAAGTAGGATCCATATGAGATAGCAAATTATGGTCACTTGTAGGTTAACCATTGAGTGCTAAAAGAAACTTACCAAATATCCTAACTTTAGGTTGAGAAAACTGTTTGGGATTGGGAGCTTATGAATGATATCAAACCGATATGGCAGAGACCATCAAAAGAAGTAGAAGAAGATGAATACAAAGCTTTCTACAAATCATTTTCAAAGGTAAAATCTATAAGTTATTAATGAGTTGTACAAAATTATCAGCATAAAGATAATGCAAAAAAATTATAACAACCAACCATATGTCTACTGCAAGAGTATGGAGGCCAACAGTCATGAAATTTAAATTAATTTTTCTGACTTTGCAATCAAAATCCTTTTAAATTTCACATGAACCTTGGAGAGTGGTGTCTGGTTAGGAGTAGTCTCTGAGAGTAGTTCATTCCATGACACGTCTTGTTAATGAAGCAGTACAGAAGCCAAGGGTTATTCTAGACACTTAGGACTAAACTAGTTACCTTTATCATATATGTGTGTGTGCGTATGTGTATGCGATGAGTCATCTGCAGGTCTCACCAGATGCCTGAGAAACGATACAGAACCCTTAAGAGCCATTTACATAGGTAGGCATTCGGGTTCCAACATAAAACAGGACCTGAGTTACTGAATGGCTGTACTATGACCTTCAAAGAGTTCCCTTCAGTCAGACGTCACAGTCCTGTGTGACACTGAATCTGTCAGACGTCACCGTCCTGTGTGATACTGAATCTGTTTCTCTGGGGTCTTTTACTGACAAATTATTTTGGCTCCTAAGAATATAAAAGTAGAATTAGTTTTATTGCTTCTGGTCCCTGTGTTGAAGAAATGGAATGTCATGTCATCAGTAGTGGTGTTATTAGCAGTCCTCCTCCAAAAAACCCTCACGGAGTCAGCATTAGCCATTCTCTCGGCCACCTCCACACTTTGGTTTGGTTTGGTGAGGGGCTGTGGGGGTGATACAGCGCAAGCCTTTGTGCTGCTGCTTCCTATGACGTGAATAACCAAAGGACTTCCACAGGAAAGTGATGACCCCATGGCTTATATCCACTTCACTGCAGAAGGGGAGGTCACCTTCAAATCAATCTTATTTGTGCCCACATCTGCTCCTCGTGGTCTGTTTGATGAATATGGATCCAAGAAGAGCGATTATATTAAGGTCAGTGGGCTTTTAAGTATGGTCAACTAAGTTTAAGATTTAAAAGCATGATGTCCAAAAGGTGACTCTGCTCTGTCCCCATCAGCTGTACGTGCGCCGAGTGTTCATCACAGATGACTTTCACGATATGATGCCCAAGTACCTGAACTTCGTCAAAGGTGTTGTAAGTATCTGAAGATT
Organism: Microtus pennsylvanicus; assembly: GCF_037038515.1. Taxonomy (NCBI): domain Eukaryota; kingdom Metazoa; phylum Chordata; class Mammalia; order Rodentia; family Cricetidae; genus Microtus; species Microtus pennsylvanicus. The sequence goes on from NC_134598.1 coordinate 36,026,783, forward strand.
GGGTGCGTGGGCATAGAGCAGTGGGAGTTTAGCAGGGTTGGGTCTTCTGTTTGGTTACTCAGTGGGCATCTTGCTCTCCGTAGGTGGATTCGGATGATCTCCCCCTCAATGTTTCCCGTGAGACTCTTCAGCAGCATAAACTACTCAAGGTGAGGACTTGGAGCTGGGTTCTTTGCCCTGTAGTCGGAGTACAAGGATGTTCTGTGAGGAAAACAACCTAACTCTGTGCTTAGGTAGTCTTTGACCATCCAGAAGGACTCGGCAGGCCTGACAGTGCCGCCTGTAATCTCAGCAGGGAGGTCATGAGGTCATGCTAGTCATTAACAGTGTTAGGCCATCTACCTTAACGTGAAGTTCCATCTCACAAAAGGAACTCTTTCTTTACTTTGGGGTTGTTGGGGCTCACAGCTGACACGTCCCCAACACTGAATACAACAGAACTTAAAGGCGCACATACACACCTGCTGTCTGAACAAGTTAGGTGTTCTCATGGTCACCTGGAAGACCCTCAGTAAGGCCCTTTCCCACCAGCATCGCAGTAAGGAGAAGACTAGGTGGGGTGAGCATTACAAACACTAATTCTAACTCCCTCTGAAGGAGTGCCGTGTGCTGCCTGTCCCTCAGTCAGTGGCGATGGTTCTGCTGTCTCAGTTGCTGCCTTCCTGGTCTCTACAAAGGTTTGCGAGGATTTACTAACCAGATTGCCATTTTCTGTAGGTGATAAGGAAGAAGCTTGTCCGTAAGACTCTGGACATGATCAAGAAGATTGCAGATGAGAAGTACAATGACACCTTCTGGAAAGAGTTCGGCACCAACATCAAGCTTGGTGTGATTGAAGACCACTCAAATCGAACAAGGCTCGCTAAACTTCTTAGGTTCCAGTCTTCTCACCACGCAACTGACATTACTAGTTTAGATCAGTACGTAGAGAGAATGAAAGAAAAACAGGACAAAATCTACTTCATGGCTGGGTCAAGCAGGAAGGAGGTGAGATGAGATGCTGCTGCTGGGCAGTCAGTGCTTGGGGGAAGAGGTTCATTGTTTAGCTTTTCATGGCCACTAGAGGGAAGGACACTCACCTCAAGTCCTTGTTTTATATGGTAGTTAATGCTGTAGAGACACATGCAGCTAATATGCCAAGGCAGAACTCTAAAAACACGCTTCCTTGAATTTTATAGGCTGAATCTTCCCCATTTGTTGAGAGACTTCTGAAGAAGGGCTATGAAGTTATTTACCTCACGGAGCCTGTGGATGAGTACTGCATTCAGGCCCTTCCTGAGTTTGATGGGAAGAGGTTCCAGAACGTGGCCAAAGAAGGCGTGAAGTTTGATGAGAGCGAGAAAACCAAGGAAAACCGGGAGGCAACAGAGAAGGAATACGAGCCTCTGCTCAACTGGATGAAAGACAAGGCCCTTAAGGACAAGGTACTGTGCAGAGGGCAGACTCCAGTATCTACACTCAAGAGTTATCCACAAACTTGTCTACACCTGCTGCCTTGGCGACCACTAGCGGTTGTAGAGAGTGGTGCTTTGTAGCCTCAGGTACTCGGGTACCAACAGGAAACTCATTGCAGCTCAGTGACCCCTTCATCTGCTGTGCCGAAGACCCGGGGTTCGGGCCCTAGCCCTGCACAGCAGCAGTAGAGTCAGATTTAGTACAGGCTGGAATGAGCTTGCAACTTAGAGAAGTTTCTTATTCTCAGTACTGATTTTACTGATTTTGCCTTAAGTTTTTACAGGTTTAAGTTTAAATCTGTAGCTGAAAACCAAACAAAAACAACAGATTAAGTCAGTGTCACTCGAGTGTCATTCCTGATCTGAGTGCCTGTCTATCATCTGGGGTGGTGGATGCATTGCCTGCCTGCTGATGCTCACTCGGGTCTAACGTTTCTATCCTAAGATTGAAAAGGCCGTGGTATCACAGCGTCTCACAGAATCCCCCTGTGCTCTTGTGGCCAGCCAGTATGGATGGTCTGGCAACATGGAGAGGATTATGAAGGCACAAGCATACCAGACAGGCAAGGACATCTCTACAAAGTAAGTGCCTGGGGAATGTCCCTACCATGGTGCCAGCTCTTGTCCTTCTTTGTGCAAATGTACATTTTTCTAATCTGCTCCATCTATCATCCTTACCTTCCTTATTTTCCCTTTGGGTTAAGAATAACATCCATAGGTCAGGTGATAGTGACATATGCCTTAATCCCAGCACTGGTCTGCAGAGCGAGTTCTCTCCAGGGCAGCCATGACTACACAGAGAAGCCCTGTCTGGGGTGGGGATGGTGTCCATGTTTGCATCATGACCCACCAGACAGATGTGTGATCAATCCTCTGGCCTTGGAGTTGCAGAAATCATTGAAGTCACCAGGAAAATGCTAATTAACATGAGAATGTACAGAACACACTGCAAACTCTTCATTTAATTTCTTTTAATTTAAAAAGTGAATCTTTAGGGGCTCATATATCCTTTAGCAGCACCCATCACCGTATGACTCAGTTAAGGTATTAGGGGATGAAGAAGACATTAAACCAATTCCTTATCCCAGCAGAACTTGGTTACTTGGGAGTCATCATTAAATAGTTCCTTTTATTTCATTTTTTTTAACCTAAACGTGGCCACTCCTCCTGTTAGGAGAAGCAATAGTGTTTCTTTAATTAAAGCTAGAATACATTAGGCATGTGGACCCTAAAATTGGTGTCTTAACCATTGTTCAACTTGTCTCTGAACAGTTACTATGCCAGTCAGAAGAAAACGTTTGAAATTAATCCCAGACACCCGCTCATCAAAGACATGCTGCGGCGGGTTAAGGTGAGTGGCGGTGTGCCCTCTCCTGCCTGTCTAAACTGAGCTGCAGTATAACTCAGAATACTAACGTTGACCAAACGTGCCTTCTCTCAGGAAGATGAAGATGACAAGACTGTCTTGGACCTTGCTGTAGTTTTGTTTGAAACAGCAACACTTCGGTCAGGGTATCTTCTACCAGACACCAAGGCATATGGAGACAGAATAGAAAGAATGCTTCGCCTCAGTCTCAACATTGACCCTGAAGCACAGGTTTGTGTCCGTGGCTCTTCCGCAAGTTTTAATTAAGTGGTACTGTTTGAGAAGCTTTAGTTTTCACTGTAAGAAATAACTTACTCCATGCCTGAACCCCTGGAGTAATGTGAAATGGAGAACATCCCTGTGTTTTCCTTTCTGATAGTTTCCCCGTTAACAAAGATTTACTACAGTTCTTATTAAAACTCCCATTAGAATCTTAAACTGAAGAGCAAAATGAAAATGGATGGAAGGCATTTACCAGGTTCATGGATGTCGCCCATAGGTAGAGGAAGAGCCGGAGGAAGAGCCTGAAGATGCAGCAGATGACACGGCAGAAGACACAGAGCAAGAGGAAGAGGAAGAGGTGGATGCCGGCACGGAAGAGGAAGAAGAACAGGAAACAGCAAAGGTCTGGGGGAGAGTGGGGCTGGACTGAGGCTAGCAGATAGACTTCTGATAGCTGATCGCACTGGGGTCAGTCCATGTAGAGTGGGCATGTGATACCTAGCTCAGAAGCTTGGGGGAAGGTTTTATTCCTTTATTTTATCCAACCATTCACAAGATCAGATGGATCACACACACAGAGTGCTGCCCCCTTTGAGGAAACATTCGGGGAGTGGGGAGTGCTGAGATAGGATACTCTGTAATCTGTGTCACTGCCTCCCAAGTGCTAGGATTCAAGATGTACACTACCATGCCTGGCTAACATTAGGTATTTTTAGGTTTTGATTATTTAGATTTAGACATTGATATTGGTGGGTTTTAAATTATTTGGCCAGTAAACAACTACAAACAAAATAGTATGAGCCGGGCGGTGGTGGTGCACGCTTTTAATCCCAGCACTTGGGAGGCAGAGGCAGGCGGATCTCTGAATTCGAGGCCATCCTGGTCTACCAGAGTTAGTTCCAGGACATGCTCCAAAGCTAGAGAAACCTTATCTCAAAAAAACCTAGAAAATAATATGAACAGTTTAAATGTGAGCCTTCCTGTAAGGGTTAGCGGCTAGTCTGTGAACGTCTTCTGATTTTTGTTTTCACAGGACTCTACAGCAGAGAAGGATGAACTGTAAATTACACTCTCACCACGGGCCCTGTGCTGAGAGGGAATGTGAAATGTTAGTCGTTTCTTTTCAGAGACTTGTTTGGGATGCTCCCCCACGCCCCTTCTCCCCTGCACTGTAAAATGTTGGGGTTATGGGTCACAGGAAGAAGTGGGTTTTTTAGTTGAGTTTGTTTTGTTTGGGTTTTTTTTTTAACATTCCTCATGAATGTAAATTTGTACTATTTAACTGACTATTGGTGTAAAATCTTGTCATGTGTATAAAATAAAAAAGGTCCCAAATACCCACTGGCTGTTCTCATGACACAAAGCAGGAATTCTGTAATACTTTTTCTTGTTCGTGCTTGCTGGGTTTATCCGGGTTTGGTGGCTTGTGCTTTTTCAGATGTCTTTCTTACTTAACAAGGTGGAACGCATGCAAATAATTCCCTCCAGAGATCAGAATATGTAACAGCCTTCCGGAATCCGGACAGGAAGGGAAAACTGAATACTATCTTCAGAGGTCATGGAACACTTAGATTGAGAAATCTTCACAGGTTAGGGGAAGTTGTCTAGAAACCTAGGCCGTTAAATGGGTGGTGGGGATCATGAGGGCCACAGTCTAATTAAGTCACTCACCAGTGTTTGCAGCATGCTCGCACAGGCATTCCAGCTAGCCCCCTGAGTGCTAGGATTAAAGGTGCGCATACCGTGGTAATTTTACATTAGCTGAGCATGGTGGTACACGAGACAGGAGTATCTGAGCCCAGTAAGACAGCCAGTGCCGGGAATAAATAGACCCTGCCAAAACCTTTAAACATTGCTGTCAGTGAGTGTTTGCTTGGCCTGAATGTGTGCCCATGGAAGCAAGGCAAGCAGATTTTGAATTGAAGGTCAGCCTAATCTATTTACTAAATTCCAGGACCAGACAAGGTTACATAATGAGACACTGTCTCAAACTGAAAACTCCCCTTCAGTGCCTTAGTCTGCTCATTAAGGTGGATTTACAAAGACCTTGTCTGGGGCTGGAGAAGGGGCTACAAACAACTTGTTGCTTATAGAAGACTGACATTCAGTTCCCAGAACCCATCTGGTGGCTCAAAACTAATCTATAACTCATATTCCAGGTAATCTGATGCCTGCCCTCCTGGGGCAATTCACATGTTCATACATTCATGCAATTTGTGTAAAATTTACTTATGGCAGGGGAAGTAGTTCAACAGAGGACCAGATTCAGTCCTCGGTGCCCACATGGCCTCTCAACCATGTGTAACTGCAGTTCAGGGTATCTGATGCCCCTCCTGGCTTCTGAGGGAACTAGGCATGCATGTGGTGCACAGACAGACATGCAAGCAATGCATTCATACATTAAAAAATAGGTCAGTTGTTGAATAAATTATCTTGTTCTTTATTTATAGATTGAGCAAAATCTTAAAACGAGTTCATTTCCTAGAGCTGATGGTAGAAATCTAGGCGGCAGGAGATGTGGCGTCAGGTTCTGAAGGACAACACTGGAAGTGCAGTGTGAGTTCTGAGACTGCAGACTCCTTCCTTTCCTCGTCCAAGCTTCGGGTGCAGTGTGAGCAGGCCTTGTTCTGAGACTGCAGACTCCTTCCTTTCCTCGTCCAAGCTTCGGGTGCAGCCTTCAAATATTTGGTGTTCTTGGCTGGCAGTTCCAACGCTCCAGTCTCTGACTGTCTTTACAAAATGTCCTCCCTGTGTCTGTTCTCGTGGCATTAAGACAGTGGTCACCGCATCTGGCCCACCCTCATGGCCCCAATCCTACACTTCCAGACACCGAGGGTTGAGGTCAACATTTTTTAAGGACACAGTTCAACTGCACCTTCATTTTTATATGTATAAAGAAAATGCCAATTTTAGTTCACTTTCTCAAATTTTGGGGATTTAAGCACCTTGACAAGTTGTTACTAATGTTGCAATTCCATTAGGCACACAATTCCAAAGAACTTTGAATATTTTATACAGTTTAGTACAAATACTACTTCTCAATGTTTAGACCTAACAAGCATTCTCACTGACTTTTACTTCTTTAATTTATAACTTGCCATTATAACCAAGCTCATTCAGAGAAAGAAGAATACTGGCAGGAGACATTGCAAATGTTCAGTCTCATCCTCCCGGCCAAATGCACAAAGCTGAAGCTTAGGCAGCTCTTATGAGTGCGGTCCTTCATACCTGTAATTCCACTATTTGGGAAGTGGGGGCTGGAGGACTCTCCTGAGGTCAGCATGGGCTACACAGCAAGACCTTGTTGCAGAGGCCAGCCTGCAACAGTGAGCTCCAGGTGAGACTAGAAAATACTGACCGAATCATAATAGAAGATCTATCTTATCAGTTCCTATCAACCAGCATTTGTTTTTGGATTAGATGATTTAAGAAGTAGTTTTACTCAATACATTTAAAAATATATGTGGAAAGTATTATTCACAGAATTCTTGGCAGAGTTGTACTTTAAAGCTTCTACTGCTGTGAAACCTGAGGCTCGTGGTGTCTCTCTTTCAGTCCCAAGAGCTCCGTTCTCAGTTCTCCAGGCTTTGGTGGGATCTCAGGTATTGTCTATAAAAATAAAAACAAGAGCCAAAAGACAGTTGCTACCACATTCTGAGACAAGAGTTCAATGTGATCTGAAAAGCGTGAGAAAACAAAATGCGCTGTGCATGCTACTCAGCAACAGACCATGAGGAGGACCCCGATTCATCTACATTTCTTGCTGTCTGTCTGTGTGTTTATGATTAAATCATCTGGCAGTATCTTAAATCCTATAGTACTCACAGGATACATCCAATTGATTCACAATTTCAAATGAGAATTTCAACATTTGGAAACTCATTCCTGCACAACCTGCTGCTCTCTATCATGCTCCAAGCCCAGAAAATGACAATGGTAGTTACTGTATTCAAGAGTGGTCATCGTGTAAAACGCATAAAGGAATGAGCAAAACATACACAATTCTGCCTTTGAGGAAGGCAGGAAGACAGGCATGGGTGCAGCATGTGCCGCTGAGTTTGATTCCCAGCACCACAAAAGAAAAAAGTGGCTTTCACTACAGTATGATCAAAGCTCTAAGTCTATCACAACAGAATTCTAGAACCTTCACTGCCCCAAAAGAAACTCCTCTCTCATTCCCAGTTCCCCCACAAGCCACTTCTGTCCACATATATTTGCCCATTGTATATCATGTAGTCTTTTGCATGTTTTCAAGGTTCATTCATGTAGAATCATTGAATAATTGATATTCCTTTATATAGATATATCATGTTTTATACAGGTATCTGCATTGTTCCCACCTATGAACATGAACAAGGTCAAACATCTGTATGATGGTGTATGTCTTGGTGTTTGTTGGGTGGAAACCTAGAAGGGGAATTGCTGGGACATACGCTGTTGGAGGAACTGCCAGGCTGGATTTCAAAGCAGCTTCCGACTTTATATTTCCCCTGATAGTGCATGAGGGTCCCAATTTCTTCACGTCCTTGGCAACTGTTTATGACGGACATCACACCGGTGGTTCTGACTGCGTTTCTCGGGTGGTTAAGGAGCATCTTTCTTTTCATGACTTCTGAACACAGGTATGAAGGAAGATGAGGAAGCCATCTTGCAGGTGTCTATGAGTTTTGGAGGCTGATGGGATCACAAAGGCAGAGGACCTGAGCCACGACTGTGCCTTCGTGTTCAAGGAAAAGCATCGGTACATCAGATACAGCATTCCAGAGGATAGAAGGCTGGCTTGTGGGAAGTGGAGGGGGACATAAAGACTCCGCTGGCCTCCACTCTGGGGAGAGTTCTGAGAAGAACAACCTGACCTGACTCAAGGATAAAAGATGCTGATAGACCAGGAGTGGATGGCAGAAGCTCCTATCTTAACGGAGGAAGGTGGTAACTGATGTGGCCTGAACACGGTAGGCACAATGGCGGCTCGAGAAGTGGGCAGGATGTGGATGGATCTTTCATATTCCCCCAATGGGATTTGTTGAGGCATGCAGTAACTTATGATGACTCCGGGGTTTCAGTCTAAATAACTGCAAGATGACAGCTGTCACTTCTGCTGTCCTTATGCTGGGCAACTAAAAGCATCCTTAACTGTTCCCCGCAAGTCTGCACTGAGTGCCAACCCTGGGCAGTCATCATGGTCTCTCCTCTGCTCTCTCCCTAAATCTTTTAGTTTTTATAACAATAGTGGCTGGAATAATTCCAAAAGACTAGGTGGGCAAAGGACACAAATTCCTTAAATACTAGGAAAACATACAGCATCCTATAGCAGCCAGTCACCTGGGCCTTTAAGTCTATCAGGAAAGATGCCCTGCTGCCAACGTGACCACCCAACCCGACTGACGTGGTCTAGGACCCTTAATGCGCTCATTTTTGAGACTGCTTTTTGTGTTGCTTTCTCCAAGTACAGGTAGCTGCTGGTAACAACTCTTGTACACGTCCGGTAGTAATGAGATGAATCAAGTCAACCTCACAGGATCAAAGTCTAGGCATTATTTCCTTGGTTAAGAGCTGCTGGGAACTATTCCTGCAGAAGACACAAAACTGCATTTCTGTGGCAAGTTCTTGCCACTTTTTGTCTCCGCTAAGTTTCTTGACATTCACTATCATCCCTCCCCCACCCAGGACAGGGTTTCTTTCTGTAACCCCAACGGTCTCAGAACTCCCTCTGTAGACCAGGCTGGCTCACTCTAACTCTTAAAGAGACAGTCTTTAAGTGTTAAGAGCGAACTGTTAGAGCACTGTTTAACCGAACACCCCGAATGCTCTACACGTCAAGAGGGGCCGAGCAAATGAACGGACGGAATGCTGGGGTGTGGCCCCAGGATGGGCACGAGCCCCGCAGCACTCACCAGGTCAGGCCGGTAGTACCAGTGCACCACCTGGGCCCCGGCGCACATGGCCAGGAGGCTGGAGGAGAGCATTTTCACGTAGGCGGACCAGGGCACGCCCCCGGGCATGGTGGAAAGCTGGCAGGCAAGGAAAGGGCGCGGCGTTAGAGGGGTGGGTGGGTGGCTTCTACACTGGGCGATGATTGGGGCACCCGGGGTGCAACCCGCGCGGCTCCCTCCTCGGTGACCGGCGAGCGGCGCTGCACCCGCTCGGCTTAGTAGGTGGAGGGCGGGCCCGGTGTGTCCTCACCCCTTCCGCCTGTCAGGGAGCAGCTACTGCCCCTCGCTCCTGCCCCGGACCACGCGAGCTCGTGCGCAGGGAGACCCGAGGTCCCGTCAAGCCGCGGAGCGCAGAGTCAGGGGGCTGGACCCAAAATGCAAAGGCACCGGCGCCACGCCGGAGCGGAAAAACGAGGGCAATGCGTGCGCAGGCGCATTCGTGTGCTTCTAGCGGAAGTGAGGCGCTGAGTTTGTTTTTCGGTTTTTGTTTTGATCGCTTCCACGTTTTTAGGCAGAATGTTCGTGGTCACTGTCCCCATCCTGTCGTTTGCCTTCCCTGGCCATGATGTGGTATTTACGGTATCATTTCTCCTTTCGCACAAAGGAAGCGACACGACCCCGTCCCCCTCCCGTGGTTAGGAGGAGAGATTTCGCAGCTGCACCCGTAGTGCTCCTGCCAGAGGTCACGCTCTTGAGTCGCGTTTCTCAACTTGTGGGTCGGTACCTCTTGGGTCAACCTGGGGGTACCATATTTACATTGTAATTCATAATTGTAGCAAAATTACAAATTAAGAAGTAGCAATGACATAATCGTATGGTTGGGGGTCACCACAACGTGAGGGATTATATTAAAGGGTCAGAGCATTAGGAAGGTTGAGAACACTGCTCTGGAGAAAGATCAAAGGTCTTTTCTCCCTGGTCCTGAAGGTCTTTAGGACTTTACATAGAGTCACGCCCAAGCATGGTGCCTTTGAGAGACAGTGTTTCTGGAAAAGAGACCTCCAATCTATGCAACTCAACCTGAGTTTTTAAAGATTGTGCTCGGTGTATGGATTCGTTTTTTCCTTTTTCTTTTCTTCTCTTTGTTTTACATTACAACCACAGTTTTCCCTCCCATCCTTCTGTGAATTCATTTTTGTTAAGCAAACTGCAAGAATTAATTCTGAAGAATTAAGGTGGCATTGTGTAACGTGAATCGTGAGACCATTTTTACAACTTTGGCCCTGAAAATGGCTCAATGAGTGAGGTTTGTTGCTAAACCTAACCCAATTTTGCTCCCCCGTCCCTACGTGGTGGAAGCAGAGGGCCAACTCCATGAATTGTTCTCTTACACACACCCACACACGCACACTTTTTTTTTTTCACGGTAATTGTAAGGTCCTGTATCTGATCAGGACACCCAAGACCATGTTCTCTGCACCAAGATTTCTTTGCCCGAGAAGGACTGGGCAGAGAATAAGAACAAAGACAGGAGATAGAAGATGAGGAAGAAAGGGGAAGGGAACAGGAGAGAAAGTGGAGGATTATTTTGGGGGCAGGAGGAGGACAGACGACTACAAAGGATTACCTCTAGATAGAGAGGAGGCAGACATGACCCATGGGCAAATGGAAGTTTATAAATGTAAAGGGGGAAACCCAGTGTTAGGATGAGTTGGTGTGTTTTGAATGGACATGTTACTTAGGTGAACCAAAGGGGGCTTTTGATTACTGGACATCAATACTTTGACAGCTGAGCATGAGCCCTTGCCTGCAGCTGCTCTGAGCACAAGACCCTGATGGTGAAGTGGGTTCTGATGAGGCCTGCAGCTGAAAGATCCCGAGATCTGGGGAGTGGCCAGAGCACTCTATAAGTTGCCCCTGAGCACATAAAGTTGGCATTCTTATATATCAAGGATGACTCGTGTCCATGTCTGTCTCTGTGTCTCTGTCTATGTGTTTTTAAGTTTCCGGCTTGGTTCCCAGCGCTCTCTCTCTCTCTCTCTCTCTCTCTCTCTCTCTCTCTCTCTCTCTCTCCCTCTCTCCCTCTCCCTCTCCCTCTGTGTGTGTGTGTGTGTGTGTGTGTGTGTGTGTGTGTGTGTCTCCCCTTCCTCACCCCCCCCCCTTTTGGTTTTCATGAGGCAGGGTTTTTCTGTAACAGCCCTGGCTATCCTGGAACTCACTTTGAACACCTCAATCTCAGAGATTCGCCTGCCTCTGCTCCCACTGAGCGCTGGCATTAAAGGAATGCGCCCCACTCACTACCTGTCAGCTTTTGTTAAAATATCCCAGAATGAAAGACACATGGAGCACAAACCCATGACCCTCTCTGGGCTCACGTATCACAGGAGGGAGAAATCTTTGTAAATTGACACACATGAACCTCTGTCATGGCACAAACTAGGCAAGTCTAATTCACATCCATGTTTCTCATCATGTAACCTGAAGAAACAGGAAAGCTTATCACTAGAAGAGTTGTCTAAGGGAGTCTGGCGCTAACAACCGTGACAGATGTCAAGAAACAAAAACCCATTCCGAGAACCCAAAGCCACGTGTGGTGACACGCATGTAATCCCAGTCAGAACCCAAGAGACTGACTTAGGTTGTTGAGGCCAGTCAGCACTGCGGCCACAAAGTTCTAAGTCAGGCAGGGGTGCAGTGAGATCGTCTCTAAAACCAAGAACCGCTGAGAAGTAAAAGTGGGATTGGTGTATAAGATCGAGGGAAGCCGCGATGCAAGCAGCGTCATGGACTTAAAAGGTTAGTGTTCGCCCAGCTACTAAGAGCCTCGCTTTAGCTTTACAGATTCATAAACTGAGGCCCAAAAGGCAATAGCCTCCAACTCTTAGCGTTTCCATTTCCAAACAGAAAATCCCCCACTCCCCATCACAGTTACAGTTTAAATTTATTATTATTATTGCTTTTTTTTTTTTTTTTTTTGGTTTTTCGAGACAGGGTTTCTCTGTAGCTTTGGTGCCTGTCCTGGAACTAGCTGTTGTAGACCAGGCTGGCCTCGAACTCACAGAGATCCGCCTGCCTCTGCCTCCCGAGTGCTGGGATTAAAGGCGTGCGCCACCACCGCCCGGCTATTATTACTATTTTTATTGTGTTTTGTTTTTGCTTTTCGAGAGTGGGTTTCTGTGTAGCCCTGGCTGTCCTGGAACTCACGCTGTAGATCAGGCTGGCCTCGAACTGAGATCGGCCTGCTTTTGCCTCCCGAAAATGACAGGCAGAGCACAAAACTGGGGTCGAAAGCCATGAAGTTGTCACCAAGCCTAAACGTCCACCCACACATCCCAAAGCCGGACCGGAAACTCAGCGCCCACAACAGCTGACGTCAGCCCAGCGCTCCCCAGCCACCTCTGGTCCTCCACGTTTCCCGAAAGGCTACGCGGCGGCCGGCGTCACGTGACGGCGCACCGCCCCCTCTTCGGAGGGAGCCGGAAGTGCGCCCGGTGAGCTAGCGCCCCGTCCGTCCGCCGGCCGCCCCCGATCGCGTGGTGAGTTCTCCGCGCGCGCTCCGAGCGGCAGAGCGGGCGCCCGAGGGCCCCGGCACGAGCGGCCGCACCCTGAGCGGCGCCGCCATGGACGCGGAGGGCGCGCGCAGGTAACGCGGACGCTCGCGGCTGGGGTCGGCCCGGGGGCCGCGGCCCGCACAAAGGCCGGCCTGCGCGTGCGCGCTGGGGGCCGGCCCGCCTCTCCCCTCCCTTCCCCTCCCCTCCCCTCCCCCAGCCCGACGGGGTCCGCCGGGCCCGGGTACCCGCGAGCTTTAAAAGGCGGCGCCCGCGGCGCCCGCGGCCGCAGCCCCCGTACGCGGTTCTGCACCTTGGGTCACCGGGAGCAGTGATGATGCAGCGGGGGCGCGGTTGATGGGGTCGCCGGGTGGATGCTCTCGCTTGTGGAGTGTGCGTGTGTAATGTGCAAGGAAAGCGATCCAGTCATTGTACCTCTCCGGTGGCCCTGCAGAGGATGATGTCACGGGAGTGTTGCCGAAGTATAGGTCTGGAGATTAGACTCTTTTTTGTGGCTGTTGTTTTTGTTTTTCGAGACAGGGTTTCTCTGTAGCTTTGGAGCCTGTCCTGGAACTAGCTCTTGTAGACCAGGCTGGCCTCGAACTCACAGAGATCCACCTTCCTCTGCCTCCCGAGTGCTGGTATTAAAGGTTCGCTCCACCATCGCCTTTCTGATATAAGAAAAACAAGATGGCAGGACTTCCGCGGATAAACTGATGCCTGTTAACTTATTAGGCCTGGTGAAGAATTAGCGTGCCTCCCTCCGTAGCGAATTGGACAATGAACTTAGGCAAGACTTTCATCCTCTCTTCCCCCTGCTGTGCTGTCTTACACCTCTGTGAACGGGTCGTGGGGGCTGATGGCAGATCGCGAGACTGAAGTGAAAGCCTGGCTTACAGCTGAAAGTCTCAAGGACACACTATAGATCTATCTGTCCTCAACTCTGTTCCTCAACAGTTTACCAGCTGCAGGGTGCCACTGGCCTGTTGATGAAAGGGATGTCTGACCCAGCTTAACTTTCAGAGGGGTTTGTAGAACTGATGGATTGAATCAGTCTCATAAAATAAGAGCTAAATGAATGGGATAGTGAAGCATTAACAAAACGAGGCATAGTCTTATACAGAAATGCAGGGAAAACCATATAATAGCTTGTCTCCAGGAAGAGGGGAACTAACTACTCAATTTCATGCTGGTGCTGTATTTGGAGTTTTCAGTGTGTGTGTATGTGTGTGTGTGTTGAGAAACCACAGACAGCTGTAGGAATGAGTCCTGGGAACAGGGAGGGGAGTGAAGAAGGGGCCTAAGAGAGAAAGCAGTTTGAAAAGGAAAGAGGCCAGGGAGCAGTTGAGACCAACAGATAAGGGAAGAAAAGAACCGGCCTCTTTCATGGAGATTTAGAGATTGACACAGAATGGTAGGTCTAGGTCCTGTAATAGTTCATCACTTTCTTCCTGCATTAGAATCGCCTAGACAACACAGCTCCCGATCTGTCCTTAGGGTGTTTGCAGGGAAGTTAACTGAGGAGCTGCTCAGAGTGTGGTGGTGCCATCAGCAGTCGGTTGCTGGAGGCCTTTCCTTTGCAGGATCTCGGACGGCACTGCTCAGAAGAATGCCAGGATGAGAAAGGGCAAAGCAGATGTAGTAAGCCTGACAGGTAGTGGAAAGGGTTGTACGAAAGCACTTTTTATTGTTTTACTTTTAGTGTTTATTGTGCATGTGCGTGCGCCCACATGCGTACTCCGGCATGCCTATGTGTGGGGATGCCCAGGCGCCACAGCCCAAATACGGAGATCAGAGGACAATTGACTGGAGCTTGTTTTCTTCTTCCACCTTGTGGGTTCCAGATATCAGACTCAGGTTACCATTCTTGGTGGCAAGGATCTTTGTCTGCTGAACCATGTCCCTGGTCCAAGCTTGGTGGGGTGGTGCTTAGCGTAAAAGTGTAGCACACACCTAGGATGTGGATACAACTCAGGAGGTGTCTCCAGTGGCTGTGTATAACATTCTGTGTCTTTCTACTATCTAGCTGAAGGTATATCATTTACAACAAGGTTTAAAGACTAAATGAAAAGAGATATGCACACGTGTCTTAGTTACTGTTCTATTGCTGGGAAGGGACGCCATGACCGGCTTTTAAAAAAGAAAGCATTTAATTGGGGCTTGCTTAGAGTTTTATAGAGTTAGTCCATGATGGCACTGTAACTAAGAGCCTTGCCTCTGCCTCCTGAGTGCTGGGATTAAAGGCGTGCACCACCACCTCCTGGCTCTGCGCGCGCGCATTTTAAAGAAATAAAACTTTAAAAGAGATAGTTACTATTTTTCCTCACTGGTGCTGAACCTTTGAGGCAAAGTTCTGTTCTCTACGATTGGGCTCCTGTTGTCTTTGGTTTTGTTTGTTTTTTTTTTCCCCAAGAAAGAAAGGCTTTTGGATATTGCTTCATTTGAAGGCTTAGGTTTGGAGTGGGTTTTGGTTTTTCGCTTGATTTCTGTTTTGAGTCAGGGTCTGTCTGTAGCTGGCATTCACAGTCCTGCTTTCTCCTCTCCGGGGTTGGGATAACAGGTGCACTTCTCCCTTCCAGCAAGGCCTGCATACTTTACTTTTACACTTCATGAAGTGTAAGTCTTGTTCAGAAGACAGTACAGAGGTGTCTGTTTCTTCAGTTAAACAGATACTTATAATCCACCTCTACTGTCCAGGAAGTGACAAGCAACAACTAAAACACGCCAACAATAATTAAAACCAAGTCCAGTGGATTCATTAAAAAAGCACACCAACAGCCAGGCAGTGGTGGCACACACCTTTAATCCCAGCACTCGGGAGGCAGTAGCCAGGGCTACTCAGAGAAACCTTGTCTCAAAACAAACACACACATACAAACCAGAAGAAAACCTAAGTTACACTGTTAGGATGGGGAAATCTTTGTGCGAAGATGGGGATATAAATTTTATTTGTGAATATTTTTAATTCATATGGATTGATCAATCAAGACTTCACTAGAACTTCAAGACTATCCACTAGAAAGTTGCTGCGATCTAGTTTCAGAGAGAGTATAGGCGACTTGACAGGACTGGCGGCTTCAGTGGCACATCCGGTCACTTCACAGTGAGAGTCAGTTTGTGTGGTGAACGCTTGGTAAACGTCAGGGAGCAGCGCGCCCTGGGAGGGTCAGCTTTCCTCCTCGCCTGTTGTTTTTGAGTAATGACTACAGTCTGGCTATAAAATACCTGGATACTGAAGATCTGTCCACCCGATCACGTATACTCACAACTTGTTACCCGACTGTTCTTTCAGCTGTTCTCTGGAGCAGGGTCAGGGTTTTCACTCCTTTCCATTTCAACAAAGGATGGCCGAAGTTCCCAACATGGCGGTGACGATTGACCAGCAGATGCCAGCAGAAGCTCCTGCCCAGGAACCTGAACCTGTACCAGGTAGTTCTTAGCATGCTGTTTTAAAAGCACCCCCAATGCCTCCTCCCTTGGCAAAGCAGTAGTAAACACATGTTCCCCATCTGCACACGCGAGGCCTTACGTCACTAGCATCTGACTTGGGCTCAGGCCGCAGAACACCAACACGAGCTCTAAAGGTCGGTAAAGCGACATTCCATGAGTGACAGAGAAGAGAAGGTGCCATTGAGGGGGCAGAGTTGAGCGGTTGTGTGGATTCTGAAGTAGAGGAGGAAATGGTGGGCAGTGGGGCCAGATGAGGCAGTCAGGCTTGTGTTGACCCTAAGCAGTGGAGAGCTGTTGAGAGTGGGAGCAAGGAAGTGACTTAAATGGGCATTTTAAAGTCAGTCTGGAGGATAGATTAAGAGCAAGACAGGCTTGACGGCGGAGAGTGGATTAGAGACTGTTTATATAAGCTGAGGAAGATAGGAGGAAAATTGGGGAAATGGGGAAAGTTGGGAAATACTTGAGGTAGGATTGCTAGTCTAGAGTTACTGTATTTCATGTAAATGCCAAAGGAAAAGGAGAAGCCCAAAAGAAGCCTTGTCGTGGTCTAGTACATGATTATAATGACATACTTGACACTGGGTGACATTACTATATTTATGTGTGTTTTGCCTGTTTGTGTGTCTACACACATGTGTACCTGGTGCCCACAGAGGCCAGAAGAGGGCATCAGATCCCTGGAACTGAGGTGGCAGACAGTTGTGAGATGCCATGTGGGTGCTGAAAATTGAACTCAGGTCCTCTGGAGGGATAGCTGATCTGCTCTTAACCAGTGAGATATATTCCCAGCCCCTAGTGACATTTTTTTAAAAGTTTTATTGTGTTGTTTTATGTGTATGGGTGTTTTACATGCCTCTATGGTACCTTCAACTAGAAGAGGGTGAGATCCCTTGAACTGGAGTTACAGGTGGTTGTGAGCTGCCGTGCGAGTGCCAGGTCCCCTGCAAGAGCGGCCAGTGCTCTTAACCACTGAGCATCTCTCCAGCCCTGAGAAGGGGTTTGTGCACAGCTCTGCAGGTTCAGGGGCATGGCACCAGCATCCGCTCAGCTCTGGGGAAGACCTTGTGGTAGCTGGCACCACAGTGGCAGAGTGTGTGTAAGAGAGAGAATCCCATCCCCCACAAGAGCCCCAGAGACAGGGATCTGATAGTGCATACTGAGACGTTCCTCCAGCTAACCCAGGGGCCTTAAAGGTTCCACAGCTCCCAGAGGACTAAACATCAAACACGGGGCTTTTGGTGAACAGACTCAGGCATTATCAAAGCACTGTTGGTTATGGGAAGTGCCACACACTGGGATGAAGAATTAGAAGAGAAGCCAGGAGGTTGAAGGGATGGAGGTGGCGTAGTGGTGGCAGTATTTACATGAGGGATGTGCTCAGAGTTGGTGCATCGCTCCAGGGCTGCACCTCACTTTTTGGCTGGAGCTGCCTCCTGCCTGCTTCTGCCTCTTGAATGCTGGTATTAAAGATGTGCACCATCTTGTCCAGCTTTGTTCAAAAATCTGCTTATTTAATTATTCATGTACTGATAGAATTCCTATAAAGTGGTTCCCTGGGGAAACCAAGTGAGACTGTATAGGAAATCAGTCTGTGACTCACATAATGCAGGAGTCCGCTTGTGTGTTCCCGGCTGCCCAGATTCCCGAAATAATCGCACAGAAACTATATTATTTGTAATATTGTTTGGCCAATAGCTTAAGCGTATTTCTGGCTAACTCATATGTCCTAAACGAACCCATCTCCATTAATTTGTGTATTGCCATGTGGCGGTGCTTACTGGCAAAGTTTTGGCATGTCTCACTCTGGTGGCAGTGACTCCCCGACTCCGCCTTCCTTCTCCCAGCATTCAGTGTAGTTTTCCCCGCCTAGCTCTGTTCTGCCCTGCTCTGCTATAGCTCAAAGCAGCATCTGTATTAACCGATGGTGTTCACAGCACCCAGAGGGATCCCACTCAGTTACATGTGCCTGGATGGAGAGGAAAGGGGACACATTGCAGAAGCCAGCATGGGGAAATCGGATAGCACGGGTGTTCATGGCTGGCTGCTGTGGAGGTCCACATTCTGTAAATCCCTGTGTTTCAGAGGCTCCAAAGAGAAGGAAAAGAAAAACCAGAGCATCAGAACCCCAGGACCCCGTGGAACCCAAAAAACCTGCTGGGTCAAAAAGATCTGGCAAGTCCACAAAGTCAAAAGAGAAACAGGAGAAGATCACTGACGCATTTAAAGTGAAGCGGAAAGTGGACCGCTTCAACGGGGTTTCCGAAGCCGAGCTGCTCACCAAGACACTGCCCGACATCTTGACCTTCAATCTGGACATTGTGATCGTAAGAGTCTTTGTCCTTCCTGACAGTAAATATCGCTAGAGGATTAACTTAGCGGTGGTTCCTACAAATCACATTCTTCTGAACAGGTTTCTGAGACCCTTCTGGGGCTGAGTGGTGTTACCTTTGTGAAATTGTGTTGCGTGGGGTGAATAGGAGGTAAGCCTGAGATGGGGCTGCCTGTATTCACACCTCCCAACAAGGGAGGCCACGGGCAAGCCTTCATCTTAGGCTGGCAGGACGTGGCTCAGACTGGCTGCTGGAAGATCCACCTCTTCCCTGAATGAAAGCAGCGTGTCTCAGTACAGGGTCCAATTGGCCTTTTGAAAATAGCAAATTTTAGCCGGGCGGTGGTGGCGCACGCCTTTAATCCCAGCACTCGGGAGGCAGAGGCAGGCGGATCTCTGTGAGTTCGAGACCAGCCTGGTCTACAAGAGCTAGTTCCAGGATAGGCTCCAAAACCACAGAGAAACCCTGTCTCGAAAAACCAAAAAGAAAAAAAGAAAATAGCAAATTTTAGAAAGAAGTTTCTCTATGCTGCAGTAATTATAATCAATTCCATTTTATCTGGCACTCCTGTATAAAAGTCCGAAGGCTTAAGCCTGACTTTTTGTTTTCTCTTTTAGCATGTTATAATAGTGCAGTATACCAGGCTTCATTGTGTTATATGTATATGGTGTGCTTTGTGTTTACCCCCCAGCTACCCTCTTGTCCTTCCTTCCCTGATCCTTTTTCTTATTAAATGCTCTACCTTTTCTTTTTTTCTTTTTCTGTTTTTTTTTAAAGATTTATTTATTTATTATGTATATGACATTTGGCCTTACGCCAGAAGAGGGCGCCAGATATCATTACAGATGGTTGTTGAGCCACCATGTGGTTGCTGGGAATTGAACTCAGGACCTCTGGAAGAGCAGCTGGTGCTCTTAACCACTGAGCCATCTCTCCAGCCCCCTGGCTTTTTGTTTTGTTTTGTTTTGTTTTTTTGAGACAGAGTTTCTCTGTGTAGTCCTGACTGTCCTTTAATTTGCTCTGTAGACCAAGTTGCCCTTGAACACAGAGATCCACCTGCCTCTGCCTCCCTAAAGGCATGTGCCACCATAGCCCAGCTTTCTTTTTTTTTTCTTTTTTCCTTTTCTCATATCTAGACCACAGTTTCCTCTCCCTCCCCTCTTCCCAGCCTCCCCCCCCCCCCCCCACCAGATCCACCTCTCTCTCCACCTCTGTCAGAAAAGGGCAGGCCTCCGGAAGGGCATCAACCAGACGTGGCATAACAAGCTACTCAGGTCAGGCACAGGCCATCCTGTCTAGGCTGGACAAGGCAGCACAGTAGGAGGGAAAGGACCCTACAAGTAGGCCAAAGAGTCAGAGGTAGCCCCCGCTCATTTATTGTTTAATAGACACTTTTTAAAAGGAAGAACTTAAGACCTATTTTTACAGATAAAACTGTTTATTTTGTTTTGTAGATTGGCATCAACCCGGGACTGATGGCTGCTTACAAAGGGCACCACTACCCTGGACCTGGGAACCATTTCTGTAAGTTCTACTTCCACTTTAGAATGAGCTGTTCTTATTAGGATTAATGGGCTGACTTTATGAAGATGATAGCAGCGAGGGCTCATTCTTCCCTAGTGAGCTGGCACTGCTACTACTGTGTGCCCTGCATATGTAAGAAGTTCATATGTGTTGCTCTGCGTATGTAAGATGTTCATACGTGTTCCTCTGCGTATGTAAGATGTTCATACGTGTTCCTCTGCGTATGTAAGATGTTCATACGTGTTCCTCTGCATATGTAAGAAGTTCGTACGTGTTGCTCTGCGTATGTAAGATGTTCATACGTGTTCCTCTGCGTATGTAAGAAGTTCGTACGTGTTGCTCTGCGTATGTAAGATGTTCGTACGTGTTCCTCTGCGTATGTAAGATGTTCATACGTGTTCCTCTGCGTATGTAAGAAGTTCGTACGTGTTGCTCTGCGTATGTAAGATGTTCGTACGTGTTCCTCTGCGTATGTAAGAAGTTCGTACGTGTTCCTCTGCGTATGTAAGATGTTCATACGTGTTCCTCTGCGTATGTAAGAAGTTCGTACGTGTTGCTCTGCGTATGTAAGATGTTCGTACGTGTTCCTCTGCGTATGTAAGAAGTTCGTACGTGTTCCTCTGCGTATGTAAGATGTTCGTACGTGTTCCTCTGCATATGTAAGATGTTCGTACGTGTTCCTCTGCGTATGTAAGAAGTTCGTACGTGTTGCTCTGCGTATGTAAGAAGTTCGTACGTGTTCCTCTGCGTATGTAAGAAGTTCGTACGTGTTCCTCTGCGTATGTAAGATGTTCGTACGTGTTCCTCTGCGTATGTAAGAAGTTCGTACGTGTTCCTCTGCATATGTAAGAAGTTCGTACGTGTTCCTCTGCGTATGTAAGAAGTTCGTACGTGTTCCTCTGCGTATGTAAGAAGTTCGTACGTGTTCCTCTGCGTATGTAAGAAGTTCGTACGTGTTCCTCTGCGTATGTAAGAAGTTCATACGTGTTCCTCTGCATATGTAAGATGTTCGTACGTGTTCCTCTGCGTATGTAAGAAGTTCGTACGTGTTGCTCTGCGTATGTAAGAAGTTCGTACGTGTTCCTCTGCGTATGTAAGAAGTTCATACGTGTTCCTCTGCGTATGTAAGAAGTTCGTACGTGTTCCTCTGCGTATGTAAGAAGTTCATACGTGTTCCTCTGCGTATGTAAGAAGTTCGTACGTGTTCCTCTGCGTATGTAAGAAGTTCATACGTGTTCCTCTGCGTATGTAAGAAGTTCGTATGTGTTGCTCTGAGTATGTAAGATGTTCGTATGTGTTGCTCTGCGTATGGAAGACGTTCACACAGACGCTTCACCACTGCCTACTAGAGCAGTGCATGTGTCAAGAAACACTCCTTATCAAAGAGTTAAGATTCCAGATGTTGGGGGCTGGAGAGATGGCTCAGTGGTTAAGAGCATTGCCTGCTCTTCCAAAGGTCCTGAGTTCAATTCCCGGCAACCACATGGTGGCTCACAACCATCTGGAATGAGGTCTGGTGCCCTCTTCTGGCCTGCAGACATACACACAGACAGAATATTGTATACATAATAATTAAATAAATATTTTTTAAAAAAAAAAAAAAGATTCCAGATGTTTAGGCCCTAAGTCATAATGTACTTCTGAAACTAGCACCATATCGTCCCTGTTATTATTTTTTTAATTCTGAGAAAGAATGTTTAGTCTAGAGGGCAGTCCAAAGGCAGATGGTGGCAGTACCAGTAACTGGGAGAACACGGTTTGAAGCTGTGTGTGCAAAGATGCTAGTTTCTTGTAGGAAAGTATTGGTTATTAACATCATAGAGGTTAGCATGGTATCCAGCCTGCTTTCATTATTTAGTATGGGATTAGAACTGGGTTGTAAGTCCTTTGTCTCCCTCCAGGTGTAGTGTAGACTATTCCATCAATTTCTTTGTAAAAGCTTTCTGCCTTCTGCGGAAGTGACAGAGTCCTCTTTTCCCAGGGAAGTGTCTGTTCATGTCAGGACTGAGTGAGGTTCAGCTGAACCACATGGATGACCACACCTTACCTGGGAAGTACGGCATCGGCTTCACCAACATGGTGGAGAGGACGACGCCAGGCAGCAAGGATCTGTCCAGGTAGCTGTAGAGCCGGAGCTTATGGTTGTGCGGGCTCTCGGGTCCTGGGGACATTGGTGCATGACGGTCATTGAGACCTGCCTGAAGGTAGCACGCTGTGTACTCTCTGTGTTTGTGTTTCAATTTTAGTAAGGAATTCCGGGAAGGAGGACGAATCCTAGTGCAGAAACTGCAGAAATACCAGCCACGAATAGCGGTGTTTAATGGAAAATGTAAGATTTACTTCTACAGTTTTATATTTTCTCTATGCTAATGTCAAGGGCAGTGTTAAATATGCTTGTGTTATTCTATTTTAGGTATTTATGAAATTTTCAGTAAGGAAGTTTTTGGAGTAAAGGTTAAGAACTTGGAATTTGGGCTTCAACCCCACAAGATCCCAGACACAGAAACCGTAAGTCCTCCGAGTACATTGGAGACCAGGGCTTCTGGCCAGTTGTCCCCGTTGTTCAGACATGGCCGTTTTGTCATGAGAAAAGCCCTGTCCTAGTAAATAAGTATCAGCTTACACTTCCAGGTGCGATGAGAGTTTTATTTAAAAGTATTTGTCAGCTAAATGTCAGAGGACCTGGCTCACAGGACATTCAGAATATCCTCAATGGCAGTTACTTAAGGATTTAGATGTACATATAAACACAAGCCTCACTGGTAGGATTAACTACTTCGTTTGTGTGTTTAATACTTGCTAGACAACATCCAGCCACCTTTCTGTTGGCCCTGTCACATAATCTCATATCATGAGATAGTCCTGTGGGTGGTTTTTTTTAACATTTATTTATCTACTTACTTATTTTTTATGTGTATGGGTGTTTTGCTTGCATATATGTCTGTGTACACGTGTGCAGTCCTAACGGAGGCCAGAAGAGGACACCAGATTTCCTGGGACTGGAGATACAATTGTGAGCCACCATGTGGGTCTTCTGTAAGAGCGATCAGTGCTCTTGACCACTGAGTTACCTTCAGTCCTATACAGTGATTTTCTTTTTTTTTTATTTTTTTTTTATACAGTGATTTTCTAACTAGTTCCCACAGAGTCTTTGCTGCAGACATGTGCTCCAGTTTTGTTTAGTACTTAAGAATATAGGCGTTTGGCTGTCTTGTTTTATTTTGTTGTGCTGAGGTCTTTGTGTGCATCGGGCAGTTACTGTACCACTTAGCTATACCCTGGCCCTTTTCAAGATAGATTTCATATGGTGCTCTTTTATTATTCAGTGTCCGGGGGTGGGGAGGCTGGTATTGGGGATTGAACCTAGGTTTCTCACATTCCAGGCAAATGCTCTGCTACTGAGTTAAGTCCACAGCCTTCTTTTTACTTTTTGTTTTGAGATAGTCTCAATAAGTTGCCCCAAGTTGTCTTCAGATTGCTCTACAGTTGCGGCTGGCCTTGAATTGCTATCCTCCTGAGGAGAGGACGGGATTATAAACCTGTGCTACCAGGCCTGCCCTGGACACAGCTTATTTCTTTATTAAGTATACAGTATTCTGTCTGTGTGTATGCCTGCAGGCCCAAAGAGGGCACCAGATCTCATTACAGATGGTTGTGAGCCACCATGTGGTTGCTGGGAATCGAACTCAGGACCTTTGGAAGAGCAGGCAGTGCTCTTAACCTCTGAGCCATTTCTCAGCCCCCTGGACACAGCTTTTTAAAAACCACATGGTGTACACTGAGGCCGAGGCAGACAGATCTCTGTGGTTTGAGGCCAGCCTGGTCTACAAAGCAAGGTCCAGGACAGCCAGAGATGTTATACAGAGAAACTTTGTCATTTTAATTCTATATATATTAGCAGTTAAGAAAATGCCTCATGGGCCTGGCAGGATGGTCATTGAATTGGTTAAGACATTTTCTGACATGTGTGGGAGGAGGAGAACTGCCTCCCGCGTGTTGTCTGTCCTCTGACCCCACTTGTACACGCTACATACCTGCCCCTCACACCCAGAATAAGAAGGGGCCTCTTAGGCTAGTCTGGTCTGGATAATTCTTCACATGAACCTGCCCCTTCCCAGGTCAGTGACAGCCAAGAAGTAACTATAGCAACTATGGCAGTCCTCTCGGTGGCCCTGCACTTAGTGTACTCTTTACCACGAAAGAAGAAGCTGTTGATGTTTGTAGTGACTTAGCGCAAAGAGAAAACAATTTACTCTTCTTTTACTTTGTGTGGGTGTGGTGGGGGCGTTGAGGGTGGGGCTCACTATGTAGATCAGGCTGTGCCTCTGCCCCCCTGAGTGCTCGGATTAAAGCACCATCATACCCAGCCTGTCTACTCTGGGTCATTTAATTGAATGTGCTGTTATAAAGCATGCTAACATACCAGTTAGGAGTTTCTTTAAACATGCTGTAATCAAAGAAAAGTAATTATATGATGAGGAAACCTCAAAGGAAATAATTACATAATAAAGAAACCAACTTTAAAAATCCCCATAAATACAGTAGTGCATGCCTCACTTATGTGTAGAGAGGACAAAGCAACTTGTGCTCATTGAAGGACAGTTTGTCAACAACCAAAATGATAAATATGTCTTTTCCTGTAGCTGTCTGGGAGCATTCCCAGAGTTAATGATAGAAGAAGGCAGACTACCTGAACTGCAGTCAGCTCTGGTTAGTAGGTTAGAAGAGAGTTGGCTCTGGTTAGTAGGTTAGAAGAGGGTTGGCTCTGGTTAGTAGGTTAGAAGAGGGTTGGCTCTGGTTAGTGGGTTAGAAGAGAGTTGGCTCTGGTTAGTAGGTTAGAAGAGGGTTGGCTCTGGTTAGTAGGTTAGAAGAGGGTTGGCTCTGGTTAGTGGATTAGAAGAGAGTTGGCTCTGGTTAGTAGGTTAGAAGAGGGTTGGCTCTGGTTAGTGGGTTAGAAGAGGCCTTTAGCCTTGCCCTCTGGTCAGGACATCTCTGAGATGCACTGCTGAGCGAAGGAAGAGCACATTGTGCTTGGTGTTTATTAAAGGAGGCCCTGGGTGCCTCTGGTCACCCACGCACACTTGATGTTTATTAAAGGAGGCCCTGGGTGCCTCTGGTCCCCACGCACACTTTGGGAACTCAGGAGTGACGCCCCAGCCGAGGGAGCTAGGCCATAGAGACAGCTGGGAGCGGCTTCTCCGTCGGTGCTGCACTCTTTTGTTCCTTTCGAATTGTGAGATGCGGGTTTACTGTAAAAAGACAAAACTTGAGAGGAATGCTGGGGGAGCCATCTTTTTTAAGTACCAATTAAGCCAATTAAACCTAAGTTTTTCTAACCAGAGTATGAGTAGATTCAGTTCAATGTTAAAATCTTATACTTGAAACCTTGTCGATCCCAGCTCTGCTACGTCATGCCGTCTTCCAGTGCCAGGTGTGCCCAGTTCCCTCGCGCCCAGGACAAGGTGCACTACTACATTAAGCTGAAGGACTTAAGAGACCAGCTGAAGGGCATTGAACGGAACACGGACGTTCAGGAGGTGCAGTACACGTTTGACCTGCAGCTCGCACAAGGTTTGTTCCCTTCCCTTCCCTTATCAATTTCTTGTGTACAGAAGAGAAAGGAAGTTGTGGATTTAAAGCAGGAGGAAGGGAAATTACGACCAGATGCTGTGGTGATGGACTCTAGTGTCTGTTCACATCTCCTCGTACCACAGCTTCCCCTGTTCTGGGTCTAAGGAGCAACCTCCCTGCCTCCCAGTTTCCGAGCTAATTTAGTATATGTTACAAAGAATTTTAAGAAAAATAGCAAATGGGGTTGGAGAGATGGATGGCTCGCTCAGTGAGTAAAACAAAACTGTTTGCTCTTGGAGATGAGGTTTGGTTCTCAGAACCCACTTCGGGCAGTTCACAGCCCCCTGACACTCCAGTTCCAGGGGATCCATTGCCCTCTGGCTCCTTGGTCACCTGCATGCGTATGGGCTCATGCCACTCACACACACACACACGAGTAAAAATAACAAATCTTTATATGACTCAGCTGAATTTGCATAGAAAACTCCACACAACCCCAGTTTCACTCATCTTCCACCTTCCCACAGAGGATGCGAAGAAGATGGCTGTTAAGGAAGAGAAGTATGACCCGGGCTACGATGCAGCGTATGGCAGTGCGTACAGCGGAAACCCGTGTGATAGTGAACCCTGCAGCCTTCCTTCCAATGGGATAAGTATGTTCCCTCCAGAGGACTGGGAGGTGATGGGAATGTAACAGAAACAGAAAGGAATTGTTGGTGTAGGAATACTAATACTATTACAATTAAGTGACTAAAGGTTTTCACATCATTTTCCTGAGTCATGGCTTCTAAACCAACCCATTCCATCTACTTCTGAACAACAAATGATCTGAGAATCTAGTAGAAACTTGACATTGATCTGAAAAACTCGCTTAGTATTTTAATAATTCTTCTTTAATGCCTTTCCCTTCCCAGCAGCCAACAGTGCGGAGCTGAGAGGAGAAGTGGCTCCCGGCCACATTGCAAATGGGCAGTGGATGGCGCAGCCGTGCACAGACCAGACCCCGTCGTTCAGTAACTATGGGACAC
This sequence comes from Microtus pennsylvanicus, assembly GCF_037038515.1. NCBI lineage: Eukaryota > Metazoa > Chordata > Mammalia > Rodentia > Cricetidae > Microtus > Microtus pennsylvanicus. The sequence continues at coordinate 36,053,149 of NC_134598.1, forward strand.
ACGAGCAGGAAGGAAGCCATGCTTGATGGCGGCGCTTCTCAGCTCTGCCCGGTGCTGCAGTTTTAATGCAGTCGGCAGGACCTCGAGCCTCGGTCTCCTGAAGACTTAGAATAGTTCCTTATGCTAGGGTGTAATTCTGTATGGAGCAGCTGTCTGTACGGTAGAGTCAACTGTATGAGCCTGTGTAGTTTGGAAGGAAAAAATGGGCTGTTTTGTACCTGAGTTTTGTATTTGAATTACCCATCATTCCAGCTTTTTATATACTATATTTGATTTATGAAGAAACGGGTTTTCTTTGGGAAGTCAGTTTGGTGTAATTTTAAAACGCAGCAGTCTGAATATTTATAGCTGATTCTTGACTGTGCATACCTATATATGCCCTTATCCCTTTTAAAGCCTCAGAAGGGCATGTCAGTAAGAATCAGAGTAGGAAAAGGCAGATGTGCTGATGTCTACCTGAGAAGCTAACCCACCACCAGTGGAGCCTGGTTAGTTTCGGGAGCTGGGGTTGGAGTCACACTCTCCAAATGCTGTGTATGGCAGTTGCTTAGTACTAGAAGCAGAGTGTAGCCTGGCCATGGGGCCTGAGCCCTGCCTTTGGCCTCTCACTCCTGGGTGTTGGTCCTCTCAGAGGCAGAAACTGCTGAGCTGATAGGTTCCTGAGAACACAGTAGACCTTTTACAGTTTGCCAATCGTGTATTTTACTGAATTTCCCCATCAGTGTTTATCACTCTTCTGATTTGTGATAAGAAATGAACTTTCAGGGTGAGCGACATGGTGCTGGAGGTCTTTAATAATTCTTTTTAAACTGGTGCTATGTGTGCATGGGATGTACTAAGATTTTAGTCAATAATTTAAAAATTACTGTCATTTTGTTACTGCGGACTGAGTGAACCTCATGAACAGGCCGACTTCCAAGTTGTTTCCTTTTGTAAATGTGTTTATCACCACCTCTACTTTAGTCCAAAGCTCTTTTTCTACCATAACTCCCAGCCATAATCTGTGGAGTATCTGTCCTCTGTGTGCTGTGAACCTCTGTGGTCTGTTATGCATTTTCCATGGTGCTACAAATCATCTAGCCCATTAGGGCTGGTGGATATAAAACTGCGTATTCAGAAATGCCTCTTGGATCATCCTGATCGCTCATGAATATTCTGTCTTGATGCGTACGTACCCAAGGAGCATGCTGGTTTGTAGTATGAAATGTCCATGAGCTTTTTATTATATTCCACAGTCCTTCCTTCTATAAATAAGAGAAGCAGTTCCTTGTGAATCATAACATGCCTTTTAGCTGTAGCAATGATGGGTTTTATTTTTTCTTAAGTCTAGGTCAAGCTGTGTACGAGTCATGTTATTTATTTTTTTCACAAATAAAAACTTTATTTATGACAATCATAAGCATTGCACACAGCTCAGAATCGTCACATGGCAGAGCAGAGAACTCTGGGCTCTGTTTAGCTGCTCTCCTCTCTTCCTTGCAGCTATAAGTCTGACAGAGGTGGTGGCCTGGACAGCTGCAGTTCTCAGTTTCTCAGACTGGTACCAGGGTCAAATCCAGGGTCCAGTGTGTGGTACCCAAGGCTATACGACTGAGGCACCTCCTCTGCCCTATGGCTCTTTATCTAACAAGTAGAAAGCGCCAAGGAATTCTGTTTTAGAATATGAGAGACAGTTGGCAGTTACATGAACTGGTCTGAACAGGCTCCTAAGCTAAGGCATGTTTTTACCTTGATAAAGTAGTGACCTAACCAAATCAGAAGGTGCTTAGACTTTCCAGACAGTGAACGCAGGGGTGGCCTCTGTAGCCCCCCCTTTCCTGTGAACTGTATCTCACGCACACTCTCACGCCAGGCTTCTGCTCGGGCTTGCTGCACGAGGGAACCGCTTGTGTTCAGAAAAGGACGCAGGTTGTCTCACAACTAGTAGGACCTTGACATGGGAAACGTAGGCGAGAACCCCAAGAACAGGTCTCAAAAAAGCAGAGCTGGACAGGACAGTAGGTGAAAGCCACTTTAGTTCTGAGCTTTAGGGCAAGAATGTATTTTCGGAGCTATAGTACACAGAGAACAGATTCTCCAAATTATGAGAAGACGAGCTTTTGACTAAAGAGGAGGTGATGAACACATTTACAAAAGGAAACAAGTCGGGAGTCAAAGAATCAGCAGGATCGTTGGGCTTTAGTCAGAACCAGGTTTCTGCGAGCTTCCAGAACCTTTGCTTTCCTCTCCTGGCGTTCTTGCTCATGCTTCTCGTGTTCTTTCCTGGTGTGGACATGGCTGTAAGTAAGCTAACTCTTCTTGCATACTTCTTCAGAGAACTATTTTCTTCAGATTGCCCCGAGGTTTCACCTTGTCCTTGCGTGGCTTGTAGTTGAGGGGACGAGACAAGCCTGCCTGGAGATCAAACACCAGTTTCTTACTAGAGCCTGGAGTCTGTGCTGCTTCAGCGTCAGCTTGAATGGGGTAATAACTGCAGTAGTAGAATTCCTCTCTGTGGTCCAACTTAGAGGTCCCGAACACAGCCTGGCCTTTGAAGCACTCCCAGGTGGGGTCACATGTGGAGACTTCGTTGTTCTGAGGTTTTGCTCTTCTTAATTCTATAAATAGTAGGGTCACTTCTTTCCTCAGAATGATCCTGGAAGTTAGGAACTCCACGGACTGTCTTGTGCCTCTTTCTTGCTTTGGTGACATAACTGGTTCCTTCAGCTTGCTCCTCACAGTTAATTTGTATCTCTGTCTCAGCACAGGAGACTGCAGAAGACTGATTCTCAGCGGATTTTTACCTTTTTCCCCCTTGTTTCTGGATTCAGGTGGGCTTTCAAGGCTCTTAACTTGTCTGCCCTCAGGGTAGCCCGGACACCCAGCCTTTTGGCTAAATTTTGCAGGTCACTGTACTTGAAGGAGTCCAGCTCCTCTGCAGAGGGGACGGTCATCACATTCTACAATCCTGGCGACACCCAGAAAAGCAGCCAGACAACTCAAACAGCACCGATCAAAACTGGCAGCTGAGTCATGTGCCGCTAAGATGTTCTGCACTGCTGTTTACATGGACACTTTGTGCGGGTGCTCTAAGTGCCTTGCGTCAGGGATCAGGATCAACTGAACCACTGTTGTCAGGGGACTGTAAAGCATGGAACTATGAATTGCTTCGGTAATAACTGTTGTAGCTTTACCATAGGCTTCCTTGAGTAGAGAAATCCCTTTAAATTATGACTGGAGAATGGGTGAGGGATGAGTAGTAAATGCTGATGTCTCCTGCACATGACAGCATGGGAGTTTTTCACCGAGACTTTACATTCACATGAAGTTTTCATGGTTTGACAATAAACGTTAAGAATGGTCATACTTAAGGTGCAGACTTTTCTGTAGCAAGACTGAATGTGTTCTTCCTTGCTTTAGACCTGAAGACAGTTTTCTTCCTATTGTATTTAACTGGTAGAATAATGCATGAGAAAAATCATAAAAACTTGAATATTTTATTTGTGCATATATATATTTTTTTGTTTTGGTTGTATTTTTCGAGACAAGGTTTCTCTGTGTAGCCCTAGCTGTCCTAGAATTCACTCTGTAGACTATGCTGGTCTCTTAAGTCGACAGTGATTCTCCTGCCTCTGCCTGCTGGGATCAAAGGCATACACCACCACCTGGCAATATCTATAACTTTTAGTTTTTATACAAAAACTGGCAACCTTTTAAAAAAAATTGAAAAACCTTTAGCCAGGCATGGTGGCACGTGCCTTTAATTCCAGTACGAAGGAGGCAGAACATACAGATCTTTTGACTTTGATGCCAGCCTGGTTGATAAGTAGCTTCTAAGCCAGTCAGGGCTAGAGAGAGAGAGAGAGACCCCCATCTTAAAACCAAAACAAACAAGAACAGATACAAAAATACCTAACTGCCGGGCGGTGGTGGCGCACACCTTTAATCCCAGCACTTGGGAGGCAGAGGCAGGCGGATCTCTGTGAGTTCGAGACCAGCCTGGTCTACAAGAGCTAGTTCCAGGACAGGCTCCAAAACCACAGGAAACCCTGTCTCGAAAAACCAAAAAAAAAAAAAAACCTAACTGAAAAATTAGAGACTTTTAAAGTTTTCTGATGTAATTGTCATCAAGTCAAGACCAGCCTGGTACACAGTAAGACCCTATCTCAAAACACCAGAAAGGGGTGGAGGGAAGTGGTAACCAGCCAGTCGTAATTATCATTTGAACTTCAAGGAGTTAGGTCCGCCTGTGTGGTACATGGTTCAGTTTGTACTCAGCGGCTTTTTCTTACATTGCAGGTCATGTGTATCAGAGGTGCTGCTGCTCATAAGGAACAGCGTTAGCAGGATCCCAAGGCGCAGTGTCATCTATTGTGATTGAGTTTGAAGATCCCTGCAGGGTCAGGAACAAACCAGCTTTCCCATAAGTCATTGTGAACACTCGGGAAGTCCCAGGGCTTATGTCTTCCATTCCAGTGGAGTAGTTTAGCTTCCTGCAGGAAGTGCTCCGAATATCTTGCATCAGGATTCCAGCCTTCAGTGTGCGGAGGAAGACAGGCTTGTTAGTGAGTACAGTTTATATGAAACATTGGGTACAGGCTCACGGTAAAAGCCCCTCGTTGGTCACACCTCTGCCAACCTCACCCGGGTGGTACTACGGCCCACACAGCTGATAAATAAACCAAAGGGTTAGACAGTGATTGCTTAACACTGCCATTCCTCGGAGCAGTCCACCGTACTTTGAGCATATCCTCACCAGGCGGTGGTGGCACGCACCTTCTAATCCCAGCACTCGGGAGGCAGAAGCAGGTGGATCTCTGAGTTCGAGGCCAGCCTGGTCTACAGAGTGAGTTCCGGGATGGCCAGGGCTACAGAGAATCCCTGGGGTGGGGGTTGGGGAATATGTATCCTCTGCTGTTAAATTTCTTTTGTAACTGAAACTCCATTGAGTAGACAAGTGAGCGGTGGATGCTGTTTTCTTGCCCTCCAGCAACAACAGAGTCTTCTTTTCTCATTAGCACAAGGGAGCTAACCGACCTTACAGACCTTGCCTGATTCCCTTCCTCAGAAAGATCATGACCACCTTGCATGTCAGTAGTTGGAACTTCGACAGGTGTGATTCTGCCTCTGCTCTAGGATCATAAAGTGCTTTCCCCCTTTCCTTATCCGCACAAGTGTCTGTGTTCTGTGTGCATGTCTGGAAGGCCAAAGTTGACACAGGTGTCTTACTCAGTTTCTTTGCAGTATTGAAACAATGATCTCTCACTTCAACCCAGAGCTTGCCAATATGGCTGAACTAGCTAACCAGCTTGCCCCAAGAACCCTGTCTCTGCCCCGAGTCCTGGGATTGCTGGCTTTGTGTTGCTTTTACAAGGGTCCCTGGGATCCAAATTGTTCTCATGCTAACATGCAAGTGTGTGTTTGTTTTGGTTTTTTGAGACAGGAGTTCTCTCTGTAGCCCTGGCTGTCCTGAAACTCACTTTGCAGACCAGGTTGGCCTTGAACTCACTGAGATCCTCCTGTCTGTGCCTCCCCAGTGCTGGCTGGGGTTAAAGGTGTGTGCCACCCCCACCTGGCATGTCAAGTGCTTTTATACACTGAGCCATACCCCAGCCCAGCTTCACACGGCTGCTCTTAGAATTACTGACCTCGCTTTGGTGGGATTTTGTGTATATAGAAATGGTGAGATTTGACTTAATAGCACTGAATTGCCAACTACTTAAGGCCATTGTACACATCACACACCAGTAGGCTCTGTCCACAGTGTTGTGTAGAAATTCTATGCTAAGCATCAGTCCATAAGCTTTTCTTTCTTTCCTTTCTTTGGTTTTTCAAGACAGGATTTCTTGGAGCCTGTCCTGGAACTCACTCTGTAGAACAGGCTGGCTTCGAACTCACAAAAATCCACCTGCCTCTGTCTCCTGAATGCTGGGATTAAAGGCGTGCGCCACCACCACTCAGCTTTTTTTTTTTTAATTTCATGTTCATTGCCTGTATATCTGTGTGAAGGTGTCGGATCCCTTGGAGCTAGAATTACAGAAAGTTTTAAGCTGCCATGTAGGTACTGGGAATCGAACCTGGGTCCTCCTAAAGGGCAGTCACTGCTGAGCCACCTCTCCAGCCCAGGTTCATAAGCTTTCCATGAATCCTAGAGTGTACTATCTTGCAGCTAAAGATAGCAGCTGTATTTGCAGATTCCGAGCCTGAGAGTTAAGGAGGTGGGGTGGCCAAGGTCACCCCAAGGGTTTGAAGCCCTAGGCTATAGGTAGCCTGGTGGTGGTCAGTAGGTACAACATACACTTCCCTTGTTTCCTGGCAGTACTTACCCAGGTGCCGTATGTGCCACAGAGGGTTGATGGTGGAATACTTGCCGTGAAACACAATCAGCATAGGGGAGGTAGCCACTCCCCCTCCCAGGGAGCTGCTGTAGAGGTTTTCTCTAAGACGTGAGATAGAAAGAGAAAATACCGAGTAAATGCTAATACGGCCCTTCAGAACAAGACGTAAGGTTTTCCTCTTTCACTTTTCCCCAACTTTTCATTTTTGGCTTGGGATCTTTGTTGTTAGAAACAGTCTCATGGAGAGCAGATTGGCCGTGAAATCCCTATATAGCTGAGGACAACCTTGAATCAAGCCTGCGCCTTCACTGACACGTTCTGGGGTGAAGGTGTGCACTACCACACCCACCTTCCAATGTGGATTTTGTTTGTTTTTTTTTTTAATTTTTAAAATTATCAAACTTTAAAATACAGAAAACCAGGAGCCTCCCATACACATCATGTAGAGTCACAGTCTCCCATGGACACAATCCAGAGTCACACTCTTCCGCGTGTACCACCTAAGGTCACGCGTATGTCTCCTAAGGTCACACTATCTCATCACCTAAGGTCACACTCATGTACATAAGGCCACACACACTCACGCATGTCACCCAGATTCACAGGGTTAATTCTTGTTACTATCTTGTCACTCTCAAGGATTTTATGACAGGCACAGAAGATCAAATTCTGATCCTGTATCATTTCTAACTTCTCACAGGTTCGGTGTTAGGATGGTATTAAGTAAGATACAGATAAAGGGGCTGGAGAGATGGCTCAATAGTTAGGAGCCCTGGCGCACTTAGAGAGGACCCAAGTTCAAGATAAATAGTGACTCTCATCCATTTGTGACTCAAGGGATCCAACACCCTTTTCTGGCCTCCAGGGAGACCAGATAAGCTTGTGGTGCACAGATTTCACGAAGGAGGGAGGCAGACCACCATACAAAAATAAAAAAGCTTTAAAAAACAAAAAAAGAAATTGAGCCAGCATAGTGGCATTTCCCTTTAATCCCAGCACTAGTGAAGCAGAGGCAGGTAGATCTTTGGGAGCTTGAGGCCAGCCAGCCTGCTCTACAGAGCAAGTTCCAGTACAGCCATGGCTTCACAGAGAAACCCTTTCTTTAAAAGTATCAGATATAGTATTTTTTTTAAATTCAGGTTCTATGAAATTAACCTTAAAAGTAGGTCTGTGGCCAGGTGTGGTGGTAATCCCAGATAATCAGAGGTAAGAAGCCGGCCTGGTTTCATAGCAAGTTCCAGGCCAGCAGGCCAGGGCTACCGAGTGAGATCCTGTCCCCCTCAAAAAGGAGACCTATAAAAGAAGCTCAAAATAAATGAAGTTTCCTCGGTGGAAAAGACTGAAGACACATTGCTAAGCAACCTACTCGGGAAATGGAGGGAATGAATCCCTTATTTCCCTTCATCTCCGTTCTTCGGACTAACCTTTGGGGAAAGATTTTCACCTGTGCCCCTTTTCTTGGTCAACAGGTTCTATGAAAATCTGCCCTCAGCTCGCTCGCTCTCTCTCTCTCTCTCTCTCTCTCTCTCTCTCTCTCTCTCTTTCTTTCTCTCTTTCCAGCTGGGGACAGCAGTGGCGGAGAAACCCTCCTCCCCCCTCCCCACATACTCCACATTCTTCTGCATCCACTTTTCCAGCTGCTTGGTGATACGCTGGTGTTTCCATTCGGTCATGTTGGCGACAATCACGCCTGGATTGAAAGAGCAGGTGCTGGGGCTGATGCCAAGGTCCTTGATGGCCTTCTTCCGGTAGTCCAGATAGCCCATGTACGTGTTCTGCAAAAGAGCAGGGTGCAGCCCTCTGTTTCTAGGAAACGGTTATGCTCTCAAAGCTGCCGTTCAGTGTCCCTGGGCTTCCTTCTGTGCCACCGCCGGTTTCTTTTGGTATGTTTTGTTGTTGGAGGCAGGATCTCATTCTGTCGCTCTGGCTGTCCCGAGACTGGACATGTAGCCCAGACTGGCTTCAAAACTACAACAGAGACCCGCCTACCTCTGCCTCTCCAGTGCTGGGCTTACAGGCACGGGCCACCGTGCCCAGCGTGTTTTTAAAGTTGTGTGTGTGTGCATGCGTGCAAGCCACTGCATGAGTACACGACAAAGGCAGGCTTCCAGGGCAGTGTTTTCACGGCTCCCCTTTTCTGTTTTCTCCTCATTTCTGACCTCTGAAAACGGAGTTCCCGCCTCTCTCCAGCACCTGTTGCTTTCTTTTCTGCCACCATTGGCAGCTCAGCCTGTCTGAAGGCGCTAAATTCCATCTCTCCAGCCTTCCAACTGCCACATCTGCCTAGTTGGGGTTGTATTTTTGTTTTGTTTTTGTTTGTTTTTCGAGACAGGATTTCTCTGCTAAGAGTCCTGGCTGTCCTGGAACTCACCTTGTAGACCAGGCTGGCCTGGCTCTCAGAGATCCGCCTGCCCTTGCGCCTGCCCCTGGCATTGCCTTCTTGATGCTTAAGCAGCTCCAACAGCAGCATGTACCAAGTCCTGTGAAGCTGGCTCCATGCTACATGCCTGCCTCAGGGGATAGTGTTTCTGTCCTTCTTGGTATTGAGGCAGAAGCCCAGAGTCATTAGACCAGACTTAGCTCCTCCTCATCCAAATCAATCCTGTTTGTTCCAGCTTCGAGATCCCTCCTGACCCCAGCCAGTCCCAGTACTCAGTGTGGCCTTCCCATTCCTGCCCACAAGTGCCACTCATTGGTCCCTTTTAAAAAATGATTTTATCAGCCGGGTGGTGGTGGTGGTGCACACCTTTAATCCCAGCACTCGGGAGGCAGAGGCAGAGACATGTATGCACCATGTGTGTTCCTGGTGCCCAAGGGAGCCAGAAGGGGCGTTGGCCTCCTGGCACTGGAGCTACATATAGTCGTGAGCCTCTGTGTGGGTACTGGAGCCCAGGAACACAGCCTGTGGTGATAGCAACACGACAGCTATCATTTTAGAACATTCGCTGTGTCCCATTGCAGTGGACACTTGGCAGCACGCCCAGCAGCTCACACACAACAGGATAGTGTCCATGCCATGTTTCAGGTTCGGACAGTGAGACTTAGTGGTTACAGAAACTGGCCCAAGTGCGTGGGAAAGAAGGGAGCCCTCACCCCATCCTCATCCCCTGAAGTTCCCGCTGGCTTTGGATGGGGAGAGTGTGATCATCTTGAGTTGTGGAGGAGGAATAGAGGGCCTGTAGCAGAGGAGAAGGGGAGGGAGGATGTCTAAGAGCATGCCCACCTGCAGCCCCACAAGCCGGTTGTTGTCTTGAGCGGAGGGCAAGTCACAGTCGTCCGAGAAGGCTGCTGCGTGGCCCAGAGCCAGGGTGGTGTCATACAGTTCCTGGATGTCACCTGCATTTGGAAGGATCCTAAATCAAAACAGCAAGTACCTTGGGGCAAGACGGAACCACAGCTTAACTCCTGGCTTCAATAGAACAAAGAGTACAGGTTCCTCTTTGCCCATGCATGGCAGTGTTCTGAGGACAGCTCATGCCCTCTAAGGAAGCCATGTGAAATGTCCAGGCAGGTGCTGACCAGCTCTGTGGCTGGCAGTTTCTGATCTGACATGTGGACGAGAACAAACATCACGTGCACACGCACACAGAGCCATGGCCAGATGCCTCGGAGACACTGTATTCCTGTGTATTTCAGGAATGCATAGAAGAGACTACCAAGGTAATCGCTGTAGACTGGGCAATCAGAGCAGGGCCCTCAGCAAGCCACTCGATTATCCAGGGAGTATAAAATAGTCCCAGTTTTACAGCCATGCTGTATTCGCGTTACAAAGTGTTTGAAGTCAGCTAGCTACGTGGGAAGTGAAAAAGTATGCCATGCTATATAGAGCTCTCGGCGGAGAGTGGGTGTACCTTGTACAATGACGTCATCGTCCAAATAGATGACTTTCTCGTGCTGACGGATGAGCAGAGGGAGATAGAATCGAACGAAGTTCAGCTGTTAAAGACAAGGGAAACGGGTGGGCCAAGGCCTGTGGTACCTACAAGTCAGCTCTGGTTAGCCCAAGTGTGGACGGGAATACGCAGGCTGAAGTGATGGCTCACCCAGGCTTTTAGAGCCTGACCCTCTGGGTTCTGGGGATGAGGCCAGGCTGGCCCAGAGAAGCTCTCCTAGATCCAGGCCCCACTCACTGAGCAGTGACCACTTCCTGTTCAGGGACAGCTGCAGTGGGAGTCTCCAGTGCCCCCCAATCAATCTTTTAGGATCCAGACTTCCTGCTTTCTCTACCTTGTCAATTAGATAACTCTCAACTAATTAGCCTCAAGATATTCTCTCCCCTCATCCGCTTCTCTTCTTCTCCCTCTCCCCCTCCTTCTGCCCCCTTATACACACGCACACACACACACACCAAACTAAGCCTTTTAGCCTCTTGATCCAGAAAACAGAAACATGAGTTCGTAGGGTTTTCCTTAGTGACGTTCTGTTTTCGTTACCAGCTGACAATAGATCATATCACAGACAAGCCTTAGAATTTGTTTGGAAAGGATGGATGTACATGAACTGCATACAGGAGGTGGCCAGTTTCTGCAGACTGCCCTCAGAACCTGCTTTGGACTGGAAGCATGAGGAACTGAGCTTGATACCCACCCACATGCAAAGATGACTGTAGCACACTGGTCTGAACCCCAGTGCTGGGGGAGGCAAGCTGGGGCTAGGAGAGAGGTGAGGAACCAGGAGGAGGCTGGAGAAAGGCTTGCTGGGGTCCACTGGGCACGCAAGCATATAACACACACACACACACACACACACACTGCTCTTCGTGAAGGAGGGGGAGTCTTTGTGGGCGCTATTGGAAGAAAAATTAACCCCCACAGCAAGGGAAAGTATGGGTGTCTCCTAAAATATGACGTGGCCATCAACTGAGGCTCATAGCTGTCACACGGCTGGCTTTCCTTGGCCTAAGAAAGAGTAGGAGCTAAATGATGATTGGTACAGAGGATACAGTGAGGAAGCGCTCGGGACGCTTTTGCCAGCCTCGCTCCCTGGCCCACCGCCACCGCCACCCCCAGTCCTCTTCACACACACAAATGTAGTTTCTTTTATCGTGCTTATGTAAACCATCTTAGATCCTCCCCAGAGCAGGTGGCTGCTAAGTTATAAATAAGCAAAGCTTTGTGGGGCTCAGGCACTCGTGAGTCTGAAACATCTTACGTGCGCCCCAGATGGTGCGCTGGCAGGTGTGGTCAACATGACACAAGCTAGAGTCAGGGAGGAAGGAGCCGCAGCTGCGGGAAACGCCTCCACGAGATGCAGCTATCGGGCATTTCTTAGTGATAAATGGGGAGGGCCAGCTCATTGTGGGTGGTGCCATCCCTGGGCTGGTGGTCCTGGGTTCTGTAAGAAAGCAGGTTGAGCAAGCCATGGAGAGCAAGCCAGTAAGCAGCCCCCCTTCCATAGCCTCTGCACCAGGCCCTGCCTCCAGGTTCCTGCTCTGTTTGAGTTCCTTCCGTGACCAGTGCTGTGGAAGTGTAAACTGAATAAACAAAGCCTTTCCTCCCGACTTGCTTTTTGGTCCTGGTTTCTCTGCAGACCCTAAGACAGAGGGCTGGGGCTCCACGGTATACGTGAACTCAGGACAGTCCCCACCGTGTACAAGGCTCTTACTCACAGGCTGGAGCAGCTCGGGCCTCGATGAGTCTGGTCTAATCTTCCCCTTGAGGACTATAGGGTTGAACTCCACAATTTTGAAGTTTATTTCTCTCAGTTTAGAATGTTCGATCCATTTTCTAGAGAGATGACCAAAAACCTCTAGTACACACGTCCAATCTTTCCTCGATTTAATTTGCATGCCAACCCGGGGGCTAGTCTGCTGTGGCCTTCGGAAGTTAAAACAGTGTCTGCAAACAGCTTTCATGCTGTAAATCCTTCCGATTGCTTCTCCGTCTGGTCTAGCTTCCAGTCGCCCCCTTCCCCACCCCCCATCTCATAACTCTGCCAAGGAAATTAACAAGACAGTAATAGCCAAGTATACCCCCACACACACATCAGAAATTCGCCTGGAGGAACAAGACATGTCCCTTCCCTTATCCAGCAGCCCCTGTACCCGCCAGACCGACAGCCACATGTTACCGCTGAGAGACAGGCAGCGCATGCCGTGCCAACACGTGTAGCTGTCCCGGCTGTCGTCTTGTTCCCGCCTCTGCTCACCCTTCTTCCTTCCCTCCACCCACTCCCCCCCCACGTCACTCAGCCTTACAGGGCGTATCTCTCTCGTCGGATTCATGACGAGAATATAATGGCAGAAATAATCTCAAAACAGACTTGGCAATGACCCAAGCCACAGACGGCAACATTTGCTGTTGATCACAAATTGGCGGAAGAGGCCTGGGCGTCGGGAGCTCAGTGGCAGAACTCTAGCGGCTGTCGGTGGGAACGTGGCAGTAGTCAAGGAAGTATATTTGCTTGTGGAGATTTTCCTGAGATGCGCAGTGGGTCCCTATGCTCTACTCTTGTGTTCTACTTCCACGAGAACTGGTTTGAAAATATGTGAACATGGGGGAGGAGGAAGGCCCACCAACCAGGAGCTGGGAGACGGCCCACTTTGTTGACCGTTTGTGTCTATGAGTTGTGTGACCTGTTCCTTTTTGGCTGGCTGGTTTGTTTAGCTTGGAGAATGTCTCACTGCACAGCCCAGTCTGGTCTCTAATTTCCAATTCTCGTTCCTCAGCCTCGAGCACTAGGAGGACAGTGTTGGCTCTTGGTGACTGTGTTGTTTAAGGACCTGGGGTGGAATTCCGGGCCTTGGTGTCTGTTCAGAGTTTATGCTTATTTTTCCATTAGGCTTAAACTTAAATTTTTTTGCAACAATTCTTCACTATAAGCCATACTTTTTACTAATCGATTTTATAACTAATCCCTTTCACAGTTCTTCATTATTCAGAAGTCTGTCAGCTTTCTCTTTTAATTCCTGGGCTTGAGGACCAAGATTACACACGTATCCTGCGTTTCTAAAACGCATTTAAAGTTTGATTTTTTTTTTTTTGTTAATTTCTTCTTACTCTCTGGTTCATCTTTTTAGTATGGCAGGATATTGTAAAAATAAGTTCAAAGTTATAGTATGACCTATAAAGTTATATCGCTGTAAGTTTGTAGTTCAGCCATCACAGATCAAGTGTGATTCAGTGGTAGGGTCTGCGTTTAATCTGTGTGAGTCATGGAGTAAACCTCTGGCCTCTTCCCCTAAACTAGCTAGTGAGGGTTGTGCAAATATTTTCCAGGTTAGGAAAAGGGGGAAAATGGAAAGAGCACTTGTTCTCCCCTCCTCCGCCGGGATGACCCAGGTCCTCACTCAGGCACTGAGATTGGCTGGTCTTCCCTCTGCCTTCCCCCCCGTAGCCCCCAGTGATCCTCCAGGCTCCACCTCCTCAGTAGAGGCTCGCAGGCCTTCCTCAGCCTGGCCAAGAACAAATACTTGAAAGATTTTCCAGTAAGCTGCTCCAGGACTGGGGTTCTTTAGTCCACCAGAGGGTTCACATCTGCAGAAGCAGCTGTTGTCTTATTTAATAATGAGGCCCTGCGGGCGTTTCCTCATCTAGAAATTCATTAGTCAAGTCACAAATAAGCCCAGGACTTCCTCTCAATAATGCTAATGATAGCTATCAATCTAGAAGAAGAAAAGGGAGGAGGAGGAAGGAGAGAAGGTGAAGGTGGTAAGGGCCCATCTAAAGAGAAAAAAGAACATTGAAAGAAAATAGAACATTCCAAAACGCAGTACAAACTACCTTATTCGAGGCAGCGTGTTTCGTAGTCCGACGACATAGAACACAATGTTGGCATCAGTGTTGCTGTAGATGCTGTTGATGGCAGCCATGGTTGCGCCCATCCTCCCTGGGGCCGCACAGATCACCACTGGAATCTCCTCTTCCATGTCCTCAGGGGATTCGGAATCATCGCCTAAGAAAACCATCAAAATCAGTGACTCGGAGCCCTCTGAAGAGTCATTTTTAAGTTGAGTTATTGGGAACCATTTCTGGACAAATGGGAATGGATCAGCAGGAAGAGAAGGGAAGGGACAATTCTCAAAATGTAGGAGAGGATCTAAAGAGACAGGGTGCAGAGCCGTCCCTCAAGGTGGGTCCAAGAACCAAGAGCACGAGCACCAGCTTGGAGCTTCTAAGAAACTTTCTGTGAGGCTCAGCCTCAGGTGGGATCTAGTCATGAGCTTTTCTTTTGTTTGTTTGTTCAAGACAGGTCTCACTTTGTAACTCAGATTGGCGCCAAACTCACTAGGTAGCCCAGGCTAGCCTCAAACTCACAACCCTCCTACCTCAACCTCTGGAAGCTGGGATCACAGGCGTGTTCTAACAAGTCCTCACGTGACATTTACACAGACTACAGTTTAAGCAGCACTGGTCATTCTGGAGTGTAACAGAGCTGCCGCCCTACGGAAGCTATTTTACAAACGAGCCCTTAGGAGTTAACCACGCTGTTATCTGCCCCCCAAACACTGACAGGACCTGGTGGACAATACTGAAACCACCCTCTTAGGTGTCTTTTGGCAGAACCCATGCTTGCTCACCGGCTTCAGGCTTGAGTACAGATCCCCTGTGAACCTTCTTGTACAGAATCCCACAGAGGGTCAGGGCCAGAAGGAACAGCAGCACTTGGTTAACTGAAATGAAGAAGAAAACACATCAAAGGCTGACCCGTCAACCTCAAACCACTAAAAGAAAAAGATGGGGAAAAAAAAACCCAGAATGGCAGCTTGGGAAGCCATACAGAGGATGCAACAGTCTGGGGCAGCCATAGAGGACACAGCAGCTTGGGCAGCCATACAGAGGGCGTGGCAACCTGGGGCAGACGTACAGAGGGCGTGGCAATCTGGGGCAGATGTACAGAGGGCGTGGCAATCTGGGGCAGCCATACAGAGGGCGTGGCAATCTGGGGCAGACATACAGAGGGCGTGGCAATCTGGGGCAGACATACAGAGGGCGTGGCAATCTGGGGCAGCCATACAGAGGGCGTGGCAGTCTGGGGCTGCGCACACACAGCAATGGAGTACTCAATAAGCAAGGAAGAGCCAGGCCCAGGCAGTCTCATGACAAAGGCCTCGAACCCGGTCACCACAAGAGGCTGCCTTACATGAATATTTGATCCACTACACAAACAGCTTCATTTCTAGAATGCCTTTTACGAGCGACTGCTAATTCTGAACAGGCTTAAAGCGGTAGAAGCTAGTTGCGTTTCAATTGGTTCAAATGCCCGTCCAAGACGAGGGACTGACAATCCTGGCTCTGGGTCAGGACCTCAGTGCTGCGAGTTCTCGGTCTCCAGCTGTTCCACATTAGTGACGATGTTAGCTTTTGGTACTTACCCAGGAACAGGAGGGACAGGAGGGGGCAGGGCAGAAGACACATTGCCGGTTGTTGGTAAAATGAGCGGGGGCAATTGTGTTCAGAGTTAAGCAATAGCAGGTCCTGTGTGAAAAAGCCAGTCTCTGATTGCAACGTTGCAGGCAAGCAACACAGGGTACTCAAAACTGAACTTTTTTTTTTT
This sequence comes from Microtus pennsylvanicus, assembly GCF_037038515.1. Taxonomy (NCBI): domain Eukaryota; kingdom Metazoa; phylum Chordata; class Mammalia; order Rodentia; family Cricetidae; genus Microtus; species Microtus pennsylvanicus. Next base: position 36,068,961 of record NC_134598.1, read on the forward strand.
CCCGAAACAGGGTTTCTCTGTAGCTTTGGAACCTGTCCTGGAACTAGCTTTTGTAGACCATGCTGGCCTCGAACTCACAGAGATCCGCCTGCCTCTGCCTCCCAAGTGCTGGGATTAAAGGCGTGCGCCACCACCGACCGGCTAAAACTGAACATTCTTCCAATTGAATATATTTTATGAATCATCTTTTGTGGCAGGATATACATATGTGTGTGTGTGTGTACACACACACACACACACACATATATATATTCCCATTTACAGAAAGGATAGAAACTTTCTGTTATAAAATATACCTATTTTATTAAACATAAGTTAGTTTAAATACGACCTCTAAAGTAATGTGGAAGACAGAATGAACACAGATGACAAAAACTGGGGAGATGGGACTTTGCCAAGGACAGACACAAGCGTGAAGTGTAGGGCATGCTGGGAGAGTCAGGTGTGTAACCCTGCAATCACCAGGCAGAGGCAGGAGGATCACAGGGAGTCCAAGTCTGCTTGAGTTACACTATAACTCTGTTGTGGGGGAATAGCAGGAGCTGGGATAGGAAGTCAGATTCAAACCTCATTTTTATCACCTTCTAGCGGTGAAAACTTAACTTCCCCAAGCCTCTGTGGGCTTCTCTGATACAAATAAAAATAAAAATTGAAAATTTCTCTCTAAAGGTAATTACTGGTTTTGTGCTGGTTTACCTTTGACCCTCAGGCTCTTGTATTCATATTTGTAGAAAGAATGACCTAGAGAGTATTAGATGCCTTCCCAAACTACATGGAGCCCCTCATGGTGGTTCAGTCTGGCTGAGGTGCAGCTTCCAGCTGCCCTTCCCCCTCTTGGGGGAGATTCAGCCGTGGCTAGCTACAGGCCAGGAAAAAGTAAAAAGTTCTCAGGTCTCAGGAGATCTGGTGACTGTTCACCTACCACTGTGTTTAGAGCGGTGACCCCATACCTGACCCTCCCATGGCTGTTACCACTGACAAAAAGTTGCCAGAAGAAAAGAATGTTTCAGTTAAGCATGTCCCATGCGATTCTGAACATTTATATGAAGTTCACATCTAATTGGATGCCTTTCGTTTTCATTTAAATCAGGCAACTCTAGAGTCATAGTAACAGCATTAGGTCGCTGTGTTTACCCTCAAATTAATAATGTTCTATCTAAAATCAGGAGAATATAGGAGTTTGAAAGGTCTAGAGACTGGATGTGGCTCTTTAAGACTAAAAATGGAGCCTTACAAATACTTAGGCATGAACGAGAATACTCATTTAGAGTGAGGAAATGATCGTAATACCTTTAAAAAGATATGATCCAGGCCAGGCAGTGTGGCGCATGCCTTTAATCCCAGCACTGGGAGTTGCAGGCCAGCCTGGTCGGTCTACAGAGCTAGTTAAAGGATAGCTGGGTCTACCTGTAGAAACCCTGTCTTGAAAAAAAAATCAATATGTATGTTACATATATAAAAATTATATGTCTATATGATCCATGATTATATGACCAATGGTAAATCCATTTATAGCCAAACTCAACAACATCACGCAGGAATCCTCAAATGACCATGCCAAAATTGCTTGTGGGAAAATGGTCTATGAAAATCAGAGAGAGAGAGAGAGAGAGAGAGAGAGAGCGAGCACATCATTAGAACACTCCTCTGAAACATCTTCATGGTTCTTTTCACAAGTTCAGTTCTTACTTCTGCGTAGAAGAGCCATGTGTATCCACCTGGATAACAACCAGGACCTGTGAATTGAAGAGTAAAAAAATGTCATTAAAAAAACAATCAGCCAGGCAGTGGTGGTGCATGCCTTTAATGCCAGCATTGGGAGGCAGAGGCAGGCGGATCTCCGTGGGTTCGAGGCCAGCCTGCAGTGACTAGTTAGTTACTGTTCCGTGGCTGTGATAAAACACCACAGCCAAGGCAATTTGAGGAAGAAGAGTCTATTTGGGCTTACGGCTCCAGAGGGCTTCAGAGTCCAAGGAGTGTCTCAAGACAGCCAGGGCCACACAGAAATCCTGCCTCAAAACCCCAATCAATCAACAAAATCCCAGTGATATATTTATTATTGGAAAAGGTTAGGAATACAATGCCTCAATGTTGTCAGTATTCAGGCATCTGTACTGGCCTGCTCTTGGGTTCCTGAGAGGACACAGCCTCAGCTGCAGCCACTGAGAACACCTCCTGCACACATTCACAATGTTCCCTTTGTAAAGGGCCCTGCCCGCCTCCTGTCTCTCTGTCTCTGTCTCTGTCTGTCTCTGTCTCTGTCTCTCTCTCTCTCTCTGTCTCTCTCTCTCTCTCTCTCTCTCTGTGCCTTTCTGCTTCTCTGCCCAGTTCTGTCTCTCCCCCTTTTTTCTCTCTCACTGCTTCCCTCTTCTCTTCTGCTGCTCCTGTCCCCAGAGGCCCGTCTCCTTCCCCCTTCTCTTCTTTTACATTCCCTTTGCCCGAATTACCAACACTACCAACAGGTCAGCCACTCTCAGTTAATAGTCTCCTTCGCTGTTCATTTCGAGATAAAAATGATAGATATAAAAAACCAAAACAACAAAAAATAACAGACATAAAGATAAAAGGGGAGAACCCAGTCCCCAGAGCTGTGCTCTGACCACAGTCATGCTCAGGGGTTAGGGGCACTTAGTTCTCCTGCAGAGTGAGTCCCTAGGGGTCAGTTCCCAGCACCCACCTGGCAGGTCCAGGAACTCCGGTCCAGTGATCCAGTGCCCTCTGCTGGCCCCCACTGGCACTGCATTTACAAACTACATTTACATATATGTGGGCAAAACACCTATACACACAATATCAAAATAAATCTAGTAGAAAACATGTAGAGGAGGCAGAGGCCTGAGTCCAGCAGTCTAAGGCTAAATCCAAGGTCTAAGACTGTGGCAGCGAATGTACTTAAACATTTCATTTTATTATTTTTAATTCTAGGCACACACATGAGCGCCAGTACCCATGGAGGTCTTTGGATTCTCCGGAAGCTGTTGTCACGGGTACTCTAAGCCACCTGACATGGAACTAACATGTGTTACATGTGGTGGTTTGAATTAGGGGCTCCCCATATTCTTGGACATTTGAACATCTGGTTCCCGATTATGTTGTTCCATGGTTTAGGAGGTATGGCCTTGTAGGGGAAGGTATGTTACTGAGGGCAGGGTTTGGGGTTTTAAAAGCCTTATGATGTTCTGTGTGCTCTGTAGCGGGCTTTCTTTGGATCGCCAGCCCCCAAATCATTACACGGTGGCTTATTGTTAATTATGAATTCTCAGGCTTAGCTTACGCTTGTTTCTAGTTTTTTCTTTAACTTAATTGACCCGTTTTTATTAACTTGTGTGCTGCCGTGAGGTTCATTTACCTCATCCACATACTGTCCACCCTGCTCTCGTAGGCAGGCCAGGTGAAACAAATACAATGTATCTTTACTTAGTTAAACAAATGCAGCATAAACAAATTCAACACAGCTTTACTTAAATATTCTATTCCACAAGAGGGCGCTCTCTGCTTCATGCTCATGGTTCAAGATGTGAGCTCTCTGCTTGTGTTCCTGCCTTCATGGACTTGTAAGCTCCCTGAACTATCAGCCCAAACTCTTTCTTCCACAGGTTGCCTCGGCCATGACGCTTTATCACAGCAACAGAACAGTCACCAGTACACTCTGCAAGAACAATATGTGCCCTTAGTCCCTGAGCCATCTCTCCAACCCCTGTGGTAGCTAGTCTTGATTGCCAGCTTGGCATGACTTAGAAATCACCTAGGAGTCACCTGTGCAGCTGTGCGGGTGTCTGCAGAGAGGCTCAGCCGAGGTTGAAAGACCCTCATGGGCCAGGGTCCCAAACAGGACGAAAAGGAGAAAGGCGGCGAAGCACCAGATTCGTTGCCTTCTGCTGCCTCCCGAGTCCATTCTGTCCTGCTGCCTTCCCCGTCCTGAGGGCCTGTGCCCCAAGAACCAAATCTTCCTTGATTTGCTTTTGTTGGGTGTTCTGTCTCCATGGCAAGAAAAGTAACACCGGGACGGAGCCTATGAGGGCACTGTCTGGGTTATCAAGTCCTGGATGCTAGAAGATTCCATGAGACACATCCCTCAGCGGTGTGCCCACTCCCCTCCTTCACAAACTGTGACGTCCCTCATTTTCCCAACTTTCCGGGGGTGCAAGTTTAGTCTCTTCTACTGTCTCCATCTTCTTACTTATTTTAATTAATTTTTGGTTTTTGATACATAGATTCTCTGTAGTTTTTGGAGCCTGTCCTGGAACTTGATCCATAGACCAGGCTGGCCTCGAACTCACTGAGATCTGCTTGTCTCTGCCTCCCGAGTGCTGGGATTAAAGGCGTGCACCACCACCACTCAGCCTGTCCCCATCTTTTTGGTTGTTTTGGTTTTTTGAGACAGGGTTTCTTTGTGTAGATCTGGCTGTCCTGGAACTCACTTTGTATACCAAGCTGGTCTTGAATTCACAGAGCTCCGCCTGCCTCTACCTCCCAAGCGTGCGCCACCACCGCCCAGCTCAGTCCCCACCTGTTCAGCTCCCCGCTCCTGAACTTTAACATGAAGATGAGAGACCATCCAAGTCGAGGATTTCTTTCCTTCTCTTCCTCCTGAAGAAACCCCTCCATGTTTAAACCTTCCCAGTCTTAAATACTATTTACAAGACAGCTACATTCACATTTCTGCCCCCAGCTCAAGCCTGCCACAGGGACTCTCGGCATCATTGCTCCAAGGCGTCCACATGTTCCAGTCGGAGCTCCTGCTACTTCCCCAGAGCACACATTTCCCAGTCTTCCCCAAACCAGTTCTCCACAACCTCACTTTTATAACTGTTCCAACCAGAAGCAAACCACAGTATCTTCAGCCTCCCTCTCCGTGTCTACGTGGAGACTGATGACAGAACCTTTTGGTTCTGCTCTCAGAATGCATCCAGAATTATCGCCACCCTCCAGGGCCCCACCCTAGTCTACAGACATCATCTTTTGACTGCACTGTAGTGCAGTCTTACAGAAGTTCTGCCTTATCACCCTCCAGCAGGTCTACAGTCGAGCAGATGTGCTGAGCCTGAGTCACGCTGTGCCCGCTGTGCCCGCTGTGCCCGCTGCTTGGCTCTGCCTGAAGCCCTCCCAGGCCTTCCAAGCTCCTGGGGAAGAGGGAGGATGCAGACAGTGCCTGCTGTGAGATACCACATGATCACCCTGGCCTCTTTGCCAGGCAGAGGCCAGCGTCAGTGTCCTTCCACCTGTCCCCTCCCATCCAACACCAAGCCCCCCCCCCCCCGCAATCTGGAATGTTCTTCACACACTTGCCACCTCTCCACCCTCCAGCTCTTAGTGAAAACACCCAGACGCAGCAGCTTTTACTTCATGTCCTCAATGGTCATCTCTACCCACGAGGCTGCCCCCTGCATCTGTCCCCTTCCCTAGTCTGTTCCCCCTAATGAAACATCAGAAGCCTCGTGAAACTGGGACTTGTGTCTCTTTGCTCCTGGACTTGTGTTCAGCACCTAGCAATATAAACCTCTCAAACACACCAGTGGGCCCGGATGACTATGCAGCCCTGTTATAGGACAGCCAGAGCGCCTGCGTGTTCCTCATGAACTCAGCACCTCGGGGCCCTGCAGTGGCTCCTTCGGGTGCACCCTGGCATCTCCTTCCTCTTCTCATCCCTCGCTGGAGCCGTCACTGACTCTGGTGAATTGCACCGTCTAACTGGTACTTAGGTTCTCCTCTCGTCCTGCCTCACCTCACCCCCTTACCGGCTCTGCAGTGCCTCCCATCCAGCCTTCCGGTCCCCTCCCCTTACCCAATCAATTGCCGACTTAACTGCCACGTGGGCCTTTTTTCGTTGCCTGATAACTATGTACAGTCAATGTGAAACACACGTGAAGCCTCAACAGCTTCGTTCTATGTTCTTTGTTTCACTTGAAACCGTTCAAGTTTACACACGTTGAAATAAAATACCCTTGGGCGTTTCGCCAGCTTGCTAGCGAGGCGTTGCATTTGCTCGGCCGCTGTACCCGCAAGCGTGCACACTTTGAAGCTGCAGGCATTGGGCAACAGCAACACCCCTGAGTATGTCAGCATGCCTCTTTTCAATTTTGTTTGTTTCTCGAGGCAGGGTTTCTCCGTGTAGCCCTGGCTTTCCTGAAACTCACTTTGTAGACCAGGCTGGCCTTGAACTCAGTGAGATCCTCCTGCCTCTACCTCCAGAGGGCTGGGATTAAAGGCCAGCACCACCAGGCTTGGCTCAGCGTTCCTCCTTTAAAAAAGTGAGGGTAGGGTGTGGGCAGGGGAGATGGTTCTGTGGTTAAGAGTGCTGGCTACACAAGCCTGGAGTTCTGAGTTCAAACCCCTTGCTCCTATGTAAAAAGCCAGGCATGACCATGTGTGCCCACCACTCCAGTGCTATGGGGCAGAGAGGACGGGTGGGCTTAGAGGTACTGTCTCAAGGGAACCAGGAGGAAGAACGGAGGACACCTGACACCTTTCTTTGGCTTCTACATGTGCAAACATGGACCCACACACGTGTGCACACACATACACAAAAACAAAGGTATACTAAAATGCGAACAAATCAAAGACATCCTAAAGAATAAAAATGCCGTGATCGCTTCTAAGAAAAATAACATTAATAATGTCATCCAATAAGCGGTCCATACTTAAATCCCTTAATTCCAATCTGCTGTTCTATAGCTTGGCTTGCTTTCTTTTGCTCTCTGTACTCTTTTAATTGGTGCCATTTTCACTGCTTTTTCGTTTGTCTCAGAGAACACAAGATGGTGAGCGTGCTTTAGAACCGTCCTGGATGACTTGTGGCGCTGGGCAGACAGACACAGCGCGGCTAAACAGTAACAGGTGCGGCTATATGGGAGAGATAACACGTAACATCAGACAACACGGGATAGCTACAGTTGACAACACAGAGCTAAACATTCCCCACAACTAATGATCTCCAATGTTTCCAACACAAAGGAGCGACAGGTAAGCCGGCCGTGATGGTGTATGCCTTTAATACCAGCACTTGGGAGGCAGAGGCAGGGGGATCGCTGTGAGTTCGAGGCCAGCCTGGTCTACAGAGTGAGTTCCAGGACAGCCAGGGCTACATAGAGAGACCTTATCTCGGAAAAAAAAAAAGGAAGCAACAACAGGTGTCTGATGTGATAGAAATACCAGTGTAGCCAGCGGGTCACGCTACGCTTGAAATGCCGCACCACGCCGCTTAAAAATACCGTTACCTGTCAGCTTTGAAAATGAGCCTACCTCTCCCACCTAGCTCTTGTCATTCCATCCTTGCTTAAAAACCCTCATGGGTACCCCTGAAGATTAAGGTGACTGAGCCCCAGTGTCACGCTTCTGGCCAGGCTGAACAGCCCATCGTCAGTCCCCATCAGCCAGCCTCTTCAAGCCAGCTCTACGGCTTCTTGTCTTCAGACTTCGTTCAAGCAGCAACCTTCCCACAAAGCCCCTTCCTCGCCTCCTTCAAGCAGCGGCTGCCTGGCCTGGCGCCCTCCCAGTATCCATGCCATCTGTGAACTTTCCACACTGTTTTCTTTTCTCTTTCTTTGTCCTTTTGGTATTTCGAGACAGGGTCTCCCTGTGTGGTTCTGGCTGTCTTGGAACTCACTCTATAGACCAGGTTGGCCTCAAACTCAGATCCGCCTGCCTCTGACTCCTGAGAGCTGGGATGAAAGGTGTGCACCACCGCTACCCACAGCCTCCCAACTGATTTTGTAAAGTCATGCTGTGCCTGTCTCCTTTCATGATGGCTGAGGTCAGGAGTGTGACTCCCCTCTGGGTCTGCTTGTCCTGTTACAGAATAGTCTGAATGAACAACAGGAAAGAGAAGGCAAGGGTAAGAGGCTCTTGTCACTCTGCTCGTTACTCACTGAAAGAAAGAAGTCGGCGTATCAGAGATGAGCCTGTGGTCCCATCCTAAGGATGCAGGCAGAGGGTTCTGGAAGGAAGCCCCACCGCGTTCACCCCTATAAGCTTCTCTAGGCTGAACGACTTCCAAGTCACGCTCTTCCTGTGGTAACAAGTCAACCCTCCAGTGCAGAAAAGCCTGTCGGCCTGTTTCCAGACAGCCAGAGGTAGAGCTGGGAGTTTCTAGTGCCCATGATGGAACAAGGGATTCCTGAGGCAAGGTACTGGCCAGTGACAGCTTCAAAGAGGGGAAGAAAAGGCAGAGGGCTGTGACATTTAAAGTGTTTTTCTACTTTTCGATCCTTCAGTTGGGTCTTTGGAGCTCCTTCCTCATGGGGCAATGTCCTTCTGGACAGCCTTTGAAAAACTGACCTTAAGGAAGCAACCAAAGATACGATGTTCCTTGGGATCGAGAAATGAAAACACGACGTTTTCTCCGAGAGGAAAGAGGAGCTAGAGAAAAGAGAGCTGGGGGTAGTGTTTAAGCGGAGGGACGAAAACAGCAGGGCCCTGGGGAGAAGACATGTTTGGAGACGAGGAACACCTGGAGCCACCAGAACATCACAGGGAAGCCAGTCCCGCCCAGGACAGGGTGTGTGGTCGCTCCTGTCACCCACACTGCCATTGTCTGCTTTGCCAGGGAAGTGGAGCACCCTGAGCCTTCTTCCCTGCAGACCCTGTGGGTCACATGTTACGTTAGCATCGTGATGTGACCAGACCAAGCTTATAAAGCTCCTCCCCAGCACATGGCCCAGGCGCTCACTGCTGTAGGGCGCAGCTCTGGTGTTGGCTGTATCAGAGGGAGGACTAGGATTCTGTTATGTAACACAAAAAAGGATATTGCACCGAAGCACAATACCAAAACATTTTGAGAAAAATGCAGAGGCAAGACCAACCCACCAGCGTCACACTGGCTAGCGGGCTGCATGGGCCGAACGCAGCAGGACTGATCTCGGCAGCGTATTCAAACATCTAGACGGATTCTATGGTCTTTCTCTTTAAGCTGTGTTTACTGCCCCGCCTTAACTCCTATCACCAGCTATCGACAAGGGTCTGCTGGACTTATCCGAGATGTCTTATGTACCGCTAAAGGGAACATGAGACAGTTTTTGGAAGTTAAACAAAACACTGTGAGTCCCATTCCACAACAAACCCACAGAATCCTACGACTGCCAGCCAGCTCTCTTTCTGGGGATGGAGGCCCCAAAAGAGTTTCTGAGGACAGATTCCAAAAACATGAATCATAACTTAGCTAGGTCATTTTGGCTCAGAAACAGACTCACATTAAATGCTAGCATTGATCTCTCGTACTAAGTAACTCCTGATCTCCATCCTTAAAGTCCGACGCAAACAAACAAAAACATCATACTATTAGGGCAGGGGTGGGAGGGTGTGGGGATAAACTCTGCTGTGCGAAACAACCCACGATGTGAAAAGCTTGACCACTGAACATTTTGGATTTGTCTTGAGAGCAAAGCTTCTGGTAGGATGGTACCGTTACAAAGCAGGGGACTTTCGGAGGCAAAGTCTGTGAAGGGGGCAGTCTGTCGTCTCTGATGTAAGTCTTTGAGTCCACAACAACATAAACAAGTGCTGTAGACAGAGCCGTCAAAACGGGAGAGTACCTCGCCTGTAAGTTGCTCTGCTTACCTGATGGGTGATGAGGGAGGCTTTGGGCTCCCTGGTCAAGAACCGGGGCAGGGCGGAGCGTTGGAATTGCAGCTGGTCGCAGGGGCTGCTAAACTTCGCTTCTGCTGCTTCTAAGATCCCATTGGAAATCCCAAGGGGCCCAGGAGTCCCGAGGCCAATACGCTGTTTCCAAGCGAGTGCCTCGGCTGTCCACACCCACCTCCGCTTGCGTTGACTTTGAAGGGCTCGAGTTTCTTCCAGCCCTCCTTCAGTGGCCGGGAATCCAAGCCTCCCGCCCCAAACGGCTCTTCCCGAAATCACTTCCAGATGCGCCCCGAAGGGAACGCAGGTCGGCTGGCTGGCGCAGACTTCCTCTCTCGGCTTTCTCTTTGCCGTCTGCATGTAAAACTCTCTCCAAAGCAAGGCTGTTGTGGAGTAAAAAGAGTCAACTCCAGAGAAAAGCAAACGCTCGCAAAGTAAATCTATGCCACGATGTATCTAATGTAAAATTCAAGAGAAAGCAACAGTCAAATTCGTGGGAATCTTTTGGTTCTCCTGTACATTGAAATGTTACAATGGCAAATCAGAACGCAGACTGCAGTCTCCTCCTGAGGCGGCAATGAAGACAGAAGTTTCCAGATAGAGTTGTATTTCTACCCGAAGTGGAGGGGAATCAGGCAGGGGTAGGTAGACTTGGCCACAATCTCTCCAACTCTGTAGTTTGGCAGGTAATCCCCAGACGCCCAGGAATGGTACCAGCGCTTTGCCTGTGGCCACAGAACATATTTCACAATCTCCAGCTGCGATAAAGAGCTCCTTGCTGGCTGCCTGGCTGCCTCCGTCGCAAACCGTCCTTTCCTTCATAAGTATAAAGCAACTCACATCGTAATTTCAGATTTCCAGGACCCCTCAGTAAGAGCTGAGGTGGGGGGGGATGATGGGGGTGGGGCTGTGTTTTGTGTGTGTGTGTGTGTGTTTTTTTATTCTTTTATTTTGGCTTTTTGAAGGGCCCACCACCCAGCTCTCAAACGAATCTCCCTCTCTCTCTCTCTCTCTCATATATATACACACACACACACAGAGGCTTATTAAGAGGCTTATTATTACTTTCTTTCCTTCTTACTCCGTGGCTGGCTGGGTGGCCGGGTGGCCAGGTGGCTGACTCCTGACATCCTCCTCTCCTTGTTCTCTTGCTCCTCCTCTTCCTAAGTGCTCAGATTCTCTGTACTTATCCTCCCTGTTCGCCAGCCCTGCCTATCCTTGCTCCTGCCTGGCTGTTGGTTGTTTATCTCTTTATTAGGGCCATCAGGTGCTTTAGACAGGCTCAGTAACACAGCTTTACAGAGCTAAATAAATACAATGTAAACAAAAGTCACACACCCGAAAATATTCCTCCACAGGGTTGGAACCCTACCAGGTCAGGGAGGAAGAGAGATAGTGATACAGTTGGCCGGTCTGCTTAGGACTGAGCTCTCTAGAGCAGCTGTAATGGCTACATTGTTTGGGGAGACTGCACTAACTGCCAACCTATAGGGAGGTACCCCACGCCTGGCACTGGGGTTTTCCTTTGATAACCCTGCCTTCTGGGAGCAGCATTGCCACTCATGAGGGCAGCAGATGTGGGAGAGTGGTCCTCAGACGTCCCAAGCTCGGCACCGAGCACCTTAAGCCGATCCCTGTCCAGTCCAGTTCGTTCCCAAGGTCCCCTCATCTTCCTCGTCTCTCATCGACTGATGCCTGAACAGCCTGCTGCTGAGCAAATGGGTGATACGCTCTTAAAAGTGAGCTTCAAAACTTAAGATATAACTGTCTTCCTAGAACCTACTTCCTACTCATGTTAACTGAAATCTCTCTGATCACTGTTTTTGAACGCTTTTCCGATCCTAATGTCTCTGGCTCCAGCCCTTTTCCTTTCTGCTCCTGCTGTGCCACGCTTTGAGGACACTAGAGGTTTCTTATCTGTGACCCGTGTTTCATGTTGTATTCCTGGATTCCTTCCTTATGAAATAAATAAGACGGGAGAGAGAGACAGGCTATCGGTGACATGCGAATTGTGCAGTGCACCCGGTGTGGACTTTGGAGCTCAGTGGTTATATTTCCATACTATCGCACGTTTTCAGTTTCTCCGTCTATTAGGAGCTTGGTTAGGTCTGTCCTTCCTAACAGAACTGAGGGCTAACATGGATCATGTATGCCAGGTGGTGGTGCATGCTTTTAGTCCCACTCAGGAGGCAGAGGCAGGCGGATTTCTGAATTTGAGGCCAGCCTGACCTACAGAGTAAGTTCCAGGACAGCCAGGGCTACACAGAGAAACTCTGTCTCAAAAACCAACCAAACAAACAAACAAAGCACCCTGCATGTAAAATATTCAGAAAAGCCTGATAAATGGAAATTAGTATTGTTGGTGCTATATTAAATGGAAATTTGATGATAATATTTAGTTAATTTAATAGTAGTTTATTAAATAGTTTACTAAATGGAGAGATGGCTAAGCAGTTAAGAACACCACGGGCTCTTCCTAAGGTCCTGAGTTCAATTCCCAGCAACCACTTGGTGGCTCACAACCATCTGTAATGAGATCTGGTGCCCTCTTGAGGAAGAAACCTGGTCAATTGTCCTCATCAACTTAGACCATGAAACCCAATATGGACAAGTTCAACAGAACCGCCGTATACGGACTGTCCATGCATGCTGCAGCATTGCCAGGGCATAGATTTCATTCAAATTCCATGATGACCTGATAATACACAGACATAAACTATGTACTGATTAACATAAACTATGTACTGATTTCCAAGTCAAATTTACACATTGCCATTTATGCTGTACATTAGATTCCTAGAATATGATCACCTTACGGCTGTAAGTTTGTACTCTTCGACAAACATCTGCCTGTGTTTTCTACCTTCTCGGTCCCATCCCTGGGAACCATTGTTCTATTCCTAGTTTCTTTAACTTTGACATTTTTAGTTTCTCTATGTAAGCTGTTTGTTTGTTTACTTGTTTTCTTTGAGACAGCATTTCTATGTGTATCCCTGACTGTCCTGAAATTCACTTTGAAGACCAGGCTGGCCTTGAACTCACAGAGATCCACCTCCCTCTGCCTCCTGAGTGCTGCGATTAAAGTGCTCATTAAAAAATGTAATGTATAATTAAGAAATATAGGTTAATGGATAATCATCAGTAATAGTCAAGCTTGTAGTCATGTTAGTTAGATTTTCTAGATATATAGAGATACATTTCAGTTAGACAGACATTCTTCATATCTTTCAAAGACTGCAGAATATGGCATTTAATGTTTTAATAACTTAGGACTTTTCATGACAATGAGACACTGTGGCAAAACTGTGCCACTATCACCTGGCTATAAGTTTTTATAGTATTTGTCTTTCTTAGTCTGGTTTATTTCACTTAAATCGTTTAGGTTCATCCATGTTGCTGCAAATGTTAGGATCTTTTACTTAAGGCTGTCATAGTCTATTATACTTGTGTACCGTGATCTCTGTGTCCTGACATCCATTACTGGACACTTAGATTGTCTCTGCAGCTTGGCTATTGTGTGAGCAGTCTTCCAGTGAGTACAGGGACACATTTATCTCTTCATGGCCTTCCAGTGAGTACAGGGACACCCCTGTCCCTTCATGGGAGGGGCGAGGTAGAAGAGCGCTTACCTAACAGATGTGAGGCCATCAGTCCAGAACTAGAACCAAAAAGACAGGCATTTCACTGAGATACTGGTTCCCCCCCTTTTTTTTTTGGATGTAAACCCAGACATGGGGTGGCTGGATCATACTGTAATTTTATTTTCAAAATTTTAAACCTTATTATTTACTTAATGTGTGTGTGTGTGTGTTTGTTGCACGCGCATGCGCACACGCATGCATGCACGCTCATGCATCCTCTATTGCACATGCAGACATCAGTTGGTAACTCATGGGAGGGCTCAGTTCTCGCCTTCTACCCTGTGGGTTCCGGGGACCAAACTCCTGTCTTTAGCCCTAGCATCAGCCCCCTTACCCACTGAGGCATCTTGCCAAGCCTCTGTTTTTAACTTGTTTTTTTGAGGAGCATCCATACTATTTTCTATAGTGCTTGTACCGATTTTATTATTGATAGTGAATAAAGAAACCCTAAGATATGAAATAGGAAAAGAATTATACCAGTAAGTTGTTTGTAACTCTGTACGAATGTGTTGACTGCTTTGCCCCGTGATTTAATTCTTCGCTACTTTATTTCTTCTGATGGAAACGCCAGGATGCTGTAGTTAAAATGCCTCTGCGGTGTGCTGCAGCTAAGGGAGGCATTTCCGTGGAAGTCTACGGTCTGGAGCTTCCTAGAAAGCTCCTGCTTTTCTGGCAAAGGACCATTTGGAGCCCTGCCCTTTCTTCCTGTCTGCACTCCAGCCTTGATGCTGGAAGTGGAGCAGTGACTTTTCCTGTCTGAGGATCAAAGGCCCGCGGGGTGCTGCTGCAGATGGCCACCCAAGCTGGGCTCAGAGATTACCTTTGAGCAGGTCGGCATCCTGACGGGACACAGATGGCTCGCTGCAATCTAGGAACATCAGAGATGTTTAAAAAGGACTGTTTGCTGTACTCTGTGGAGCAGATCTTTAGTCTCGGCACTCAGGAGGGCAGAGGCAGGCTGATCTCTGTGAGTTCGATGACAGCCCACTCTACAAAATGAGTTCTAGGGTAGTCAGGGCTACACGGAGAGACCCCTCCTCCCCATCTCAAAAGAAATAAGTAAATAAATATGAATGAATTAACTAAAAAGGACACTGTTTGAAAGTTAGTTAGGGTTAGGGACATAAAGTTAAGTGGGAGCCACTGTCACCTGTAGGCCATAGGCTCCAGCTCCTGTCTCAGTTTGTTTTTTAAAGATTTGTTTATGTATTATGTAGTGTTCTGCCTACAAGTATGCCTGCATGCCAAAAGAGGGTACCAGATCTCATTATAGGTGGTTGTGAGCCACTGAGAGCGGAACTCAGGACTCTGGAAGAGCAGTCAGTGTTCTTAATCTCTGAGCCATCTCTCCAGCTTTTTTTTTTTTAACTAAATTTTAAAAAGACGATCATAGGGCTGGAGTGTTGTGGGATATTTTATTCTTTTGGCTTTTTTGAGGGGCCCACGACCCAGTTCCCAAGCAAAACACACGGAGGCTTATTCCTACTTATGAGTGCCCAGCCTTAGCGTGGCTTGTTTCTTTCCAGCTTTTCTTATGTTGTATTATCCCGACTACCTTTTCCCTGTGGGCTTTTATCTTTCTCTATTTCTGTATACCTTACTTTACTTCCTTCTCCGTGACTGACTGACTGACTGGGTGGCTGGATGACTGGGTGACTGGCCCCTATGTCCTCCTTTCTTTCCTCTCTCTTGTTGCTGCTCCCTGTTCTCCTTCTATCTCTCCTCTCTGTCTACCAGCCTCGCCTACCCTGGCTCCTGCCTCACTATTGGACATCCAGTTCTTTATTAGGACCATCAGGTGTCTTAGACAGGCAAAGGACCACAGATTTACAGAGTTAAACAAATGCAGCGTAAACAAAAGTCACACACCTTGAAATAATATTCATGGTTGTAAGAGCACTTCTTGCTCTTTCAAAGTTTGATTCCCAGCACCCTCATTGGCAGCTCACAACTACCTAGAGCTCTGGCTCCCAGGGATCTGTTGCTCTTTCCTGGCCTCTGAGGGTACCTGCAACACACGCATGCACATACCCACATGCACACGCACGCACACGCACGCACGCACACACACACACACACACACACACACAGAGAGAGAGAGAGAGAGAGAGAGAGAGAGAGAGAGAGAGGCTCCAAAGCTACAGAGAAACCCTGTCTTGAAAAAAATAAACAAACAAAAACAACAATCATTGTAATAGGCTATACCATACCATATAATCCAGTTACACTATAGTCTATATCATTTAGGTATGCTTGTGTATTCCCTATGATATCATACCATAATCATATCACACCTCACACCATTTACTTAATGATGCCCTTTATCTCAGGACATAGGCTCACGGCTAAACGTGATAATATCGGCCCTTCATGTTATTGTTTTTTTAAACAGTTTATTTTTATCTTATGTGCACTGTTGTGCCTTCATGTATGTCTGTGTGAGGAAGCCAGATCCCCTGGAACTGGAGTTACACACAGTTGTGAGCTGCCATGTGGGTGCTGAGAATTGAACCCGGATCCTCAGGAAGAGCAGTCAGCGCTCTTATCCACTGAGCCATCTCCCTAGCCCCTTGGTGCACTTTTAACTTGTGGTTCCATTTGTCACTAAACTATGTATCTGGGCCATTATTCTTTTAGTGGAAAGTCAGATATTCATCATTTCTTCTTGCCAACCAGATTGGCCTTTGCTGGGTTGTTTTAAAAACATCTTAGTTGATATCTGCCCATTACTTTTGATAGTTTCATACCTGTATATGTTTTGACAATGACCGTGTCCCCTCTACCTTCTTGTCTTCCTCCCCTCTCCTCCTGAACCCTTCCTTCTTCCCAGCTAGTCAGTCCCTATCCTGTTTTCAGATCTCACGAGTGTGTCCTGCTGAATTTAATTAGGGTTCCTTATGAACATGAGCAGGAGGGTTTTATGAACTCACTGAAGCTGTGGTTACACCTCTTAAGACCTGCAGTGGGCCTACCAATGCCTTCACGAACTGTGGGGCAGAGGATGAAGCCCACCTCTCCCTGAGGAGCTGTGGGCAGTTAGTGGGTGCGATACCATCTCCTACAGCCAATGAAGGGAGGGAGGATTTCATAGTAGTCAACGAATCACTACACGGGTCAAGCTGTGGATTTGTTGTTGTTGGTGGTGGTGGTTTCTTTGCCTCTGTCTCTCATGTCTGGTCCCCAAGATCACACACAGGAGGTGGAATGATTTTTAGGAGCTCAATCCCTCTTGCTTGGTGGACCTCAGTTGTGGGTTTTCTTCTTGGCAGCTTGAGCTTCAAGGCTCTAGGCTCTTTCCTGCTACCCGCTGAGGGGGCAACAGCGGCTTCTGCACCCACGCCTTGGCCCTGGGTTCCCTGCCTCTCACGTGCTGCAACTGGCTTTCTCCCTCCGTTCTTTAGTCGGAGCCTCTGCTCTGGGAACTGGGTGAGGTCCCCCATGGCCTGGAGCTCAGCCTTGCTCTTCCTTCTCCATGTCTTGGCTACAGCGCTGACTGAGACCGTGGCTGGAGCCTATGAGCTGGAAACAGACTTCTCAGCTGCTCTCTGTGTCTCTCATCTTGAGAACAGTGCTTGTACCTGCGAAGACTCTGTTCTTGAGCCCACCTGCTAGCAGTCCCCAGATCATAAAGTCCTCAGCGGGGACCTTACAGATTACACGCAGCTGTCTGCCACCCTTGGGCTCTAGTCTCTTGCTGTACAATAACTCTTCAATGCCCTGTAGCTAAGGAATAGGATGAGAAACAGTGGTAATATAATAAAGATGATGGTAGGAATTATAATATGACTGATTGACAACTGTGTGCCGGCCATTGCCTAAGTACAGCACATGTTCTTGTTCTCATGGCAACAGTTGGAAAGAGTAATAGATTGTCTGTGTTCTCTGCCCTCCTCACTTGTTCCTCCCGCTTCTCCTCCTCCACTGAAAGGGTTTTACGCTAGGCCAATAACAACCTCCTAATGCGCAAATCCGACAGATGGTTCCTCCTCCTCCTGAACTCAGCACGGCTTCTGAAGGAAATGGAACACCAATAGACAGGGAGGTCAAAAGGGAACGTGGTGAAGGCTGATATTTAAGAGAAGCCACAGGCGAAGGAAGGTTCATAAAGGTGGAAGTGGTTTTCAAAGCCAAACCGATAGAGCAAGTCCCCAGCTCCCTTTTGCTGTCTGCTATAACCTTTTAAATGCTGTCTTCCTGGGGGAGTCGGCACTAACCCTCCTTCTCTACCCTCTCTAAGCTTTCCTCCTAAACGGTGCCTACACAGGTGTCCTGCTCGGCTGAGGCCTTGGTTCCAGAATTCTATTCTCTAGAACTGTGAGGCAATTCAGACAATTCTACTGTTTTGTTCGTTTGTTTCTCTTTATAGCCCTGGCTGTCCCAGAACTTGCTCTATAGACCAGGCTGGCCTCAAACTCAGAACCCAGAGACCTACCTGCCTCTGCCTCCTGAGTACTAAGGTTAAAGGTGTGTACCGCCATTGTTTTTATTCTTCTTAAAAATTTTATTTTATGAGTATGGGTGTTTTGCCTGGAGGTTTGTCTGTGTGGTGACCAGAAGAGGGTGTCGGATCCCTCGGAACAGAGGATCCAGATGGCTGTGAGCGGCTATGTGGGTGCTGGGAATCAAACCCAGGTTCTACTTTTTATTTGTTTGTTTTATTTTTGGAGACATGGTTTCTCTACATAGCTCTGGCTGTCCTGGAACTTGCTCTGTAGACCAGGCCGGCCTCAAACTGGCAATGGTCCAACTGTCTCTGCCTTCTAAGTGCTGTTCAACTATTCTAATCCACTTGGTTTGGGGTACTTTGATGTGGCAGGCCTGAGAAACAAACTCTCTCCCAGTTAACACTGGGTTTGGAACTTTTAATCCCCCCCTTAGTCTTTTTGTCAAGGAATAAAAACAGCAACAAGGTATCATATAAGCACTGAAGTCTCAGGAAAAAAAACACTTTGTGTTCTTCGAAAACTTACTTCTTTACCCTGTGGTGATATTTTGTTTTTAATCTAACAAATAAAGCTTGCCTGACTATCAGAGTGCAGAGCTAAGCCTCTAGTTAGCCATAGATGCCAGGCAGTGGTGGTGCACACCTTTAATCCCAGCACTCGGGAGACAAAGGCAGACAGATATCTGTGAGTTTGAGGCCACCCTGAGCTACAAGAGATTGAAGCTGTCTAAAAGAGAAGCAGAGTTCACACAAAGATGATCCCAGAATTTGGGATCATATGCCTTTAACCCCAGCACTGCAGAGGTGGAGACAGGAGTGATAAGGCTGGGCAGAGAGGGATCTAAGGCAGGAGGAGACAGGAGCTCAGTGCAGTCTGAGGATGCAGTCTGAGGTTTGCAGAGACAGCAGCAGTCTGAGCATTTGTAGAGACAGGCTCACCCCTGTGGTATGAGCATTGGTAGAGGTAAGAACTCTCTAGTGGCTGGCTGCTCTGCTTCTCTGATCCTTCAGCTCTCACCCCCAATAGCTGACAGTGTTTTTATTATTAAGAACAATTAGAATCCACGCTACAGTAACTCAGCTTTGCCAGTTTTGTTCCAGTCCCCTCACATTTAAGAGTTATATGACAAAATATAAACACTCATTGCATCTTTTATATGTTCCCAGACATCTTCTTCCTCTAGTTTCTGTGTTCCTCGGGGGTCATTTTATAAAACTGGCTTAAAGAATAATTAATTCACGACAGGCTGTCTCAAGGAAACACAGGCAAAGCATGGAAGTCCTGGGTTAAATCACAACATTAGAGAGGGAGGGAGGGAGAGAAGGGGCACAACAGAGCATGGCTGTAATGTGTAGAAACTAAAATGACAGTAAGGTTTAATGAAAAGTGAAATTCTCACGTTAGGTAAGCTATTAATGTTCTGAGCACCTAGTTCTTGTTAGTCTCAGGTCTAATTGGTCCCCTACAAGGGTTCAGTCTGTGCCTTTTCCTGTGTATTGTACAGGTGAGGCCTAGTCCCAGGATTCTTAGTCTGCACCTGTCATGGCTGCACTAATGTTAAGGGAGGCCTCTTCAGGTGGACGCACACTTAGCTTTGTGGGAGGTGAGGGGTGTGTGAGGCAGCTGGATGAGAGAAACCGAACCTGTAAGAGGTAAGAGAAGAGGTGTTCCCTACAGTGCCATCTTGATAAACTGAGCTAGAGATTTCAATTCCTTACAGAGAAAACGCGACTCAAAAATAAATAAATAAATAGGTAGAAATAAGTGTTTTACTCTTTACTTTGTGATTTCCGTATTGAACTGAACTGCAAGGCACTTAGGGAGTAAGGGCTGTAGATGCCCACTGTCAAAGACAATGTGTTTAGTGGTTAAGGCTGGAAGCCGTGAAAATGGACGCAGCAGAGATGACCTGCTGTGACAAGTCAATCTTGTCAGCCTGATACTATCTAGTTACCTGGGGGCCTAGCCTGTGGGCAGGTCTAGGTGGGATTATCTAGATTAGGTTAATTAGGATGGCAATAAACATCAGGGGCACCATTCCTCGGACTTAATAATGAGAAAGGCAGCTGGGTCCTAACATTAGTGGCTCTCTGCAGATGAAACGTGACCAGCCACCTCCTGCCAAGCCTCCTCGCTTTGCCGGGCTTCTCCGTGGGTCAAAACGAATCCTTTTCCTTCCACCGTTTCATTTTTGGGTCGGGGTTTTTAATCACTGCAACAAGCCACCTGCTTCCGCTTGATAAACGGAGCCAGATCACCTTTGGGGCTAACTGTTGCTATCTAGGCCTGACACCTCCCAATCTGATCAGAGATCGGGCCCGGGGCCATTCGCCCCTACTGTCCGTGAGGTGACAGCTTTGCCCCAGGCCCTGCCCGAGCCCCAGCACTTGGGACCTCCGTGACAGCCGTCTAGAGGCCGCGGCACGCCCACGCGGAAGATGCTCAGAGTGGATCCGCGGACCACGGCAGAGGAGGGGCGGGCAGCGCCGGTGCACGGGAAGGGCTCCCCATCCCGGCGGCGCCCCAAGGGCCAGCCACGTCGCCGCGGGCTGGGGTGGGCGGGGCCCGTGGGGTGGGCGGGGCCCGTGGGTCACGTGCCGGGCCTCCCGCGCGCACCGCTGGAGGCGGTGCCCGGTCTCCCCCACGAGCCGTGGGGCCCGTGGCGCGCGGGGCATTGTGGGCCGAGGGGCGGGGGTTGGGAAGATGGCGGCTCCCAGCCTCCTCAACTGGAGGCGGGTTTCCTCCTTCACCGGGCCGGTGCCCCGCGCCCGGCACGGACACCGAGCCGTAGCCATCCGGGAGCTGATGATCATCTTCGGCGGGGGCAACGAGGGCATCGCGGACGAGCTGCACGTCTACAACACCGGTAGGCGGCGGCTCGGCGACCCCGCCTCGGGGACGGCGGCGGCGGAGGAGCTGGGGGGAGGGGAGGCGCGGCGGACGCGGGGCTGACAGCTGTCACCGCCGGGGTCGCGGCTCCCTCGGCCGGCGGGGGCAGGCGGTCGGTGGGGAGCGCTCGGCCTGCCGGCTGGGTGGCTGGGTGGGCGGCAGCCCTAGCTGGCAGCGTGCCGGAGGGCGGCTCGGTTTCCCCGGGCTCGCCGGCCGACCCGGAGACACCCCGACCCATCCGTGCCCGCGGACCCGAGTGAGACGGCGGGTTCCACGGTCTGGGCTTCTCCCCCCTCCCACCACCCCGGGCTGGTCACTTCGGGGGACCGAGATCCCGGCCACTGTCAAACACAAGCCACCCCTAGCCGGGCTTCGGTAGTCTTTGCCTTCCCCGCTCTCTTTCGGGAGAGGATTGAGGGGCGGGGAGGTCTTCGGTCCTCGGTATCTGGCGGAAGCCGGGGAGACTTTTTCTAAACTGGCAGGGAAGGGATTTGCGGTTGATGGGTGTCTGTGCTCGGCTCGGCTGGACTGGTCCTCGCCAAAGAGGACAGTCCCATCTGAGGCACCGCTGCAGAGCGTGAAGTGTCGCTGGTCAGGGCGACAAGCCTTTACCACCATGCAGGGTCGAAATTTATTTTCCCCACTAGTAAGTAGTCTAGCAATCATCAGAAACTAATAAGTAACTATACGGAGTTTGGGGTCTATCTAGTTCCCAACCACACAACTTTTCTTTGATGAAACAACTTGATCACAGTAGTCCTCTAAAGGCCAAATTCTGTAGGAGAAATTTTGTTACTTTTGGTCCTCTTTGTTACCGCCCCTAATACTCCAGAATCAAAAGTTTACGAAGTATTTGATTTGGTATACTGTAAATACTATGGACTTAGAAGAAGTTACACCTGTTTAGACTCTTGCTTTGCTAGTTCAGAATCAGTATTAAAAGTTACCAAGCCTTTCTAAATCTGAGGTTTTCCATGTCTATAATGGCCAGGACACCTATCAGGATTTTTCTAGGCGCTGAATAATGCAAATCAGGGCTTTCAACAGAAACATTAGTGACATTTTGGCACAGGTGAGTTTTGGCCATAGAGACCACCTCTTATGGTATAAGATGCTTGCTGGCATCCTCAGGCTCAGTTCCCTGGTAGCAGCCCCTCCTTTCCGAAAGTTGTAACAACTAAATATGATTGTGGACATTGCAAAGTCAGTACCCTCTCGGAGCAAAAGAATCCCCTTTGACTGCTACTAGAATTCAGGCTAAGGATAGGTATGTATGTATATATACGCGTATATTTTGATTAGATGTATATATTCTTGATAATCTAATTATGAAACTCATGGAATGTTAGCTCTTGTTTGTTATAATTGACTTCAATATTTTTTTGGTAACTAGTTACAAATCAGTGGTTCCTACCAGCTGTCAGAGGAGACATCCCTCCAGGCTGTGCGGCCCATGGATTTGTCTGTGACGGCACTAGAATACTAGTGTTTGGGGGCATGGTTGAATATGGAAGATACAGCAATGAGCTATATGAGCTGCAAGTAAGTGTGTTTGACATTTGTTATCTCAGTCTGAAGTGCCTAAGGAAATTGTCAGAAGTTTTAAGAAGAGATTACAAAATGTTTTATCAGCATGGGTACAGTAACAGATGCTCCACACTTTGTAGCCTCCCAGACGATGTTTCCACCTCACTGTGTCTGGTGACATTTACAGCTTAAAGATGCCTGACCTTTAGCAGTCCTGTACTGCCTCAGGCGTAGGCTTCTGTGTGCGAGTGCGGTAGTCCTTTAGCTTCCAACACCGGCACCCTCGGACTGCTGGAACAGACTGCTGGCTCCTGCCTCTGGTGTTTGGAGCCAGTATTGTCCATGCAGGGACCTGGGCGTTTGCGTGTCTAACCCAGAGCATGCTTTGAAAACGCGTGCCTCAGTATGAGAGGAATGGCTTCCTTTAGCAGCAGCAGTGACCCACCCACACAGTCATGCCGAGAGGTCACAGCTTCATATAGCCTTTCCAGATTTGATTTGCTTGTTAAACCGGAGCTTGTTCTTGGTGACTGTTCTTGATAGGTTCCAAGGGCCCTGATTATGAGGGTGTCTGCCACTGGCAGATGTAATTTGGTTGTATGTATTTCCAAGCAAACCACTATTTCAAATAGAGAAGATTCTCATGGCCAAAAAAAAAAAATTGGAATTTGATTTGTTAAATGAACTTTGTTTTAATGTGATTTAATGAAATTTGATTTGCTATTAAAGGTTAAATATTTAGCATGCATAGATTACCTAATATATAAAAGTTAGATTTCATGAATTACACCTTATCTTAAAGTTCTATATGTAGATACTTATTTTTTTCACTTGGAAGAAATTAGAAGTGATGATATTTATTATTATAAACTTAGTGTATCATTATGGAAACGTGTGTGTATAGGAGATTCATTTGAATGTCCGTTCTCTCTCTTTCTCACACACACACACACTGCTCTGTGACACAAATTTCACATAACCCGGGCTGCCATTAAAACTCACTTGGTAGCCAAGGATAGCTTTTACCTCCTGGTCCTCTTGCCTCACAAATTCTGGGGTTACCACAGCCAGCCTTCCCAGGATAAACCTGTTAATTTCAGAAGTTAGCCAGTTCACTGGGCATAGTGTTGCATGACTTTTTTCTAGAACTTGGAACGCAGAAGCATGCAGGTCTCTTGAAGTTTGCGGCCAGCCTAGAAGTGTCATGAAACTCACTGTGTGTAGAGTTCATAGTGAGACCGAGTCTCAGTGTTAGCCAATGTTTGTCCTTCATGCCCAGAGGCAGTCATGGGTGGCTCACTGTTGATAGCACTGACATAGACACGCTGCCTGCTTTCATATGGATGTCTTCTCTCGTTAGGCAAGTCGTTGGCTATGGAGAAAAGTGAAACCCCAGCCTCCTCCTTCTGGCTTACCTCCTTGTCCTCGTCTCGGACATAGTTTCTCTTTATATGGTAACAAATGCTATTTGTTTGGCGGTCTGGCAAATGAGAGTGAAGATTCCAATAACAATGTCCCCAGGTATGCTTTTGTAGACAAGTGCTTGTTTGATGATTTAGGTTAAAATATTTTATCTTTAGTTACTACAAGGCTTAAGCTTATATTTTCATATTGAAAACTGACAATAGACACATATTTGTGTATTTGTGGTTTTCAGTCCCTTGAGAATATGTTTTCAAACTGTCTTTTCTAGTCAGAAATCATCTTAAATTGATACTTGCACAATTGCTTATGCCAGTACATTTGTATGTCTTGAGTGTGATTCCCATTGGGTGGGTCATGCACAGCCCCAGTCATGTGGTTTTTATTTTACAATGTGTTTTCTCTGAAAACTTGGTGTGGTTGGCTGTTAAGTGAAAGCCATTGTCCTCATGCTTCATGCAGTCTGTGAAGGTGTGCTGCCGAGCAAGACTCTCCTCCTTACGTTTTCCGTATGTTTCTATAGATGTCTTGCTTTTTATTTTTCTAATACTTACTTGATCATTTGTTTGTTTGTTTATTTATTTCAAAATGGGGTTTCCCTGTGTAGACCAGGCTGGCCTGGAACTCGGAGATCCACCTGCCTCTGCATCCCTGAGTGCCAGGATTAAAGACATGTGCTGCCATGCCAGGCATAAGGGTTTGTTTGTGTGTTTGTGTGTCTATGTGGGTATTTGTGTGTTAGATATGTGCATAAGGGTTTGTTTGTGTGTTTGTGTGTCTGTGTGGGTGTTTGTGTGTTAGATATGTGCATAAGGGTTTGTTTGTGTGTTTGTTTGTCTGTGTGGGTGTTTGTGTGTTAGATATGTGCATAAGGGTTTGTTTGTGTGTCTATGTGGGTGTTTGTGTGTTAGATATGTGCATAAGGGTTTGTGTGTTTGTGTGTCTATGTGGGTATTTGTGTGTTAGATATGTGCATAAGGGTTTGTTTGTGTGTTTGTCTATGTGGGTGTTTGTGTGTTAGATATGTGCATAAGGGTTTGTTTGTGTGTTTGTGTGTCTATGTGGGTGTTTGTGTGTTAGATATGTGCATAAGGGTTTGTTTGTGTGTTTGTGTGTCTGTGTGGGTGTTTATGTGTTAGATATGTGCCTGTGGGTGTGGGTGTCCATTGAGGCCCAAGTGTCGGCTCTCTGTGGAGCGGGGGGTTCCAGTTAGTTGTGGGCCAGCTGCAGTGGGTGCTGGCACGGAACTCATGCTCTTTGAGAGAGTAGGATGTGCTCTTGATCACTGAGCCATTTCTCCAGTCCCTAAACTTTGAAAGTTTATGTTCTAAACTGTTTTTTCTCGCTCATACTTGAGTAGAAAGTTAGTAGGAAATTGAATTAGTTGTTACAAAAGTCATTTTGGAATTGGGAGCTAGCTCAGCAGATTGAGCTCTTGCCATGAAGTGTGAGGACCTTGGGTGTGGATCTCTAGAGCCCACATGAAGATGAAGTGTGTGCAGTGGCCAGCATGAACTCCCAGCTGACAGGAGGCAGAAACAGAAACATTCTGGGGAAGACTAGACAAAACAAAGGCAAACTAAACAAACAAGTTCCAGGTTCAGGGACAGACCACCTCAGTTATAAAAGGTAGAGTGATTGAGATGACCACCCGATGTCATCCCCTTGCTCACACATGCATCATACCACATGTACATGGGTTTACAAAAAACCTTTTTAAGAAAAGAGGCTGTTTAGGACAAGTTAAGTATGGTTTCTAAATTAAAGACACGGTCTAGGACATTGCTGTGACATTACAGTGTGCTGGAAGTTGCAAAGCAGTGCTTATTCCAGAGAGCAGTGTCTTCAAGGTGTTTGCCAAAACGCTTATCTAGTGCTGTGTAGTAAACTAGCGATGCAAAATTACTTTTACTGTGCTCAAAACTCTGTAAGTAAGCAAATCACACGGCACAAAGTGATGGCTGACTCTTCAGTGGTCACCCCACATCTGGGAGTCAGCTGAGGCGGCTGAAGGACGGAGGCAATGGGGCTGTCACCCCATATGCCTGTGGATGGCTCTTTCGAGACCGGATCTCGTATGGCCCTGGCAGACTTTGGACTATGTAGCCAAGAATAACTGAGCTTCTGATCATCCTGCCACACTGAGCGCTGAGATTATAGGGGTGTGCCGCCATGTTTGGTATATATGTTGCTAAAGACTGAAACTTGGGCTTCCTGCATGCTGGGTTGGCTTTCTACCCAGACCATGGAGTGGCCTTTCAGTGTGTGGTTGAGAGTTTCACAAGCAGTGTTATAGTAAGAATCTAATATGTATATGTGTGTGTGTGTGTGTGTGTGTATATGAATATGGCCTTTCACAAGCCAGCCGTGGCACCTGGTTCAGAGCAACACAGACCAGACTAAAATACAGGGGAGAGGAACCTCATGTCCTGACAGGCTGTGTTTTAAGACTGTCACCGTTGTATTGACAGATGTTTTCCGTCTTCACCCTGGACACAGCAGAGTGATAAATCTGTGTGCAATGAATGTCTGGAAGTTTGCTTACTTTAGTGCCTTTCTGTGCTATGTGATTTTTTTACAATAAGCATATGATAGACATTTTTTCTTTTTGAAAATGTTTGTGTGTCTTCTGTGTGTTTGCATGGGTTTATTGCACAGTGTGCGTGCAGATGCCTACAGAGGACAGCAAAGGGCATCAGGTCCTCTGTAACCGAGTTCCAGGTGGTTGTAGCCACCAGATGTCAGCACTAAGAACCCGCTTTAGTCCTCTGCCAGAGCAGTAAGCTCTTCTAGCTGCTCTCAGGCCCCCTTTTCTTTTTTCTTTTCTTCTTTTTTGACATAGGATGTCTGGTTCATACTGACCTGGAACTCATGGTCCTCCTGCCTCAAACTCTTGGGTGCTGAGATTACAGACACATGTCACTGTGTGGCTAATATATATTTATGAATTGAAATAAAAAACAAATAAAACATACATATCATCTGAATGTTTTCATTTCTTTTGTGCTATCTTAGGTATTTAAATGATTTCTATGAGCTGGAACTACAGCATGGTTCTGGTGTGGTGGGCTGGAGCATTCCAGCCACGAAAGGCATTGTACCTTCTCCAAGAGAATCCCACACTGCTATTATATATTGTAAAAAAGACTCCGGGAGTCCTAAGATGTATGTGTTTGGTGGAATGTGTGGTGCTCGCCTGGATGACCTATGGCAGCTTGATTTAGGTAATCTTAATTTGATTCAGGAATTTCTTAGGATTGGTAAAGGAAAAATTTAAATGTATTTGTTTTTGTTTTTGTAAATATGTATTATAGTCAGCATTTACAGTCTCAGGAACAGCTGAGACATGATTAGTCACTTTGAACAATTGAATGTTCAATTTATGGTAGTAAATTTCCTATGTTTCCTTTAGCACCCACCATAGATTCTGGTTGTCTAGAAGGGTCCACGTACATGCTTATGGTCCTCTGTAATTGTTAGTGGGACCGTCTTTCACCCTGAGAGGTATCTGGTTGGGTTACTAATTTCTTTGGTTGTCCTCCCTGTCTATGGGAAGTGTGACTTTCACAGAATTGCTAACGAGTGGGAGACCTGAGGGCAGCTCTCTGAAAGTGAATAATTGAAAATGTGCTTCTCATTTTTCACTGTCTTTTAAATTTATTTAATATGGTTAAATCAAAAGTATTATTTGTCATTTAAAATTAGTGACACTTTAAGCACAGCTCTTCAGTAGAAATGTTAAATTCAGTGCAAGTAGATTTCTGATTGGATGTGCTTGTGGTCTGGGAATGTTTAAGATGAATTCAGATAACTGATTTGAAACGTTTTTGCTTCTTTTGGTAAGTACTTTTGTTTTATTTTTTTAAGTGTGTAAACTGAGGTGATTTGCTATCATTAGATCAAGTTCCTGATTTCCTTATATTTATTTCTAGAAACTATGTCATGGTCAAAACCAGAGACGAAGGGGACAGTGCCACTTCCGCGGAGCCTTCATACAGCCAGTGTTGTAGGAAACAAGTATGGCTTCCTTCTCTCGTTTGATACAAAGAGAAGTAAAGACGGTCCTTCCTTAGAAGTCGATTCGCAGACTTAATAATACCTTGTTATGCTGATCACAGCTAAAGTAGTTTGTCGGTGGGAGCTGGAACACCTGTCTGGGTTACCTATTTAGCTTCCTCTCTGTGCCTTTCCGGGTATGGCACGACCTAAGTGTCAGCGGGTGTTGCCAAGCTGCTTTGTCCTCTCTGGTTAGGTTCCCAGCGTCTGCACGGGGCTCACATCCATCAGAAACTCCAGTCCCTGGTTAGATTCCCAGTGTCTGCACAGGGCCCACATCCATCAGAAACTCCAGTCCCAGGGAATCGGAGACACCAGGCATATGCACATATGCAGACAAAACACCCATAGAAACAAAATAAAATGTTTTTTAAAAAAATTTAAGAAAAGCTGTTTGCTGCTCTAATTGGCGGCGTGGGCCTAGGAGAGCAGGGCCTGAAAGTCTCATACAATAGCTAACTTTATTTGGAGCATTGGACAGTTTACACTCTGAGGGTTAACATGAGTAAGGTGTTGAGTCAAAAGGACACATGTGGCAAAACCATGTTTTTCCATAGAGGCATATGAATAACAGGAGCTGGAATTAAATGCCTATCTGCTACACCTGTGAGTAGATGAAAACACACTCCAAGAACAATTCTGTATTTGAACAAACTGAGGCCACCAGACTCTTGTTTTCGTGGAGTTTTTCCACAAGTACTCAGAATTCTCACACTGCTCCATTCTCGGACAGTGTTCCGACAAGGGCCTCTAGACTGCTGGAGAAAGTTGAAGGTGGTCTGCTTTCTGTTTTTAACAGTGCTGGAGTTGGAACCGTGCACTTAAACCCATCTCAGTGTCCAACCAACATGCAGAACTGCATCACCAAACCTTTTTTCCTTTGAAGACCAAGTCTCCCTAACTTGCCCAGGCAGACCTCAAAGTTGTGATCTTCCTGCTTCAGCCTCCCTGGGAAGCTGGGCTTGTAAGCCTGCACCACCATGCTTGTTCCAGCATCCTTCTACCTTAGCCTCCCGCACAGCTGGGGCTCCAGGCATTCTTAGCCAGGGCAGGCTTAAAGTTGTCATGTTTAAGTAACAGCAGTGACCCAAAGCTAAGTGAAATTTTATCTTTTTTGATCACTGTCTTAGTTACTTTTCTGTTGATGTGTTGAAAATACCCTAACAAAAGCAACTTAGGAAGGAAGGGCTAATTGGGCTTACAGTTGCAGGTGAAAGCCCAGCAGTTTGGGGGCCTGTGCATGTGCAGTTAAAAAGCAGAGATGGATGGGTGCCTGTGCTCTTACTAAGCATATGATATAGTTGAGACATTGTTCACTTACACTTCCTCGACGGAGTGTAATTTTGGTTCAGTTCTGCTTTATAGAGTTGTCAGGTTTATTGTTGTTGAGACAGGCTCTTGTTCCATTCCCTGTGGCCTTACACTCATGAGCTCCGAGCATCCTCCTCTTTCCTAGATGTGTACCACCCTTGCTTACAATGGTAAACTCTTTTATGAAAGACTATTTTATTCATTTTGTCTATACAGTGCTACCTTTACAGTGTGGTAGGTGAGGAGTTCTGAAGCTTTAAGCAGGCAAATAAACTCGTTCTTGTGTTTCCTATCCAGAAAGTAAAATTGATGCACTTGTTTATTTTAAGTCCTTGGTTCTCTTCTGTCACGCAGGATGTACATTTTTGGTGGATGGGTTCCCCACAAGGGGGAGAATCCTGAGAATTCACCTAATGATTGCGAGTGGAGATGTACGAGCTCATTTTCTTACCTGAATCTAGGTGAGTCTCGAGACTTTCTCGTTGATGTAATAAAGTCATGTTTGCTGTTTGTTGCTTAAGAGCAATAACTGAGTCATGGAAATTTCTTTCTTTTTAGATACAGCAGAGTGGACCACTCTAGTGTCAGATTCTCAGGAAGATAAAAAAAATTCAAGGCCAAGACCACGAGCCGGACACTGCGCCGTTGCGGTCGGCACCCGACTGTACTTCTGGAGTGGAAGAGATGGCTACAAAAAAGCCCTCAATAGTCAAGTGTGCTGCAAGGATCTCTGGTATCTCGATACTGGTACGTAAGAGTGCGTAATGAAGTCCTTCATACAGATACTCAGCATCTGCCTTTAAAGACTGAAAAGGAATCCTTACAATTAGAAGTCACTGGGAGGAATATGTAACGCTCCCCACTTGGAAGGAGGATTTTCCTTCCTCTCGAGTGTAGGATGGATTTAAAGATTCTTTTCCAAGGCGCAGAAGGGGAGAACTGTTCTTAGTCGAACAAGTGATCCAGATTGTTATCAGTAGTGCTAAATTCTATTCATATCATTTACACCCTGATAAGAGTGTGCTGAGATCTGGGAAGTGGTGGTGACACCTTTAATCCCAGTATTCAGGAGGCAGAGGCAGATGAATCTCTGAGTTTGAGGCCAGCCTGATCTACAAGAGCAAGGTCCAGGACAGCCAGGGCTACACAGAAAAGCCCTGTGTCTAACCCTCTCCCCAAAAATATGGCAAGAAACACTCCACCCCTGTGGTACTTGCCTACAAATCTGTAACCCCAGTATTATGGTGCAGAAGTACCAGACAGCCTCAGATTAAAGGGCATTTTAGGTCATTTGCTAATAGTTACATCAGAAGTTTTAAAGTGGGGACCTGCGGTATATCTCACCAGGTTCTGACACTTGTTGTCCAGTCTCAGAGCATGAACATTTAAATGCCATCTTCTGAAGGTCTCTGCAAGATTTGAAGAATACCTAACTAACTGAAATATAGCTCTATATATCTAGAAAACCTAACTAGCATGACTACAATTCTGACTATTATAGATGGCTATATATTGACTTATATTTTTAATTATACATTTTTAAATGAACTGCACAAACACAATACCTTAATCAAGATCAGAAATACACACACATATAACAAAATTGACCTTAAATTTGTATCAATAAACCAAGATCCATACCAATGTAAATTATTCATATCTATATCATATCCCCCTTTAAATGTAAAAGAACATTTATAAACAATATTTGGGAATATGAGTGTAATTAAATCACTGCTTGGCTCATTAGCTTTAGTTTCTTATTGGCTAAGTTTTACATCTTAATTTAATCCATTTCTATTAATTTGTGTATCACCACGTGGCAGTGGCTAACCTGGTAAAATTCCCAGCACCTGTCTCTGGCGGATCTATGGCATCTCTCTGACTCTGCTTTCTTCCTCCCAGAATTTAGTTCTGTCTTCTCTGCCTACCTAAGTTCTGCCCTGTCAGACCAAGGCAATTTCTTTATTCATTAACCAATACAAGCGACACACAGAGGGGACTCCCACATCAAGCACAGGCTCCAAAGCTAGAAAAAGAGAAAAGTACCGATGCCTGTGACTCAAATTATATTCCTTATATTTCCTAGGTTTCTGTTTTGAATCTTTTTTTTAACATGACCTTTTCACTTCCCCCTGCCTCTAGAAGCATTTGTAATTTTTTCCCCTGTTCCTGAAATTTTAAATTTTTATAATGCTGGTGGTTTGTTTCTGTTCATTTAGATGGAGTCTTCCAAAGTAGCCTATGAGGCCTCACATGCACAGCCCTCCTGCCTTAGGTGTGCACCACCATCCACTCCTTGCTTGCTTCTTTGTCCTTTTCTTTTTAAAGGAAATTTTGTTATGATTTTTTAAAATTATTTGTAGGAATATGAGTCTGAATTTTAGTGTGTGCAGGGGGCCTGGGAGCTGCAGATGGTTGTGACCCACCTGGCCCGTGTGCTGGGATGGAAGCTCGGGTTCTCTGGGGAAACGCTGGTGCTACAGCCATCTCTCCAACCCAATACCTGGTTTTCATCACTGTGATAAGTACTCAGTGGGCCCTTTCAGTCTGGAAACTCATGGTCTTTAGTGTGTTAGAAATTTATTTCAGGATTTACATTTTTAAAAATTCCCTCCATGTCCTCCCCTTTAATATCTGGTCTACTTCCTGGACTTTCCCAAACGTTTTCTTTAATTCAGCTGTGGGCTGCCATCCTTTGAGGGATATAAACTGCTTGGGTTGCTGAAGGGGTGGTGGGGGACTTTACATAAAAATTGTTGAAGGAACAGGCTTCACTGTCTCCTGACTCACTTGAAGCATGGAGGTAAGCCTAGGGAAAATACGCTAACAAAGAGTACTGCTGTATTTCGACAAACCAGTTTAGGGAATAGGCTTGGACTGGCTGTGGCTTCTTGGATGTATGTTGTTATCATCAGTAAAATGATACATTTGAGGTTGAAGAGATGGCTCAGCAGATAAGAGCACAGGCTGCTCCCCCAGAGGACCAGAGTTAATTCCCAGCATCCAACCATCTGTAGCTCCAGGTCTAGGAGATCCGACATACTCTCCTGGTCTCTGTGTGCCAGGCATCTGTAACTCCAGGTCTAGGAGATCCGACACACTCTCCTGGTCTCTGTGTACCAGGCATGCACACGACACACAGATACACAGGAAGGCAGGACACCTATACACATAAAGTAATGACTAAAATATTTTGAAGAGGTATTTAAAAAATGAAGTAGATATTGGACTTGCTCTGGACAGCTGAGAAATCACAAAGATGAATTTTCTTAACTAACTGTCCAAAGCTAGGGACATACTTCCTCTCAGTTGTGAAGCTTGCTGACACCCTTAGTATACACGGAAGAGTGGACCAGCAATATTGTCATCAGGTACAACCTCAGATACTTTTTGTTTTTCGAGGCAGGATTTCTCTGTGTAGTCCTGGCTGGCCTGGAACTCGCTCTGTAGCCCAGACTGACCTCAAACTCAGATTCACCTGCCTCTGCCTCTCAAGTTCTGAGTTTAAAGGCATGTGCCACCACCACCTGGCTATAATTTCAAATCTTAGAAGATCTGTTACTTGTTGTGGAAATATTAGCAATATTTTTTATGTTACTGATATTTTATACCAAGGTTATGTGTTTTGGGTAGTACTAATTTTGTTAAAGGGTAAAAACTTCATGTTGTTCCAAAATATATCCAAGTCATTTTTGCTAACAGCAGTATTTCTAGCATGTATGCTGTTGCTTAAAAATCAGTTCTTTTTTAAAAAGATATCACTTAGTTAATTAAGTAAGTAAGTAAGTGTGTATACAACATTCTGCTTCCATGTATGCCCACATGCCAGAAGAGGGCACCAGATCTCATTACAGATGGTTGTGAGCCACCATGTGGTTGCTGGGAACTGAACTCACAACCTCTGGAAGAGCAGCCAGTGCTCTTAACCACTGAGCCATCTCTCCAGCCCCTAAAAATCAGTTCTTTAAATTAAAAAAAAAATTAAAATTCATGAAGGTAAAACACAAAGCAATAATTCTATAACACCCAGTCTCACCTCTCAGCCTTTTAGACATGATTAGGTGTATTCGGGGGAGATCTTCAGCCTTCTGATCCTAATGGCGCAAGTAGTTTGGTATTGAGTTGTTTTATTTGTAGAAGAAATTGAATAAAATTAGAGCTTCAAACTACTTTGGTTTGTCTGTCTTTAAGTATCCTCAGCAAACAGGTGTGGTGTTCACTGCTGGTGTTTTCAAGCTCCTGCCCACCAAAACTGTTGGCAGACCGTGGTTGTGATGGAAACTAAAGACTCTATATAATGTTTTTCCTTAGAGAAACCACCAGCACCGTCTCAAGTCCAGCTGATCAAAGCTACTACCAACTCTTTCCACGTCAAGTGGGACGAAGTGCCGACGGTCGAGGGCTATCTCTTGCAGTTGAATACGGACTTGTCGTACCAAACTGCATCACCCGATTCTTCAGCAGCACCAAATACGCTAGGTAAAATAAGTGTCGTGCTTAAAGAGTGCATGTCTGCTCGTGTGCTTTCTGAACACACACTGCGAAAGTCCCATGATGATGCTTGGCTCAGGAAACTGCATGAGTTTTAAGATGCCCTGGTACATGACTGGCAAACCAGCTTGCCTGAGCATGAGCTCTGAACCTGGCAGCTATCTCACTCTGTCGTAGCGAACTCAGGTGCAGAGTGCTTTCCTGCAGCTCATTCTGTGGACCTGACAATCTTCAGTCCCGAGTTCCAGTCATGTTTCCAGAAGTGTTTTTAACTGATCAGGCCACTGGAAAGCAACAAAATTTGTTACAGTCTTTAGCAACTATTAAGTAACTATTAAGAAAGCAGATACACTTGAATAAAGATGGTATTTTAATCTTTAATGTGTAAATTTAAAACTATTGACAACGCAGTTTATGGATGCCAATGAAGAGCATATCAGTGTGAACTTTCTCATTCCTACAGGAGGCAGGATGGACCCTCAGAGACAAGGCAGTAATAGCATCCTTCAGAACAGTGTAAGTGGAAGCTCCTGTGCTGACAGTGAATACTCGTGGGCTAGCCAGTTTGTGCCGAGGGTTTTTGCATATTACTCTGAATAAGGGTCATTACTCCTTGCTCCATTTGAGAATCAGCTCTAAACTGTCCAGGCAGCCTGGTTTTCACAGGCCTGGGGATGAGGCTCAGTGTTAGAGTGCTTGGTGGCAAACACGAGACCCTGGATTCTGTCTCTAGCACCACAAAAATAAAAGGAGAAAAGACGTTCTATGATAGAAGCCTGAATTGAAATCCGTGTTGAAGAGAAGCCTAGTTTCATTGCCTATAGCATTGGATGCTGTTCTATTTGGATTGATACTTATGAACCAGGTGTGGTGGTGTGTAACATGATGGCCTGCTTGTTGGGGTTTCTGTCCTGCCCAGTTCCCATAGCCATTTAGCCCCAAAGAAGATCACACAGAAGTCTCCATAAGTTATAAACTGATTAGCTCATTAGCTCAGGCTTCTTATTAACTCTTGTAATTTATATTAACCCATTATTCTAGTATATGGTAGCCAACAAAAGGCTCGGCACCTTTTTCAGCGGGGTAGGTCACATCTTCCTTCTTCCATGTCTGGGAGGAACCTCCTTCTTCCTAGAATACTCCTGTGTTTTCATTGCCCTGCCTATACGTCCTGTCTGGTTGTCCCTCCTATACTTCCTGCCTGGCTACTGGCCAATCAGCGTTTATTTAAAACATAATTGACAGAATACAGAATTGTCCCACACCAGCTGTGTATCTGCAATCCCAGAGCTTGAGAGGTGGAACCAGGTCAAGAGGCCAGCCTCAGCTATACTGTGGAGTTGAGCTAGCCTCAACTACACAAAACCCTGTCTCAACCAAAACAAAGTATTTTAAGTTTATATTGTGATATTCTTAGATGTCATATATATATTTATTCTGAATTTATAAAATATAATTTAAGTATACTTATATATATATTTCATTTACTAAAGACTATTAGTAGCTAAGCTGAACAACTTGTGTAAAGTTACTTGTTCCTTATGAGGTGGTCATGGTAAGTATTTGTGGACGTTAAAATTCATTGTTTTCATCTGGGAAACTGCTGTTGCCATCAGTGGATCCTTTCCATGGAAAGGGATGAGGTATGGTCCTGTTTTGAGCATGACTGAGGACCAAGAATGTGAGAAAATATTGAGGTTATCTAGGAAGGAGATATTACAAGTTGTGCTCATACTTTGTGAGTAGCCTATTTTAGAAGATAAACTACATTTACATTATAATATACATGTGCCATGAGTATTGTATGTGATATGTGTGTATATACATCATAAGCTGAATGGTATTGCATGGCTTGTGATAAGATAATGGATGACTGCCTTGCCCCTCCCTGTTCTTGGATCGTGCTAAAAACAACTCCTTTAAACAATTCTCGCTTTCTTTTAGTATCTAACTATGCACGCTTGAATGAAATCCTAGCTGGGTGTGGTAACCTGCCTGTAATCCCAGCATTCAGGAAGCAGAGGCAGTAAGATCTCTGTGAGTTTGAGGCCAGCCTAATCTACAGAGTGAGTTCCAGGACAGCCAGAGCTACATAGACAAAAGAGCAACAACAATAAATAAAATTCTTATTTTGCTATGCCTTTACTTTCTCGCTTTTGATCGTGTATCTTCAATAAAAAGATAAGGAAGCTGGGAGGGGTGGTAAGTGCTTGAAATCCCAGAACTAGGAAGCAGGGACAGGAGGATTCTTGCCGGCTAGCCAGCCAAGCCTTCTTGGCAGATTTTAGGCCAGTGGAGGCCTCTTGTCTCAAAAAACAAGGTGATAGCATTCCTGAAGAACTGCAGCTGAGGTATCCTCTGGTTTCCACACATATGTGCCTGTATGTTCACACACATGGACATACATACACAGAAAAGGTAATGGAAGGCGAAGATTTGATGACGTCCCTCTCCACATTTTCCATTCCTCTCCAGCCTTGAAGTGTTTTTAATGGAGTTCAGTTTGATGTTTGTCTCACGATGGTGACGTCCCCACAGATGATACACACTGTACTTGGTGACCGTGTTAGGATGGTGACGTCCCCACAGATGATCCACACTGTACTTGATGTCCGTGTTAGGATGGTGACATATCTAGATGATCCACACTGTACTTGATGTCCGTGTTAGGATGGTGACGTATCTAGATGAGCCACACTGTACTTGATGTCCGTGTTAGGATGGTGACGTCCCCACAGATGAGCCATATTGTACTTGATGACCGTGTTAGGATGGTGACGTCCCCACAGATGAGCCACACTGTACTTGATGTCCGTGTTAGGATGGTGACGTCCCCACAGATGAGCCACACTGTACTTGATGTCCGTGTTAGGATGGTGACGTATCTAGATGAGCCACACTGTACTTGATGTCCGTGTTAGGATGGTGACGTCCCCACAGATGATCCACACTGTACTTGATGTCCGTGTTAGGATGGTGACGTATCTAGATGAGCCACACTGTACTTGATGTCCGTGTTAGGATGGTGACGTATCTAGATGAGCCACACTGTACTTGATGTCCGTGTTAGGATGGTGACGTACCTATAGATGAGCCATGCAGTGCCCAATGGTGTTATCCATCACATACAGCTCTGCTTTTCCTGCTGTTATCTCCCTTTTTAGTTTTCTTTTTTCCTTTCCTGTAATTAATTCAAAATCAAATTCCACCATCTAAAGCAATTTCTTTTCCTCTTTTTTTTTTGTCTCCTGAAGCTCTTCTTCATCGTCTGGTCCAGCGCCTCTTAAGCTTTTTCAAAAATCACAATCTCTTTTTTTCCCCAAAATTTGTACAATCCAATGTGGAAGTATTTAAAATAATTATAGGAATAAAATATTTGCTAGTAATAATTCATAGAGAAGTATATTGTGTGTGTATGCAAGTGTACATTTGTATGATCACGTGGAAGGCCGAGGTCAAACGAGGAATCCTCCTCAATCACGCTGCACCGTATATTTAAGATGGCATCCACCTGAATGTAGGTGGTGTAAATCCAGCTGGGCTATCCCCACTCCTCAGCACTGGGGTTACAGGCATGCACCACCGCGATGCAGCTTTTCACACGGATTTTTATTTGGGTCCTGGGTCCTTTATTTGTACTGAAAGTGTTTTATCAACTGAGTCGCCTCCCCGGCCTGAGAAATTGCTGTAAAGTAACGATGTGGTTTATATGCAGTTTTTCTGTTACTAAAGATAAAGCAAGTTTGCATACTGATTAGGTGTTGTATTTAGAACATCTTCAGTGCTTTTGAAAACTGATGAATTTTTGGTTTTGTTATTATAAGTGCTGAGAATGGCTCTTCACACAGATGATGTGGACAAAGTGGCAGAAGTGTGTTCAGGTCCATTGTATACATTATATACACACATAACATTGTGGAAATTCCTTGTGAAATCAGATATCTAGAGGACAGCAAGATGGCTCAGGGAGTATAAAAATACACACACACACACTCACAAACAAGTCAAACAACAGCAACACTGGAATGTTTAAAGATAAATGATGATGATGTCACTGATAACCTGGACTGCCATACAGTTTAAATGTGTTCATTATAGTATATCTAGGAAGGCAAGTTAAAATGTCATTAATACAGTCCCTGTCTCTCCCTTCCTCCCTCCTCCCCTTTCTCTTTCCTCTCCTCTTCCCTGAACCCCATCTTCTCTGCCCCAGCTTCCCATATAGCCAGAATTATAATCCCAGACCACCAGGTTCAATATTAGGAAGGTTTCTGATCAAATGTTTAATAGTAAATAATACTGATGGGCAGCATTGTTCAATCTTTATATGTAAAACCCAGTCATACAGAATAATTCCTTTGCTGAATTTTTTCTTTTAGGAATCATCAGATCTTTCAGCTATGTGTCTAAAGTGTCTAAAATCTTTTTTTAAGATTTGAATAGGGGTTGCTAACAAAATGGTTCAGTGAGTCAAGAACTTGCTATGCATGTCTGACCACCAGAGTTCAATCCCTGGGACTTACATAGCATAGAACACTGACTCCATCAAGCTGCCCTCTGACCACACATGTGTATCATGACACATATGCACCCTCATACATTATACACCCCGTCAGTTAGCAAATCATTGATGTAGGGTGATGGAGGCACACACCTTTAGTCCCAGCACTCGGAAGGCAGAAGCAGGTGGATCTCTGTGAGGTCCAGGACAGCCAGGACTGTTACACAGAGAAACCCTGTCTCGAAAAACAAAAAATTCTTAATAAAAATGCTAAACTGAGTGGTGTTCATGACTTCACCTATGCTACATAAATATTTGAAAATGGTAAACTAAAAATATAATCTTTGGAACAAGGAGATTAAGTAAAAATATCTTAAAACTGCTAGGTTAAAGAATGATTATAAAAATTAAGGATGTGGGCCGGGGGGTGGTGGCACACGCCTTTAATCCCAGCACTCGGGAGGCACAGGCAGGCCTGGTCTACAAGAGCAAGTTCCAGGACAGGCTCCAAAGCTACAGAGAAACCCTGTCTCGAAAAAGAAATTAGGGATATAGTTATATATATATTAAATATTTTGCATTTTGGTAAGTTTTTGTTTCTGTTGTTGTTTTGAGAATCTTATTTCCTAGCCTAGGCTAGCCTATATCACTGGAGCCTTCTGCCCCATCTCTCAAATTACCTGGGATTACAGGTGTGTACCACCACTCCCTGTTGGTGAATTTACTTCCCCAAATGTACTTGAAATTATTTTGCTTGTTTTTTTT
This sequence comes from Microtus pennsylvanicus, assembly GCF_037038515.1. NCBI lineage: Eukaryota > Metazoa > Chordata > Mammalia > Rodentia > Cricetidae > Microtus > Microtus pennsylvanicus. Next base: position 36,107,588 of record NC_134598.1, read on the forward strand.
AAAATATTGACTTATATTTTATTGAATATTACTTGCTATGATGAACTATTTTATTTCTTGTAGGTTAGTGATACAGTAAACAGTGCAAAAACTGAGCACACAGCCATGAAGGGGACCTCACTGAAAAGCAAACCAGACTTCAGAGCAGCCGACTCTAATGCTGGCTTGCATTCGCCTTTGGCACCTAATGCTCCTCATAACAACAGCTGTGTGGCAGATATGCTCTGGAAGAGTGAAGGTACAAGGTCGCCTTTCAATAAAAGCCCAACTTTTATAGCACTGGCAGAGAGGTGGAGAGTCACTGAGAAGCAGACACTGCGCTGTTGGTGCTGTGTCTTGAGACTGGGCCTCACTGTGTAGTTGTGACTGGCCTGGAACTAGCAGGCCATCTGCCTCTGCCCCTAAGTGCTGGGACTAAAGGCCGGGACTTACATGACGGTTTTGTTCACTCTCTTCACAGTGAACCTCAGTGACAGACTGTAAGGATGCGATTTAGTCAGGGAATTGTTGTTGACGTTGATTTTGGTCAGTGTGACTGTCCTTGTGCCTGTTCTGTCACTTTGTGGCTGTATGAGGTTTGTTCATCTTGTTCCTGTTTCCACGATGCTGAGATGTGGGCTGGATGGAGAGCTGTCATTTAGTAATAGCTGCCTTGCAGGTGTCTGGATGACAGTAACTCAGCAGTGGGGACTTAATTAATCACTTGATTCATAAGACAGCTCATACTTTTGTTATTTTTTATCTGAATATTCTGTTGTACTTTGTTTTTTTTTATGTTTTTAATTTTTGTTTTTTAAACAGGATCTCACTCTGCAGCCCATACTAGCTGTCTTCACTATTGTAGCCTGGGCTGACCCAAAATTGTGATCCTCCTGCTTCGGTCTATAAAGTGATGAGATCGTAGGCATGATCTACCATGCCTGGTTATAGTCAGGTGCCACTGAGATACATATCAAATATTTCTTGGGATTTCAATATCTAAAATTACTTTATGAATTTTAATTCTGGATTGGGTGGTGGTGATGCACACTTTTAATCCCCGCACTCAGGGAAGCAGAGGCAGGTGAATCTCTGTGAGTTCAGGGCCAGCCAGGGCTACACAGAGAAACCCTGTCTCGAAAAAACAAACAAATAAATAAAAATTATTCTGGTATATCCTTGGAATAGAAATGTAGCTTTTTAATTTTAAGATATTGTGATAGCTATTCTAAATCTAATTGTTCAGGGATTCAAATATAACAGAATAAACAGTTTTTAATATTTATTTATTTATTATGTATACAATATTCTATCTGTGTGTATGTCTGCAGGCCAGAAGAGAGCACCAGACCCTATTACAGATGGTTGTGAGCCACCATGTGGTTGCTGGGAATTGAACTCAGGGCCTGTGGAAGAGCAGGCAATGCTCTTAACCTCTGAGCCATCTCTCCAGCCCCCAGAATAAACATTTTTTATTTCCATTTTGAACAGTAGATAAAAATACTACAAAAAGGTTATTTCCTATACTGTTCTTATTGCTCTGCTTACACAAAAGGAGCACTTTTGTTGATTTTCCTTCCTTTTTGCTTGTTTGTTTTTATTCTATTTTTTTGTTTTTGTTTTGTTTATTTTTAGAGGCAGGACTTTTCTGTTTAGCCCTGGCTGTCCTGGAACCAGCTCTGTAGACCAGGCTGGCCTCAAACTCACAGAGATCCTCCTGATGCTGTCTCCCAAGTGCTGGGATTCAAGGCATGTGCCATAATCACTTGACTTACTTTATTTTTTCTTTTGAGATAGGCTCACTGTGTATCCCAGACTAACCTATCCCAGGCTATCTGGCCTCAAGCTCCTAGTGATTCTCCTGCTTCACCCTTCCACGTGCTGGGATATAGGTGTGGTCCACTACACATGGAAGGGTCACTTTCTTTCTTGATGTAAAAATATTATTTGGTATAGATACACTTGGTCCTAAACTTATATAGTTTAAAATTTCTTATTTGTAATTTTCTGTCTTACAAAGAAGTTTATATGCTGGAAACAAACTCAATCTTGAGATTTCCAGATCCTCAGTAAAATTGTTCCTGAGCAAATAGTAAAGGACAGTGCCTGAGGCACAGTAAACACCTGTGTCAGTCTCGGTGACGGGAGAGCCACACTGTTTGCAGAGGGGAAGACCTGCCGTGTTCTCTGGAGCAGTGGAGTGATGTGATTACATTTGCGCTCTCACTGAAGGAAACCTCGGACTGTACCAGAGGAAGGGATGCTGCAGGCAATAACTGAGATTGGGTGGGGCTTCTTTTAGTCCTCTCGGATGGATGTACATAAAGACAAAACAGTGGCAAGACAGAACAGAGAAAAAACATTTTAGAGACTCTCTTAGAAAGGTTTATTAATTAGATGCGACAGCTGTTGGTTATGAGAGAAAAAAGCAAATCAAATAAGACTTTTTAGTTGACCATCAGAATGAAAATGGCAGGAGCAGGAATCCAGCTGTGAACTCAGCTGAGGTCCTGGGCAGTTGAGTGTATAGGTGTGGAGTCTCAGAGGCGGCTCTCAGCTGTACATACAGATGGAGAGGCTGTCTAAAATGTAAGCTCCACAGGAGCAGAGGCCTTGTTGCCATGCTCGCGGTGAGATTCCCAACAGCCGGTGCTTGGCTGCTGAGTGCCTTGTGTCTGCAACACCGGTACATGCAGAGAAGGAACACCAGATAGAAGGTCACCCAGCTGAAGACACCGAGAAAAGATGAATGTTGGGAAGGGGGTTGGGTTTTGTTTAAGATGGGCGTTATGCTTTGTGACTCTTTGTATACATGTGTTTACTAGATGATCCTTCACCATCACAGAAATAAACATAATGCCCTACAGGAAGCCTTCAGTATTTTGGGCTAAATGAGTATTACCCATAGGCATCACTGTTTATCTTCCACAACGGTAGAGAAGACAGAAAATGAGTAGGATCACAAATGTATTTCTAGTTTAGGCAGAGAACTCATGAAACTGAGTGACAAGGCCGTTTACTATAGCTTAGTAGTAAACAGTGTCAGTTTAGAGTGGAAAAAAGCTGCGATGTCAGACATCCATGACAGGTCCAGTGCACCCTTTTCTAAACATGTTCTACCCAGTGGTTAATCCATTTCAGAGTGTGTGTGACTCTGAAAACTGAAAGCACCAAGAAGTACACAACAAGCCAGGTGGTGGCGCACACCTTTAATCCCAGCACTCAGGAGGCAGAGGCAGGAGGATATCTGTGAGTTCGAGGCCAGCCTGGTCTACAGAGTGAGTTCCAGGACAGCCAGAGAGATACATAGAGAAATTCTGTCTTGAAAAATCAAATTCATACACAGACACAAAGTTTTTTTTTTCTTTGACTTTTTTGGTAAGATAAGATATCACTATGTAGTCTGATCTAACTTGAGATCCTCCAGCCTCAGCCTTCTGAATGCTGAGATTTTAGATGTGGATCTCTGCATCCAACTGTAGCTCTTACTAACCTCAACTTTAAACAAGGTCTTGTTGTCTGCCATGTTGTCATCCTTATACTACACTGAGGTACCATCCCTCATCCCAGTTTATTCCCTGCTTCTTTATGTTAAATCAGCACACACTAAGATGCAGCTTATCTCCTCTACTGTGAATAAATTCAACAAACTTTTTCCCTTAGGAAAGATTAGTCCAGGGGCTGGAGAGATGGCTCAGAGATTAAGAGCACCAGATGCCCTTCCAGAGGTCCTGAGTTCAATTTCCAGCAACCACATGGTGGCTCACAACCGTCTGTAATGAGATCTGGCGCCCTCTTCCGATCTTCATGCATACAAGCAGGCAGAGCGCTGCACACATAATAAGTAGCTGAATCTTAAAGATTAGTGCAGAGGATTAGCAGTCCTCCGAGCCTGACTGATTGCTGACTTTGTCACTGGTTCCCGTGTTCTTGGAGCTGGGTTTCATCCTTGGTAAACGTCCTCTTTCACTCTGGCCGTCATAAACCCTTATGAAAGGAACATTGTGATTAGTTTGATTGATTATTGATATCTCTGGTTATATTTCCCAGGTGTGTGTATGTGAGTGTGCACATGCGTGCATGTGTCCACAGATGTGCATGTGTGTGCATGCAAAGGCTAGAGACACCTTGTGTGTCTTCCTCAGTCCTTCTCCACCCTGTTTTTTGAGATAGGATCTCTAATTTGTACGTAAAGCTTGCTAATTTAGCTAAGCTGGCTAACCAACAAGCCCCAGAGACCTGCCTCTCTCTGCCTCCCCAGCACTGGGATAATAGGATCACGCGCAGGTTTTTACCTGGGTCCTGGGATTGAACTCACTGAGCCATCTCCCAGGCTTCTAATCATGGTAAACATGCACACTATGGACTCTAAGTGTTTGGGGCATTAAATACCCTCTGTATTTATGAACTGTCTTTTAATATGTCTGAGTGATTATTGAATACTAAACTGATGGTTTGATTTTCAGTTGATGAAATATGTGCTCGGCCTGCAACTAAGATCAGCCGTGTAGAGGTGCATGCTGCAGCAGTGCCGTTCTCTGTAAGTACATGGTCTGCTGGTGATGCATGGCATGGATCAGGATGTGTGTTTGAATACAGAGGCTCTCGGGGCTCATGTAGTGAGGAATTGATTTAAATTCAGAAGTAGGGTGATGAGAAGGAAGTGTTCATAATATATTTAGTGAAAAAAGATGGCTACAATAATCATATTTTGTCCCAGTTTGGATGTAAAAATTCATTTAGTACACATATTTCACACTGAGTATACCAACTCACACTGCACTCACAGTTGCTAGGGGACTATCTCTGGGTGTGAGGCCACAGATAATTTTAATATTCTTCTCCATGCTTTCTCTATTGTATGAACATACATACATACATGTGCATTAATGTAAATTACATTAATGGTTAAAAGAATTTGTTAAGGGAACAGAAATACTTGAATAACTACTTAATAGGAGACAACAGAACACTACTATAATAGGTTGACATACATGTAGACTAGCCCAAAATTCGGACATTGAGTTGTTTTATGGATGGTCATAATGCATATTGCCAAACTTTAGTGCTTGCTACATGTCTTAACGGATACACTAGGATTGCCTTAATTAGATAAAAATGAGGATCATGCATCAGACTGTTTTTAGGGTTAATAAAACTGTCATTTCACTTTATTGCTGCAATTTTATTTGATTTCTTGCTTGTCTTTTAGAATCTTTAAGAATTTTCCATAATTTTTTCTTTTCTTTCTTTCTTTCTTTCTTTTTTTTTTTTTTAAATATTTATTTATTTATTTATTATGTATACAATATTCTGTTTTGTGTGTATGTCTCCAGGCCAGAAGAGGGCACCAGACCTCATTACAGATGGTTGTGAGCCACCATGTGGTTGCTGGGAATTGAACTCAGGACCTTTGGAAGAGCAGGCAATGCTCTTAACCTCTGAGCCATCTCTCCAGCCCCCTCTTTTTTTTTTTTTTTTTTTGGATTTTGATCATGTGTTTTCCTTCATTGGTTTTCACCTTTCCAGAACATTAAGTCTGTGTTTGCAGACTCTTCTCAGGGAAGGGTTATTAAATGGAGAGATTTCCCTTCTGCGTCTGTGCTGTGCATGTCAGTCACAGTTGTGTTGTTCCTTCAGTCGGAGTCAGCAGGTGCTCCGTAATGGTCTCTGAGGCCTTGTTACAGCTCAGCGCAGGGAGCCGAGCTCAGAGCTGCTCCTAGCCCGAGTCACAGGAAACGGCAGCCCTGCGTGTGCACTTAAGTCAGAAATAAACACGGAAGCGCACTTTGGTTTTGAGCTTCTGGGAACAGTGTCCCATTTAAAAGAAGATGGTTTTAAAAGGTTAGTTCCAGGGGTAGGATAACGCACCACCAAAAGTAGCCTAAGTTGGAGGAGGTCTGTTTCTGCAGCAGAGAGAGGTGTGCAGCTTACTCTACTCTTTCAATACATAGTGAAGCACATTCACATTACATTTCAGTCTTGAACATTTTTTTCTCCGTTTAGGTTTGGAGAAGCACAGATATTTCACATACAAAGATAACTGGATCTCTGCTTGTTGGTTTTGAACCTAGAGAAAAGGCCAACTTGGAATGGAGCTTCCTACCTGTTCCTGCTGGAGCAGATAGTAGCATTCTCTGAAGGGATTATACTTTCTGAGGGTCTCTGAAATGACAGCTGGCATTTTAACCTGCCACTGATGGGGAAACACGCTAACTGCAGCCAGGTTAATAGTAGCGGGCTCTGCAGAGAGTCCTGTTACACCATGGTGAATTGGCATCCCCATCCCATTTTCAGTTGGCCCAGTCTGTTGAGACCGTGTTGGTTCTGAGCTAATGTTCATCATGAGCTGGTAATGTGTGCTCTTCACTCGTGAACGCTCTTGACAAAAGTCTTGACATTTCTGTACTCAATAAGGTCTTCATAAATTTTCCTTTCTCTAAAATTAGAAAGAGACACCTTCAAATCCAGTGGCCATTTTGAAAACAGAACATCAATGGTGTGATGTGGGGATTTTTAAAAACAACACCGCTTTGGTGAGCCAGTTTTACTTGCTGCCAAAAGGAAAACAAAGTATGTCAAAGGTAACTGTTGGTGTTTTTTTTTACATTTTGAGGGCTGAGGATATAATTGGCAGGATGCATGTCTAGCATGTGTGTAAGTTTGGCTACAATTCCTGACACTTCAAAAAGCAAGCTAAATATACAAAAAGTAAATTATGAACCCCGAGAATGAGATTAGTTTTAATAACTCTGATTCCGGTCATTTGAGGGAAGGAAATTGAGATCTTTCCAAGGTGTATTATCGAGAGCTCTGCATATGTAATCATCTTACATTCTTTAATGCTGCCTTTGTAATATGACACCATCATTTAAAAAATACTTTGCCAGGTGGTGGTGGCTATACCTTTAATCCCAGCACTCAGGAAGCAGAGACAGCCAGGTTCACACAGTGAGTTTCAGAACAGCCAAGGATACACAGAGAGACCATTTTAGAAAAAGCAAAAGACAAACAACCACAATGAGAAAAACCTGCTTCAAGCTGGGCATGGTGGCACACATGCTCAGTAGGCAGAGGCAGCAGATCTCTGTGAGTTTGAAGTCAGCTGAGTCTATATAGTGAGTTCCAGGACAGCCAGGGTTACATGGTGAGAACCTGTCACAACAAAAAAGAAAGCTGTTCCCAATTATTTCAGATAAGGGGTACCCCGTTACCCTATCTGTCTCTCTCAGCACACGCGTGAAATCTCTTTATCTTGTACACACATCATCTATCAGTTTAGTTTCTCTGGCAAAGCTTTTGGCATTCTTCCCTCTTTTTCACATTGAATATGTTTAATCACTTTATTTTATTATTGTTGTTGCTTTTTAGTTTTTTTGGACAGGATTTTCCTGTATAGCCCTGGCTGTCTTGGAACTGGCTCTGTAAACCTGGCTAGCTGCCCTCAAACTCACAGAGATCCGCCTGCCTGTGGCTCCCAAGTGTGTGTGCCACCACCACCTGGCGAATATTTCCAGTTCTTGATTTTATAAAAGTCTAGTAAGCCATCATTACTTTTATGGCTACTGAAATCCCTGGCTGGGGATGAATCTGTGTCCATATAAGGTTATATCCATCGTAAAGCATGCTAGCTACCTAATTTTTCTTTAAGAACAAAAGATCAAAATCTGCAGCTAGTAAACTTGAGTTTGAGTTTCTAGTTCCAGTATTCCTCAGTGTGAACAGAAGCAAGTCAGTTCTCTGACCTCTCTGAGGCCTGGTATCTTCCTGTACAGTAGAGATGAGCAGACTTCAGACGGGATGCTCTACTGCACTCTGGTGCCACGGTGTGCTGGTGTTAGGAAGAGCAGCTACCAGATGTTTGGAAGGTACAGATGTGAGGGTATTGCCACCCAGGAGCATAGCATTATTTAACATCTGTGCAGTGTCCTGAACTCACAGAGATCCGCCTGCCTCTGCCTCCCAAGTGCTGGGATTAAAGGCGTGCGCCACCATCGCCCGCCCTTAGTCTCTCCTTTTCTGCAGGCTTGCTTCCCTGTCTCTAAAGGCATTGCTCCCAGGAAGACAGTTGTGTGACAGACAGCAGGTCTAAAATTCTTCTCCACGTCAAGTTCATGTGGGGATGGGGATTTGTTTTGTTTGTTGTGGTATCACTTCTGGCTTTTTGTTTTAGTTTTTCCTGCCTTTCCCCTTAGAGTCAGAGGTTCAGATCATCTTCCATTGGATATGAATCTGATTCAGGAAGGGCCTTGATGGGTTCTTGGAGTAAGAGAGGGAAATACATGATGGAATTGGATTCCTCAAATACAGCTGTTTCTTCAAAAGTTTTGTTGTCTAATAACAAGTAATTATAGCTTTGTAATAATAAATGCACCTTCTTTTCTGACTCGTGTATCCCTTGCATTTTAGGTAGGAAATGCAGATGTGCCTGACTACAGTTTACTAAAAAAACAGGATCTTATTCCTGGAACCGTTTATAAATTCAGGGTTGCTGCAATCAATGGTTGTGGAATAGGCCCTTTCAGCAAAATCAGTGAATTTAAAACGTGTATCCCTGGCTTTCCTGGAGCTCCTTCTACAGTCCGGATTTCCAAGGTAATCTGTCAGGTCCAGTCAGGCTTGTCAGTGGTGTGAATGATTCGAAACTTCTGTGTTTACAAATTTTTACTAGACTCGTGGAAGATCCTTCAGAGAGGTGGGTTAAATGTGTAAATGTATGTTTAGGGAGCCATGCATGGTATTTTTCAACCCCAAATTACAAGCAAGTAGAGTTTCAGCATGAAGCCACAGGGCTGGAGATGAGTTTGTATTGTCTTGTTTCCACCAGGCAGAGCTCATGGAGAGTTTGACATTTTAGAACATATGAAGTTGATTGTGTTTTTATAAATATCTCTTGCCCTCTGTTAAGGAAGAAACCCCCTTTTGGGGGACACAACAGACAGAGTGTGGACACTTGAGTCTCACTTGGTGAAGTGTGTGTCAACTCCAGAGCCGGTTACAGTAAAGTCGTAGTCAGCGGTTGTGTTATCCAGCGCAGTGCCAGAGGGCAGGCTCTGTGTTCTAAGACAGGATAAGTGATATAGAGTCTCCGGTTCTTCTCTAGAATGTCGAAGGGATCCACCTTTCCTGGGAGCCTCCAACTTCACCTTCTGGAAACATTTTGGAATACTCAGCCTACTTGGCTATCCGCACAGCACAGATGCAAGATAATCCAAGCCAGCTTGTGTTCATGAGGATCTACTGTGGCCTGAGAACCTCATGTGTCGTGACTTCTGGGCAGCTCGCAAACGCACACATTGACTACACGTCTCGACCTGCCGTTGTGTTCCGGATATCGGCCAAGAATGACAAGGGCTACGGACCAGCCACACAAGTTCGGTGGCTCCAAGGTAACAATAAGAAGGCTCCTTTGAGTTGAGTTGTTTTTATTAACGCTGTTGTGATGGTTATTTATTAGTAACTGGTTATGAAGATGTGTTCTTTGAGAGTATTCTCTGACTGTATTTCTAGCAGTTATGAATTTGAGTTTGTAAATTGTTCTTCAAATGTATTTGCTCACTTCTAGATCCCAATAAAAATAGAAAGAAGCAAAGACTGAAAATTAGTATATGGATTCTTCCTTACCCATGTAGCTATTCATAAAGAAAAAAATAGCATAGCAAAGATAAAAGCTGTAAGGTGCATTGCCCCTTATCTTTTATGAAGGCTCTGCAGCGACTGAGTTGAGTCTAGGAAGTGGCTGTTGTAGGCCTTGCTGTGGCGAAGGTGGGCCCCATGGTAAATGCCCTTCAGCTCTGCCCAGGAGCAGGTGCTCTTCCACCAGCTGCTGCCCAGTGCACAGGTTTTCTGCACTGACCTTAGTAGCCACTTTATTCCCCTATTATAGTTCTCACAAGCTTAAGAAATTAAAAGGAAAAGACAAGCTCAGGAACTCTGTTTTTATTTCCTGAGAATCATAGCAAACTATGAAAATGATAGTGGCTAGTCTTCTATATATGACCATTATATCTGAATATATCTTCAGCTAAAGCACTCAACCTGTCTGGCCCTTAATGCCTGCACTAGCAGGTGAAGGTCCCTTTCAGCTCTAAACTGTGTTTCCCCTAGAAGTTGGGTGCAGCCTGCACACTGTGCTTGTCAGCAGTCTTCCTGGCTGTCCAGATGTGCTGTCTGTCACTTCAGTAGAAAGCAGAGCGTGTCCTCCTCTTGAAGAAGTAAGCACCTTAATAGGACACAAGTTTTTAATAGTGTTTTAAACATTTGTAAGATTTTTGTAAATGCCTAGATGTTTTATTTTTGCATTATTTTTACCTCAAAATTGTTTACGCTTTTTTATACCAGAAATAAAAGCATTAGACAGCCAGTCCAGGCTCCTGACCACTGAGAGATGCTGATAACCCTGTGACCATTGGCTGTAGGTGACTTTCTTTACACCTTCTCGAGTCTCAGTTTGAGCGCATAGTCAGTTTGGAAATGAGTATGTGTAGAGCAATAACTGCAGAAGATATTTCAGGCTGAGAGCTGCTGGGACTGGAGGAGCGCAGGTCTAGCTAGCTTGCTTTGCCACACAATCTCAATGCCAGTGTAGAGGGCTGAGCAGCTGTGCCCTCCAACTTTACATATGATATGCCCAGTGAAGATGACTCTAATTGTGAAGAATTGATATATATGCCAGTTACTAACTTAAAGTGTATAGAATATTTTAATATATGATTTTTGTAAAGACTGGGATTTTTATACTACAGTATTTGTAATTAATGTGTCTCACTAATTAAATTTCTCTTGAAGAAAATATGCAAATTGTTAGACACACGAGTGATCTCTGAGCACTCGTCTGGTGTTGGTAGGAGACCTTTCTGGGGCACATGGATCCTTAGTCATTAAATGGGTACTTTCCAAGCAGTGTTTACAAGGAGCACCTCTGGTTGGTCATCTAGCAGCTCCCGTGGGAGAGTCACCCGCCTTCATTTCACGTGTGTGCTTTGCTTTGGGCAGTGCTTGCTTTTTGCACTAGTAGACTTTGAACTTACCTCATTGTTATGTTTATAGTCATTTGTGTAGCTTCCATGATGTGTTTGATAGAAGCTAAACATGTTTTAACCAAAGTTACATGGTATGTATGCAGATTTGCACATAGGGAGTGGCAGGCTTTGTTGTACGCGTGTGCTCAGCTTAGAAGAATAGCCAGTTACAGGAAGTGTATGCTTCAAGCCCAATTACTTTACTAGAAAATCTTGTCTTTCAATCTCTATTCTCTGCATTAACAGTTTACATCTTGAAACATTTATCTTATTGTTGAGGAATAAAATTGATGTAAAGCAGACTAGAATGTTGTTTTTGTGTGTGCACTTTTTTTTTTTTATCTATTTAGTATGTGACATAGTTTATTTTGCTTAAAGAAATCTTCTATTGTAGACCAGGAGACAGATAGGAGCCCATGGTTCTAACGTACAATTTGCTTCTTTGACAAAAGAGTGGCCTTTATATACCAAGCGATTTGTTAAAATAATAAACCTTTTTTCCTTGAGAATTGCCCAAATGGTATCTTTTTCATCATTGGCCTACTTCCTTAAGCATAAGTCATGTTTGTTTCTGTACCGGGACTCGTGACTGAAGGACACGCTTAGCAGGTGTGTGTGGCTTTGGTGTTAGCAGATGCTGCATAGGACCCGGCACGCCGGCACAGGCATGGAGCTCATGAGCACGCACACACTGTGAAGCTGTGGTCTGCATCATGCAGACTTGATTTTCTTTTCCCACATCTCTTCCTCCTTCCTCTTTTTTTTCCTTAATGCTGGAGATTGAACTTGGGGCCCTGGGCAACTAGGCTGGTGCCCTACACCAAGCTACACCCCACCAGGGCAGATAATCTCTTACTAAGAGGATCGACATTAAGTTAAATTTCTTTCTTTACTCTGCGAGCTGCATAACCGTCTGTGTCACAGCCTCTGTCCTGTGTTCCGGACTTTGGTTCACATAGGAAGTAAAAATATCGTATGCTCTTAGAATTGTTTTCTAAAATACTGTATTGACTTTATTTAGCTTAGCAAATTATTTTGGCAATTTAACTAGAAATAAGTTATATATAAACTCAATCTGTATTTAAAGATTAAAATCTAATTGCATGTATGAGGCACTTTTGCCCCGTAATCCAATTACATGTATAATCATCTGTAGAGAAGTAAAACTGTTGATCAGTTATTTCAAAGACTTGTAGACTAGCAAAGGTGGGTTCTGCTTGAGCGTGTGCGATAACAGGACTTTTATTTTAAAGTGATAGCACTTATAACATGAAGACCGTTTGCTCCATTCTGTCGGGAGTGGTCAGTGTTTGGAGCTCCTGCAGTCATCTACTCCCCATGGAGAGACCGCAAGTAGGCTTGGCTTTGCTGTCTGAGGTGGGACTGGTATTTCCTAGGACTGATTTTAGGCAGTTCTCTGTATTGTGTACCAATGATATGGAAAATAAATGCCCCTTTTCTATAAACAGTAAGAAATGTTATTTTCTTTTGAGTGATGCAGAGTAGTGTTGGCAGAGCCAGTCTGTGGGATGCTGGTGCGTGTGCCGTTCACTTGAACACAAAGGTAGTCTCAGCTGAAGATGGACGGTCTAGAAACTCAAGTTAGATGGTGGGCAGGAGTCATTTTCTCCAAGATTTGATCCCTACTTGCCCCCTGCTGTGTTACAATTGTGCTGAGCTGTGTGCAGGCACACAGATGGCTCCAAGAAAAGTCTAGACTTGTCTCCCCTTTGGAGTCTTCTGTACGTGTGGAGCTGTCTTTCCTTTAAGCTTCTCACCCTTCTTGCTTCACAGCAGCCAGGTCCGACCCTGCTACTCCGTTGTGCTGGCTTTAACAAAAATCAGGCAGAATGCCGCATTTTCAGATCCAGGAGGCTCTCTCCTTGCACTGCTTCTTGGCATCTGCCCAGCTCCTCATGCCTGTGATGCACATGTGTCGCTCTTTACTCTTCGTCCTGTCTGCAGTCCACGTTTCCACTCCTGCCATTTTTTATGAACTTGACCAGCCTAACCACACTTTCCCTGGCCTCCTCCACCTTCACGGAGCTGCAGCTGCTGCACAGTCTCAAAAACGTTGTCCCTTAGTTGTTAGCATTGTCCCTTTCTGGTCTCTGATGGTGGGTGTTTGCACAGAGACTGGGTTTCCATGCTCTTCCATCCTGGGCCATTAATAGCACGTAAATAACTGAACAGGCTGGTGAAGACATTGGCCACCCTTGGAGTCTTCCGTTCCCCAGTCTCAAGCCATGATTAGAATGGGGTGGTTCAGGGAGAGTGGCTCTAGTGTATTTATGACACTGGGGACATGGACGTTTCAGCTTTGTCTAGCCTTACCCACCACTGGGTTCCTAACTAAGGAAACTACAAGATAAATAACGGATTAAGGAGGGTCTAATCTTCAGTTGTTTGAGGATGTAATGAGATTGGTGGGCATAGAGACACTAGAAGATCAGAATGATCTAGAAATCTGTTAGACCTAAAAATCTCTTGGTTTTTTGTTGTCTTTTTGTATATTTTTTGTTTTGAGACAGGGTATCACTGTGTAGCCCTGCCTGTCCTGAAACTTACCATTTAGACCAGGCTGTCTTTGAACTCCCAGAGATCTGCCTGCCTCTGCCTCCTGAGTGCTGAGATTGAAGACGCGCGCTACTACACGGGGCAGAAATCAGTCATTTATTCTGACACTAGAAAGCTAGGTAGCGGTTTAGGCACAGAGAGCTGCTGGGGACTGACGGCTGGCTTAGAACTGTACTCCTGCTGCTCTCTGGGGCGGGCAGGCCAGTGTCAGTCCTTGTAAGCTTGCTGGGCACGCTACTGCTGCGTTTCATTCTGTAACCTAGGCTGACCTGGAATTCCTGGCAGTCCTCTGCCTCTCAGGTGCTGGCTTACAGGCCTGAGTCACCGCACTTGGTTTAAGGTTCTTACTCACAGGGCTTCCTTCCTTCAGGTACAGTTAGAATTACAAGTCTCTGACTTGTATATTTCTGTAACTACAATGTATCATTCTGATCATGCATGGAAAAACAGACTGTAGTGTCCTGGGAGAAATAAAAAGAGATCTGTACAGGGAATGAAAGCTGTAAAATCTCAGGACAGTTAACCTCCTGGTTCCAAACGGCTCTCTACCTCCCTATCCGTGTGCTACTCTGTCCTTGGCAGAACTAAAATTTAAGAGAAAGAAAATGTATACTTGGGGAGGTCTCCCGATCCTAACAGGTTGATCTAGTAAAACAAAGCGTGGCAGGTGCTTGGCAGAGTTTGGAAGCTCCCAGTGTTGGATGCATTCCAATTGTCCATTCCAATTCAATGTGATGAGATTCTGGGTTGTGCAGCCAGCGAGGTGTGTGCACACGTGTGTTGTTGGTGGGACAGCCACAGCAGCTCCTGCTACTGGTGTTAGGTAGAGCTGAGTGTTGCTGCCATGACTAGTTTGCCCTGAACCACTCCATAAACCAAGCAGAGAAAAACTTCAGCTGCTGATGGCTTCAATACTTCCAGAGCTCTTTTGTTTTTCAGATTTCTGAATTGAAGACCAGAATTTTTAGTGAATTCCCTGAACTGGGAGAAATTGTACCTTAATTGCTGCAAGCCCATAAAATGGCACAGACAGGGGTGATGTTGGCAGACAGTCTCTAGAAATAGGTGATGTTGACATTTTTTGCACACCCAGAAGGAAGCTGTCCTGTAGGGAGGCAGTTGAGAATGCCTATATGTGGCCCAGGTTGTAGAAACAGCCCACAAATGCACAATCAGGAGAAAGTGCCTAGGCAACAGCATTCAGTAAGGAGTTGTACCCTTTACCTTACCCTAGGCTAGCTCAGACCTTGTGCAGTCCAGGCTGACCTTGAACTTGCAGCCCCACTAGGCAGGGTTCATTATCTGCTTTACAGAAAGAATTACACACAGTGAGAAAAGTTCTCATGCAGAGATGAGTGGTGGCTGTGGGCTGGTGTGGAAAGGCAAGGTTGTAGTTCTGTAAACTCACTGGCTCTGCCTGCTCCCGTGAAGAATCGTCCACACTTGGTTGTCTTGTATGTTACGGACTTGCCCCTTGATTGCTGCACAGCAGTGACTGAAGTAGCGATGCCGTGTTTGGTGGAGTATTGTGAAACAGTGCACGCCAACCATAAACCGTCTGGGTGGAAAAGTAAAACGACAAGACTTGTCGAGCTTCACTTAGGAAGCAGAGCGTTCTTCACGCCTAGAAATCCCTCTGCCCCATCTCCTCTCTCTTCATACACACCATACAGTGCACATTCTCTGGATTTGTTTCTAGTAATTATTTCCGTGCTTTCACGTGTAGCTCTATCATACATGTGTATGCTCTAAATAAAATGTTTAGATTTACCTGGTTTTGGACTTGTTTGTAAAAGTAATCATGATGTATGTATTCTCCTGTGACATACTTTTCTGGTATTTTTTCAAAATTTACATCCCTGTTTATGCACATGCCTGTATTTCATGTTTCATTGCTATATAATATTCCATTGTATTACTGTTGTACAGTTTTACCTGCTCTTCTGTCTGCCAGGGTTGGGTTTATTGCTTTCAGTTTCAGCTACTGAAGACAGTGCTGCTGTGGACATTCTGCCCACTTGCAGTGTAAACCCTGTGCTCCTTGCTGTATTCAGTGTTGAGATCATGAATGACACAGGACAGATACTCAATAAATAAATGTTTGAGGAATGCGATGCTTCTCGTACCCATCTCCTTGCATGTGCAGTTCTCGGACAGCTGAGACACCACGGAGGCATTTGTTCCGTTCACTGCTTTCCACAGTGTAAGTATTGTCCTGGCGTGCGCCAGGCCCGCGTGTGCGTGCCTTGAGTCTTTCCACAGTGTAAGTCTTGTCCTGGCGTGTGCCAGGCCCGCGCGTGCGTGCCTTGAGTCTTTCCACAGTGTAAGTCTTGTCCTGGCGTGCGCCAGGCCCGCGCGTGCGTGCCTTGAGTCTTTCCACGGTGTAAGTCTTGTCCTGGCCCGCGTGTGCGTGCCTTGAGTCTTTCCACGGTGTAAGTACTGTCCTGGCGTGTGCCAGGCCCGCGTGTGCGTGCCTTGAGTCTTTCCACAGTGTAAGTCTTGTGCTGGCGTGTGCCAGGCCCGCGTGTGCATGCCTTGAGTCTTTAAGTCTCCACTGTAGTTTCGCACGTGGGAAGTACTAGTAGGCACATGCAGCATGTGCTGTAGCTCTGAGCGCCTCAGTTTTTAAGAATGTAAGAGGTTCAGAGATGATCAGTTTGCATGCCGCAGCTTGCAGAAGTCACTGCTAAGCTGGGCTTCCAAGTGCTCTCACCAGCAGCACAGCTGGATGCCTATTACACAGTATCTCATGGTGGGTTTAAATGGCATTTCCCCGTTACTGGTGGGTTCAGTAACGTTTCCATACGTGGTCCTCTTCTGTGAATAGTGATTAGTGTCTTTTGAGCACGTTCGATAAACTGTCTTTCATTGATGCCTATGGTTTCTATGTATGTTCTGGATGTCAGTCCTTTGCCTATGGTTCACACGTTTCCTACCAAATCCGTGCATTGTCTTCTGTAGTTGTGTTGAGTATGCTAATCAACTTGGAGGAAACGCCCATTTTTTCCTTGTGTCTTCCCGGTCAGAAGCACTATATGTCTTTCCAGTGATTATGCCTTCTGTTTGTTTCGAGACAGGGTTTCTCTGTGTAGCTTTGGAGCTGGTCTTGGCATTCGCTCTGTAGAGCTGGTGTCGAATTCAGAGATCCACCTGCCTCTGGTTCTAGAGTACTAGGATTAAAGGTGTGCGCCACCACCATGCCAAGAGGTTTTTTTAAGTTGAATGATTTAACCTATTTGTTTGTTGTGATTATTTCTAAGTCTTAAACATAAATTGTCTTTTTAGTTTAATCCCAGTCTTAGGCATGTGGAGGTCGTGTCTTTCTCCATATGGACTAGGGGTCAAACACTCTGCCAAATGTCCCACCTGAGGCCTTGAGGGAAGTCCGCAGCTTGCAAAAGGTGGGCTCTAGGTCAAACTCACAGGGAGCCTGCGAGTCACATCCTGTGATCTCCAGTACTTCCTCCCTGCTGCAGGAAACCCTCGGGCATTGCCCAGATGAGCTCCCAGCTGAGAGGTGCACCAGTCAGCCTTGGCCACCAGACTGTCCTACCACCAGAGTAGCGACCACGCCTGTCCAGGAATGAAGACAGGTTTTCAGGAGTCTGGCTCGTAAGTACTGGCCTAGAGCAACCAACCTAGTGCTCACTCGGGCACACGAGGTCCCCTAGTCATGCCCTGCTTGACACAGCCTTTCTGGGATCCCACCACATTGGTCTATGTGCCAGACTCCTGAGTCCTGATGAAGGGAAGAGGACAGTGGCCTTATCTTCTATAGGGTTCTTTTTTATTTTTCAATCATTTTTTTTGTACAAGTTGGTTTACAAATCTTTCTGCAATCTTTTCTTTTCCCTCTTATGTTTCTTCAAACATCAATCTTTTTCCCGTTCATGTTCTTTGTGGTGGTTCTGTTTATCTGATGGATTCTGTCTTCTATTAATGATGCCATTTGTCTTGAGTCTCTGGTATCTTCCTTAGCAGCTACGGATGAATTGAGTCAGACTGAAGTTGGAAAATCCCTAAGAGAATCTGTTTGCCCAGAAAGACATCCAAGGCTGTTAGCCTGAGACTCCTAAAAATAATAAACCGAGGAATGGCCTATCCTGAATTGTTTGAGAGTGGCGCTTTCTGTCTCTCCACCCAGCACCAGAACTGAGGGGTGTCCGAGTATTCGGAGTTCAGCCTCTGTTCAGCCTGGCTGTTTCCACGTGTGCAGGGCTTAGCACCGCTGCAGACAGAGAAGCAAATGGGTGCTGGCCTACCAAAGGCTCCCCATTTCCACGTCTTTTCTGAACACGTGCTCTTCTGTCAGATACATTTTAGGGGATATCTAACAGTACAGTTTATGTGCATGCATTATTCATGATGCCATCCATAGTCCAGGGTGGAAGTCAGTCCCCAGCTTTATTCTGGTGGGTCCACAGGCTCAATAGCAAATGCCTTTACCCACTGTATCACTTTATATTACTCTACCTTCCCCTGCTGCTCGGTGTAAGAGAAGCTGTATCATTTAGGCTGCTTCCTAGGTGAAGTCTGAAGATGTAAGTAACTTACTGTGGATTTGAGCAGGAAAACACACACTTGCATGCAGCCTTTTTTGGTCTACTGAGAAAGTCTCTCAAGTAGCCCAAGCTGGCCTCAACTTGATATCCAGTCAAAGATGACCCTGAATTCTTGGTCTTTTTGTTTGTTTGTTTGTTTGTTTTTTGAGACAGAGTTTCACTGTGTAGCTCTAGCTGTCCTGGAACTAGCTCTTGTAGACCAGGCTGGCCTCAAGCTCACAGAGATCCACCTGCCTCTGCCTCCTGAGTGCTGGGATTAAAGACATGCACCACCACTGCCCAGTCTAAATTCTTGATTTAGTGCAGGAATTACAAGGCCTGTGACGTGATACCTAGCCCTATAGGGTGTTTAAAGTCTACACGGAAGTCGGGAAACAGACCTGTACAGCAGCACTTGCGGTTCTGGGGAATCCACTTACAACAGATGAGAAAATGTAACAGTAAACGGGCCGCTCACTGTCCTGGGAGCTTGTCTTCACCTCCCTAGTACTGGAATCAGGCACGTACTACCTTTCTAGTTTTACAGGACTCCTGTGAACTGAACATGCATGATTGGCGAGCATGGAATCAATTGACCATCTCTCCAGCCCCAGGGAAGGATTTTCCAAGTTATTTTCGCCCGAGTAAGAAGCAGAACTGGCATTTCATCAAATGGCCCAGATAGTCCCTTGCGTGCTCTCATTTAGTGTTTGTGTGTTTTAAATTGGGGGAGTGGGGATGTGTATGAGTGAAGAGGCCGGTGGGGAACTGAGTTGTCTCATCTCCTAGATCTAGAGTTACAGATGCTTGTGAGCCACGCAGTGTGTGTGTGCATGTGTGTGCGCGCGCATGCTGGGAACCAAATTCGAGTCCTCTGCAAGAATACTGAGCAGTCCTAACCACTGAGCCCTCTCTCTAGTCCCTCGTGTTTTTATTTTGCCAGCTTCACAAGTGTGGGGCCTTTTGGCACCGTGCCACCATCTCACCTGGTTTCCTAAAAGCCCAGCGACGAGGATTATTCATGTGTGGATGAGCCTCGCTGGCAGACAGGTACTGCTTATGCCTTGTCCTTGACCAGAACCCTGTGCAGAGCACACTCCAGCGTCATCTGCAGGCGTGACTCTAGACCAGACCCTGAAGTCCCCTCTCCAAAGCACTAGGACAAGAGCCATGTGCCCCACACCATCTAGAACCCTCTGAAAGAACTAGAGTAGCCTAGGGAGGCCTTTCCCCCCCCCTCCAGTTTCTCAAGACGGGATTTCTCTGTGTCTGTCCTGGAACTCACTTTGTAGACCAGGCTGGCTTTGAATTCATATCTGCCTGCCTCCATTTCCTGAGTGCTGGGTTTAAAGGTGTGCACCACCACTGTCTGGTGGCATATTTTACCATGTAAAGTATATAAATTTCTTGCTGATAAAGCATAACTTCCTCAATTATATATATTTACATCTCGCAAATGATAAGATTGTGTATTTTTAAAAATTACACGTATTTATTGTGTGTGCATGAAAGACCAGGGGACTGAACTCAGGTCAGTCTTGGCAGCAAGCGCCCGTACCCACTGTGCCACCCTGCCAGCCTCTGCTTGCTACTGACTATCTCACTGCTCCACTATACACATCTGAGATAGACCCTCCTAAGTATTTGTAACTAGAATATTAGATGTTACTGGGTTTCATTTGCTCACCAAGGCAATAAGGCCTGTTTTTTCACGAAAGGAAAATGCTACATACATATTACATGGAGGAGAAATAAACACTTCCAACTTGTGCACCACCGCACCAAACACCAAAATCAGGAAAGTTTAACTCCCTCATGACACCTGTAACTCTAATCACTAAAACCTTAAGTCACTTTTAACCAAAAAAGGACTATTTAAAAAATTATAAAATTATTTTTGGCTTGAGGATGCTATCAGATGTGAGTCAGGATGAACGTGAAGCCAACACTTGCTGGACATGAAGGACTTGTATCAGGCACACACAGCCTGTTCTCTTCCCTGCATGAGTAAGGAGATCGACCCAGAGTTGACCTGCTTTTGCCCCAAAAGGGATCCTTCACAATCAGGTTCAAAGTCCTGTTTTGATGTTATGCTGTAAACTTGAAAATGGTAATTTCTTTTTTATCTTCACTCTTAACCTCTGAGTAGCTGTCGAGATGGTCTGATGCCCAGGGTCTCGCACTGCCAGTAAGGCAGCAACAATGTCCAGGTAAGACACACTCCAAAAGTGACCCCCACCCCACCCCCACCCCGGAGCAAAACCTTCCTTCTCTGTGTGTCTGGTAATCCAGCAGTTCTAAGAATTTATTTCAAAAAAGTTATGATTTATACAAGATTCAGTGAAGGGTTATTTATAACTATAAAGAGATGAAAAAAGTCAAAATCTCCAGTAGGCGATTAAATAAATTAATCATGATTTAGTCATACAACAGAATAAAAACCCAGTAAACATGATGCGAAAGGCCATTCACAACCTGGGAAGATGTTCACAATATTTTGTTAAGTGAAAAAGCTGGTTACAAACAGTGTGCACAACATAAGCCCATTTTTATAAAAATATACATATTTAGCAAAGTAAAAGGACAGATGATTTATCAAAATATTAACATTGGTTATTTCAACACAGAGGGTGACTTGACTTTGCTTAACCATCCTCTCCCTTTCTTTCCTATGTGCATTTTCTACCATGAAGCATTACTGAAAGGGGTACAAGAGGGAGGAGTTGTCTCTGAATAGTCAGCTATGTTCTCCAAGACTCCTGGCAAAGTGGCTGTTACCCTTCGGCTTATTTCCAGGAAACTGCTCTCCTTCCTCCACTAGAGTCCCACAAATTTCCTTCTGGACAAACTGGACAATAAGCCATTTTCTGATAGAGACAAAACTACCACCACATGCACAAAATTTAAAGTAATCATTACTAGAAAGAATAGATGGGAAAATAAGTCTTTACTTTAAAAAGGGAACCTAAGCACACACTACTAACTGTACAAAGCTGTATCATCTCCTGTTCACTGCACAGCATGACAGCAACCACAAGGCTCCGTCCGTAGTCTTCACTGCTCTCCTGCGTGTTCACTCATCCCTGTAAACCGCCTGCACAGAACCACACCCGCCTGTCTAGTCCCCACAGCTCAACAGGAGTCTGACCTTTCTGTGCAAAAGGTGATATGACATTATTGTGAATTAAGACACCCTCTTCTTGAAGAGGACGCTGTAATACTTTTAAAAAAGGGACTACTTCCCTGGGCAGTGGTGGCACACACCTTTAATCCCAGTACTCGGGAGGCACAGGCAGGCGGATCTCTGTGAGTTCGAGGCCAGCCTGGTTTTCTGAGCAAGTTCCAGGACAGGCTCCAAAGCTGCGCAGAAAAACTGTCTTAAGGGCTGTACGACTATGTCAAATGGAAATGAATTCTAACACATAATAACTAGAGCTACCTGAACAGGTAGGTCATGGACAGTGGTGGACACCAGGTTTATAGGCCAGACAATACTTGCTTCTGCATCCAACTTCATTATTCAATTACATTGAAAAAAGATACTGCTTAAGCTATTACTTTACCAAAAAAAATTAATTTCAATAAATAAAGTAAATGCAAAAATCTAGCTAGGTTATCATGCAAGATAGTATATAGCCAAGACAAACTCAAAATTTTAATAAAAAAGGCAACTTGCATTCAAAATGAACTCTACCCTCATATTTTATTAAAAGGGCAAACATCATGAATTAACCCAGCTGCTTACTTGAATTACAAAATAACATGATTCAATATGAAAATAAGAAACTGTCTACAAATCTCTGACAGGAATAAATTGCAATATACAATGCATACAGGCGTCATACAGAGCAACAAACTCTCATACAAAACAAAAATATTTTAATACCTTTGAAGTCCAATTTTTTCTTTAAAATTACCCATGAAAAAGATTCTCAATGAGTCAAGCATCAGGAAGCTACATTACAGCTGCTTACTGTACAAACAGGCGACCTGGCCCTCACTTCCTCCCGAGCCGGTTCCAGACTCGGTCAGACTCTCCACAGCCTTTTCCATCATTTCTTCAGATCACGAAAACTGAATTTGCTGGACACCAGAAATCTAGGATTGCAAAATGTAAATTACGATATCTCAAAGTTTAAAGTTCTGTGCCCCGGACAGATCTGCTTCCCACAGTTGGCCGCCACCCGCCACCCCTTAGAGCTACGCCAGCTACCTTCTCTACAGTGCGAGCACCTGGGAAATGTCTTCATCATTAAGGCATTCTGACAAATATTTTGAGAAAGCAATTTTACTACATCCTTAATAGTAAGTTGAAATTCTGGGTGAAACGCAGAGCCGGCAGGCACCGTACCTGTTGGTAGGACGTTGTGTAAACCATGACATTCTGTTGTTGGCCGTCTGCAGTTATCAAGCCAGCCGGTAACTGGTTAGCTAAAGAAAGAGAAGAAAAAAATTAAAGGGGAAATACTCTCACACTCTTGGCCTCACCCTTAATTCCAAGTCATTAATGTCCCAGTACAGTTCTCCCATATATGCAGAATATAATCCTATGTAAGATCATAAACTTTATATTTTGTCCTGTTGTGCCTTCCAATTCAACCGCGTGCCTCTCTAGACTGTAGTTAGCAACAGGGACTCTATGCTTGGCCCCACACACACGGGGTGTGGCCAGAGAACACGGGACTGAGCAGCACGCTGTGGGGGTGACGTCTCCCGTGCCAACATTTCCATCACATGGGTTTGTTAGAACCCACAGTTCTCTCCATGTCCTCTCAGAAGCTATGGAAATGACTGGGAATTATCGCTCAAGTCATGATGTCCTCCCAGTTAAAATCTCCACGTTTCCCTCGCTGCCTTCACACAAGGACATGAACTTATAGAGGTCATTTAGAACAAGTTCCTGACAAGTTGCTCAGCGCCTGACTCGACAGCCCACCCCCAGCAACAGCTTGGGAAATGCTTACTGAAGGCTTCTTCTGTGAGCTCCTCACTTAGCCCGTCAGTAGCCGAGACCGCTCCACCAATGCCCTTCTCTCCTTTCATGGCCTAGGGAATAAAGAAGCCAAAACAAGGGTTCACATCTGAACTGTTTCTAAATGAGAACGTGATGTCCAGAACTGGAAACTTGAGTTGGACAACCGTAACAGTCTTTTATTAACCCTTTATGGCATGTTCCTGTGTGTCGTCAATGTGGACAGCCAGCCGGGAAATACTGGGAAGCGCCAAGCATAGTGTATAATATCCTTAAATGCAAATTAGTTTTTTTAAAGATTTATTTATTTATTATGTACACAGTGTTCAGCCTCCATGTACGCCCGCATGCCAGAAGAGGGCGCCAGATCTCATTACAGATGGTTGTGAGCCACCATGTGGTTGCTGGGAATTGAACTCAGGACCTCTGGAAGAGCAGTCAGTGCTCTTAACCTCTGAGCCATCTCTCCAACCCCTATGCAAATTAGTTTAAACCAGAGACATCAAAAGTCCACCTTCTTCCCAGGTCTGTGGTACTCTTCAGCATCAAAGAAAGTATTGTGGGAAATAGTTGGAAGAATATTGTGGACTCTCCGTTTTCCCACTTAAATTATTTCACACAAAAGCCACTAAGTTCCAAGGACTAAAGACACGATCACAGAGTCCTAACGCTCCACTAAGAGCTGGTGTGTGCCAGTGCTGGGAGACTGGCAGGAGGGTCCTGGGGACTTACTGGCCAGTCAGCCTAGCCAGGTACAGGGCTTCTGACGCAGTGAGACCTGTCACAAAAACTAAGGTGCCAAGTGCTAGACAGCAGACGTAGCTCGTGTGCATACACACAAGGGGATGGTCACTAAGAAGTCCCACGCTGGCCAGAGGCTCCTAAGTTAAACCCAGCAGCACTGCCCACCACTCAGTCTTTTCAGTAATCCTACGGTGGAAGTCTTGTTACAGACAGGGAACCAAAGCCTGAATTATTCCACCGGTCTGCCGCCTGGCAGCACAAACCCAGAATCCCTTTCATCACCGCTCACCTGCTGAAGTTCATAATAAACAGCAAACAAGGAAAGGCGTGGTATTTAACATACTCTAATACAGCAAACGCTACTGGAAATGTCACATACTTTGCTGCAAAGCATTTTAAGGGACATATTCCGAACCCTGAGTAGACGGTGACACCCACTGTCCTCAGCACAGCACTCACCTCTCTGAACTTCTGGAGATACAATTTCAGAGGCTCCACATAGCTGTCGAAGCCTAGGGTGGACATGGCGAAAAGAATATCCTCCCCATTGATCGTCTTCCGCTTCTCCTGGTGGCAGCGCTCACTCGCTTCAGACGTGATGAAGCTTATGAATTCACTCACACATTCCTGAACACATTCTTTGGCATCTTTTGCAATCTGAAGAAAAAAAACATAGGTGAATTTGTAGAAACTAAGTATTACCTTCTTAACACCTAAGAAAACAAAGCTACACACCATACCACACTGTACTGACAGACATCTTTCAATACATGGTCTCATGTAGCCCAGGCTGGGCGCGCTCTATGTAGCCAAGGATAACCTGAACCTTTGATCTTCCTGCCTCTACCTCTTAAGGGCTGGGACCGTGCCCAGTTATAAAAGCCCAGGCTCCTGCATACTGGGCCAGCACTCTAGCAACTGCGCTACACTCTTTGCACTGAGGATGGTTGGGCTTCAGTCCTTAAATATTAACATTGTTGGCAACAGCCGACTCGGACTGAGAATAAACAGAACAACGGACATAAAAGTGAGAGGAACTTCTGCAACTACTCAAAGAGACCAGAACAGAGATGGTTAAGAGCTGCCGCTATGTACACTGAGCAGCTCCCATCCCACAGGGATGCCTGCACCGAGCACACGGAGGGCCAAGACTCAGGGAACACTTCTCAGCGTTTCCATGAATAAGGGCATACAAAATAAATGCCCCCTCCCCCAAAAAACCCTGGACTGAAGTGTTGGTGCAGTGGTTAGGAGTACTGGCTGCTCTTCCAGAAGACATGGGCTCCATTTCTAGAACCCACATGGTGGCTCACAACCATCTAACTCCAGTTCCAGGAGACCTGACTCCCTTTTCTGGCTACCACAGGCACCAGGTATGTACCGGGTGCAGATATACATTCGGGCAAAACACTAATACACACAAAATGCTAAAATAAAAAAGTTCAGAAAATACAAATCTGAATTCACAGAATGATGTGGGAGTCCCCCCTGTATGCTGTGATTACCATTAATGAATAAAGAAACTTCGTTGGCCTGTTGACAGGGCAGAACTTAGGTAGGCGGGGAGGACTGGACTGCATGCTGGAAGAAGGTAAGGCCACAACATTGTGGTGATATACAGATTAATAGAAATGGGTTAAATAAGTATGTAAGAGTTAGCCAATAAGAAGTTAGAGCTAATGGCCACAGTGTTTTAAATAATACAGTTTCTGTGTGGTTATTTCAGGGCTAAACTAGTAGGGTGGCCGGGACAAACAAGCACCTCCTCCAACAACAGAAAACTTAATAGTAAATTACTGATTTTTTTCTTTTTTAACTATTGAGGCTAGAAAATGTCAGGTTTGGGTTCTGAGTGCTGCCTACAACAGCACACACCCTCCACATCATTATGAAGAATGAGAATTCTCTTCAAGCTCTGGGGTCTGCTGGGCATGGTGGTAAGTGCTTTTCATTCTTGAGAGGCAGAAGTAGGCAAAGGCCAGCCTGGGCTACATGACAAGTTCCCGGCCACGCATAGCTTCGCAGTAAGACCCTGTCTCAATACATACATACAAGCATACACATAAAATAAAGGTCTGGGGTCTAATGATGAAAACAAAATAGATCAAGCAATTCTAGAGCCACTTACAGCAGTAGCTGACTCTCAGATTCCTCCCTGAAAAATTACTATGGCTGGGTCCTATCAAGATGGCTCAGTAAGTAAAGGTGCCTGCGGCCAAACCTGGCCACCTGAGTTTTTGGTCCCCAGGACCCAAATGATGGAAACAAAGAACTGAACCATAAGTTGTCCCTACCCTTTATGCATGTTTGGTGGTATGTGTACATATGCAATTGCACGCGCACCCTCCTCTCTAAATAAATACATACACTGTCATTCACCTCCATGTCCACTTTATACGGTGGGGAAGTAAATGAGCTGCATAAAGGACTGGGCAGAAACAAAAGGCTGCAAGCCAAGTGTCTGACTTTGTCTACTTCCACGTGAAGCCATGTCCATGACATTTCCTAGCTAGAGTATATAGTACATATTGTAGCAGAACCATGCAATCACTGTCCTCCTCACACCAGGCCTCTAAAATATGGTGGTTTAGTTGTGGCGTGACCCCTTCCAAAGCAGCCGCATTTCAGCTGTTGGTGGCCCAGATGGCTGGGGTTCTGATGACAGACTGAGCAGGCATGAGCTACTTAAAAGCAGATCCAGAACAACTGCTCTGCCCTGAAACCTAAGTAGGAATAGCTCAGATCAGAACTACAGTGTGAGTAACGTATTATCAGTATATTTCTTTCAAAGTTTTATATATTATATATATAAAGCAATATATAAAGTAGGAAATTTACCTCAGACCAAATGATAAGCTGAGTGATAAGGTTTTATGATACAAGATCTTATCATGTAGCCAAGACTGGTATGGAACTTGCTATGTAGCCCTTGAACTCTTGGCAATCCTTCTGCCTCAGCTCCCGAAATTAAAAGCAAGTGCCACCACAGCTGGCTGAGAAGTCTAAGATGAATGTGTGTGTGTGTGTGTGTGTGCACATGCGCGCACCTCTATTTGTATAAAAATGTACACAGCTGTTTCCAAACCAAGGTGTCCTGGAACTCATACAGCTGCCAGTCCAATGCCACCTCAGCCACCGGCACTCTAGGTGTATGTATGGAGTGGATACAGACATTGCGGCAGCCACATCATCACCAACAAATATTTGATGTGCTAAAAGGCTGGGGATGGAAATCAATAGCTCACTACTGATTGAACTATGTATCCACGTGTCTTCCAGTTTCCACGCCCTCTCCCTCCCCCTGGAAAGAAAAGCCAGACAAAGTCTCCTCTACGTTACCTTTCCTGTTTGAGGTATGGCATTTTTCATTATCCTAGCCACATTTGCAATTGGAAGATAAATATCTTGTTCTCTGAAACTTTCTTTTGAACCATTTGTATCTTCATGATCATTCATGCTGTCCTCAGTATCTAAAGAAAGTTTTTTAAGAATTAGGTTTAGGGACTGGAGAGATGGCTCAGCGGTTAAGAGCACTTACTGCTCTTGCAGAGGACCCGGGTTCGGTTCCCAGCACCCACATCAGGCAGCTCACAACCGCCTGTAACTCCAGTTCCAAGGGATCTGATGCCCTCTGCCTCCACAGGCAACTGCACACACACGGTGCACATAGGTTCACCCAGGCACATACACACAAGTAAAAAGAATCGTTTAAACACTACTCATATTTTCCTTCCACCTTGGAAAGACAATCTGATGATCTAAAGCAAGAGCCTTGCAGCTCATCACCCGATGCTCCTCAAAGACCACATTTCCTCATCTCAAACCCAGTGCCTACAATTCTTTTGTCTTTGCTGTCATGTAAACCCCACCACCCATTCTTCAAGAGGCTCCACTAACAGCCCTTTATGGCACCTTGCAGAGAGCCCTCCCCTTCCAGGCAATGCCTTGGCTAGTTCTCTGTGCTTCTTCTTGTGACAGTGTTACAGTTCCTTTCCCTATCAAGATCCTTTCCTGATACCAGGGTCAGCTTTGTGTGCAGATGCGCACCTCTAGGGGAAGGAATTCAGTGAGAAGTGTTTGGCGGGCACCCACAAGGTCTTGGGCTCGATCCCCAGCACTGGCAAAGCCAAGCCTCATTCACTGCCTAAGTTAGCTATAAAACTGTTTGCAACCTACGCTCCTTAAATATTACTAGACTAAGTTTATGTTTATCCAAAGCCAAGTTTCTATAAACTTGTATATGTAAAGTTTATAAAGTATAAAACTCCTAGCCAGCACTTACATAAACCTGTTCATATAAATTTTATATTGAATTCTATAGATTTAAAAAATTAAGATTTGAATATTACTGACCCAACTGGAAAAAAGTAATAGTATCTAGTAACACTAATCCCTTCAGAGCTCCTAAAAAAATACATGTTAATGTCTAATTTTACAAATTAAAATGCCACAAAAGCAAACTATTCCTGGTGATTAGCATAAGAATTCCCCTTACTATTCAGAGGGAGTCGGTGCTAAAGTCTGACACTCTTTAGAGCTCCCTTTTAGAGAACTCTGCCTAGGCCTTGCCACTCTCCCAAAGAGTGTGTCTAATAAAGACAGCAGTGTGTGCTTCTACAACAGGTTGGCTTTGGGATACTTGGACTGGAGCAAGGGTCTTAGGGGAAGAGCTAAGGACCAAGCACTGAGTTCTATCTAGCTGATGCCTTTCTCTCCTCTCCCTTCCTCTCTTCCCCACTTCTCTTTCGTTTAAGACAGGGTTTCTCTATGTAGCCCTGGCTGTCCCAAAACACTATGTAGACCAGGCTGGCCTCTGCCACCTGAGTGCTGGGTTAAAGCTCTATGCACTACCATACCTGGCCATAACTTTTTGAGACAGGGTCTCATCAAGCTGATTAGGCCGGTCCTGAACTTATAGCCCTCCTGCTCCAGCCTCCCAGAAAGGTGGGAATATAGACTGTGTGCCTAGACTAGGCCCTCATTTAGATTTCCAGGGAACCACGGCATGCAATTGTTCACTGTGCTGTCGAGACTCTGGTGCCCTACGGTGTCTGGTTCTAGCTGTGCGTCTTACCATCGTGAGGCTGTATAACATAGTGGCTTCCTCCAATGTAGTCCGCGGAAATGCCCAGTTGAGAAGCATCTGTGGTCGAGCTATCGCCATCCATCTAAGGAGACAAAGTCTGTCAGTGCTCTTCAGAAAACAAACTCTCGCTGGGTGAGCCAATTCGAATTTTCAGTTTACCTTACTGAAGAAAGTTTCTCAATAATCTGCTAACTACTCAGCATTCCTGTCTACCTTCCATATGTAATACGTTTAAAATCAACTACATAATGCTCAAATACAGAGCAGTCAGCCTTAGCTCACACTTTCTCCTTGGAACACCAGATCAAGCGAGCACAGCAGTCCCTGGGCAGTGGCCAGCCCCGCCCCTTCCAGACGCCCTGCACAGCTAAGGACTGGCCACCTTTGTCCACCAGGTCCCGTCACACAGACAGCTGCACACGCGGCCTCCTGCCTTGACCCTACCTGACAAGACGAGCATATGCTGCCACCGCAGGCTTTACATCAGCTTCTGAACGAGCTCATCACCAGTGATTTCTCTTCCCCTAGCTCCACAATTTTTTTGATTCTTTAAACAAAAGGAAATATTTAAGAGACCTGAATACAGACATAGAAAAAGCACAAACACAGAGAAGAAGAAGAAGCCTTACAGTGACTCTTTGTGTCATGGAGGCCTGGGGTCAACCCCAGGTGTCAGGCCTGCAACTAGCCAGTCAGGCTTGGGTGTCTGTTTCCAACACAGGTGCACACACTGACAGGCAGGCAGGCACATGCGCACACCACGCACACACACGCTGGGCTGTTTCATACGTGTGCTAGAGATTGAACTTAGGTCCTCATGTAGCAGGTGCTGAGTCAACTACGCTCTTCCTCAGCCCCAACTTGTCTTATTTTGCTTAGGGCTATGAGAAACAAGATCTCTAAGAGAAAAAAATCTGGGGGGGCGGGGCGCATTAGCCCTGAACAGATTCCATTTAATTTTACCACCAGCAGATCCAGAAGGCTTTCTGCTTTGCAAATACTAAACACGGAAGGACTGGCCTGTGTGTATGGAAAACCTAAGGCTGCATTATCTGCATGGCAAGCATGTGGAGTCTAACTGGCACACTGAGCTAAGGCCTAGAAGTCAGCACTGACTGCAGCCACCCACTCCTCATAGAGTGCATTCTCCATCGCTGTGGGTTTCTTCTAAACCAACGCACCAGGCTGATTTCCAAGTTTCCAACATGGCATGTCTCCCATGCATCTGGTGGCTTTGCCATCCAGTTCCGTTGTAGACAGATACATCTCTGTAACTTAACTGTTTAAAGGAGCCTGTCTGTGGAGATGTAGGGTCACACTCATTTCTACACACATGGACCAGTACTGCCTCCCCATCTTACTCTAGCACCTGGCATCCACCACCCCAACAGAAAGGCTACGTCTTTGGTCATAAATGCTTTCAGGGCTATGACAATGGACCTACTGGCCATGGAGAGATGTTCTACTAGAATAGCTGAGGCTTCACTGTTTTAAAGGAAAAATAAGAACAAAAGATTTGATTCAGAACCCACAATTGGAACTAAATCTTGACTAGTGAGCTCAGCTAACTGAAATTCTTGGCTAAGTGAATGTTCACAGGATACTCGCCTTAACGCCCCTGGGCAAGAGACTGTTCTAAGAGCTCCGTGGACTAGAGATGAATTAATTTATAAATACAACCAAAGATACCAGAGCGAAAGGGCGGACGCCTGCCATCGTGCTGTCCTGTGGGCCGCCTGCACTCCTCTCTTCCATGCCATCAGAATTAGCACGACAGGGCTGCGAAAACAGTGCCTGGCATGCAGTTCCTGCAGCACTGGCTTGCCGCAAGTCTCTGCCTTCCTGTCACTTCCCTCCTTCTGTTTCTCACCTCTACCTATCTACCATTAGACCCCACCCAGACCTAATCCCAGCACTCCCCTCCCTGCTGGAAATCCTTCATTTCTCCTGTTGTGGGATCTGTAATGTTCACTCTGACCCACCAGCAGCAGCAGCCTTGCTGGGATAAGCAGCCTCAGCTCTGCTGCCAGCTGCCCTGCTGTAAGGAAGGAAGTGGGGAAAGCTTGTTAGAAAGGCTAAAGGGTTGTTTTGCTATGGAATTTTTATGAAAGAGAATAGATGAAAGTCGGCCAACAAACATTTCACTGAGTGAGTACTTAGTGTTTACTGGTCCACACTGTGTGGCCATCTAACAGCAAATAACAGATAAGGGCTCTGTCCTCAGCCTGCAGAGAAAACAAGTGTTATGTAATCTGGGGACAGGGTGAGGGAGTAGGGAGCAGTCCACGGGCTCC
Organism: Microtus pennsylvanicus; assembly: GCF_037038515.1. Classification (NCBI taxonomy): domain Eukaryota; kingdom Metazoa; phylum Chordata; class Mammalia; order Rodentia; family Cricetidae; genus Microtus; species Microtus pennsylvanicus. Next base: position 36,138,802 of record NC_134598.1, read on the forward strand.
CAGTCTGAATTTCCTGCTCCTCACTGGCCCCGAGACCTTCAACAGGTGGATGAAGTGGACATACGCTCACAGGGCTTCTGTATGGCTCAGACCTATCTGTAAATACTGAGCACAGTAGAATGGCAGTGTTCTGTGTTATGTATTTACATAAATAATGACATCCAATCAGCCAGCTGCTAATGCTGTCAGTGGTGAGACCTTATTTCAAAAGGGCTTCACTAGTCTGAAGGGGCCAAGAAAAGAAAGCTTCATTAGGAGATGGCTTTTAGCTGGCAGTGGTGGCGCACACCTTTAATCCCAGCACTCAGGAGGCAGAGGCAGGCAGATCTCTGAGTTTGAGGCCAGAGTGAGTTCCAGACACACGGGAAACATAAAGAAGCGTCTTGAAAAACCAAACAACAACAAAAGGATATGGCATTGAAACTGAGACTAAAAGAATAGAAATCAGGCCCAAAGGGAGTGGGGGGGAGGGCGTGCGATGATGTTTCAGAAAGAAATAGAGCAACACACACACACACACACACACACACGCACGCACGCACGCACCCTAAGCTGCTCCCCTGTGGCCAAGAGCCGTCAAAGGGCGAGTTCTAGTACAAGTCTCTCATCCAGTACAGAAAATGCCTGGAGGGAGCACGACTAGAGCCAGAAGACAGAAGGGTCTGCAGCACTGTTGATACAGTGGAAGTGAGGTGAGCCCTGCACGTGCACAGGGCAGAGTGGCCACACAGCACTTCTGCCTGGCTGCAGAGAGCTCAAGGGAGAGCGATGCTGGAATCCGCACCAGCTACCGGTGTGGCTGTAGATGCGGGGCAGGAAAGGGATGGAAAGGCCAGGGACGCAAGGATAAGGCAACAAGGGGCCTAGTTGGGCGGGACTGGAAACCTTCTAGGCCTGGGGAACTGAAATTCAGAGATCTTCTCATTATATTAGGTCCAACGACTAAGCTACCCAGCTGAATTGATAATGCTGTTCTTTAAAGATGACGCGATAATGCATTTTTATTATTTTTATTCTGATTTTAAAGTAGCACTATTCAAACCAGACTAATCACTTGCTAATACAGTAAGCACTGGTAAAAAGTGTCTTCTTTAATACGTGTGTTTATTGAGCACTGCTAACTATCTCAGATTTCAAGGTCCTATGCAGCAGCTTAAGACGCTTTAGGGGGGGGCGGGGGGGACGCTTTACGGGGCCAGCAAGATGCTCAGCAGGCACACAGGCTCCAAGCCTAACCACCTGAGCTGGATCCCTCAGACCGCAGTCACAGTGACCTTGACCTCCACATCTGGCCTTGGCGTGAAAATTCACGCCATCACCAACACACACACACTAACCAAATTCAATTTTTAAAAAGAAGAGGGAGATGAGGGTGTGGACCTGCCCGAGCTGATGGAGTAAGTGGGGTTCACACCTAGAGCCCCCGTGTTCTTTACAGACATGGTCCTGGTCACTTTCCTATAGTTCATAGGTCTGATTTTCCATGTACCTCTCTCTTCATTCTCCAGCAACTGAGTATATAACGAAAGCACTGAAGCTGCTCCGATACAGTGGTTCAAGATGTGCTCTGGAGTTCGGGACCAGTGTGCCCCTTGGGCTTGTCTGAGGTGGAGGCAGCTCCCACTAACTACAAGTGTTGGTCAAGGGTCGTGTCCATCCTCTATGGAAAGAGCCGGGGTTGCTGGGACAGGTTACTGCACAAAAGGCCCGAGCAGAGGCATGGTGCTTCCCACGAGCACACCAGCCTCAGCGGCTTGTAATTACGCCTTTTCAAACAGCTTGGCTCTTCTCTTTCCTCTCATACAGACCTAACCTCTTGTGGCTGTCTTTTCTGCAGGGTCAGAAACACTATGGGGATTCCTCATCTCCTGTTTGCAGCCCTGCCTGCCTTTCTCACTCTCCCGACACACGTGTGCCCCGTTACACAGGGCAGTGCCCTCACGGCTGTGGTACACCCTCCCACTCCCTCTGGCTTTTGCTCACATGGAGTCACGTGGTCCTTACGAAGCTTTTCACTCCCAGGCTCTTAAACGCCAAGGTGCCAACGGAACCCCTCGGAAAGCCACCTTTCCAGATCTCCCACTGCAGACTGACCCCGCTGCCCGATTCCCTCCCGAGACTCCCAGAGTGACTCTCTTACTCTGTCCCCTAACTGTTAGCTGCATCCAAGGTTACTGTTGGCTCTTTCTTCTCTACTCTTCTAATCAACTCATTAAATAGTACCTCCACTCTCATAAATACCAAAGTTACAATCACGGTTTTGCCTGCCATGTAAGCAACCATCAGCGAACACTAGGACACCGGAATTTAAGTCATCTCCCTATCTGGCGACTCGAAAGAGCACCAGTCTCCTGGTCTAGGTTAACTGATCAGCAGCAGCTCCTTTCCCACCTTTCTATCCGACTGGATCACCACCCAGCCCAGCCTAGCACACGATCAAGGCGAACTTCCCAAAACTGCTTCCATAAGGTCTCTGGCATCGAATCCAAACCTCCCCTTCTACCCTGAGAAAACTCTTAGCACTAGCCTATGCCCGAGGGACCACCAAATGCAGGTCTCCCTTTGAGAGTGAAGCAACTGTGACTCACAGGAACTACCCTGCCTGAGGTCACGGATCCTGTAGCAGAGTCAGACCCAAAGATGCAGATGGCCAGGTGGGGGCCGCCACAGCACTAGCCTGTGAAACCCCAATCCGGGACAAGTACCTGCCTCCATCTCCAAGCCTGTGACGTACCAGTGACACCCATCTGTCAGGCTATGTTGGGCCAGGGAGGACCCCTCCTGACATTCCCAGATAAACCGCATCCCCCTTCTTCAGCCCTTTCCATCCGGCACATAACCCCGCCAGCTGAACAGACAGCCCAGAAGCCAGTGCTAAGGGGCTGTAGGAACCAGTGAGCATGTGCCGGTAGCTGACCAGAGGCAAAAGGATGAGCACAGGCACGGTCTGTCCAGACTTCTAAGGTTCGTTACACAGCCCTCCCCTTTTATTTCATACACAATTAACCAAAATGGCCAGATACTTACTGTCATGAAACACTGTCACAACTGTGTATTGGAGGTGCTCTCAAACACCCGTCAAAAGGTGGTGGATCCTTGCCCAATTTTAACCTAAAAGACAAACATCTCTTAATAGTAAAGTGCACAGTCTACAGGCTTTCTTAAAATTAGAGACAGGTCATCTTACCTCTTAGACTTCCTCAATGGAGGGTCTACAGGGAGGTTATGTTTCTAACATAACCCTTAGTTTCCAAGACAGGGTTTCCCAGTAGCTATGGAGCCTGTCCTGGAACTTACTCTGTAGCCCAGGCTGGTCTCAAACTCACAGAGATCTGCCTGCCTCTACCTCCCCGGATGCTGGGATTAAAGGCGTGTGCTACCACTGCCTGATCTGAATTTTACAATATTCATCATAATACTCCAAATAAGGGGCCAAAGTATATGTATTAACACCAAGACAGAAATACCCCATCTGTTAATTTCAATTTTTGATGGCTTCCTTAAATGTTCCAGGGACATATAAATTCTTTTTAACTCAAAAAGAAGAAAAAATGTTATGTCAAACTGTAATGCATTTATCTTACAAGTAAAGACACACCACCCAAAGGGCCCACCAAAACAAAAACTCCACAGGGCCCTTATTTGTAGTTTTGGAGCACCATCATTGTGAACTAAAATGGCATCAAGACAGCGCTTCGGTCTCACTGTAAGGCAAAAATAACTGAGTAAATCAGAACCAATGACAGAACTGGCACCCTTCCTATTTATCGTCCCTCCCCCCCTTTTTTCAAACAATTAAATGGGGGTTTGCAAAACTCCTTCCAGTGTTAATGTTAAAGGAAGAATACTGGTTTCCACTAAAGCATGGGATGTAGTAAATAGGGGAAGAAATGGGCTGTTGAGTTGAATTCTGAAAATGGCATTAAAGGACCAGACAGCCACGACTGCCTAACATATTAGACTCTTAAAAGTAATTTGTATCATCCTTCCAAATTATGTCCCTTTTCTAGATCCAAAACTGCTCTTGTAGCTTTAGTGTTTGAACACGTAAACACAGGAGCTGGGTATGTGTATGAATACTGCTTAGAAAGGGTGTGGGTTACCACACAAGTAACCCAAATAGTTGGCTAAGTATATATTTAGGTTGCGTCCATTAAGAATAAAATCACGCCGTCACTGGGCATGGAAAACATTTTCCTAGGGGCAGGTTATAATCTGCAATAGCTCAAGGGAATCCATACATCTGCTTTAATGTTTGAGAAATGCAAATCTGCATCCAAGAAAAGCAGTCTTCCCTTCCTCCAACCTCCATTCTTTGGCATCGACAACCACAGTTTCGCATCGATAGAATCCTTAAATTAAGCTACAAGAGCAGTGCAGAGGAGGAATTTGCCTTTTAAAGGAATCCTGATAAAACTCTCAACACTTCATCCGTAAATCTCCTGTTTATTAATGCCACCACTACTGGCGAGTTGAGCCATCACTTTCGGCTGCCGATCTAGTTTCCGAACTGAGAGGTGAAGCCACCCTGGTGATTTGTGGCACGATTCACAAAACTAGGGTCCTCAGGATTAGCGGGATGCCATTTTTTTTAAAGGTCGCCTGCTACCTAACCTTGCCTAAACCAAACAGCCCTGTTGTAGCACTTTGCGCCAGAAAAACGATCTGTGGGTGCTCGGTAATTCTTTGTTCTCGCAGACCCTCCCGCGCCCCCACCCCCACCAAGCACGAGTGACTGAAACCACCGTGCAAACCTCCAAGGTTCCCATCCCACCTTCGGGGCAAGTCCGGGGCGCGCCAGCCGCCAGATGGCTGCATGCTGTAGGCGCGGAGCGGGCCGGGGGAGCGCCAGGCCGCTCGTTGCTCGGCTCGCAGGTGCCCGGGTGGCCCAGCTGAGCGCATCCCCCGCCGCCCGCACCCAACAGCCGCCGCCACCGTCGCTGGGAAGCGGGAGACAAAGCGGCCGCTCCGGGGCGCCGCGCTCGCCCGGGCAGCCTTCCCTCCCTGCCCGCCCGCCCGCTCGCCCAACAAAATGGAGCCGGCCCTGGGGCTGCCGCCGCGAGAGCCCCGCAGCCGCCCGGCCCGGCCCAGCTCGGCCGAGCTCGCGGCCCCGCGCACAAAGCGCCCGCCGCCCCGCGCCCGGCCCGAAGCACAGCGGCGGCCTCGCCCCGGAGGCCCGACCCTCCAGGAGGCTGCGGCCGGAGAGCGGCCCCCCGACCGACGCGGCGTTGGGCGGCGGGGACGGCGCCGGGAGGAGACGGACATTTCATTCGAGCTAAAGTGGAGTCGGTTTAGGAGCGATCATTGGCCGAAGCGAGACACAAACCTCCAATGCAGCCCTGGTTGGCTCCCGTCTCCAATCGGCTGTTTGGTTGGACAGAAAATGGCTGCGAAGGAACCAGTCCCAGCGCGGAGCTCCACTTCCAGGACTCGGCCTCCCCTCCCTCCGCCGCGGGCCGCTTCCCTCTGCGCGACACCCTCCCTCCGCGGCGCCCGCGCCCGAGGCCACGCCCCAGACACGCCCCCTCCAGGACACACCACGCCCCCAAGCCCGCGAGCCCCGGGAGCGGCTAGTCCGGGAAAAGCGCGCGCGCGCGCGCGCGCGAGCATGGGCACACCCGGCGGGCTCTCCGGGCGCTCCGTACCTCCCTGCTGCAGGGATCCCGGGGAGCCCGGCGTCCGCACCCGCGTTCTCACCGAGCAGCCGCGGCGGGTAGGTGGCGAGCTGGCTCGCTCCGGCCTCTTTTCGCTTTCCTGTTCCTTCTGCCCCACGTGCCAGCGTCTCGCCCGCCTGAGTTCTGCCCGGAGGGGATCGACAGCGGAGCTACCCTTCCGGAATGCCATGGTCACCTCGTGTTTTCTTAGTGTCCCTCCAAGCGCCCTCAGGCACACAGCGTTCCCTCTCGGTCACTGAACACGGCTGTTAGTTTTTCAGGTTTCGCCTTAGCGCACCATCCCCCACCTTCCTCCAAGTTTCAGGTCTGCCAGTCCATCAGACCACTGCCCTTTCCTGAAGATGCTGCTTTTTTTTTCTTGCTAGGCCCAGTGATTTAGTGGCTTGTTACCCTATGTGCCTGTTTCCCAACCAGTTGAGAGTGGGTTACAGAAACTCATGGCCTCTGCGCAGTCAAGGGCTTCCCGGTCGGCTTCACTGAAACCTGGATCGAACGTTCCTTGGCTGCTGTGCTCTCTTAGGGTGGAGATCCAAACACCCTGCGCGGCCCAACACTGCAGGATGCCTGCACCCGGACCTGGGGATCTGTTTACTTTTGTGAACGCTGGGGATCTGTTTACTTTTGTGAACGATGCCTGGCACATTAACTTTATAGCTTTACTTATTTAAGAATCTGTGGGAAAGTATTGTCCTAGGACTTACAAGCATAAGTAAGCAAGAAAATCGAGAGTTCCAGGCCAGCCAGAGCTACACAGCAAGACCGTTTTTGAAAACAGACAATAGTAACAATGAATAAAATCCTGGTGTTGTGCCTTAATGCCTTTAATCCCAGTACTGAAGAGACATATACAGGAAGACTGGAAATTACAGGCCATCTTTGGCTCCTTAGTATGTTCACAGTCAGCCCAGGACTCTATCTCAAAATGGGGGAGGGGGAAATTATGTGTGGCTATATATTACATATAAGTAAACCAAACAGTGGTGGCCCACGCCTTTAATCCCAGCACTCGGGAAGCAGAGAGAGAGAGAGAGAGAGAGAGAGAGAGAGAGAGAGAGAGAGAGATAGCGTGAGTTTGAGGCTAGCCTGGTATACAGAGCGAGTTTCAGGACTGCCTGGGCTGATACACAGAGAAACCCTATCTCGAAAAAGCAAACATGTAAGTGTGTGTGCGTAAAAATTACAGAAAGGTTGAGAAAGATGTTGTTTATTTGAGCTCCTACTATATCGAGAACATATAAATATTTCTCAGGTAAGTAAGGAAGCAAGAAAAAAAAAGTTGCCTTTAGCACAGTTAATAAAAACCCAGAGACAGATATTGGGGTTCAACCTAAAGGTCAGAAAAGCAAAGCAGCCAGCCACTAGCTTTTGTCTTGACCAAAATGACGATCCTGCTTCCAGGAGTCTCAGAATGAGACTGTGTCTGAGAGCTGTTTCTTCCCCTTTTATATTCCTCTCTAGGGCTGGGATTAAAGGCGTGCACCACTACCACCCCGTTTCTCTGGCAAACTAGTGTGGCTACTGGGATTAAAGGTGTGTGCCACCACGGCCTGGTCTGCAAGGCTAACCGGGGTGGCTGTTCTACTCTCTGATCTTCAGGCACACTTTATTTGTTAAAATACAAATGAAATATTACTACGGGTTGCTAAGTTAGTCATTCCAAGAGGAGTAGGAGGCACTGGCTGTGATCTGATGGACTACCTGACTTGAATTTCAGGACCCCTTCTTACTGGCTAGATTTACTCCTCTGTAAATACTAACCACTAGGACTGGTTGCAATTTATACATACAAAGACCCAAAATGTACCGTCCGTACTACTACGTGTACTTCGGTACTACACATGTAGTACGGAGCCTGCACTACAGGACCATTGGCGAGCCGGGCAAGAGCCTGGAGAATGAAACACACAAGGACACACAGACAGAGACACGGATCATCCTTGAAACAGAAATGGCCCCCTTATTGTGTACTAGGGCGGCTTATATATGGATCCTTAACTTATGATTAACTGCCAGGCCCCAGCCAAACCCACCAGAAGCCACTCCCCTGCCATCAGGAGCTCCTGGGGGTCTCATGCTCAGATCAGCTGCAAACACAGGAAATCAAGTTGCTTAGAGGAAAATCAGGGTCTGAGATCAACAGTCCCCAACACCAAAAAAAAGTTAATTCTAAGATTTTTGTTTGGTCAGTTTATTTTTGGGGATGTTTCAGTGTAGTCCAAGCTGGCCTTAAACACAAGATCCCCTGGCCCTGGCCCTGCGTCTGCCCCCTGAGTAACTGAGACTACAGAGTGAATAGACTGATAGATAGAAAAGGATTCATGGCCGGGCGATGGTGGCGCACGCCTTTAATCCCAGCACTCGGGAGGCAGAGGCAGGCGGATCTCTATGAGTTCGAGACCAGCCTGGTCTACAGAGCTAGTTCCAGGACAGGCTCCAAAGCCACAGAGAAACCCTGTCTCGAAAAAAAAACCAAAAAAAAAAAAAAAAGAAAAGGATTCATGTAGATATTCACATATATATATATATATATATGGATCTTTTGAATCCCACATATATACATTTGTATGGATAAAATAAATTCCATATAGACGTATAGGATTTTCTAGAATGGATTACAGGCTGTGGTGCAGCTAATCAGACAATGGCTCGCTCTGTACAGAAGGGCCACAAATCCAGTTCAGCCCACAAGGCTGGATGCCTGAGCTCGTCTTCAGTGCACACTGGAATCCTGAAGAAGCAGGCTCTAATGCCAGCCAAGGAATGGACTTGCTAGCAAGATTGAGGGCAAGCAGGCAAAAAGCAAACTTCCTTCTTCCCTGTCCTTTACGTAGGCCGCCAGCAGAAAACCTGACCCATATTTAAAGTGGGTCTTCCCACCTCAGAAGATCCAGATTTGGGGTGGGTCTTCCCACTTCAAATGAGCCAATCAAGAAAAATCCCTCACGGGTGTGCCCAGACACTTGTGATTTACTTACTTCCAGATATGGTCAAGTTGAATAGCCACCACAGCGTCCTTCATAGTATGTTCTCTGTTTCAAACCCCAATTCGAGTCGGGTGGTGGTGGCACACACCTTTAATACCAGCACTCAGAAGGCAGAGGCAGGCGGATCTCCATGAGTTCGAGGCCAGCCTGGTAGAGCTAGTTCCAGGACAGGCTTCAAAAGCTGGAACTTTAGCAAAAGCTGGGTCCTGCTGCCTGGGAGTGAGGTTGGAGAGTCCCCCCCACCCAATTCCCCCCCAGCCTTAGGCCGAGCACAGCCCAGCTGAGAGCTGAGGTTAGGGCCCTCTTAATAAACCCAGAGCCACGGCCACATGCAAAGTATTTCCCCACAGAGACTGAGACGGTGTTTGCTGTTTTCCCACAGTTAGGGATGACTTGCTACACAGTGCTAAACAATCAGTACAAGCTAATGACCTAACAATTTGAAATGGCTGAATTGGTATGGCATGAACCAAAATAGCGTGCTACCGACTAAAAGTGCATGTAAGAATTTTTTTTGTTTTTTTTTTGTGGGGGGGGCTCACTTTGTATCTTAAGTTGGCCTCAATATGGAGGTCCCCCAGCCCTATCCTAAGCACGAGGATTACAGTTGTACACACAACACCAAACCCAACATTTGCTTTCATGCTTACTAATTTGTATGTGTGTAATGTTCCCCTGCTGTGGCACGTGGGTGGAGGTCAGAGGTCAGTTCCTCCTTCTGGCATGTGGATTCCAAGGCTCAAACTGCCTTTAGCAGATGAACGCCCCTCGCTGGCCACGAGCTGTTTCCTAACGGGGGGGGGGACTGTCTTAGTCCAGCCTGCCGTCACCCATCTCTGAGATTCAGTAACTCACGGTGAACAGAGTGACTGGCTCCTCTCTGGAGGCTGGGGAGGCTGGAATCGAAGGATACATGTTGCACCTGGGGGCATCTGGGAAGCACCGTCCTTTATCTCGTGGCCCACAAGTGGGGGGGGGGTTGAGGGAGGATGGAGAGAAAGGAGAGTCACAGAGACATGTTTCTAACAAGCTCACTCTGGAGATGATCACATTAGCATTTGTGAGAACAGACCCCCGGGACCCTATTCCCCTATTCACCTCTTAAAGGCTGTTGCTCTTAGCCCTGTGGTGCTGGGGATTAAGTTCTGACGCCTGAACTTTAGGGAGCACTTTTAAGCCAAAGTGATGGAGTTAGGGATGAGAGAGAGAGAGAGAGAGAGAGAGAGAGAGAAGTGCCTGGGTTGCTATTACACTTTAGTGATAGAACACTCTAGCCCAAAAGGGAACAGTGAACAACAATGACATTTATGCTTGGATCGCTGGCTTGGTAGCTGGCGGACAGAATCTGGAATCTGGATTAGGGTTTAGATTAGAATCCTCCTGCTGCCCTTTGCCAGCTGAGTACTCTGGGGTCCACAGGCTACACAGAAAACCCATGCCACTCAAAATCCCTCCCCACTGCTTCTGGGGCATCTCTCTGTCTCTCCCAGATGCCCCCTGAGGCTCTATGATGACTGTCCGTCAATTAGTAGCTAACTCAGCCTCCTGACCCAAGGTTAATTTTATTAATTAATATGAATGCAAACTCGGGGTTCACAGTGTGATCTAATCTCCCCCAACACTTTACAGCAAAGTTCCCTTTTCATTCTGAAATATTGTACTCACGGGAAAGGCCTTAAACATCCAAGGTAGTACCATTAAACATCCCAAGTGTGTCACGGTACCTGAAGTATGTTTAGAGGCCTCCAGTTCCTGCCGCAATTCTCTATCTCCTCCCCACCAGGTTCAGCTTGCCTCGGCAACCCCTCCCTTCTAGAGCCGTTCCCTGGAGTCCTTATTAAAGTTTACTGCTCTCTTGTTCCTTCCCTTGGGGCACCACTAATCCACAGTGTTAATTATCAGGAAGCACGTCAATTACTTCCGGAACTGGTTAAGCTAGGTGATCCCTACTGGATGGCATGGTTCTGTTGGGGTAGAGAATATTAATAAAGATTACACCGCCTATGCACTCAGCTATTCTTAGTTTTAACAACCTCTTCGGTCATAACCGTCTCAATCACGGTAACGAACGACTAGCGGTTTTGAGTTGTCTTCCCGTGAGCCGGCACCACTCTACCCCGGCTGTTGCCTAAGGCTTCACAGCAACCGGGCAGAGGGGGTGAAGAAGTCCCATTTGCAGGAATAGAGGCAGGCTTTTATTATTCGTGCAACAAATATGTTTCTGTTTCTTAGGTCTGATGTAAACTGTGACCCCCGTCTGCCTGTTTGTATATCCTTGCCTTGCTCCTTCCCTTCCCTTGTGTTTAACAGTGTCTAACAGCCAACTCTTTGGCCCCTGTAAACACCTTCTCTCACCTATAAAAGGGATTTCAAGAGGCCAGCAAGGGTTGTTCTCTCAAATCCTGACTTACGGGGAGACAGCCAACTGGCCAGTCCTGAGTGCACCCCCAAATACAGTTTGCTTTAATCATACAATCATGAACTTGGTCTTTTCTCCTTGAGAACCTCTGGTTTGACTTCGCCTACTTCTGTCCCCAGGGATGGGACTGATGGCACAGGCTTGAACTTAAGCTCTGAAAAAATTTAGGGAGAGCGGTGGAACTTTAAAAAGCAGGGCCCAGGATAGGAAGTGAGTCCCTGGTGGAATCTGAAGGCATGGGGGCTCTGAGCCCTTCGTGCTCCTCTTCTTTGCTTCCTGGCGGCTGTGATGTGAGTGGCTGTCCCCCATCTTAAGCTTCCTCTACTGTGCTCCTGCCTTGCTGTGAGCCGGAACTTAACGGAGCCAGGAGAGCGTTGACTGAAGCCTCCGAAACTCCTAGCCAAATAAGCGAATCCTCCCCAAAGGTGCCTCAGACACTGTCAGTGACGGCAAAGCTGAGGCACACCGCCTCCAGAAAACAACCTTGACCTCCAATCCACTAAATTACATCCATTTTTTAACCTCTGTTCACCTCTTTGAACTATAATTTTAAAATATTTATTTATTTTTAAAGACGTATTTATTATGTATATATATTCTGCCTGAATGTATGCCTGCCTGCAGGTCAGAAGAGGGCATCAGATCTTATTGCAGACGGTTGTGAGCCGCCACGTGGTTGCTGGGAATTGAACACAGGTCCTCTGGAAGAGCAACCAGTGCTCTTAACCACTGAGCCATCTCTCCAGCCCCTGTTTATTTATTTTTACAATTTGGTTATGTTTTGTTTTTCAAGACAGGGTTCTCTATGTTGCCCTGTCTGCCCTGGAATTTCCTATGTAGACCAAACAGACCTCAACTCACAGAGATCCACCTGCCTCTGCCTTCTGAGTGCTGGGTTTTAAAGACATACACCACCATGCCCGGCTCTTTTTGTTAGTTTTCAAGACAGTCTAGAGTAGCCTAGGCACATTTCAGTACCCCAAGATGATGTTGAACTTTTTCCACCTCCCAAAGTCTGGGTTACAGGCATGTGCCACCATGCCTGGTTGGGTTTGTAAATTTTGTTGAAACAGACCAAAAAAATGTCTATTTTTCTATTTTTTTATGCTCCCTCCCCTTTGCATGCTCCCCCATGCCTAGGAGGGCTCCTGGATCAGAAATGAATAAAATTTCCCAAACAAATGAGCTATTGAATAAATGACCCGTCCTCCCCCTAACTTCTCCACCTCCATCAGGCACTTACAGAAAATTGGCCAGCTCGGTTCTGTTACTCCCGCCCATTTCTAGGACCCTCGCACTCCACCACCTCGCGGTCAGAGGTCCCTCCCACCAGGTTGCCTTTGGGGTGACGCTAAGTTCAAAAAAACACAAAGGGTAAAAAAATAGAGTCGCAATGGCATCACAGGGCTGACGGACTCTTGTGCTCAGAGTGTGGCACATGGAGCCTCTCTCCGAAAAGTGCCCCAGTTCCCTGAGGAATCCCAGGGTCTGCGGGCCTGCAGTGAAGGGCCCTCTGCACCTTGCCCCTTCTGAGTGGCCATAACCGCTGCTTTAATGACACCCCTGAAACAGCACTTTCTTTGCTAGGAAAGCTCCCCTTAGTACTTAAGGACACAAACTCCTGGCTTTTACCAGTGTCTTAGTTGGGGTTTTTATTGCTGTGAAGAGACACCATGACCATGGCAACTCTTATAAAGGAAAATATTTGATTGTGGTGACTTACAGTTCAGAGGTTCAGCCCATTATCATCATGGTGAGGCACGGCACATGCAGGCAGACATGGTGCTGGAGAGGCAGCCGAGAGTTCTACATCATGCAGGCATCAGGAAGTCAACTGAGATCAGGGTGGTATTGTGAGCTTATGAGACATCAAAGCCAACCCCCACAGTGACACACTTCCTCCAACAAGGTCACACCTACTCTGATAGGCCACACCTCCTAATACTGCCACTCTCCAGAAGTCCATGTGTAGAGCCCACAGGTCTACTCCTCCTCCCAGAGTTCATATTGAGGACAACTTGCAGTTTCTAGCAAAACATCTTGTTTGTTCCTGTGCTCCCTCTGCCCACCCTGGGGGTTATCTTATAGTGTCTTGAACCTGGTAATTTCCCACCTGCCTGGAGGATTTCCACTGTGCAGCAGTTAGGAATAGAAGGTTTTCTCTAAGCTTGAATAAACGGCATTCAGCATTCCCTCTTCTCGAATGACCCATGTCTCTTGTGTTCTTTAATCTCCAGCCTCTTGCCCAGTTCCTGAACTGCTACATCCATGGAGGCCATTTTCATCCAAACCACCACAGTGGCACTATTGAGAGGTGAGTAGATCATGAAGATACCCAACTTCATCGATGGTTTAAGCAGGTGACGAGGTCATAGCTAAATGGATTATTAAGGGTTGGGTAGCTCATCAACATCCCATCTTGGATGAGAGGGGGCTGCCCCACCCTGCGGAGCTATTGGCAGTTAGTGGCTGCTGAGGAAGGAAGACCCTTTCCTTCTGAGGTGTAGCCAGTTGTGAGTTTCCCACGGTCTAGTGAATGACTCCCCACCCCAGTGGGCCACAAAACAAATGGAATACACATGACAATAAAAAGGAAACTTGGGTAAAAGGAGCTCATTGGGACTAGAAAGGAGAGGTGTGTGAAACTGACCACGTACATTGCATACATGTAGGCAGTTGTCAAGGAACGGGGGAAAGACACGGACTTACTTGGAAGAAGTGCGTCCCTGAGGATAAACATTGGTTCACAGCCTCTTTCTCTGTCCCTGGTCGCCATGAAGTTAGCAACATAGCTGCAGACACTGATGTTTTCAACATGCCTTGTTGTGAGGAGGTCGCTTGTTGGTTCCTGGCTGCCCAGCCCTGAAATAATCACACAGAAACTATATTATTTAAATCACTGTTTGGCCCATTAGCTCTAGCTTCTTATTGGCTAACTTTTGCATATTAATTTAACCCATCTCCAGTAAGCTGTGTATCACCACAATATAATAGGAAGGCCGCTTGTTTGTCCCAGCTGCCTAGAACGGAAATAATCACACAGAAACCATATTCATTAAAATACTGCGTGACCCATTAGCTCTAGCTTCTTATTGGCTAACCCTTACATCTTAATTTAACCCATATCCATTAATCTGTGCATCACCATGAGATCATGGCCTACCAGTAAAGTTTCAACACATCTACCTCCTGTGGCAGATCCATGGCATCTCTCTAACTCCACCCTTCTTCCTCCCAGCATTCAGCTCTGTTTTCCCTCCCTACTTAAGTTCTTCCCTATCAACAGACCAAGGCAGGTTTTTTTTATTTATTTATGGTGATGACAGCACATATAGGGAACTCTCACATCACCTCCCCTTTTCTGTTTAAATAAAAAAGGTTTTAACTTTAACGTAGCAAAATTACATATAACAAAACAGTTATCAAGCAAGAATTATAGTTACAATATTTATATCTACTTTATCTTTTATCATAACTAAGGAAAACTATAACTATCAATTCTTCAACTCAATCAAAGACTCCAGAAGGCTATAATATTATCTAAGTAAACAGGAAATGCATTGTAAGCAACTTCTAAAACTCTAGAATTGACAGAGACATCTCATTGCCTGGACAGTCACCCAAAGTTCTTCTGTAATGTTGTGGCATCCATCTTCAACCTATTGGATCATAGAATTTGGTAGACTTTTCCATGAAGCAGGAAATTTCAAAGACAGTTCTGCCTATATTGGCAGTTTGCCAGTCACTTTCTTCTGTGTCCTGCAGAATGTTTGGCAGACTCCTTCATGAAGCAGGAAACCCAAAGGACCATCTCACCTTTAGGCAAGTTCAGCAGTCATTTCTCTGTGGGTCCTGCATGTCCAGCTTTTACAGCATACCATGAAGCACTCTAGACAAGAGCAGTTTCTTCCCAAATGACTAGCAAACTCCATAAGGAGCCTCTTCGATGCCTATCTTTCTCTCTCTTAAAGTAGATTGGTGCTGCCAGGAGCAGATGTATCTCACTGTCATGAAAAGCCCCAAATTCATAAAACATTTTAAATGCCATATTCTGTAGTCTTTGAAAGGTTTGAAGAATACCTATCGATCCAAAATACATCTCCGTATATTTAGAAAAATCTAACTAACATGACGATAAGCTTGACTATTATAGATTATTATCTATTAATCTATATTTCTTAATTATACATTGCATTTTAAAGGAGCTGTACAAACACAATACCTTAATCAAGAGCAGAAATATAGATATAACAAAACTGACCTTAAATTTGTATCAATAAACCAAGATCCATACCAATGCAAATCTCTATAGCATATCCCCCTCTAAATGTAAACAAACTTTTAAAGACAATATTTGGGAATATTGGCATAGTTCTTTCCATTCTGCTTCCTGCTTTTTGTTGGGTGAAGTAATTTTGGGGGGTGTTCATGGCAACCATCAAACCACATCAATCTCGCTGTGCTCAACTGCTCAACATCTTGTCAAAGTTGGTTATGGCACTTGTATTATCACCGCAATGCTGTCTCTAAGTTAAACATCTTAAGCTTTTGAGAATTCCACTTGTCATTCAGTTGGTTTCCGCCATTCTAACCACACAGCCCCAGTGAGCCCAGTTATCCAAAATTCATATTATATGTGAAATTGACACAAGCTTTCCTATCATAGTACCTGACGTCCCCCAGTCAAGATAATCAGCTCAGAAGAGTGGGTTTGGGCCACACACGATCCATCCATCCTTCTTGTTTTTGGTTTGTTTTGTTTTGAGAAAGGTTGTCCAGGTTAGCCTCAAGCTCACTGTGCAGGCAGGGATGCCCTTGAACTTGTGAATCCCTTGCTTATATCCCCTGGGTGTGGGGATTACAGGCCTGAGCTGCCACACCCAGTTTAAGTGGTGCTGAGGTCAACTCGGGGTTTCGTGAATGTTAGGTGTCAAGGATTTAGTAGGAATGGCCCCCCTAGACTCACAGATATTGAATGCGTGGCCCACAGCGAGGGGCACTATGAAGAGGTGTGGTCTCGTTGGAGGAAGTGTGTGGCCGTGGGGGAGGGCTTTGAGATCTTCCATGCTCAAACTACACTCAGTGTGGGACACAGTCTCCTGCTGCCTTCAGATCAAGAATAGCTGCCATTCCCCATGAAGCAAGGGCTCCACATTACAAGGGAGGAGACGGGCAAAGCCAACATCTAGTTAATGACAGACTTTTCAACTCAGGTCTGCCCGGTGGCCAAGCTTCATCTCCATTCACGGGGACTAGAATATGTTCTTGTCACAAAAGCCAAACCTCCCTTTAACATATTTTCCGGAAAAATACTTGAAATCAAAATGGCTGGAACTGGAAACCCATCTCTTGGTTCCTTGGTTACGTAAGCCTCTGTCCTGAGATTTCCATAGGAGCTAACTGTGTAATGACTGACTCATTCCTTCCTGGAACTCCAAAAGAGGTTCAGGCTGCTCCTCTGCCAGAAACAGGCCTTGGGACAGACCCATTCCAGAAGAGATACAGCAAACATTTATCCGAGGCTGGAGAGATGGCTCGGCAGTTAAGAGCACTGGGCCGCTCTTCCAGAAGATCTGGGTTCAATCCCAAACACCCACATGGCAGCTCACAACTGTGTGTAACTCCCCTTCCAGAGGATCTGACACCCCCACACAGACACTCATACAGGCAAAACACCTATACCATAAAATAAAGATAATTTTAAAAAAGTGTATCAATGGCTGGGACTGTAACTCCATGGTACAGTGCCTGCCTCGAAGACCCTCTGGTTGATCCCCAGCACCGGGGAAAAAGAAAATGTCTATCTGAACACAAAGTGATAAAAGAAAGTCTCAAGGATCCTCTTCCAGGCCTTGGCAGACTGCCCGTTTCTGTGTCTACAGTGTTGCTTTGGCACCGCCATCATGGACTGTGTACTATTTATGGCGTCTGCCTGCTGTGGAGGCAACAGCAGGGCGGGATGGAAGGTGGAGACTGCTCCCCCGTTGTCTCTTTAAGGAAGTCTGTGACCTCGGCCAAGGACAGAGCCAAAAGAACTTGGGAGTCGCACACCAGTTTTCGGGCAGCTGCACGGGAAGCCCTTCCAAGCCCATCAGAGAACATTCTGGTCCTCCGCAATCAGCCTTATCCTGAGCTCCATCAGCAGGGCAGCTCATTTTCCGCCCCGCCGTCCCCATCCTGCTCTACCGCTCTTCATTTTTAAAAATCTCACTTTTGGCTTTCCAGATGCCCAGCCCAGACCATCGATACTGTCTCTATCCCCTCCCCCGCCCCCTCGCGGCGCCTGTATCCCCCCCCCTGCAACTCGCCCTGTTTCCACCAACTTCTACCGCGGGTTCGGCCGGCAGAGGCAGTAACTCAGCCAGGCTGATGATGGGAAGAAACCAAGATGGGGGTGTTGGTTTGCCTGGCTCCTGTTCCCCTGGCACACCATCTCCCTCTACTAAAGGCCACGTCAGGCCTCCTTCCTTCTACCGTGACCCATGTTCTCTCCAGGTTCTTCCAGAGGCTAATGGTTTCCTGCCGTTTCTAAAGTTCCTTCTAAAGGATCCGACTCTGCTTCCTAAACCTTGATCACACTTTGTACATGCTCACTGTATATAAATTGTTAATGGCAAGAAACTGCCCTGGATCCCACGGTTTGCACTTGCTGGGTGGGATCTCCCGTTCAGTTCTTTATTAGACCATCAGGTATTTTAGACAGGCAAAGAATCATAGTATCATAGAGTTAGGCAAATGCAACATAAACGAAAGCAACACACCTTAAAATAATATTCTACAACTACAGGCTCTCTCTCTCTGTGTCTCCCTGGATGTCCTAGAATTCAGTATACAGACCAGGCCGGCCTGAAGTCCTGGAACTCCACCAGCCTCTACCTGAGATTAGACCTTCTGTTTCTATGCATCTGCACATCAAAGAGAACTTGGAACTGTGTTTTCTTCCAGCCAGAGTTAAGCTGCTGTTTGAAAGGCTCTCAGCTATTTTGCTGGAAGGAATCAGAATACGATTATGAGATAACGTGGAGCATTTGGAAATTATCAGTTTAATTTTATTCACATCATAAAATAATTCATCTCTAATTTTTTTTCAAAGAATTGTTTCTATGTGTAGGAACATTTTCTTGCCTGTCCATTTGCATGTGTACCACATGTCTGCCTGGTGTCCACAGAGGCCAAAAGGAGGCTGCTGGACTCCCTGTCCCTGCAACTGGAGTTACTGACAGTTAGCAGCTGCCATGGGGGTGCTGGGCACTGAACCTGGGTCCTTTGCAGGAGCATTGCTGAGCCATCATCATTCCAGCCCTAGACTTTTCCTTCTTTCTTTTTGAGACGGTATCGCCATGTCTGGCTGTCATCCTTTCTTCTCGCTTCAGAAGCAGGCAGTTGCAGAGCGTAAGTGGTCCTCAGGGTCTACGGCCATGTGCCGGGCTGGACAGTGTCTCCCTCAGATGCAAAGTGACCGGAAAACCTCAATCAGAACTGGGTCTCGTCTTGCACACACCCCAACTCCTGTTCCGGGGTTCTCTGCTTCCTACCCATTATTGTCAGTGAGCCCAGAATGCCTGCGCCTGCCCCTCAAGTGCTGGGACCACAGGTCTGCGCCACCGTGTTCACCTTGTGTCGTGCTGGGGAGCCGACCCAGGGCTTCCTATTGGGCTAGGTGAGCCCTCTCTCCGTGGAGCTACGCCCCCGGTCTTGTTTGTACATCTCAACCTTCCATACGCTGTTCTGCTGCCATGGAGAGAGGAAGGATGCCAATTTCCCTCTCCAGATTACACCAGGCACCGCACTAAACGGGAGCCAGAGACAGATGGGCCGGGAAGCAGATGAGATGAAAAGCTGTGTTGCAGCCGCAGGAAGCCCCTGACATTGCTTCCCGGCAGCAGGCTCTGTTCTGGGAACCAGCGAGCTTCCAGGGCTGCCTAACATGACTGAGTTTGCCCAGAACCTGCCAGGGGAGGGCAGTAGCTCTCTGCTTCGGATCCTCGCCTCCCCAGCCCCAAATCCCATGGATTCTGCCTGAGCTCTGGAATGCCACCCGCTTCTGCCAATGCTCAAGCGTTGTCTCCTGTCAGGATACCCACCTGACCACTGACTGGGCTCCTTGCCAACATTCCTGTCCCATCCCATCCTACCTTCCTGTCAGCTGCCAGAGATATTATCAGTAAAATGTTTGAAAAATTCAATTCTAAAGATTAAAGTACTCCTTTTTCCTCCCTAAACCCAGAGATACAATCAGGCACAGAGAGTTTGGCCTAGGGTTCAAGGTGTTTTGTAATCTGCCCCCAGGTCCCTCCTGGCTCCTCTCATTACCGGCCCAGGCATGGTTCCGGTGTTGAATGAACCTGCCTACCCTGCCAAGATGCTGTAAATTGGCCAACTCCTCTCATTTGCATGGCCACCTTCTCCTCTCCGCTGTCACCTGGCCACTTCTGTTCGTCTTCAGACCTGACTGGAAATTGTGCTCAGCGGCTGGGGACGTAGCTCCGTAGTAGTGCTTGCCCTGGGCTGGGTTCAGTTTCCAGCACTGCACAACCCGGGTGGCACGTGTGTGTAATCCCTGTACTTGAGAGGTGGAGGAGAGAGGATCAATAGTTCAAGGTCATCCCCAGCTGCAGAAAGAGTTGAGGCAACTCTTGGCTATGCGAGGTGGGGGGACAGAAAAGAAAGGGAGGGAGGAGGGGAGAAAGAAGTCCATCTATGTTTCTCCAGCTGTTCAAACTTCTATTAAAATCCTTGACAAAGGAGCTCGAGGGATGACTTAGCAGTTAAGAGCACTGACTTCCAGAGGACCCAGGTTTGGTTCCCAGCACCCACGTGGTGGCTTACAACCACCTAGAACACCGGCTCTGGAGGATCAGACACCAACACCCTAATCGGGCCCCTGTGGGCACCGCATGCGTGTGGTGTACGGACACATCCAGGCAAAACAGCCACATGGCTGAAAATGAGGATCCTTTTAAAAATAAAATAAAACCCTTGACGGTGTGGCCTGATTCTGAAGGAGGAAATAAAGTCAGAATAAAAACAAAGAGGGAAACCACCTGCAGGAAACGGGTCCTTAAGTAACTGGCC
The DNA here is from genome assembly GCF_037038515.1 of Microtus pennsylvanicus. Lineage (NCBI taxonomy): Eukaryota > Metazoa > Chordata > Mammalia > Rodentia > Cricetidae > Microtus > Microtus pennsylvanicus. The sequence continues at coordinate 36,158,955 of NC_134598.1, forward strand.
AAACAGCTGCCTCCAATTATCCTCTTTTAGAGAAAGGCACGCGTGCCGACTTCGGGTCTTTGACTGCTTAGGAAAACACTCTTGGCCGCAGAAAAGGAATTTCTAGTTTTTTAGCCTCTTCACCCGGAACCCCAAGGCCCATCAACGGTGGAGTGGCTAATGTAGCGCAGAAATGCCTGCCAATGTTCCGAGAACCCCTGTGCGGTTGCTCGAACTTGTGTCTTCTCCGCTGAGCCCAAGGCTAACACATTCTTCTCATGCTCTTGTTGCTTCTGGCGTCATTTTGAGCTGTTCCCTGTCACAATGCTGTGGTCACAGAGATGGAGGAAAAAGGAAATTGAGAAAGCGAGGCCCACAGTTGATACGCCACTCCGGACTTCTCATTTCTTTCTGCTTCCTTCGCCTGGTTCTTACTTTTTTTTTTTCCATTAAAAAATATACTAGTGCCGGGCGGTGGTGGCGCACGCCTTTAATCCCAGCACTAGGGAGGCAGAGGCAGGCGGATCTCTGTGAGTTCGAGGCCAGCCTGGTCTACAAGAGCTAGTTCCAGGACAGGAACCAAAAGCTACAGAGAAACCCTGTCTCGAAAAATCAAAAAAAAAAAAAAAAAAATATATATATATATATATATATACTAGTGCGGGAGGCAGAGGCAGGCGGATCTCTGTGAGTTCGAGACCAGCCTGGTCTACAAGAGCTAGTTCCAGGACAGGCTCCAAAACCACAGAGAAACCCTGTCTCGAAAAAACAACAACAAAAAAATACTAGCCGGGCGGTGGTGGCGCACGCCTTTAATCCCAGCACTCGGGAGGCAGAGGCAGGCGGATCTCTGTGAGTTCGAGGCCAGCCTGGTCTACAAGAGCTAGTTCCAGGACAGGCTCCAAAACCACAGAGAAACCCTGTCTCGAAAAACCAAAAAAAAAAAAAAATACTAGTGGCCGGGCGGTGGTGGCGCACGCCTTTAATCCCAGCACTCGGGAGGCAGAGGCAGGTGGATCTCTGTGAGTTCGAGGCCAGCCTGGTCTACAAGAGCTAGTTCCAGGACAGGCTCCAAAGCTACAGAGAAACCCTGTCTCGAAAAAACTAAATATATATGTATATATATACTAGTTTATATTTGTTCATGCATATACACATGTACATGCCACAGCATGAGTGTGGAACTCAGTTGACAACTTTTGGGGGTTGGCTCTCCCCTTCCACCCTTACATGGGTTCCCACGATCAAACTCAGGCCGTCAGACTTATCCAGCAAGTACTGTTATCCGCTGAGGCGTCTCGCCCACCCACCATCTGGTTCTTCGGTGAACAGAGGCAACCCCAGAGGAGACGGCACCATAGAGTCCAGCTGGGCTTCCAGAGACTCTTCTGAAAGGAGAGAATTCCTTCTGTAGGGGATTTGGGGACGAGCCAATTCAGGAGCCATTTGGGGAAAGGGAGACTATAGAAGAGACAGGACTGACCAGAATAAACCAGACTGAGACATCTACCTTAGGACACAGACCATCGCAGCAAAGGCTCTGAAGAGAAAGGAGCGTGGGGGAAATGCTATGGAAATAAAATCATTTAGATACTCTTACTTGCAGGACAATTGATCAGGAAGGGTCCGAGCATGGAGCAAGGGGAACAAGAGAGAAAGAGGGGGCACACCCCAGTAGGCGGGCTGATACAAGTTCCTGCAGCAGGGAACTCCTTTCCAGGGAGGGAACAGCATGTTTGCAGGCTGAAAGCACAGCTAGCTTGACGGGTTACAGGAACAGCCTTGATCTGCAGGAGAGCAGAGCCACTGGCTGTCAGGAAGAAGTCAGGGCTGGTCGCAGGCTCTGGAAGCCAGGGAGAGGTTTCAGTTTTCACTCCCAGGAATTTGAAAGACAGAAAGAAGTCTGAAGTTTCCAAAGCTAAGGTTGGCTGGTGAGTAAAGAAGAGACTCAGGGACAGGAGTAGCAAGGGGAAGAGAGGGAGCTGTGCTCCAGGCAAGACACACCCACACCCAGGTCCCTAAGGTCGAAGTTTGCAGCTGGCGGCAATTTTGACCCTCAGGGCGCCACTAGGACGTCTGTCTCTGTCACTAGGAAGTCTGTCCACTACTTCTTGCTGTTTGTTATCTGTGTGGAAGGAATACAGGTGATCAAACTGACTAGCGAGACCAGACACATTGGCTTCTGAGCATCCTCCCATACAGGAATAGCGTGTTCGGGACACAGTAGGCCCGAAGCGGAGGAGATGCCCGAGTCCTGAGCCGTGGGCAAGTGTTTCTGAGCTAGGAAAGAAGTGATCACAGGATGAGACACTGCTAGTGGTGGGGAGCAAACATGACTCATCACATGACATTCAACTACTCATGTCGTTAGCATGGCTGTGGAGCGTGTTGTGCCGTGGAACCCAGGAGGAGGGCAGGTTTTGCAGAGTTGTGGGTTTCGGGGATGAAAGGCGAGACTTTGGTTTGGGAGCAAATGCCTTTACCCACTGAGCCACGTGACTGGCTGGGAAAATCCTTTTGTCAAGTTTTATTTTTATCTATGTCTGTGTGTATCTGTATGCCACGCGTGTTCAGATACCCTCAAAGGCTAGAAGTGGGCACTGGATCCACGGGAGCTGGAGTTTGGGTGGTTATGAACCACCAGCAGCAAGCCCTCTTAACTGCTGAGCCATCTCTCCAGCACAAGATGATGAAATGAGCAGAAAAACTTAAAATTGAGAGTGACCATGCATCACTGCCTCGCTATTCTTTGTCCTGGAATTATGAGGTATATGTCACCAACCTGGAGAAGATCATTACTTCTCATAAACAGTTGATAAAGTAATTACACCACACTTTTGTGGTGTCTCCTGCTTGCAGTCCCGGTGCGGGGGAGACAGAGGCAGGAGCATCCCTGGGGCTTGTTGGCTAGTCAGCCTAAATGACTTAGCAAACTCCAGGCCAGTGATAGGCCCTGTCTCAAAAAAAACAAAACAAAACAAAACAAAACACTTGACATCGTCCTCTGGCCTCCACACACAAGCTTACACATGTTCACAAACACACATACACACGTGTAAACGTGCATTTGCACAGAAATCTACATAAACAACACAGTCCCTGTGTCCTCTGTGGACAAAGGCAGGACGGGAAAATGAATCTTTGAAATGTAGTAGGCCTTTCTTTTTTATGTCAAGAGTTTCAAAATCAGAGAGCAGCTCCATCACACAGTGGCAGGTGTTCCCTGATTCCCAAGGCACGCTGGCTCAGAGTGGGCGGATCCCTGTAGTAGGAGGCAGAGATTTGAGGCTGTAGTCCAGACCTGCCTTGGCCAGGAGCCCACGCTCCGCCCAGTGTTAGAAGATTTGTCCTCCAGCCTCACCTGCTGTGTCTTGAGGTGTGGCTCGCTCCTTAGGTTACCCCAACCCTAACGTGAACGGCTCTGCAGTCTTCTACATACATAGGCCAAAACCCACACCATATTAGGGCTGGAAGGTGGAACTCCGGGATTGAACATGTATGAAGTCCTGTGTTAGATCCCCAGCAGCAAAAGCAAACAAAGGAACAAAGAAAAAGCCATTTCCCCCTGTAAAGCACGCGGCTCCGTGGCGCTAAGGACGCTCACACGGCTCTGTAGCCACCGCGGAACACCACTTTGCAAAGCTGAGACCGTACTTCCTCGTTCCTCTCTTCCCTCAGCCCACGTCCCCTTGGTTTACTCTCCGTCTCTATGGATTTGGTTCCTCTAGTTACCTCACATAAGAAAAATTGTACCAGGCTTTTACTCTTGGGCCCACCAACCAGCTCCTAAGTCGTGACACGAAGACTTAATACTAGTTTTGAATGTCCAGCCTTATCTTACGCTTGCTTCTTGCTAGCTCTTGTAACATAACCTGTTTCTTTTCATCTACATTTTGCCTCGGGGCTTTCTACTTTCTTTTCTTTCTGTACATCTTACTTTGACTGCCTCTCACGTCTGGCTGGCTGCCTGCCTTCTGGCCCCAGGCGTGTCCATCCCTCTCTTTCTCCCTCATCCTCCTTTTCTTCTTCTTCCTCTCTAGATTCTGCCTCCTGTTTATTCTCTCTGCCTGCAGCCCTGCCTACCCCTCTCCTAGCTATGGGCCCGCTGGTCAACTCTTTATTAGACCAATCAGGTGCCTTAGGCAGGCAAGGCGAACCAAATGCAACTTTACAAGGTTAAACAAATATAGCAGGTCTTTTACATATTTATCATGTTAGTCCACAGCAGGAGATAGACACTTTATGGCCTTCTGTGACTGGCTCATTGCCCTTATCAGCATGTCCCCTGGGTTGGCATATGTTATATGTTGTAGCCTCTGTCAGATCTGTCTTCCTTTTAAAGGCTGTATAATACTCTCTTGTATGATATACCACACTTGCTTGTTCATGGTTTGTTGTTGTTCATACAACAATAGGTCGTAGCTGGGTTTTTTTTTTGAATATTGCAAGTAATATCGCTACAGACAGGGTGAAAATGGAATGGCTGTATTTTATCAGAGGTTCCCTTAGAGACACGGAAGCCTTTACTGTAGATTTCAGATCCCAGTCTTAGGAGCTGCGGCCATGTTAGGGGAGACAGAGTTTGTGAGCCCCACTCTGCCACACATCAGCCGCCAGCCGTGGAAGGAGACTTCACTCTCCAGCTGCACAGGGTTCTGGGAACCCCAAAGTAACAAACACAGAATGGCTGGGAAGGCAAAGCCAGAGGGAAGCAGAAATAACAGCTGGGAAGTTGCTCGAGTCTTCTTCCCAGCTCCTGGCAGGAGGAGGTTAGCCTAGGTTACACAGTGAATGTCAAGCCAGCCTGGGTTGAGACCCCACATCACAAAGGACAAACAAGGGGCTGGAGAGCAGCCCCAGTGCTTCAAAGTCTGTGTCCAGTGGCTCACAACCACCTCTAAGCCCTGCTCCAGGGGATCCAGCACCTGAGGGCTTCGCAGGCCTGTACCCACACAGAAATACATAATTAAAAATAAATACCTTTTTTTTTTTTTTTTGGTTTTTTGAGACAGAGTTTCTCTGTAGATTTGGAGCCTGTCATGGAACTCGCGCTGTAGACCAGGCTGGCCTTAAACTCACAGGGAACTAAATATCTTTTTAAAAAGCTCAAAGCCAAGTAGTGGTGACACATACATCCAATCCCAGCACTCAGGAGGCAGAGGCAGGTGCATCCCTGTGAGTTCGAGGCAAGCCTGGTCTATAGAGTGAGTTTCAGGACAGGCTCCGAAGCTACAGAGAAACACTCTCTTGAAAAACAAAACAAAACAAACAAAAAAGCTCAAAAAACAAAAAAGTCCAGTCTGTTCCCAAATAGTGTTGTGTATCAGACTTTCCTGGGGAGATGTTCCACGTCTGCTCACCCCAAAAGGGAGCCCACAACAGACCAGGTCGGGTCTCATGGTCTCTGCAGGCTGACTCCGCTACATCTGAGAGTCTTTGTGGCTTGACTCTTCTGTCTGAGACAGACTCTCAGCTTTTATTGTTTCCTGTGCGGGGGTTAGGGTAGGGAGGGGGAACCCGAGGATCTGGTCAGTTTCAGGGACGTTCTGTAGCTCCGTTGAGTTGTTTCTCTTCCTGCTCTGGGAGCTTCCCTGCAGGGTGTTTCATTCTCTAGGAAACTGTGGCACACCAAATAGGTGACATTTAATCGTCTCCATCAGCCTTTCTCCTTAACATTCCTTTGTTTGTTTTTGAGATAAGACTCTCAAGTAGCCTGCTGGTTCAGCAAGGGTCATTCCTGGACACTCGGGTGAGTTCAAGGCCAGCCTGGGTTACCAGAGACTGAAAAGTTTCTGTACCCTGATAAACCTCTAATCCGAATCAGACCAAATCAAACCGGATTAGAAAAAGCCCAGGTTTAATGGATACCAATGCTCCCAGATGGTTTTCCAGTCCCCCAGAGAGGAGCAGAAAGATGGGACCGGGGAGGAAGACCAGAAAAACCACGTGTTTGTTCTCTGGTGGGGGCAGTTTAAATATTCTGTGGGAGTGATCTTGAGCATCTCTGGAGAGGGGTCATCATTTGGTGGGCTTTCTTGGGGGTGGAGTCTGGACTGAGGCAACTCCCAGGGGAGAGGGCTTGAGTTGGACCTTCCACCTGAACGAGGGGCTGTGGTGTCGGCTTAACCCAAACATTCCAGACTCTTTGGGTGTAGGGGTACCAGGGGCTGGGATGACAGAGACCTTGCTTTAAACATTAACAACAAAACCAAGAAGATGTGTCAAGGTAGCTCGCTGGCAAAGATGGCTCAGTGGGTAAAGGGCTCAGTGTGCAAGCACGAAGACTTGAGTTCAAACCCCAGCTCACATCTAAAAACAAAAGAGAAAGCCAGGTCCAGCCGCATATGCCTGTACTCCTGACACAAGCAGAGACAGTGGCCAGTGTAGATGAATCGATGAATTTAGAAACAAGGTAGTGAACAACTGAGGATGACCTTTGACCTCCACTTGTGTACGTGTGTGTGTTTGTGTGTGTGTGTGTGCACGCACTTGCATGCGTGTGTGTACATACACACCTTTCAAATTACATCAAGTTATTCCTAATGAGAATTGTGGCATTTGTAAAATCGGGGGGGAAATCTGCTTTTTCCTCCAGGGAAGTCATGAAGCAGACACACAGCCCCCTTTCACAGGAACAAAAAATTTGTCATATTTTAGATGCGACATCTTGGCTTCTTCGCTCGTGAGATGCGGTCGCAGTGCCTGGCTGTCTTTACCCAGGCTCTGAGAGTGGGTGCCATGTTTCCCAGGGGACCTAAATCGCAGCCACCCTGGAAGGGAGAGCCCCTCGGCGTCCTTGTGTTTGCTGTCTGCCAGTCACAGGCTAATGATCTGGCTTTACCACCAGACCTTCCGTTGCAGGGGAGATACCGCAGTTCTCACTTCATGAGAACGTGGAGGCTCAGAGAAGTTCAGAAACCTGCTGAGTGTCACACAGCCAGGGAGGCTCAGAAGCAGGATTCGAATGAGGTCTGTGGGATAACACAGTCCGGCTCCCGCCTTGTTAGCCAGCCTGCCTGGAATTCAGTTCCCAAGGAAGGCATGGTTCACCAATCCCAACAGCAATCATTCGTCTCGGGGGACCCTTGGATGCTTTCCTGAGAAACAGGAAGTCTTCCTTTTCACCAAAAACAGGGACCATAAAGGCAGCCAGGGCTTGCTCTGGCATGTTCTTGTCTGGCACACTTAGTTCACTGAAGATCATCCTGTCAATAGGTGACCCTGCTCTGGTGCCTTCAAAAGGCAATGTGGAATTCATATCCAACTTCGGTGACAATAATTCTTTTTATTTATTTATTTGTTTGTTTTTCGAGACAGGGTTTCTCTGTGGCTTTGGAGCCTGTCCTGTAACTAGCTCTTGTAGACCAGGCTGGCCTCGAACTCACAGAGATCCTCCTGCCTCTGCCTCCCAAGTGCTGGGATTAAAGGCATGCGCCACCACCACCCGGTTTAGTGACAATAATTCTAACATTAGTCAAATTAGATTGAGGGAAATAACTTTAATATAACTTTTAATTCCAGAGCAAAGCTCAAACCACCAGAGAGCTCAATGGATCACAATGTCTCGTTAATGAGTAATGGATGACCGAGGTTCTGTAAGAGACTGCTGATGTTGCTTCTCTTAGGCACAGGGCCAGCTGTGTGGCGTGTGTGGGGAGGGGTGCAGCTGAGTGAGATGCAGGCCCAGCTTCCAGGCTTTCTTAGCCAGCTTCTGCCCTGTGTGAGGGACCCCAGGAGCCTTTCTGTGGGAACATTCACAGTGCTGCCCAAATGCCACGCTAGACGGAGAACAGAATATTCTATGCACTTGTAGGACTCTGGCTTCCCTGTGACTTGACTTGGTGAAAAGCAGCGTGTGTGCATGCGTGTGTGTGTGTGTGTGTGTGTGTGTGTGTGTATGAGTGTGTCTGTGTGTGAGTGTATCTCTGTGTATGAGTGTGTCTCTGTGTGTGTCTGAGTATGTCTGTGTGTATGAGTGTGTCTGTATGTGTGTATGAGTGTGTCTGTGTGTATGAGTGTGTATGAGTGTGTCTGTGTGTGAGTGTATCTCTGTGTATGAGTGTGTCTCTGTGTGTGTCTGAGTGTGTCTGTATGTTTGTATGAGTGTGTCTGTGTGTGTATGAGTGTGTGTGTGTGTGTGTGTATGAGTGTGTGTGTGTGTCCTTCTGGTTGGCCTGCTGCAGGAGGGGGAGTGGAGGGAGAAGGCTGGGCAGAAACAGACACCCTTGCTGTACTCCGGGTAAGAGGTAAGGCAACTAGAGAGAAGCTGGTAGTGATGTTTTGTCTTCTTGAGTCAGAGCCTCACTAATTAGCTTAGGGTAGATTTGAATTTGGGGTCTAAAGCATGAATAATAAAGACCCAGAAAAAGATATTGGGGTCCAACCTGAAGCTCAAAAAAGCAAAAGCAGCCAGTCACTAGAGAGCTCTTGCCCCCTTTGAAATCTTCAGACTGAAAGAGTGAGTTCATCCTGACTTACAGTCCTCTCTAGTGTTGGGATTACTGGCATGCACCACCACTGCCCAGCCTCTATAGCTAACTAGTGTGGCTGCTGGGACTAAAGGCATGTGCACCACTGCCTGGCCTGTGTGGCTGACTAGTGTGGCTGCTTTGCACTGACCTTCAGGCAAGCTTTATTAAAACACAGAGAATATACCACTATAGGGGTCCAAATTCAACTATCTTCAGAATGCTGGGACTGTATTTCCACTTTCTAAATCTGCTTCTTTTAAAGCTTAAACATGAAAATTGACAATGTCCGACCTTTAGAAGTATACAGCTGCCGGGCGATGGTGGCGCACGCCTTTAATCCCAGCACTTGGGAGGCAGAGGCAGGCGGATCTCTGTGAGTTCGAGACCAGCCTGGTCTACAGAGCTAGTTCCAGGACAGGCTCCAAAGCCACAGAGAAACCCTGTCTCGAAAAACCAAAAAAAAAAAAAAAAAAAAAAGAAGAAGAAGAAGTATACAGCTCAGTGAAGTGCACCAGGCTTTGGGGTAAACACCTTTATCTGCTGAATCATCTTGCTGACCCAAGAGAGATACGGTTATTTTAAAACACTCTTCTATGAGGCTAGAGAAGTAACTCAGTAGTTAGAAGTACTTGTTGCTCTTGTAGAGGACCCGAGTTCGGTTCCCAACACCCCTCCGTGACACACATCAACCTGTAACTCCAGTTCCGGGGTGTATTGGTTCCTGTTCTGTTGCTGTGATAAAACACGTGACTCAGGCAACTTGTAGGAGAGATTTATTCAGGCTTACGGTTCCAGAGGGAATGGGGGCAGCTGGCAGGCACAATGATTGGAGAAGCAAGCTGAGAGCTCACATCTTAAACTGCAAGAGGCAGAGAGAGCAGACTCAAAAGGCCAAAAATCTTGAACCTTTCAAAACCCATCCCCAGTGACACACTTCCTCCAGGATGGCCACGTCTCCTCCAGCATGGCCACACCTCCTCCAGCAAAGCCACTTCCCCTCCAGCATGGCCACACCTCCTCCAGCAAGGCCACACCTCCTAATACCTCCCCAAAAGGTATCACCAACTGGAAACCAAGAGTTCAAATACTGAAGAGTATGGGGGCTGGTGTTCTCTCTCTCTCTCTCTCTCTCTCTCTCTCTCTCTCTCTCTCTGTCTCTCTCTCTCTCTCTGTCTCTCTGTCTCTCTGTCTCTCTCTCTCTCTGTCTGTCTCTCTGTCTCTCTCTCTCTGTCTCTCTCTCTCTGTCTCTCTCTCTCTCTCTCTCTCTCTCTCTCTCTCTCTCTCTCTCTCTCTCTGTGTCTCTTCTGAGCCAGGGTTTCTCTGTAGCTATGAAGCCTGTCCTGGAACTCGCTCTGTAGACCAGGCTGGTCTCGAACTCACAGAGATTCGCCTGCCTCTGCCTCCCTAGTGCTGGTGCTGGTGTGTACCACCACCGCCTGGCTGGGGATCATCTCTTATTCAAACCACCATACAGGTGATCCAATGCTCTCTTCTGACTTTCGTGGGCACCCACACATATAAAATAAAATAACACGGCAAAACACACATACACATAAAATAAATCTAAACATTAAAAATAAAATAAAATGTGACTTTTAAGCAGAGCAGAATCATGGGCGAGTTGGGTGTGGGGCACGAGAAGGGTAAGGGTGACCGCAGGGACCTGGGCCTAAGCAGCTGGAAGATGAGAGCTTCCCTTTTCCTAGGTGGGGAGGACAGTGGAGAGAGTGGGTCTGAGGGAGAGACAATGCTTTTGGACACTTTAAGTTTGAGGTGTTCACTAGACACTTCAGTGGAGAGGCACGGTGACAGTTGGACACACGAGGCTGATTCCCAGACAAGGTCAGGGCAGTCCTTGCTGGAGAGATGGCATCTAAAGCTTGAAGGCTAGGTGACTTGAGGACCGTGCCTCAGGGAGTTTCCCGTCAACTGCCAAGGACGCTGATGAGCACCCTGGGCACGACAGGGCAAAGGCTGGTCCCCTGCGAGCCCGTCTTTCCAAGGAGGAGAAGATGCCAAATCTGTGGCTGAGAATTAATTGTGTTGGGGTGGAATGGCCGTGCCCTAGCTTTTGACACCCTTTAAACAAGTCATTTGTAATTAAATTAAATTAAAAGTCCTTCAGGGAGGAGGGGTTCTCGTGCCTAAGGCTTAGAGCAGCGGTTGTCAACCTTCCTAAAGCACCCTCTAACACAGTTCCTCATCTAGAGACCCCCAGCCATAAAGGTATTTCGCTGCTGCTTCATAACTGCAATTCTGCTACTGTTATGAATCATAATATCGATATCCGATATGCAGGATATCCGATATGCGACCCCTGTGGAAAGGTCGTCAGACCCCCAAAGGGGTCAAGACCCACAGGTTGTGAACCTCCGGGTTAGCGACTGGTTAGGCCACTGTTCTAGTCAGTGGTTCAGAATGGAAGCTCAGAAGCTGAGGGGTCCGGATTTAAGCATAGAGCCATGCGATCTTGACTGAGTAACCACAAAACAGGAAGAGTAATAGTGGTCTCAGTGCCACAGGGGACAGTCAGAGAAGACACAAGGAAAAGGCTTTGTAAGGTGCCCGTCTCATCTTAAGTATCCAAGGAATGATAACGCTTACATATACCAACAAACAAGAGGATGATACAGGTCACATGACTGTCTGCTACTTTTCTGACCTCATTTTAAAAAGCAGAAAAGCCATTGTTTTAGTTAGCCGTATGCTTCAAATACTTTTTTTTTTTTTAAAAAAGGCCAGGATACAATTGAGAGAGAGAGAGAGAGAGAGAGAGAGAGGCAGGCATTGAACAAAGGAGCCCAGATCCTGAGGGAGAGAACTCTGCTTTGAAAGAGCGGAGCTGGCTCCTAACGTCACTGTTTTAACAGACGCCAAGCACCTGCATGAGGTTAAATCTGGAGCTCTGTTTTTCCTCTGTGCAGTATGTTAAAACAAAAACAAAACAAAAAACTTTGGTCCAGCTTTTTGTTTGCCTTCTGTGTTTAAGCGAACAGCCACCCAGTGCTTTCTGGAGCGCTGCAATCCTTTCATGGTCCAGGAAAAAGCAGGTCGCTGACCCAAGCCCAGCCCACACCTGCTACACAGCTGGTGACCAGATGAGCTCACCAAGTCTCCTCAGGCTGGAAGCGCCTTAAAAACCTGAGCTAGCTCTCGAGGCCCCTAAACAGAGCAAGGCAGAGGGCGGGGTGAGGGAGGAGGCTGAGACTTAATATACTTCAGTTAAATGAAGATAAAGCAAAACATTGCAGGGGCCCAGGGCAATCCTGTGGGGCTCTGTGAGGGCCTGAGGCTAAAATCTCACTCCCAGTCTGGGGTCTGCAGCCTGGAAAAGCAACTTGGCACCCTGTAAGCACAGCCTTAAAGTTCCACATGTTCACTGCAATCGTATTTACCGTCTTTTTAAGAAAAGAAACAGCTTGGCAGGCAAGATGGCACCTGCCTATAATCTGGGCACTCAGGAGGCTGAAGCAGGAGGATTGTTAGGTTGGCTCCAGCTGGCTACAAAGAGCCTGTCTCAAAAGACCTCAAACCAAGAGGCTGGGGAGATGACCGTGGGAAAGTGCTGCCCAGGTTGTCAGCCTGAGTAGAGCAGGGTCGGGGGAGCTTGCAAGCCCAGCACCCCCGTTCTGAGATGGGAGGCAGACTCTGGAGAATCTCTGGCACTGCAGGCAATTAGCCTGGCGTATGCCGCAGGAAGCAAGAGACCCTACTCCAAAACAAGGTGAATGGCTGGGCAGGCGCCTGCACCTATGGGGGAGCATGCTCATACAAACACATTCCGCACGATCAGGCAGTCAGAAATCAAGACATTTACTAAATACATCGGCAAAGGCATCGGGTAGGTGGGTTCCAGCAAAGCAAGGACAATTCTGTTACAGGTTTCAGATTTCAGACGCTAGCTGGTGACATTCTGTGGATAGATGGAAGCTATGTGCACAAGTACCTGCAAACATATGTTCTCCTCCTCACACACACAGGGTAAAGAAGACTAAGTGCTGGGCGGTGGTGGCGCACACCGCACACCTTTAGTGCCAGCACTCAGGCAGGTGGATCTCTGTGAGTTTAAGGCCAGCCTGGTCTACAGAGCGAGTTCCAGGATGCTAGGGCTGTTACACAGAGAATCTTTGTCTCGGAAAAACAAAAGACAAAAACAACAACAAGAAAGACTAAGCATAGTAGTGCTTGACTCGGGGCAGAAACCCAATGATCCTTACTCTGTCTTAATAAACACACACACACACACACACACACACACACACACACACACACACCCCGTATTTAAACAAAACAAAAGAGAGTGATGGGATGGCCAATGTACCTACTACTCATTGCCAGATAAGGTTTTTTTTTTAATTTAGTATACAATATTCTGTCTGTGTGCATGTCTGCAGGCCAGAAGAGGGTACCAGACCTCTTTACAGATGGTTGTGAGCCACCATGTGGTTGCCGGGAATTGAACTCAGGACCTTTGGAAGAGCAGGCAATGCTCTTAACCACTGAGCCATCTCTCCAGCCCCCCAGATAAGGTTTTGATGACGGTAGAAGTCAGGTGACTAGCTGAGTGAGTGGCTTACAAGGCTGAGAGCCAAAACCAAACCAAAAAAAAAAAAAAAAAACAAAGCAAAACTCAGGCACCAGACATTTTAGCAAGTTCCAGGACAGTCCAGGCTAAAGACAAGACCTTTCCTCGAAAAATAAAAAGGGGAAAACAAACAAACAAAACAGGGCGGGAGACACGGCTCGTTGTGTAATAAAGGCGCTTGCCACCAAGCCTCATGACCTCAGTTTGATCCCCGAAACCCAGATAACGGAGAGAACTTGAATCCTGAATTGCCCTCTGATCTCCTCCACACGTGCATCATGACACACGTGCGCGCCCCACGAGATTCTAAAAAGTCAAAGAAAACAAACAAAAACAGGTCACTGTGATAGCACCCGAAAGCAAGCCGCACCTCCGCCAGCGCCCACAACCCAATCCGACCCCTCCGCCCACGCGCTAATTCTCCAGCTCGCCCGCCGCTTTCTCGCCCTGGCCGGCAGGGGGCGCGCGTGCTCCGCTCGCCCTCCCCTCCCGCACGCCCTGACCTCTCCCGGCGAGCCGGGGACTGCGCGCACCGAGCGAGGAGGAGGAGGGACGGTCGCCAAAGGAGGCGCGACCGAGGGTGTGTCAGGTACTGCCCGGCCTTGCAGCCCTCCGCGCTGCGGGGACAGACGCCCACCCGGGAGCGGCCCTCCGTGGGCTTCCGAGGAGTCGGTGGCGGGATGGGGCGCAGAGGCCACCAACGGGCCGCCCCGCCCGGTCCGGTGAACCAGCCGCGGGTTCGCGAGGGCGTTGGTGGCCCGACCCCCGCCCCTCAGGCCGTCGCGACCTCCGGGGGAGGGAGTGTGAGCCGGGAAGGGCAGTCCCGGCGGCCAGGGCAGCCCCAGGACCGAACCTGCAGCGGACCGAGAAGAGTCGAGCCCTTGGGATGGGGAAGGGGAGGTCTTCTAGGGATAGAATTCCTCCGCGGAGGACTGGTAGCTAAAGTGGCCGTCACTTTGGTTTCTTCTCATCTACCGTGAGGGAGCTGGGAATGTCCCTGATCGCCTTCTGTAGGGCACCCCAGGACGCCCCCTGACCTCCACATGATCTCATTCCTTAACTAGTTTTCTTTAACATAGTCACTTTATATACACAGTTGGAGACATCAACCAGTTACTGTTTGCGTGGCCAGTTTTTATGTTAACTCGACACAGGCGAGAGTCATCTGAGAAGAGGGAAACCGCTACTGAGAACATGCCTCCCACAAGAAGGGCCCAGAGGGCATTTTCTTGGTTAGTGATTGATGTGGTAGGGCCCATAGGCATTTGGTTGGTATCATCGCCCCTGGGCAGGTAGGTGGTCCTGGGGTGTAGAAAGCCGACTGAGCTAGTCAAGGGGAGCACGCCAGTAATCTGAAATTCTCTATGGCGTCTGCTGCATTTCACGCTGTCGGGTTTCTGTCGTGAGTTTTTGCCTTGCTTTCCTTTAGTGATGGTGTGTGACCTGAGATCTGTAGGATGGACTAACCCTTTCTTCCCCGAGGTTATGCTATTTTATCAGAGCCATAGAAGTCCTAGCTAAGGCGCTGTCTCAATCGCGTTGAGGCGTTTGGTTCAATAGTGATCAGTGAATTTGCACTGTGTTCTACATCTCTGGGACCCTCTTACCAGCAAGTCTTCAGTCCCCTTGACCGACACCGCTTCTGGTTTCCTGATCCCTCCAACTCCGCATTCAGTGCCTTCTGTGTTTCTAAGATCCTGACCGCTTTGAGTAGAGAGTAGAATCACAGATTACAGTCTTTTGGTGACTGGCTTATTTCACGTAACAACAGAATGTCTGCAGGTTTAATCTATATTGTGTGACAAGATTTCCTTCCCTTTTTAGTCTAAATAACAACAGCCCATTCTAGGTTCAAACCACACTGTGTTTGTCCTTTCAATACAGTAAGGTTTTCTTTAGGGCAGTGTTGGGGATCTTATTCAGGGCTTTGCATAGTGATCTACTACTGAGCTACAGCCTCAACCAGTGCATTTACATTTTAACAGTACCTTTTATTAATTCTTTAGTAATTTTATACATGTATAGAATACATCTCGAACATATTCACTGCCAGCCCCCGGTCCCTCCAGGTGCCCAGAGCACATCTCCCATCCACTTCCTCTGGTCTGTCTCCCCGGGTTTGACCTTGTCCGGGTCACCGTCACTTCTGTGAGTCCTCAAGGGCAGTAACAGTCACCAGGTCACATCCAGAAGACAGCGTTCTCTGCTCCTTCCATCCGCACCCTGCCTCTTAATAGTCTTTCTTACCTCTCTTCAGTGATGCTCCCTGAGCCTCGGCGTGCAAGCGTTCGTGCGTGTGTGTGTGTGTGTGTGTGTGTGTGTGTGTATACGTGCGTGAGGTGAGAGACTGACTGAGGGCTGGAACTCAGCACTTTAACCAGTTAAGAGTCTGTGTTAACTGATGACCACTGCAGAGAGAAGCTCCGGCCAAGGTTGAGGGCAGCGCCAATCTATGGAACTAGTGTGTTCGTTGGCTGATTGTGGCCTACTACACATACAGAAAACTATGTTCGCTTTAATACAGACATAGCGCAGCTTGCTAGCAGCACACACTGAATGTACTAGGCAGTCAGCAGCCATGTTTGTGGAACAGCGCTGCCCGTCCCCCTGAACTTCCATACCAAGGGCAACCGCCTCTCCATTAGAAGTAGTACTTCCTCCTTGTCCCTGCTACACAAATAGAGTTATCACAGGGCTACACCCCTAACCTACCACCTTCTCTGATTTCTAACAGTATAGTGTGTGTGTGTGTGTGTGTGTGTGTGTGTGTGTGTGTAGCACAAGGTCACAGGATAGCCTCAGGTGACGACACTCAGGCACCTGCTCTCATGGACCTTGCCACTATACCTGGCTATCTCGGTCTTTCTATTGCCAGAGTTACAGGTGTACATTACTGTGCCTTTTTCTCAATTTTAATTTTTATTTATGTGTATGTGTGTGCCTGCTTGTCTACATGTGTGCCCTGTGCTTTCAGAAGCCCAAGGAGGCCAGCAGCGGGTGTCCCATCCCCTGGAACTGGGGTTACGGGTGGTTGTGAGCACGATACGGGTGTTGGGAAGTGAACCCACTGCTTCTGCAAGAACCCCAAGTGCTGTGCCTCTGAGCCCCTTCTCTAGCGCCTCTTTTCCATTTGCTCATGCGCTGACCCAGCTGAGCCTCCCCACAGCCCTGCTGTACCGTTTGAAGCTTAACTTTGGGCTTGTTCTAGGTACTGTTCTCAAAATCACACACATGCATACGTACACACACACACACACACACACACACACACACACGAATCAGACGTGGCTCCCTCTCTGACACTTATAAACAGTTTTGCACGTCCTCGCCCTGGAATGGCACGGATGAGCTGCTTCGCAACTTTACTGAACCGCCGAATGAAGCATGTGGTCTTCCCTTCTGTGTGCTAAGTCCCAAGCCTCCGGAGCCCCATGCGAAGCTTCTCACAGTCTGGTTCAAGTTGCTAAGGATGCAGTGTCTCCACCGACGGGATGACTCTGCACTCAAGCCTCTGTTTATCGGCACCGTGAGCTCAGATAAACAAGGCATGACCTCAGCCCTTGAACATACAGTCCACTGCAGAAAATGCAGTGTCATGCGGGCCGTGCGGTCAGGAAGGTGGAGGGGCAGCCGCAGCCTGGGGAGAAGGGCAGAGGAGTACATTTCGGTGCTTCGCAGTCGGTGTGTGTTTCTGCTATAACACGTCCCATTCTTTCTTAATTAGCCTGTAAAAATTCTTCCTACTAGAGTTTGAAGGCGAGGAATGTATCTCAGTCATTCTTGTAACTCCCACAGCCGTTGGCCCAGGGCCTTACAGGTGGGCAAAGGCATCCGTCTGCTCCACTTGCCCGCAGAAGGGCACTTTCAAGCGTGGAGCCTTCGGAATGCTGGCGCAGTTAACACTGACCAGCTTCCCAGCAAGGCGGGGACCTGTATGTCTCAAAGATGGCCTCAAGACCACTTGCAAAAGTTAGTTACATGTGAGCTGGGAATGTTACCCACTCTCTTTCCTGAACCTGTTAACTGGGTCTCAGACACTGGGCCAGGAAGCAGGGGGTGTGGTTGCTGAGAAAGTCACTGGGGAGGTAGAGAAGGAAGTGAGAAGCTGGGCGTGGACATCCTCCTGACTGTCACCCCGGGGAACCCCAGTCTAAAGTTAACATTGCGTGGTCTGCCAGGCAGTTGAGGAAAAGACTGGCTTTTTGCCCATTTTAATGCCATAACTTAAATCTCTGCCCGCTGTTTGACTCTTCTCACTTGAGTCTTTGTGTAGAACACCTAAAGCTTCTAAATTATTTAATATGGAAAGTAAAGTTTCGGCTTATTGTGGGTTAAAATTTTGAAAGGAGTTGGGAATCTATGTACTTTTCTTAGGGAATAATTGAGTGAGTGTTCCTTCTAGCCCAGTTTCCAGCCCTGAGCTTCACTCTGCTGATGAAATTAGTCTACCATTAATGTAATATGAATGTAAAGTGATAACGGATGTTTACTCAAGAAATAATTTCTCATATCTCTTTTAAAAATTATTTGTTATTTTATGTGTATGGGCGCTTTGTCTGCACATGGACCACGTAAGTGCCTGGTGCCCACGAAAGCCAGAAATGGCATTGGATCCCCTGGAACTGGAGTGTCAGTTGTTTATGAGCTGCCTTGTATGTGCTGGGAACAGAAGCTGGAGCCTGGCTCTGTGGCTCTGGCTGACCTGGAACCTTTCTACGTAGGTCAGGCTGGCCTCAGACTCACAGAGATCCGCCCGCCTCTGCCTCCCGAGTGCTGGGATTAAAGGCGTGCGTCACCACCGCCCGGCTAAAGTGTGTCATTTCTGTACCTGTCTGTTTACTGATGGTGAGATGGCTTTCAACTTTAAGGTGTGTTCAGTGTGCCATACCGAATACGCAGCCAGCACTGGTCAATGTGTAAAAGGTATTTTGCCATGGTTGACTGTTATGGTAAGGTATGTATACCCAGACATCCACTTCAGATTAACTGCGTGAGTTAGAGGAGACTCTGAGCTGGACAGGAAGCAGTGGTCTGGGCTAGCTCCTTCAGGACGATACTTTGTAGCTCTGTCTGTTCACCTGACATTTCATTGGTCAGTCGATGGAATTCTAGGCTGTTTGCTGTTCCTGGCTAGGAAGGATAGAGCCACAAGTGAGCACGGATGAGCAAATGTCTCTCTAGTAGGATGGGGAGTTGTTTGGGTTCGTGCCCAAGAGTGGGATGGCTAAGGCTGGCTCTTGAGGGGGATTGATTCACAGCTTCCTGAAGAACCGCCATGCAGATTTCCATAGTCGGTGTACCCGTCAGCACTCCCACCAGCAACAGATGAGTGTTCCCCTAGCCTAATCCTCACCTGCATGAGCTGTCTTAATGATCTTGGTCATTCTGACTGGTGTAAGATAGAAATCTCAAAGTATTTTTTATTTGCATTTCCCTGATGACTAAGGGGGTTGAACATTTCCCCAAGTGTTTCTCAGCCCTTTGTGTTTCATCTTTTGAGAATTCTCTCTGCCTCTTTTTAAAATTGAGTTATTTTCTTGATGGGTTTTGTTTGTTTTAGTTCTTTATATATTCTAGATACTTACCTCTATCAGATGTATAATTGGTAAGGATGTTTCCCCGCCCTTTAGGCTGCTGTTTTGTCCAAATGACAGTGTTTTTTGTCATACAGAAGCTTTTCAGGCCCCTGAGGTCCCAGCTATTAATTGTTGGTCTCAGGGACTGCGCTGTCGGCGGCTGTTCAGGAAGTTGTCTCCTGTGCCCATGAGCACAAGGCTATCCACCCGTTGAGTCCTTGATTCATCTGGACTTGAGTGTTGTGCAGGATAATGGATACAGATCTCTTTTCATGGGTCTACGTGCAGCCATTGTCCCACCAGCCGTGCTTGTTGAGGATGCTGTCTTGTCTGGTGTCCGGAGTCAGTATAGTATCACGGGGGTCTGCCTAGAAGCAGCTGTAGCGCTCCTAAGCATGGCTTTGTTTTAGTATTGCAAAAGTCATCTTGCTTTCTGGGGCTAGGACTAGATTTCATTCTGTTTTGTATAGAGATAGCAAGAAAGAACAAAAGAAGAAAAGACATAAGCAATTAGATTCCACCCCCAAGTATCGTTTATCAGAAACGTAATGCTAGATGTCTCAGTAGGGAAAGCTTGGCTCCCGGATGCCTTCAGGATATGACCAAGTGATCTGTGGGTTTGCTTCTGGGACTTTCCTGTTAAGGCCCTAACAGGCCTGGGACTCTGTATGGAGACCCGACAGGTCTCACTCTTGCCGAGACCTCCTGCCTCTTGTCTGTCCCAGGTGCTGGGGTTTCCAGGGTGCACCACCACCCTGGCCCGACAGTGTCTATTAAAGCGTCCATGGGAAAGGGCACGGCTTCCCTGGCCCCAGGCGTGGACAGAGCAGCAGCAGGAGGCTGAGGTCAAGTCAGAGGGAATTGCACAGTAGCATCTCTTCTCCACAAGCGCTGGTTAGTAATCCTCGCTAGATTAGATACAAGCTGTGTGTAGTATCCGGTGAACTTTGTGACTGGAGACAGCTCGAGGCTTGGGGTGTGGGGTTAAAGGAGAGCAGCTCTGCACTGCTGCTTTTCCACAGGACCCGGGTTCAGCTCCCAGCACCCGCACGTCAGCTCACAACCGTCGGTAACTCCAGTTTCAGGTGATCAGTGTCTTCTTCTGGTCTCCTCGGGCACCATCCACTTCCACGTGGCATATAAACATACACGAAGGCATAACATCCATGCACGGAAAATAAAAATTAACAAAACACCTGAGATCTGTGTGTGTGGATAAAGTATTTGCTTTTGTAACTCTGTTAGACGATCCTTGAGGTTTAACTGGATGAAGCCCTACCAGGGTGTCTGAAGGCTGGCCAGGCTTGCGCATATAACTAAGTCTCTCTTGCACTTCCCCATTCCAGATTGCAGGCCTCTCTCACTCTTTTTTAAATGTTTGCTTCTGCTTAAGACACTGCTTTTGCTAGGCAAACTCAGCCCACCTGTAGTCTAGTTCAAATGAATTCTGTGATGGCCCAGAGAGCAGGAGTAGTGCCCTTCCTGGGCCGCGCTGTCGGACACTCTCCTGTGAAGCATGTTGGGCGGCGAGGCTGTTTTGTAAGAGGCGAATTTCCCCTTTGTGTGCACTGCAGATGCTGAGGAAATGTTTGAACAGTCAGGTTCTAACATCCGTCTGGGTTCTGTCCCCCGTGATTGTCCTGGGACCTCTGTTTTCCCTCTTAGAGAGCTCTTTTATCTCCCCCTTCTTGCTTCTGAATCTTCCTGCGGAGAGACCGCTCACACAGATCAAATGGACCCCGTTATGAAGGTAAAACAGTGGGGACCTGTTATTTTAGTGTGTGTGCACACGCAAGTCCACAGAATTCCTCAGTTTGCATCTGTGTATGAGACACGAGGTGGCCTGAGAGCCTCTGCCCTATTTCCTGTGGTGCACTGGGATTACAGACATATGGCCCCCACATCCGGCTTTCCTTGGGTTCTTGGAACCCAAACTTAGGTCCTCACAGATAGATAACAAGTACTTCACCCCCTGAACCATTTCCCAGGCCACTGTGGGAACCTTCCTTTTTTTTTCTTTTTCCTTTGTTTTAATTTTATTTTTGAGATAGGGTCTAACTGTATAGCTCCGACTGGCCTGGAACTCACTACGTAGACTAGGCTAGCCTTGAACTCAGAGCGACCTGCCCATCACTGCCTCCCAGGTGCCATCACTGCCAGCCAAGAATGGAGACTCTTGAGTATTTCTGACATCCTGTCTGTGACGGCACACTTCCCATTTTTTTGAGAGCGAGAGCCGGAAGGCGGCTCTGTTGACTTGACTCTATTCAATACCTAGGAATCGCCCACGTGTTAGGTGTTGTCGAAGGTGCTGGGTGTCGATGAGTGAGCGTGTCTTCGCGGAGTCATTGTCTAGAGCAGTATGTGACCTTAGGGACCCAGTGGAAAGCAGGAAGATTGCTTGAGTGTGTACCATGTGTTCCTGTGCTGTGCGTTTTACATACATGAACTCATCTAAACCCGGACTTGTTTGTTTTCAAATTTTATTTATTCATTTTTAAATTTCATATGTGAACGTTCTGCCTGCATTTTATGTCTGTGTACCACGAGTGTGCCTGGTGTCTGTGGAGGTGAAAAGATGGGGTTGAGCCTCTGGAACTGGACTTGGAGATTGTTGTGAACGGTCTCGTGGGGCCTGGGAATCAAAACTGCATCTTCTGTAAGAACCACAGGGTGCACAGAAACACTGAGCCATGTCTCTGGCCTGTGTATCAGTTAATTTAACCACTGCAGCAGTGGAGGAGGAAAATGAGGCCCAGGAAGGAGAAGGGCTCAGAGCTAACAGATAGCAGTACCAGGTCTCTGTTGGAAGCTGGTGTTCCTAGTCACAAAGTATTTGGCATGTCGCAACCCACAAAGGGGTCGCAACCCACAGGGTGAGAACTGCTGGTTTAAGGTACAAATGCCGAGTGCTGTGTATTTCGTCTGGGAAGCAGAGAGGATTCATTCTTTCTCTTTGTGTCCACCACTTCAACTGTAGCCCTGGAACATAACCTTAGCGGGAAGAGCCTGGCAGAAAACAGCATCCCTCTTAAGATGGGTCTGATATCAGCCTGCCTTTCCAGAATGCTTGTGTGATATGTGGGGGCTCTAAATTCGGGCTGCTGGGATGGAGTTCAGTCCTGATACAGCATCGTGTAGCTGTGTGCCTTAGACAGTCCTGGAGCACTCACAGGGCGTGGTCTCCTCGTCCAGGTACAGCGAATGGGGCACATGAAGCCCGTTCAGCCTCTGATCTGACAAAAAGAAAATCAGACACCATGCCCTTAAATGTAGGTATAATGAATATGATAGTTCCAAATAAAAATACCAGGCATTTTATAAATTACATGATATTCGAGGTAATTGCCCTTGAATGATTTAAGATGTAGTTTGTCCTGGTTTGGCTGCCAAAATGCCTGCCTGAGCGACAGCTAAGATTCCAGTCCACCCACTCCATTTTATGTGGGCAACTCAGTAGCTCAACATGACAGGGAAGGACACGTCTTACAGCAGTTAACAGACAGAGGGCCAGATGCTGTCAGCTGTGTTCAAAAGGATCTGGGTGGATGATCTGAATAAATTCAGATTCTGTATCTGGGATCCTCCTCTTCTGGAGGGAATGTTCCTTAAATTTAAGTCCTTTTTTTTTTATGAATTAGTTCTTTATTTCCTCTAGTCTCCTCTCAGTTGCTGTGGTAAAAATATCTGGACAAAAAACATCTTAGGGGGCTGGAGAGATGACTCAGTAGTTAGGAGCACTGGCTGCTCTTGTAGAAGACCCAGGTTCAATTCCCAGCACCCACACACATGGCAGCTCACAACTGTCTGTAAGTCCAGGTCAGGGTATCCGACACCCTCATTCAGAGTATATACAGGCAAAACGCCAGTGAGCGTTAAATAAATAAATAAGAATTTTTAAAAAAGCATCTTAGGTGAGAAAGGGGTTATTTGACCACCTAACATGGATGCTGGGACCCAAACTTGGGTCGTCTGGAAGAGCAGTGAACGTCTTAACAGCTGAGCATCTCTCTAACCCTCTCTGGTCATTCAACAACGTTTTAAAAGCGTTTATTAGTGTTGTACATGTGTGAGTGTCTTGCTTGCTTCTCTGTGTACTGTGTGTGTGCAGTGCCATGAGGAAGGGCCAGATGCCCTGGAGATGGAGCTACACACTGCTGCCAGCTGCCATGTGGGTGCTGGGAACCAAACCTGGGTCCTCTGCAAGAGCAACAAGTGCTCTTAACTGCTGAGTCATCCCTCCAGCCTCTTAAACTGTTTTTAAAAGGTGATATACTTATGAAAATTTTAAATTATTTATTTCATCTAAATATTTTATATTTCTGATTTTTACAAATGATTTTATCTTCTTAGCAACATCAATATCAAATTTTTTAGCCAGCTAAGTCAGGCATGGTGGCACACACCTTTAATCCCAGCACTCAGGAGGCAGAGGCAGGCAGATATATGTAAGTTTGAGGTCAGCCTGGTCTACATAGTGAGTTCCAGGACAGCCAGGGCTACATAAAGAGACCCTATTTCAAGTCTCCCTGCCCCCACAAAATTAGGCAGGTAAATGGAAGTTAGTCTTTTCCTTCTCTGTGGTCCTTCAATGTTGCTTCCAGATTCCCAGTGCTAGGCTCTAACCGTAATAGGCTAATCTCTAGCGTGACTGTCCAGTAAACCAACCTCCCCCTGTACCCGCCCACTCACGGGGAGGAGGGGTGGAGGAAGAGAGAGATGTGAGAAACTGCCAACAGTGACCAATGCTCTTGAACTTCCGCCGTTGTCCCTACCAGCAGAAATGGTTTAAAGACCCCAGTGTTTGGAGGAGACACGTCCTTTCTGGATATGTGTTCTTGATCTCCTATAAGCATGGAGTCCTGGATGTGGTCTGTAATCATGTCAGAACAGGCTTGTCAAGGGAGGCAAGTGGGAAGTTCCTGCCAGGCCTGCACCCCCAGCACAACCCAGGTTAAAGTTAACCCCCGTGAGACTCCTCCCAGGCCACTGCAGTCCTTGTTCTGGAACTTGTCTGAAAGCCAGTGATTATTTGAGGAGTTCTCGTAAAGATGAGAAGTGTGAAACCTAAGAACAAGGCATTTTCCCAGTTTGACAGATGATCCCAGATAATACTAAAGATCAACGTGTATGTATTGTTTCCAATGACAGAAATCCGTCCTCGTGCCTATTAAAGGTCTTTTTCCTTGTGTTGCCCTATGCTTTTCTGTTTTATTTCTCTAGCGTGTCTCACCCCTTGCAGACTTTAAAATGTACATATAATTATCCATGTCTTCCCTTTGTACACTGGGTCATGCTTATCCATGAAAGCTTCCCTACTCTCAGGTCTTTCATGAGGTAACTTCTCGGGCAATGGGGCCTCATCCGCCTGCAGGGGAGTAGTGCAGTGTGTCCTGTATTATTAATAAGACGCTGTCCATTGTTAGTTATCACCTTATTAAACAAAGTCCCCTGAGAACAGTGATCTGTGGGTGAAATGGTTTGCCCTTGACTGGATGACTTTTATTTAGGGGTAATGGGACTCCAGAAATTCTTCACTTCTTCTGATTTCTCGCTGTCTGTGTGCTCTTCACTGTGGGCAACAGAGTCAAACCTACAGCCAGAAAGCCGTGAGAGCAGAGCAGAGCACTGTCGAAACCTCACCAACCCGCAGCAGCCACTACTCAAGCTCCAACACAGGGCAGCCTTGCCACGGTGCTCGCTGGGCTTTCCTCCCCCTCCCCTCTCTGAAGTCCGCAGCTCTCTTTGAAAGGCACAAACAAGCCTTGACCTCGTCCCCTGAAAACTCTTTTTTTAAAAATATTTATTTATTTATTATGTATACAATATTCTGTCTGCGTGTATGCCTGCAGGCCAGCAGAGGGCACCAGACGCCATTACAGATGGTTGTGAGCCACCATGTGGTTGCTGGGAATTGAACTCAGGACCTTTGGAAGAGCAGGCAATGCTCTTAACCTCTGAGCCATCTCTCCAGCCCCCCCCCCCGAAAACTCTTAGTCATGAGACGGAGTGATGTCTGCTGGGTTTTGTTTTGTCGGTGGTGTCTGTGATCACAGAACAGACCACGTGGTCCTTCCGTGCTGCTCCCAAGTCCCTGTGCTTTGGAGATGGGTGAGGGTCAGGAAGGGAGGGGCACTGAAGATGCTCTTCCTGAATGATCTTGTTGGA
The DNA here is from genome assembly GCF_037038515.1 of Microtus pennsylvanicus. NCBI lineage: Eukaryota > Metazoa > Chordata > Mammalia > Rodentia > Cricetidae > Microtus > Microtus pennsylvanicus. Next base: position 36,183,734 of record NC_134598.1, read on the forward strand.
AATCTCAGTCGTGAAAGACGTTTGCTCTGAGGGGTCTAGACCAAAGGACTGCATTGTTCTAATTGAGTTTTGGAACTTCGGAAGAAAAGTGAGCCAGCATTCATCGTAAATCCAACAGAAGAGTTTTTAAAGCTATTAGAGTCAAGGCCTTGCTGTGTAGCCCTGGTTGACCTGGAACTCTCTCCATAGATCAGGCTATTCCGGAACTCACAGAGATCCACCCGAGTCTGCCTCCCAGTGCGGGGATTGAAGGCGTGTGACCCTGTGCTGTTTCTTATTTTTTCAATCCTAGAGAAACAGAATTTTGGGCGATGGTCTTGGTCTTCAGCACGATCTTGGTTTCTTTTCCCATTGCTGTGATTTAAAAAGAAAAAAAAAAAACATCTTAGGGGAGAAACGTTCTTCCAGCTTGCGGTTCCAGTGTGCCGTCTGTTGCGGTAGGGAAGTCCTTGCATCTGTGGCCAGGCAGCAGAGAACACACAGCACGTGGTTGCTGGTGCTCGGCTTGCCTTGATTCCCGGCTTATGTAATGGCCCCTCCCACATCAGTTAGATAACCCATCAGACTACTCAGGCTAACCCTGATCCAGACAGCCCTCACTGAGGTGCTCGGAGGCCTGCCTCCTGGCTGTCTGGTTGGTAGTACTAAATGGCACTGGATCCTTTGCTCTTCCCCACGGCTAAGGTCCAACAGCGGAAAGGCAGCTAACATCAGGGCAGTCGTTCTGCTCTGCGGGACCTCCAAAGGTGTTTATGCGATCAGAGGAGTCCAGTCAGTCCTCCCGAGTCCTCAGCGGCCGTGACGCCCGCAGGCCTTCAACTTCAGGTGTTTCCAGTCTTGAGCAGGGTGGAGGGCTCTGACTGGAGGTGATGGAGTGAAGGATCTCCCCTCCCCTGCCAAGGATGAACAGGACTGTGCCATCCTGAGCCTGAGAGGGCAGCTTTGACATCTGCTGCCCCAGACAGTGGTTCTAGTGGTCTATTCCGTCAGTAGAAGAGCTGCAGACATGATCAGCACCATCGTCTCCTCACCGAAGCTTACAGCCTTCTGCTTCTGCTTCTTACTGCATTTGCTCTGCTTTCGTTACTCGTACCCCATCTTTCCCCCTCTCTACTTACATACACATCACACAAACACAGACATCACACATACATACACATCGCACACACTACACACACATCACACACATGTACACACACACACACACAATTCTTCCTGAGCCGTTCGAGGTACATCTCAGACATCAGAGCTTTCTCCCCTAAATATCCTTGCAGCTCTCCCAAGAACAGTGTGCTCTACGCAGTCAGTTCTAGGCAAAGAATTTAATGTTGCTTTAATCACATCATGTAATATAACCATATTAAAATTTACTCAGATGTCCTCCTGCCCCCTGATATTTTTATCCATGATCTAACCAAGCACTGCAGGTTGCAGTTTGTAGCCAGGTTATTTTATTTTGCAGGATTATGTAGTAGGAGCCTCTTGAAGAAGATGGCGTGTTCAGTGGAGACCCTTCCTACTTTAGAGAGCTCTCCTGTGTCAGCCCCCTTCACCCTTGGGAGCTCAGCTATGCTGGCACACTCAGATTCTCCTTAGTTCAGAGTGCATGCTTTGGCAGGTTCTGTCCCACCCGTGGAGCCTCACTTAAGGGATTGTTTACAGCAGGAGCTTGGCTGTCCTGAAGCTAACTGTTCCCCTGATGGCACCTTTCTGCTCTCTGGTTCCTCCATGACGTCGGGTAACCTATGGACTGTGATGTCCTGTGTTGCCAAGCTAGGGGCTCTGAGGACAGCTGGTGAAGAGTGACCCAGGTATCTCAAGAGATGAGTTACGCCACCCCGTGTGGAGTGTGCCCAGCCGGATCGGGTGTCACTCATGTGGTATTAATCCATTGCCTGGCTCTGTGTAAGCTTTCACGAGTGGCAGCCATGGTGAGTGGCAGCCATGAGGGCTACACATTCATTTAGTATGGGAAGGCAGCATTAAGATGTGAACCTCAGGACCAAACATTTAGATCAGTGGTAGGGCATTTGCCTCACCAGTGCCCTAGATTGGGTCTTCAGATTGGGGCAGGCCAGGGTAGACGTGGGGAATGTATTTAAAAACAAAGACAAAGCCTCTCTCTCTAGGAGTGGTCTGGAGTTGGCTTCTCTCGCTAGGTCTGTGGTTGAGATGCCTTGCTTTCTCTCTTTCAGCAGAAGATGTAAGTTCTCTGCATACTTAAATTGTGCACAGAAGAGAGTGTTTTTCAGCTTGCTGAGTCTAGGGAAGCGGGCAGCGCTATTCAGAAGCCCATGTACCCCGGTAATCCATAGGTCTAGTTCGTGTCCTCTGTTTCGGGTTCTTGTAGAGTCTCGCACAAACACAAACCTGTGTTCTGTGGGATCTCCTGTCTTGTTTTACAGTGTGCTAAGCCGCCGGCACATTTTCTGAATCTTGAACTGTATGCAGCACTGAAAAGCACAGTGGCTCAAGAGACTGCTCTTAGCCCTCTCCCTACAGCCAGGCATGTGTCGTTTCTGGATTTCTATGACAAGTGATGATGTAGCCAGATTGTCGACCTAATGAAGTAAAGGAGGAGCAGGAGGAGGGGAGGGGAGGGGAGGGGAGGGGAGGGGAGGGGAGGGGAGGGGAGGGATGGGGTGATAAGAGCTGGGAAGCTGGCCGGAGAGGGGCTTGAGCGCAGCTGTCCCTGTGTCCAGAAAGACAGGCACGTGTGTACATTTTCTCTTCATAATGGCTTTTTATATAAATTATTTGCCCATTTCTGAGCTAGTCTATGTCATCTGCTGCTCTCTGTGCTGATTTTCATCAATAAAAGTATGGAGCATATTTTATTATTACCTTCGGGGTTAGAGTTTATCAGTGGAAAATAGGATAAAGATAAGTATTAAAAATTGGTCCTGGATGAAAAGTTAGACAAAGAAAAAAAAAGAAGAAACCACAATTACAGCTTTTTCTGACCACCTGTTTCTGTGATGTTCTTGAAACATTTACTTAATATAGTTCTTTAAATACTTCTTTGAATTTTATTTCAAATTGGGGAAGAAAATGATCAATATATTATACACACACACACACACAAGTGTGTGAAATTGTCAAAGAACAAACAGAAAAATTTCAATGATTGATGAATAAAAATCTAGAAAGAAAAAAGATAGGCAAATTACAAACTCAAAAATTAGTTTTATAGGCTGATTTTAAGGGAAAATTCCAATGATTTTAATTAGTTGAATAATTCGTGATTTATAGAGCGATGATGAACGAATAAATATGTATCTCCATTGTCTGTTTTGGTAGACAGTCCTTGGCAAGACTGCAGCTTTTCTTAGTCATAGAAGGCCTCGTGATGTCCCTTTGTGCTGGGTTCTGACTGTTGGCCAGTACCCGAGCTTAATAGTTAGTTGGGTGGTGCCCTTGGCATGGATGCTATGTGGGGATTTATCACCTTCTGGAGTCAGTCATCAGGTGGAGGAGTCAGTCAGGCACAGTGGAATTAGGAGCTTGAGTGACAGCAAGTTCGGACACCAGTTAATGACCTGCTTTGACCTGAGATTCCTCATCAGTTGGGTGGCTGACCTACTGACTCCCAAAGTCACGATGCCATGGCACAATCTTCCCGTAGCTGTTCCCACTAGGAATCCGGATTTCTGTGTTGCCTTTAGAATAATAAAAGTAGAAAAGAAAAAAAAAACACTGCCAGAGATCAATTAAAAATGCCCGAAGTCTCCTTGGTGCAACAGTCAGTCATGTGTTAAGGTGCTTCGGTTGTTGATTAAGAGCACAAATCAGAACTCGAGTGAACTTTAAGATGACAATGTATAGGTCCATAAATACGCATATATATGCCAGTGTACATGTGCCTGAGCTCCGGGCCCTGCAGTTGGGTTCAGTGGTCGGGGACGGGACCCAGGGAGCTACACTGTGCTGACAGAGTGTCCGAAGGCCTGTCTCTGCATCAGCTACAGAAGACAGACTGGAGTCTGGTCCCGTGTGTTCTGCAGCAAATACAAAACCTACTGATCTTTGGGATCCTGTAATTAAATGGTACAGATTTTGCTTTTTCTCTGAGAATCTACTCCTTATTGTATCTTTTCAAATCTAGTCTACTGCAAATTACTGTCAAGTACAGACAGTTTACAAACCATGACATTTGTTCCCCACATTCTGGAGTCTCCACTTCCTGGTTCATAGATGATGCAGTCTTGCTGTGTCCTTGTATGGCGGGAGGGACAGGGCGCATTGGGGGTTTATAACCTGCATGGATCCCACCAATGAGGGGGTCTTGTTCACCTCAAAGAGACCTGTCACTTAACACCTTCCCTTTGGCTGTTAGTATTTCAAACTATGATATTTTCCCCATAAGTGTTTAAAACACAACATCAGTATCTGAATGTCAAGGGAATTTCTACATCACTTTGCATTTCTGTCTGTCTGTCTGTCCATACATCCTCCCACCCACGCATCCATGCTCTCCTTTTAGCAGGAACTGAACTGACTCACGCGCATGCTGGGCAAGTGTTCTCCCCCTCAGCTCTCTCCCTGTCACCATTTCTGTATTTTAATATGTTTAATATTTAATGTAAAAACTGACTGACTAATCCTGCCTTAACATTATAAAATCAAGATTATCTTTAATTAATTAGCTTTAAAATTGCTTTTATAAAACAATACATATTCATGGGCTAACATTATAAAGAGTGTATAATGAAAGGTGGAAGTCTGGCTTCCTGTTTGGGGAAAATTAACCTGTTTTTGTTTAAATTTAGCCTAAGTGAAGCCATGGTGTGCATACTGATTAATAATATAGGCGCTTCATTTACAATCAGCTGGTTTTGACCAAGGATGGTAAATGTACCAACAGGGTACTGTTTTCAACAAAGGATACAGAAGTCACTGGTAATCCACACACTAAAGAATAAAGCTAGATTCCTTTCATCACACTAGATAAAAATACCTAGCCGAAGCCAGGCGGTGGTGAGCACGCCTTTAACCCAGTGCTCAGGAGGCAGGGGCAGGGTCTCTGTGAGTTTGAGGCCAGCCTGGTATACAGAGTGAGTTCCACAACAGCCAGGGCTGTTGCACTGAGAAAACCTGTCTCAAAACAAACAACCAAACAACTGACCCAAATGGGACCTAATCGAAATATAAAAAATAAATCTGTAAAATTCATAGAAGAACGCAGTAGAGATTCCCATTACCTTGGAAACGTGACCTTTGTGTCTGGTGTCCTGTCATCTTTAGACGTAACACAGAAAGAACAAGAGAAATGAGAAGGAAGTAGATGAATTTGATTTTATCAAATTTTATAAATTTATCAAAGTTTATAAAAACTTACAAGCACATCATCTCATACAATGAAAAGACCTACAGACTGTGAGAAACCCTTGTAAATTATCTCTGATGAAGAGCTGTGCCCAGACTACATGAAGAAGTCCAGTGCCTCAAGAATAATAAAAGATATTATTCTTATTCGAAAGAATAAGACAGATATGAAAAGCACGAAGAGTTGTCCACATTCTTAGCTACTGAGGATCGTGCTGCAAAGCTGGGGAGCCGGGTGCAGTGGCTTAGGTCTGCAATCCTAGCACCTAGGAGAAGGCGGGAGGGTAGGAGCTCAAGGCCATCCTTTGAACTGGTAGGACAGATATGATAAATAACGTGGGTAAATTGTTCACTCGCTTATGGAAGTATAGTTGCTTTGAGAAGCCTTCTGGCAGCTCTTTGAGAAGTTTATCATGGTTACCATGTGACCCAGAAATTCCACTTGTATGTATTTTCACAAAAGAATTTAAAACAGTGTTCAGACAAGTTCATGTACATGATCACTCATAATAGCCCAATAGCGACAGCCTAGTTGTCCACTAACTAGCTGAGGCATAACCTGGTAAAATGGGCTATGTCCACCCAAGGAAATACTGCTGGGCCTTGGAAATGAGCAAAGGACTAACGTGTATGACCGCTGTCGTTCTGAGCAAACACAAGTACCAGCTATGAAAATATTAAGGAGACTAAAGAATGCTGGAAGCCAGGCAGTGGTGATGCACGCCTTTAATCCCAACACTCAGGAGGCAGAGGCAGGCAGATCTATGAGTTCAGGCCAGCCTGGTCTACTGAACAAGTTCCAGGAAGGCCAGGGCTACACAGAGAAACCCTTTCTCAAATAACCAAAAAGAGGAGGAAGAGGAGTGCTCCAGATTTAAGTAACTAAAGTCACCACAGACAAGGACTAAAGGCAAGGCAGGCTCTGGAGAAGACAGGCTTTATAAGCCGGAAGAGGCTGTCCCTTGGTGCTGATGCTGGATCACAGTGTTGTGTAGCAGGGCATGCCGCCAAGCCGGATTTGTGCTCACTGTAAAAAAAGAGTATGTATGTATGTGTGTATTTATTTATTTTGGTTTTTTGAGATGAGGTTTCTCTGTGTAGCCCTAGCTGTCCTGGAACTAGTTCTGTAGACCAGGCTGGCCTCGAACTGGCAGAGATCCACCTACCTCTGCTTTCCAAGTGCTGGGATTAAAGGCGTGTGCCACCACCGCCCAGCCAGAGCATTTGTTTATGTGTTGTGTATGTGTGGGCGTGCATGTGTTACACTGTGCATGTGGAGGTCAGAGGACAACACGTAGGATCAAGGTGTCTCCTCCTGCCGTGCAGATTCCAGGGACGCAACTTGGGTTGTCAGGCAAGTGCTTTTCCATGCTGAGTATTTTAGTTCCATGCTTACCTTTCATGTCTGTGCGTGTGAGGGTGTGTATCATGTCCATGTGTGCATGTGAATGTACTAGTACACGTGTGTAGAAGCCAGAGTTGCCTCCCTCGTTTGTTTTCACCTTACTGTTTGAGACAGTCTCTTCCTGAACCTGGAGCTCACCACTTGGGCTCGGCTGGCTGACCAGCGAGCTTCAGGGGTCCTCCTGTTTCTCACATGTGCAGGGGTGCCACCTTTTATGTGGGCCCTAGGGGTCTGAACTCAGCCTGGAGCTTGGGTAGTAGGTACTTCACCAACTTAGGCTGGCTCCCCAGCCCCTCTTGCTCACTTTGATGCCCGACTGGGCCTGATCAGAATCCGGGAGAAGAAATGGAAAATTGGAAGACATTTTGTTGTTTATTTTTGTCTTGCTTTTCAGTCTAGCCCTCTGGGGCTTGAAGATCCCATCAATTTATCCAGAAGTTAGCTGGGAACTAGGAACTCGGTTGTTTGTTTCTGCATTTTTGTGAGGATGGGTTGGGTACCCTTTGCCCTCTCGGCACTCAGCCTATAGACCGGATGGGCACCGTGCAGGCCCGATGTTCAGACCTTGCTTTGCGCTCCCAGGAAAGATTCACAGTTCTGCCTTTCGGGCTCTCCTGAGAACAGACCCAGAGTGTGGGACGCTGTTCCAGGAATAGTAAGCTACTAGAGGTCCTCAGGGACGAAGAGCCCCATGGGCCTTACACGCTGGCGTCCTTCCTCAGAGTGACCCTGATATTAACCAGTGCCTTCCTGCTTCCCTCTCTGATAATTGCCACCTTTGCTCACATTGCTTGTAGCTAAGGGTCACCACCCCGTCAGGACTCGGCTCTACCCGTGCTGCAGACCCCAGAGCCCGGCGGCTGGCCTCCGGGAACAGTAGTGTTGTGGCCACCAGAACCGCTGGACTGTAAGGTAAGGCTGTCACCCAGGGGCTGAGAGTGGTTCAGCCGGGGAATTTGACTGGGCTGTACCTTGGAAAGAGCGTGCAGGTGTCTGACTCCTCAGAGGAATTGTGTGGATTTGAGAATAAGGTTTCGCTTGAGTGTTTGTTTCTGAGCCTTTTTCAAAGTGCAGTCGCAGAGGCCAGGGAGGCGTAGTGGGGTTGCTCTGCGTATCCTCTGAGCTTGTCCCTAGGGAAGATTTCCTAAGGTTTTGGCGGTGTTTACAGCTTTTTCTAGCTAGCTTACTGTAGTGACAATGTCTTTATTTAAAAAAAAATTCGTGTCTTTATTTGGTTCATACTTTTAGATTTTTATCAGTGAGAAAGGGGCAGTGATCACATCCTTAGCTGGCTCGTTTAATCCGACTGGGCTTAGCTACAGAACTCTAGGTGAAGATGAGCCAGACAAACTGGCTGCCGTGTTGGCAGCTGAGTTTTCTCTCTCCCAGGTCGGTGTCCTGTGAGGAATTGTTTCAGTCATTGTCATTTTGAGAGAAGCCTTGAACTTTTTATATTCATCAAGAAGATGAATCCCTGATCCCCTGGCCTCCACCTTCCAAGCCAATGGTTTCTGTTCTGTTTTGTTTTGAGACAGGGTCTCTCTATGTGGCTCTGGCTGTCCGGAAACTCTCTGTAGACCAGCTGGCCTCGAACTCACAGATAACCGCTGCCTCTGGCTCTCTCAAGTGCCGGAATTACAGATGTGTGCTATTGCGCCTTTGCAAGGTGGTGGTTTCTTGTGCCTAACCGTCTTTGTAGGTTCAGCCTTAGGAACTGGTGTGCACTTGTGTGTGTGTATGTAAGGAGAAAGGGAAGGTGTACAGGACATGAGAATGAATACCTGTGTCTGGAGGGGCATTTTCATCTGTGACTTGTGGATGCATCATTGCTCCATCCCCTCAATGTGACAGGGGGACACTGTGCTGAGAGTGAGGTCACAGAGCTAGAAGCCGCCAGTCCTATCCCGAGGGTCTGTAGTCAGACTCGGAAGGTGGAATGTAGGTTTATAAAGGAAGGTGGGGCTGGGGAGATGGTGCGATTGGTAGAGTGCCTGTCAGAAGCTTGAGGACCTGCGCTCGGACACTAGCACCCATGCCAGAGCCTGACAGCATGCATGAGCTCAGTTCAAGGAGACAGGCAGGCTAGACTGGGGCTGGGCCTGTCTCAAAACAAGGTAGAACTAGGGTTTGTGATACACACCTTTAACTCTAGCACTGAGGCAGAGGAAGAGAGAGAAGAGGAAAGAGAGGCACAGGCAGGGGCAGAATTTTTGTGAGGTCAAGGCCAGCCTGGTCTATGTAATGAGTTTCATCCAAGTCAGAGCTACATAGTGAGGCCCTTTCTCAACACCATACCACAACCATCAGCACTAAACACACCAACTACACCAACCACACCAACTACACCAACCACAGCAACCACAGCAACAACACCAACTACTTCAACACTACTTCAGGAAAGAGTCTCACTATGTAACCTTCGGTGGCTTTCAGTCAAGGACAATAGCCTTCCAGGTGGACCCTTTCAGTCAAGGGCAATTCTCCTGCCGTAGCCTTCCAGTTGGACCCTTTCAGTCAAGGGCAATTCTCCTGCCACAGCCTCTCAGTTGGACCCTTTCAGTGAAGGGCAATTCTCCTGCCGTAGCCTTCCAGTTGGACCCTTTCAGTCAAGGGCAATTCTCCTGCCACAGCCTCTCAGTTGGACCCTTAAGCCTAGCTCCATGCAAGCCATTTTCAGACTTATGTCAATTTATATGAAAATCTATTTTCAGGGTCTTTGACCACAAACACTTCTTTTGGCAAAACTAGTGAATTTTTCTTGCAGAGTATAATTTGTATACTTAGCTATTCTTATTAATGTTTTGAAGTCAGAATCACCTTGCTTTTGCCTCCTGAGTTATCTCTGGGACCACAGGTATGTACCACACCCAGTTTTAATATTAAAACAAATGACTTTGAAGTAGAATTTCCCCATGCTGTTTCCTTCTTTGATTTTTGCCATTTCATTTAGTAACTGCAGTCTGACTGATTGATGGAGGAGGAACTTCCCTTTCCATCCAAGCTCAGCCTGTTACTGCACCCTTATCTCTGAGGTGCGGAATATCATTTGCATTAGTCAGGAGTGGGCCGCGCCCACAAGGAAGTTAACTTCCACAGAAAGGTACAGTCCTCCCTGTTCCATAGCGGCGCCCGGAGTTTTGAGTGTGTCCTTCTCAGAAGTGTGGGTTTAAAGGGCAAAGATCAGTTCTGTCTTTTGCCTCTGGAAGAAAGCTCAGTGAGTGTGCACGTCCGTGGGAGATGACGTTGAGTGACTCACTACAGCGATGTCCAGATCCGCTGCCAGCGGTGTGTTACAGCACATTCTAGAACATGCCCCTTGCATTATTCGAAATAGATCTTCAATCTTGTACTGTGGAACTATGCTAAAGTTCATTACCTCACATGGTAACAGTGTGCACTCTGTAGAGTCTAAAGAGTATGTTTTCTCCGTCTCACCAAGTTTTTTTTTTTTAATTTTCCTATTTTATGTGAATTGATGTTTTGGCTGCATGTTTGTCTGTGTGAGGGTGTTGGGTCCCCTAGAAATGGAGTTACAAACAGTTGTAAGCTGCCATGTGGGTGCTGGGAATCGAAACCGGGGTCCTCTGGAAGAGCACTCATTGCTCTTAACCACTGAGCCATCTCTCCAGCACCAGTCTCACCAAGTTTTGACACTGACTTCTTGAAGTTCTTTTTAGGATTTTATCTCTGAACCTAAAAACCTTTTTTTTTGTTCTTTTTAAGGAACAACCTATATATTTTTTTGACTCTAAAAGTATGTCACAAGAGTCTTTCGCTTTAAGGTTTATTTTGATGGTGTGTCCATGTGTGAGTCTGTATATAGGCACGCACACATAGTGCGGGTGCCCACAGAGGTACTGGATTCCCCTAGAACTGGAGTTACAGGCTGTGCGCTGGGACCCACTGAGCCGTCTCTCCAGCCCCCGGGTCTGTGGTCTCATGTGATAGGAAAACATGTATTTATTTATTGCTTATTTGTTTGTCTGAGATGGGGTCTCTCATGTTGACCTTTTTTACATAGCTGGAATTGGCTTTGAAGTCTTGGTCCTCCTGTCTCCGTATTCTAAGTTCTGGGATTCCAGACGTGTACCATTTGTGACGTGAGCCCCTTTAGTCTTAGGAGGTGGGCACTCGGAAGAACTGACATTTGTACCAGGAGCTTCCTGGTTTCTGGGCTCCTCGTACCTGCCCAGTTTTCCTGCGCCATTTTTCAGGAGGAACTTCTCTTTACATGCGTGTTGCTAAGGGAGCTGAAGTAGCATGGGACTAAGGTGTCACCCGGGAGCACAAGAGGGACACCTCCCAGGTTGCCTGAGCCCTTGGTCCCATCTCCATCAGGATGTAGTACCTGGTCAGGCAGTATTCCTGGCGTGCTTCTGCACAGAACTTGGTTGTATGAGTGGTTGAATTAAGAACGGGGCAGGATGCAGCTCTCTCTCTTTCAACTTTATTTTTACAATTTAAAAATGTGTGTGTGTGTGTGTGTGTGTGTGTGTGCGTGTGTATACATGCAAGTGTCTGCTTTGTATGTGGGTGCCCATGGAAGCCAGAAGAAAGTATCAGATTCCCTAGAGCTGGAAGTACAGGCGACTGTGAGCCACCAGACTAGAATCCTTTGGAAAAGCAGGGCTCCAGCCTCTTCCCTCAATTGTTTGCGACAGCAGCTGGCCTCACTGTATAGCCCTGGCTAGCTGGCTAATCCGGAACTGGCTATTAGACGAGGCTAGCTTGGAACCCGTAGAGATCTGTCTGTCTCTCCCTCTCAAGTGCTGGGATTAAAGACATGCACTGCCATGCATAGTATCTGTATTATTGTTATTGTGTGTATGAAGGGACGCCATATGTGTGCATGCCTGTCGCGGTCAGAAGCAAGTTTTATACCCCCTGGAGCTGGAATTCTAGGCAGTGGTGAGCTGCCTGACCTGGGGCTGAAAAGTGAACTCTGGTCCTTTGGAAGAACAGCAGTGTTCTTAACTGCTGAGCCATCTCTCCAGCTCCAAGGAAACATTCGCATAATTGATGATTTCCATGAACTCTAGGCATCGTGGTCTGTAAAAATTTTTATTGTGTGAAAAAGGGATATGATTCTAAAGTTTCCTGAAGTATTAGTGATAGAATATTTGTGGGTTTGTTAACTGCCTCTATGTAATAGCCCCTCTTTATCACAAATTCGGATCCATTTAGTTGTGTAAATTTGGTAAAACTAACTTTTTTCATTTAGTATGGTTCTGGTTTTTCTAGTCTAATTTTCAGAATCTTGAACATACGTATTTTGTTTTGTGGTGTTTACACGTGTTGGTGTATGGCATATGTATATGTTTGTATGTGTGTGTGTGCATTTGGGCATGCGTGTCTATGACACGAGCTTTTGTGTGGAGGACACAGGCTGATGTCTTTCTCAATTGCTCTCCCCTTTATTTCTTGAGACAAGGCCTCACTGAACCTGGAGTGTACCAATTCAGCTCTGCAGGCTCGCCAGGGAGTGCCAGGAAAGTCTCTGTCTGCCCTGTCATGCACCACTGTACCTAGCTTCCGATGTGGCCTTGGGGGCCTGAACTCGTTCCTATGCCTGCACAGCCATCCCTTTACTGATGGAGCTGTCTCACCAGACCCTTCCTGTTCTGAGTTTTGAGACAGGGTCTTCCTGCAGAGCCCATCGGCCTGGAGCTCACTATGCAGGTCAAACTGGCCTTGAACTTGCAGTAATCAGTAGTCCTCTTGCTAGTCTAGGCTGACAGGCATGCTGCACCATAATTAGATGAGCATGTGCTTTTTATGTGTTGGTTGAAGGTATTTTTAGTCAGAAATATTTTGGCTATTATAAGGATGTGTTTGCCTCCCCTCAAATTCATGCCATGTTTTGGAAACATTAAGTCCCCAGTGCATTTTAAAGACATGGCCATTATTAAACCCACTTCATGGCTTGGTACACTGAGTCACTAAACATGTATAATGTCCTACATGTAGCTGTATAGGTAAATCAACCCAATGGGATAAAATCAACACATTTCCAGTTAAGATCATTACCTTCAGTAGGCAGAATCTCCTGAGTTACATCCCTGGAGACGGAGAGGCAATCTGACCTCGCAACTGAAGGCCTTGCCATCATGCCTGCCCGTCTGAGTTCAGTCCCCAGAACCCAGCTGGCGGGAGGAGAGGAGCCACTGCACATACGCATCAGGACGCGCCCGAGCGCACACGTGAATAGATACATGTACTAAGCCTTTTTCACTGAAGTAGGCAGTGCGTAGGAAAGGCTTCCTGTCGGCCGTCACCCCGTTTCTCACGCTCCCTGGTTTTTCTTCCTCTTCCAGGTAAAGTCACTTAAGTAAATGTGTGTCCCTTGTTTTTTGCTTCAACTTGACCAAGCAGGTAAGAGTCTGTCTTTTTTTTCTTATAATTGTGATACTGGCTGTATGTTTTATGTAGTGTTGTGCCTGCTTGTGGGTCTGTCTGTTTCGCACCGTTTGCTGTTGAGTGAGGTCTTACTGGCTGACGAGTTCTCTGTGTGACTGTTAAGAAGGCACCCATAGGAGATTTGCTTCACCCTTAGCCTCTCCCTGGTTTATGGCTGTGGTGTACCAGGCGTTTCCTGTGGTCGAAGTCACTGCCTGATAATCCCCAACCTAGTTACTGGTACAGTGTTTGCTGGCTTCTGGTGACCTGATTTACAGATCTGTCTCCCTCCTAGCAAGGAGTTCTGAATATGTGACTCGCACACGAACTGAGATGGACTTGGAGGTCATGTCAGGGACATGGGAAGCGGTGAAGCCAAGTTCCATGGAAGGAGCCATGCGGATCCGTTGCATGAGTCTACACTCTCAGGGCCGAACGGTTGGTGGGGGAAAATGGACAGTAGCTTCTCCACCCATGGAGCTCGTGCCTCAAGGACTCAAAGCTGACGTTAGGAAGGCAGTGGAGTGCCCAGCGCTCAGAAAATGCCAGCCTTTGGCCTCTTAGCTTGGGGAGTGAGCCTGGGCACGTACCATCTACCTAGTCTTCAAGGGGCTAAAACAACAGAGAAGGGTCTCAGCTAGAGAAGGAAGAGATGGTGACAGTCAGGAGAGAGGAGCTTTGGGGGTGAAGTTCATTTTTTGGGGCAGGAGGAAGTAGATGTGTGGCATCCTGGAGATTCCCAACATGGAGAGTCAGGTAACACCTGCCACGTCAGAGAGCCCCTGGCACGAGCAGCTTTCTTCCCCCTCAGTCTCCCTCGTGGTGTGAACACGGGCTGCTGTCCATGACCGTTAGTGACCCACAAACTCAAACCTGATTGGTGGTGTCTGCCATTTCTACTGCTGTGGCCTTGATTGTGTAAAAGCAGTAGTGGCAAAAATTGCTACTGTCTCAGTAAGGGAAGGGCCATCTCCTGCACTGATGGTCACGGTGTCTCAGCAAAGGAAGGGCTATCTCCTGCCCTGATGGTCACGGTGTCTCAGTAAGGGAAGGGCTATCTCCTGCACTGATGGTCACGGTGTCTCAGCAAGGGAAGGGCTATCTCCTGCACTGATGGTCACGGTGTCTCTGCAAGGGAAGGGCTATCTCATGCACTGATGGTCACGGTGTCTCGGCAAGGGAAGGGCTATCTCCTGCACTGCTGGTCATGGTGTCTCAGTAAGGGAAGGGCTATCTCCTGCACTGATGGTCATGGTGTCTCAGTAAGGGAAGGGCTATCTCCTGCACTGATGGTCATGGTGTCTCGGCAAGGGAAGGGCTATCTCCTGCACTGATGGTCATGGAGTTCAGCAAGGGAAGGGCTATCTCTTGCACTGATGGTCATGGTGTCTCAGTAAGGGAAGGGCTATTTCCTGCACTGATGGTCATGGTGTCTCAGCAAGGGAAGGGCTATCTCCTGCACTGATGGTCATGGAGTTCAGCAAGGGAAGGGTATCTCCTGCCCTGATGGTCATGGAGTTCAGCAAGGGAAGGGCTATCTCCTGCACTGATGGTCATGGTGTCTCAGTAAGGGAAGGGCTATCTCCTGCACTGATGGTCATGGAGTTCAGCAAGGGAAGGGCTATCTCCTGCCCTGATGGTCATGGTGTCTCAGCAAGGGAAGGCTATCTCATGCACCGATGGTCATGGTGTCTCAGCAAGGGAAGGCTATCTCCTGCACTGATGGTCATGGTGTCTCAGTAAGGGAAGGGCTATCTCCTGCCCTGATGGTCACGGTGTCTCAGCAAGGGAAGGCTATCTCATGCACCGATGGTCATGGTGTCTCAGCAAGGGAAGGCTATCTCCTGCACTGATGGTCATGGTGTCTCAGTAAGGGAAGGGCTATCTCCTGTACTGATGGTCATGGTGTCTCAGCAAGGGAAGGGCTATCTCACGCACTGGTCGCATGGTGTTCTCCACCAACATAGGGGAAGGAGGTGTCGTCATGAAATGATAAAAATTACCATTGAGGCTGGAGAGCTGGCTCAGTGGTTAAGAGCACTGGCTGCTCTTGCAGGGGACCCAGGTTCCATTCCCCGCAACCATGTGATGGCCCACATCATGAGCACAATCCTCTGTGCCAGAGATTATGTGTGCCCTCCTATAGGTCTCTAAAATGCTATCGGTGACGTAGGCGGTGAGTTCACCTCCTTATGACAAGGAAATGGAGTGTGGAGAAGCATTCCCGGGCAGGGTGGCTAGCTCTCTGGTGAGCACATTGGCACTTCCTGCTTGCTTCCTTAGCCTCCTCTGAAGGCTTCTTCAGAACCCTGCCCGCGCACCGCACTTACCTTAGGCATGGTGCTTGTAGTATTGGTACCACGACAGGTGTTCCTGGAAGTCATGGTGGCTTTTGCAAATGGACGTTGTGCAATAGGCCATCATGCCAGCAACATCTCAGCCATGCCTGTGGATGAGCTGTCTCTCAGCTGACTGGGCGATGCTCCTAGGAGGCCCTGCGGCAGCCTGGGGTAGCTTTCTAGTCTTTGGCCTGAAGAGTAAGCAGAGCATCAGTTAGCATCAGTGACTGTGAACTTCCTGCTGTTGTGCGCTGGCTGCCATCTTACAGCTGTCGGCGTGGAAAACCGGTTTAAATTTCGAGAGTACTTGTGTGAGAGTTTGCCCACAGTATCTGTCCAGACACTACAAGTCGCCAGCGGGGCTCCGGTGTTCATGTCCTCAGTTCCAGCAGCGAGGAGGGGCCCAGGGCTAGGTTTCCTTTCCTTCTCAGGGAGTCTCATTCTCACTGATTCCCAGCACAGCCTATGGCTGTTGGACTGAACTCTTTCTCACAGCGGGGCAAGTAGATGCCAGTGGCTGAGGAACCTGTTCGCCGCTGCTGTCAAGCCCAGACCTGTCTGCTGTCCCTGTTGTCTCTACAGGATTGCTTTTCTTAAGCAGACAAAGCTCCTCACCAGCAGACACCCCAGCCCGGCTCTGGTTTCCCTACTAGGTTGTTTGTTCCTTCAGCAGGTGTGTTTTGGGCATCTGCTTGGTGCTGGCAGGAGAGAGGTGAATGGGGCCCACCTCATTGGTAAGGTGGTTCTGCTCTTGAGTACCTGCCTCCCCGTGCTATGTGTAAAGGCCGCGGGCTCACAGACGAGCGTGAGGAGATGGCGGATAGGTGTTTTCTCAGGAAAAGGTAAGGGGCTAGCAATCGATGATGACAAGCAGAAACAAGTTGCAAAATATGGCATCTCCATTGAGTTAATTAATCCAGGGTGGGGGCGGAGGAGGAAGAAGGGAGGCTCTGCCTTACAGGAAGTGAGGATTGTGTCTGTTTATAATTTTGTATTTGTGTGTGTGGGTACAGACGCGTGCACACACAGCGCCTGAGTGGTCAGAGGACATCTTTTCAGAGCTCCCCTCACCTTGACTTGGCTGAGGTGCTGTCTCCCATGTTGTTTTCGCTCTTGTGAAGCTGCTCCAGGCTCGCGGCTTGAGAGCTTCCGGCGTGTTCTCCTGTCTCTGCCTCCATTCCTCTTTAGGAGTGCAGGAATAGCAGGTGCCTGGCTCTTTTGTGGGCTTTGGGAATTAAATTCAGGCCAACTTATGAAGCAAGAACTTCTACCCACTGAGCCAGCTCTTCAGTGCCCTGTGTATTTTTTTTCTTAATGAAACTTAAGATGGTCATTAAATATTGAGGTTTATTTGTAAAAATATTAAAATAGAGATGGTCTTGGGCAATGGCTTAGTAGCAAGGGAACTTGTGACGTGTGAGGCAGGTTCAGTGAGGGGATAAGGCGAAAGACGGCCTCTGGTCTCTGCACATGCGCGGGAGCAAGCATGTACGCATGCATGCACGCACGCATTAGAGAACAGTTCTATGGAGTCAGTTTTCTCCTTCGGCCTTCACGTGGGTTTCTCGGGTAGAGCTCAGGTCGTCAGACCTATACAGCAGGTGCCTTTACCCACTGAGCTGTCTTGCCAGTCCCCTATAATTTTTTAAAAATAATTTATCATTATTTGTATGCGTATGGGTGTTTTGCCTGTATGTATGTCTGTGCTCCCTGTGCATGTCCACAGAGGTCAGAAGAAGGTGTTGGGTTCCCTGCAGCTAGCGTCACAGACAGCTGTGAGCTAACATGGGAGCACTGGGAATCAAACCCATGTTCTCTGGAAGAGCAACCAGTGCTCTTAACCTTGAACCATCTCTTCAGCATCCTGGTGCCCCTTTTAAAATTAAAATCTTCTAAACCGGGCGGTGGTGGTGCACGCCTTTAATCCCAGCACTCGGGAGGCAGAGGCAGGCAGATCTCTGTGAGTTCGAGGCCAGCCTGGTCTACAAGAGCTAGTTCCAGGACAGGAACCAAAGCTACAGAGAAACCCTGTCTCGAAAACAACAACAACAACAAAAACAAAAAAACAAAAAAAAAATTAAAATCTTCTTTGAGTGTGTGTATGTGTGCTTGCACATGTGTGTGTGTGTTTGTGTGTGTGTGTTTGTGTGTGTGTGTGTGTGTATGCCTGCTTCTCTGGGTGTGTACCATGTGCAGTGCATGCGGGTGCCTGTCTGGGTAAGAAGGTTGTCAGCTCTCCTGGAGCTGGAGTTCCAGCAAGGCAAAAGTTCCAGTTGCAGGCCAGACAAAATGGGTGCTCAGAACTAAGCTCGGGTCCTCTGCAGGAGCAGCAAGTGTTCTTAGCCACGGAGAACAGACCCAGGCCCGCCTAGAGCTCTCAGTCCTGCCCCACCTTCCCAAGTGCGGAGGTTAAAGATGTGACCAGCAGCAGGTGGAGAAGGTGTCCTGTCGGGAGCAGGAGGCCAGCTGGTCACATTGCATCCACAGGTAGATCCAGAGAGGGAGCAGCAGGTAGAGTGGGGCCATAAACCTCAGGGCTCACCCGTAACGATACGCTTACTCCACTGAGGCACTACTTCCTAACAGCGTAGTTAGCTGGGAGCGATTCACATTCAAACCACTTGGAGTAATTAATCATACATTGTATTGGGATATTAAACTTGTACTAATATCACACATATAGTTATTGTATATATTAGTATACTATATAATTCTTATATTAATATATAATACTTAAGCCGGGCGGTGGTGGTGCACGCCTTTAATCCCAGCCCTTGGGAGGCAGAGGCAGGCGGATCTTTGTGAGTTCGAGACCAGCCTGGTCTACAAGAGCTACTTCCAGGACAGGCTCCAAAACCGTAGAGAAACCCTGTCTCGAAAAACCAAAAAAAAAAATTATATATATATATAATACTTAAATATAAACATTGTCTATATATAAACAATATGTAGTAACATATAATTATAATATATATTTTGGCACTGATGTGGATCACACCTAGGGCCTTGGGCATTCTAGGGAAACTGTTTTCTATTGAGCTACTAGACAAACTGCAATGTTTTCATAGTGGTACATCTCTAGATGTGTTTGTCCATATGTTTTAGATTAAAAATGTTTATTACTGAAAGAAAGTGAGGCAGCATGCCTAGTTTATGCTGTTTTCTTTTTCAGGTGACAGAATAACATCTAAGAATTAGTTTTGTTTTATGTAGACTTTTGCTGTATTGAGAATTATTTCCTCCAGGGAGTGGTGGCGCACGCCTTTAATCCCAGCGCTCGGGAGGCAGAGGCAGGTGGATCTCCGTGAGCTTGAGACGAGCCGGGTCTGCGGAGAGAGCAGGGCAGAGGGACTGCTACACAGAGGGGCCTGAACCAGATTACTAGGACTGCTTTCTGCATCCGAGTCTGAACATTTCTGAGGCTTTGGAACCTTTGGACTGTGTGTCCCTAATAACCCCATTTTATCAATGACCTTGTGTGTAGTGATTAGTAGGAAAATAATAACAGGCTCCTAAATGTTATTGCTGTCCACTCGAGAGGCGAAAGGTTGTGTTTCTAGGATTGTTGATGAGCTACAGTGTTTCCCCGTGTCCTAAGGCCTGGTCAGAATGGTGTCCTGTTCTGCTTCACTGTCTCGTTATTCTTGTTCCTCGTGGAGCACTAGTCCTTGAGAGAACCCCTTAAACAGTGATGGCCACGAGCCCTGCTGTAAACCTGCAAGTTACTCATAGTTCAGTGAGGCCAAGGTTGCTGTCAGCAATAAGGAAAGGCTCAAGAAGTCAAATAAGTCACTCAAGGAGTTAAATAAGTCACTCAAGGAGTTAAATAAGTCACTCAAGGAGTTAAATAAGTCGCTCAAGGTTATGTACCCAGCAAGACAGCTGGGACTTGTACTGAGGAATATGCCTGCAGAGTCCAGGATCCCATGAGTGTCGGTGGGTCCTGGCCCCACAGCTCCTCCCTGTACAGTCCACACAGCTGCATGGTAGGGTCCATGGAAATAATTGCTGCACTTGTTGGGGCCCTGGTTTGTGCTCTTTTATTTTTGTTTATTTTCTGTTTTTGAGACAGTGTTTTACATGTAGCTGTGGCTGGCTGTGGCCCAGGCTGGCCTGGAGCTCCATTTTGTAGCCCAGGCTAGACTAGACAGTATCTTCCTGCCTCTGCTTCTCCAATGTGTGGTCTTCTGTTACATAAATTGATGAAGAGGGGTAGATATCAGTGATTACATAATTCCCATGTAGGAATTTATACATATCTTCCTCTTCTGGGCACATTTCTATCTTCTAAAAAGTACAAGGAGTGGGGCTGAAAACAATTTTCTCACAAGGACTGCTCTAAGTAGGAAATAGGAAATCTGTCTTTGTATCAAACACATCTGGGACCCAGTGCTGAAAGGGACCAGTGTGACCCATCTCTGTCCTATGCTGAAAGGGATCAGTGTGACCCATCCCTATTTATGCCGAAAGGGACCAGTGTGACCCGTCTCCGTCCTATGCTGACAGGGACCAGTGTGACCCGTCTCCGTCCTGTGCTGACAGGGACCAGTGTGACCCGTCTCTGTTCTTTTGCTTGTTTTATTTTCATGTGGTGCTGGGGGCCAAACCCAGGAGCAAAAGCAGGAAAGTGCTTTACCGCAGAGGGACATCCTCAGCCATCCATCCACTGTGGTTAATTTGTTAGATCCAAATTAAGGGAATCCTGTGTATATTGTGGTAATTAACTAATGCCCCTTCTCCAGCTGTTCAGTTGTGACTTGGACAGATTTAGATTAAGGTTTTCCGAATATAAACTTTATTTAGTCGATATCCTCATCAGTTGGTCTTGCTGGTAGATAATGCAGGCCTTCTCTTAGACATGGGTGACTGGAGCCCTGCTCTGATTGTGGTCATTAGTCATGGTCACCACAGTCAAGGGCTCCTGAGCTTCCGTTTCCTTGTTTGCAGCGTGGAGACAGAGTGAGGGTACACATAAAACACCCACACAGTGCCTGACACACAGTCATAGCAACAGCTGCTAGCTCAGGTGATACTGGGCACCCATAAAAATGATTCACAGAAGTTTAATAGCTTGGGAAAATTTCTACATCATAATGTTTCACGAGAAAAGCAAAAAATTTAAATAGATTATTGTGAAATATTAGATCTCACTTTAGAAAGCAAAGGAGGGCTGGAGAGATGGCTCAGTGGTTAAAGCACTTGCTCTTGCAGGGTACCCAGGTTCTGTTGCCAGTAGTCACATGGTGGCTCGTAACTCCAGTTCCAGAGGATCAGGTGCCCTCCTCTGACTCCCATGAGCACCAGGGAGCCATGTGGTGCGTATAAATATATGTAGGCAAAACATGCTTATACATAAAATAAAATAAAAACATAGAAAAAGTGTTGAAAATACTGGTGTTTGTGCTCCTGACCGTTAGTGTGTGGGGCACTGTGGAATATAGGTGAATAAAACCCAGTTTCTCTTTAGAAGAAAGGTCTTACAAAATATTTATTTTAGTTTTTACAGCTATGAGGATGCATGGATACACATGTATCTGTATGGGGTGTGTAGGTGTGAATTCAGGTGGCTAGTGGAAGCCAGGGGTGTCGGTCACCCTGGACCTCACAGGCAGTTGTGAACCCCCTGGTGTGGTGCTGGGAGACGGATCCAGTCTTCTGCAGGAGCACCTAGCCGTCTCTCCATCCACAGGAGAAAATTTTAGTAGAAGACAGAATCACAGTGTGAGGTGGAAGAAATGGAGGAAATCCAGGGTGTTCCTCAGATTTCTATCAAGAAGTGTGGGCTGTGATGTTCTCTCAGAGGGGATATGGCGAGACTTCTAAGTGACACAGTTTTGTCTTGGCCACGCTGTGGGTGTCCAAGGTAGCTGTATAGAGAGCAGTGCACCTGCCTGGGTGAGCTGGGGGTGCAGGCTTGAAAAGGCTTAATCTGTAGATAAGGTTCAAGCTTTGGGATGGATGAATTAGAACTCTATGAAAGTCCGTGGAGTGAAACCAGAGCCTGAGTCTTCACCGCATCCAGACAGTGAGGAGAACCTTCCTTTTAAGATTCCCTGTAATGGCAGGATGGTGGGGCACGCCGTTAATCCCAGCACTCAGGAGGCAGAGGCAGGCAGATCTCTTGAGTTCAAGGCCAGTCTGGTCTACGAGAGATAGTTCCAGGATAGGCTTCAAAGCTACAGAGAAACCCTGTCTCGAAAAAACAAAAGCCAACCAAACAAACAAAAAGATCCCCTATAGTGTAGTACAGGTGGTCTGGTTGTGATTCAGCTTGGCCACAAATGTCCTCACACCCCAGACAGAAATGGCTTAAAGTAGTAGAAGCCTCGGTTTCTTTCCTCAACTGTCTAGACTGGAAATCCGACTTCCCGTAGCTCTCAGCATTTGTCTTCCAACTTTCTCTTTAAAGTCCAGAGTAGCCACCACTGGGAGCAGGGTTGGAAGAGAACATGCCCCTTCCATGTCCGACTGTTTCCTCGAAATTACATGTAACCATTTGCCTAGACTTACCGGCCAAAATGTAGTCACTTAGCCGTCTACATGCCGGAGGGAGACTGAGAAACAAAATCTTTATTTTAGGCTGCTGTGTGCCCTGGTGTCCAGTTAGTGATGCTGATAACATCTTGTATTTACCTGTGGAAGGGCTCAGACTGGCTCATCTGGAAAGACAGCACAACACTTTCCATATTAGGTCATATATATGTCTCCAATTTAAGTTGCAAGTATAAGCCAGGTGCAGAGTCTAGGGACAAAGATCACTTGTGCTTCAGTGTGAGACTAACTTAGGCGACACAGTGAGCCTCCTGTCTCAGAAACCGGAGCCAGAAGCCAAACAATTTACAGCAGCCATAAACGTAGGTGCTTTATAGTGTCGCTGTACGTGCCCGTGCTTTGTCCTTTGGAAAGACCCGTGACTGCACGCTGCACTGGAAGCCCAGCACAGGTCTTTGTCCTGAGAAAGACCAAATCCACTCATGATTAACTTTGAGCCCTGTCCAGTATAGCAGCAGGTAGCCCAGCGTCCCTCTACTACCCTGACTCAGACTCCTGAGAGTTTTAATGATTGCGTAAACACTTCAGTCTATAGATAGGAGGGTGATAAAGTACTAGGTGGGCCAGCTGAGGGTCTTCTCTGTGGTGAGTGGGAAGGTTGATCTTCTGTTTTGTCTCAGTGCTGTGGAGTCATATCCACGCCCAGCAGGAGCTCTCCCACTGAGCTACCCACAACCTGAAAAGGAAAACCATTCTATCCTGAGCCGTGGGTCAGCCTCAGTTGAAACCAGGGCCTGGCGGGCAGTCCAGCCTTCATGCTGCATGTGACCCAATAATAATAAACCGTATATCCTTGAAACCATATGAGAATCTCCCCCCATTTTTTTTTAACATAACTTGATTGTCTGGTTCTTGAGCATGAACTTTGTAGATGACCACATCACGTTGCAGTGTTAAAAGGTTGGAGTAGCCAAGCGGTGATGGTGCATGTCTTTAATCCCAGCACTTGGGAGGCAGAGGCAGTAAGTTCGAGGCCAGCCCAGTCTATAGAGAGAGTTCTAAGATGGGCTCCAAAGCTAATCAGAGAAACCCTGTCTCAAACAAACAAACAAACAAAAACAGGAAACAGATGAGAGTTTGGACAGGCAGAGTGCTCGCTACCCATCTGGAGGGTCCAGGGCTCCGAGCTCAGGAGGTGACTGTGGTCTTCCATCAACTACCTGTAGTCAGCTACTCGCAGTTTTGGCTTTTCAAGAAACTGGAGGAAGATGCTCCTCGCAGTAGCAGGTACCTCCCAGCAGGTGTATGTACTTAGTACATATATGGGGTAATAAGTGACTTGTTACTTCTTTGATGTATAGGCCCCGAAAACCAACTACCATTAGCAATCAGTGCATGACTGCCTGGCTGGGGGTGAGGGTGACTGATCCCCAGTTTTATAAGACATCTAAGAGTTTACTGGAGTGGAGACCACGCCTCCTGGGGCTCTCAGGCTAGTATTTTCTACATTAAACCTGTTCTCTTCCAGCTGGCTGGGGTGGCACACACCAGGAACCCCAGCCATCGAGGCTAGAGTAGGGCTTGTGAGCTCAAGGCAGCAGTAGGGGCCACAGGAGAAACCCTGTCTCAAAAACAAACAAATGACCAAACAACTGTCCCCCTTCTTTTAAGACTAAAATAGGATAGTGAAAAAAAAATCTAAACTGAATAGCACACAGGAGTGTATTTCTGCCTGCTCGAGTAGTGTGAACACCTTAGCCTTGTATGTACGTGTAACACAAATTTCACATAGTGTTTCCACGCCTAACAGGTTGACTAAGCAAAGCATGCTTTTTCTTTCTCCCCGGGAAAGACCTGCACAGTGGAAAACGGCATGCTTCAGGCTGGGGCGTGGATGGGTTGGCAGAGTTCTTGCCTAGCATGCAGGAAGCCCTGGGTTTGCTGCCAGTACCACAGAAATGGCCTGGCACCTGTAATCTCAATGCTTCCGAGGAGAAGTCAGGAGTCTCAGGGTCTTCCTCAGTTATGTAGCAAGTTCAAGGCTTTATCTCAAGAAAACGAAATAAAATGGCGTGCTCCATACAGACTGGGAAGGAGAGGAAGGTGAATGTTACCCTTTAATTAGACTGCGGACAGGGTCTAGTGTAATACGCTGTTGGTAGTTTACTGTGTAGGAAATGAAAGTGTTCTAGCTTTAGACCACGTCAGGAGACCTCAGTGATGCCAGTATCGATCACCAATCGTGTTCTTGGTCCTTCTCTATTTGCGCCTCTCATCCCACAACTGCCATATGAGGTATAGAGACGATTGCTGCTCAGCACTTTACAGAGGGGTAAACTGAGGCACGGCGACATAACAGGATTTTCCCATGGGCACACACAGCAGAAAGGCCAGACTGTAGCTTCAGGGCAGCCTGTCCCGCCACCAGAATATAGTGCTTCTCAGCAGACAATCGCAGGAGACAGTGCACTGTGGGGTTAGCCCAGAGCTCTGCGAAAGAAGAGACTAAGCCCCATTTAAAGGCAGAATATGGGTTCGGGGGCACATCTGGGGTTGGAGCAGGGTGGAGTGTTGGCAGAGAGAGGCCTCAGCAGGCCAGGGTTACAGATGGGATTTTTTTTTTTTGATTTTGGTTTTGCATTTGGTTTTTTGAGACAGGGTTTCTCTGTAGCTTCGGAGCCTGTCCTGGAACTAGCTCTGTAGACCAGGCCGGCCTTAAACTTCCAGAGATCCACCTGCCTCTGCCTCCCGAGTGCTGGGATTAAAGGTATGCGCCACCACTGCCCAGATACAGATGGGATTTTATGCAGATGTCCGGTATGTTTTCACTAATGTCCCTGCTTCCCCCGAGATCAATTTCTTACAAGTGAAAGTCATCTTCTCTACAACTGTAGGAGACCCCATGACATCTGTCATGTTAAAAAAAAAATCCCCTTTGTGGAAAAGATACAATCTATATAAATTAGCTAATAATATCATTAGCTTACAGATTTCATCTTTGAGCAAGTATGTACTGAGTGGTCACTCTGTGTGTCCACTGTATTAAGTGCCAGGCATCCAGGGGTAAAAATAGTGGCTCCTGCTCACTGTGGCTGTTTACATTGAGATCAGTTAAACTTAAATAAAATAAACAGATTTGTACTCATGCAAACTGTCTTTCAAGAGCTTAGTAGTCACGTGACAGTGAGGTGGGAGAGCATCGAACGTCTCTGTCACAGCGAAAGTTTTCCTGGGCTGCGCTGCTCTAGGGAGGCTGACGTGGGTCAGATAACCCCGGAGAAAGTGTGAGTGCAGCCGTGCGTGCCAGGCGGAAAGACTGCCTGGGAGTGTGGCACATTTCACAGGACTCGGGCTTCTTGGATGGCATCCTCAAGGAAGACAGGTTTGAACTGGACGTCAGGGAAGCCTGGTGGAGAGGAAGCTCAGTAATTAAAGGATGGAGGGCAAGCTAATGACTGGGGGCGGAGGAGGTCTGGGTGAGATGAAGAGGTGGAAGGACCACGGAGGACCCGTGGGAAGGAGATAAGAGCTGGGAAGCCTCTAGTTAGACGGAACCTGGGCTTTACTTCAAAGTCCTATGCATCGTTAGTGTGTGTTCAAAGGAGGCTCTGCCGTCACCTTGTCCCTTCCCCCTTGGGACCCGCCACGTTACCCTGCCTGGGTTATTCCCGCGGTATGTCAATATGACAACACACTATACTCATCTGTTTCTTAGAGAAACAAAAATGCAAAGGACCCCAGCACTGTTGGCCTCATCCTGCGTCCTTAGGCCCCGTTTCCTGTTCCCTGCTCTTTGCTGTTTGGCTCTACTCCCCACCTCCATCTCCTTTCTGTTCCTTGTTGACCTCTGCTGAGGATTTGTCTCCCTTAGCATCTTAACCTTTAGCATCGTCTCAGCAGCACCGAATCTCTAGATCTCCCTTCCATTGGCTTCTGTTTCCTGCCTTCATCCTCCTGGCTCCTCCTCCCCGGCTGGGCCCTTTTTCTGTCCCTAGCTTGGTGCCGAGGGCTCTGCCTCTGGGCCACCTTCATTTCCCCGAATATACCAACTCTCACATAGAGTGAGAATTATCTTTGTGTCAGCTTGGCCCAGCTGTGGTCGCCCACTCATTTGACCTCGGATGTTGTTATGAAGGGATTTAAAAACGGGAGACTCGGAGGAAAGTGGGTGACTTCCCGAAATGCTTGTGGGCTTTATCCAGCGACTTCAAGAGAAAAGCCAGAGGCCCACTGAAGAGGAAGTACCCTACCTGCAGAGTGCTACTTAAATCTCCAGCCTGTGGACCGCAGATTTGTTGGCTTTCCAGATCCCTGAGTCAGTTCATTGAGACAGGGTTTCTTGTAGCCTTGGCTGGCCTCAAACTTCAGGCAAAGGATAACCTCGAACTTGTGATCCTTTGGCCGTCACTTCCCAAACATTAGGACCACAGGCAAGTGCCCCGTTAATGGATTCTCTTCTAGCTTCCCATCCCTCGTATACTCACATCGCCCATGGATCTCCCCCCCCCCAAAAGCCCTAGTTTTTATTTTAGTGATTTGTTTATTTATTTTTGAGACTGGGTAGTCTTGGCTGGCTTGGAACTCACTTTGTAAATCAGGCTGGCCTCAGATTCACAGAATTCTGTCTGTTTCCACCTCCTGGGTGTTGGGATTGAAGGCATGTGTCACCAGCGCCCAGCCAGTAATAGAGTATATATGTCATTTGTACTGGAGTCTCCTAATGTCTGATTTTTACTTTTAGCTCTGACCTCCAGATCTATATAGCCAGTTACCTACTGGAAATCTCTGTTTAAGGAAACAAAAAACAAAAAACAAACAAAAAACCCCAACAACATAGAACTCTCAAGTCGGTCTATGGATTTGTACCAAACTAACTTTTCCTCCACTCACACAGTTGCCAAGACCCAGCATCTGGGATGGTGGATTCTTACCATTCCATGACACCTCTCAGCCACTGTCTGCAAACCCGTGTTTGCTTTGAGCTGCTGGCTCCCAGTCCAGACCTTTATGGCTTCTCACTTCAGCTGCCATAGCGGCTTCCTCCTGGTGTCTCTGCCTCCATTTCTTCTCGGCTCCCTGCTCCTGGCTGCCTGACCAGGTAAGCACAGCCGGCTTCTTCTTTGTTTCTTGTCTCAGCTGCTTAGAAGGTTTGCAGCTGCTGGGGTGGTGTGTGGGCCCTTATTTCCCTTTCGTCTCGCCCCACGGGCACATTCTTAGTTCCTTACCTTCTACTTCCTTTATTCTTCAGAGTGCAGAGAGCTCTTTCATCTCCCACCTCATCCCCCTTGCCTGGTGAAAGGAAGCAATGGCTTCTGGGAACTGTTTGTGTGATGAGAGACATGATCAGATACAGAACAATAAATTGACGATGCCCGAGGGGCATCTTTCCAGGATTGTTGAATGGAAAGGCGAGAATCGGTGAGCACACACACAGGAGCAGAAGCTTTTCTTCTACCTGGAGCCATGGCAAAGAATTTAGTAGTTTGGTGGCCATGGGGAAATAGTGGGAAATTCTGTTTTCCTAAGTAGAAACTAGGTTATGATCAGAGGGAAGGCCAATGCAGCTTAACTGTTGGAAATGCTAGAACAAAAGAAGAAAAATGGAAGTGTTATCGTGGCAGCTGGGAAAACATGCCAGGGTGCAAGGACTGCTGGGAAAATATGCCAGGGTGCAAGGACTGCTGGGAAAATATGCCAGGGTGCAATGACTGCTCGGAACATATGCCAGGGTGCAAGGACTGCTGGGAAAATATGCCAGGGTGCAAGGACTGCTGGGAAAATATGCCAGGGTGCAATGACTGCTCGGAACATATGCCAGGGTGCAAGGACTGCTGGGCAGGGCTGAGGACAGATTCGAGGTTTGTGATCTTGGCTTTTAAGTGGAAATCACTTTTTCTCTCCAAGTGTTTCTCCAACAGTGTTTTGCTGCCTAAGTAGGGTGCAGACTGTGTGGACAGCTAGCATAAGTAAGAGTGGGTGTTAGCTGGTTGGTGGTGGCATGCAGTGTGCGCCTTTAATCCCAGCACTGGGAAGGCAGAAGCAGGCAGATCTCTGAGTTCGAGGCCAGCCTGGTCTACAGAGCGAGTTCCAGGACAGCCAGGAACACAGAGAAACCCGGCCATGAAAAACCAAACCAACAAAACAAAACAACAAAAACAAGGGTGGGTCTTGACTTGACTGTGCCACTGAGAAGCTTGAACTTGATCTCAAGGGCATGGAGAAAGGTCTGAAGGGTGATTGTTCCAGCTCAGTGTCCTCCCTATAGGTGGACGTTCACAGTGGAACCATTCCAGTGCAGTACGACTATGTCATCTGTCTTAGCTGAGTGGCAGTTCAGAAAACAGACAAGCGTTTACCATCATTTTCTGCGTACCTGCCCGATACCACATTCTGGAGAGGCAAGAAATCAAACAAGGGTTTGCTTTCCCAAAGTTCTGAAAGATTTAGAAGATGTATAATTATTAGTAAGGTACTTGGGGCTATAAAGAGGGGAGGGAAATTAATAATGGGTGAGAATGAGGGAACCCCACCCAGAGGAGGTGACGGACTGTAGGGAAGAAAGACAAGAATGCAAGAACTCAGTCAAAGCCCATTTAAGGTGTTAGCTTAGAATGTGAACCGCGGTGGGAGTCCAGGAGCCTCTTCCCTTAGCCTGTAACTAAATCACCAGAATAGCAGTCTCTGTATTTCCCCCAAAGGGGAAGCCTTCCACTCGCCTGTGCTTGTTTTAAGATTTGCTTATCTTAAGAGCATCGGGAAGTTGGACCAGCTCATGTGGTCTTTTCTAATAAAGCTGTTAGAAAACTCCTCTTGATCTCCCTGACGGTCCCTGTAAGGCTCTGTCAGTGTCGAGCTATCGGAATCCTACTCCCCGCATCGTTATCGGTCCAGCGATTTAGAGCCGCTCTCTACCCCAGGCCATGCTCTGTCTATATTTGAGAATGAGGTGCTCGTGACCACACTGCATGGACTGTCGCTCTGTGGACTGCCCCAGAAAAGGCAAATAGAATGCGCAATGCAGAACTTGGTTGGGAGGAGCCAGGGCTAAAGCTTCTTTTTCTGGGCATTTTCTTTTCTTTGGTACTTTACCGACGCTGTCCTGACCACTTAGGAGCTGAGAAGCAGCTGGTCACGGACCCCACACCTCAGAATCAGGGGCGGCGCTGGCTCAAGGGCTGCACGTGTGTGAGAAGTGTGTGGGGTGGGAAGAGTGGGAGAGTGTTGGGTCAGCCTGCCTGGTGTGTGCACATTATGCAAGTTTCTCACTTTCGCCTTAGAAGAGCCTAGGAGGATTGTAGGAGGCCACCCTGGTACCAGGAGGTGTGGCTTCAAGCAGTTAGGAGCCAACAACCCTTTCACCTCGTTCTCTTTCCACCCTGGCATTAACCAGAGGCTTGGGTCAAACACTTCATTCATTCATCCACCGAGCAGTCTCACTGACCTAGGGGCAGGGAGGCGCGACAGGCCATGGCCTTCTTTGGCAGATGTTGGTGGGTGGTGCCAAGGGCTAAATAAACTCTCAGTTTTCCTTAAAGTGAATAAGACAGCCCCACGGCTGACTGGGGCCAGGAGGCAGTATTGTTAGGAGAATTAGTCACCTCTTTTCAGGGTTAGTCAGGCAGAAGTAGACAGCGCTCTAAAAACCTGGGTGACCAGAGGGAATTACCAGTTTGACTAATCCAGTGCCTTAGGGCAGTGCGTCCCTAACTTCGCTGTCTACTAGTCACTTTTGGAGTTTTTAAAGCCTAGTTGCCAGGGTCACAGCCGGTACCGAGGACGTCAGATCATGTGTGTGGGTGCCAGGCGTCAATATTTCTAAAGTTCCTCATGTGACTAGGAAAGACTAGAGAGCAGCGCCTAGGGCAGAGGCCAGCTGACTCAGTTCACGCTCACTCGTAACTCGGGTCTGGTTCCCAGCATTCTTTGAATTGCAGCGGCCGCTTTGGGTCGGGGGCGGTTCTGAGCAGCAGGATGTGGTACCGTCCTATTAGGAGCTGTCACTTTGCCCGAGCCGACGGGGACAGGTTGCCAGGGCTGCACGAGGACTGGATTTTTGCTTTGTCATTCTGACACTGGCAGTTCACCCGCCTCCTAAGAGCAGGGCGTGGCTTCCTGGAGCCACTAGGAACCCGCCGCTCTTTATCCTCAGTTTGCTTCCGTCAAGCCTTGCATCCACGAGGGCGGTGCGGGACCCCGCGGCGCGAGGAGAGCTGCTGTTTGCTTCTTGCTTCTTCACGTAAGCTCTCTGTCAGGGGAACGTTGCTCCGGGGTGGTGCTTTGGAAATGTCTGGGACGGGGACATTTAATGTGTGTCCGAGAGGGCTGGGTGAAGCTCTTGGCAGGGTGCAGAGGACGACCCGGGTCACAAAGCTTCAGTATCTGGGACTTGACGTCTGGTCCTTGGCAACTGGTGGCTTGCAGGCTACCAGAGGAAAAGGGTATCCTTTGCAGAGCAAGGGTCTTGATTTATACATATATGACAGTGTGAGGAATATCAGTGCGCATCCGTGATAATATTAAGAAATTGCGCACCTTTACAAATGGCTTCACAGGCGAAGTCCTAAGAAACTCCTTGAAATTGTCATAGTGTATGTAATGTTTTCCAAGGGCCTTGTCCTTCTTGACCCAGGCTGTTAAACAGGGTACCTGAGACTGCTACACAGCCCTTCCCTAACCTAAGAGCAGAGACTGTCCTGAGTGGGTTTGTCCTGCCTCCACTGTTGACAGGGTGCTCCAACTTGTGCAAGTTGCTTGGCTAAAGGCAACTTAGCTTCCCTACCTGTGGAAAGACGTCGTAATACCTACATCATTATATATATCATAAATATATAGCACTATGGCCATGTTAACTGTTGGTATTAGTACTGAATAACTATTCTTTTAAGGGATGGTATCAGTGTAGCTTTGTGCTCCGTTTTTTAATTGTCCCAGACTAAACCGAGTGAGTTCACCCCTTAGTGAAATGGGACCATCCTCCCCTGACCTCATCCAGAGTGTGGATGGACCGCAGTTTCAGATTCCAGGAACCCTGGCTGTGGCATCCTCCGGGTGCAGTGTCAAAAGCCAGACCGCACTGGGACGTGTTAGTGCCCTGTGGTCGCGAGGTCGGCGTGTTTAGCCGCCCTTGAGAGCTCTTCTGAGTTGTGGCGGCCCCGGTGGGTCGGAGTCCGCCGGCGGGAGTGCCCGGAGGGCGCGCGGCGTCCCGGAAGCCCCGCCCGGAGGAGGAAGGCTCACTTTGCCGCTCTGCTTTGTGCTGCAGAGGGCGGCGGGGCCTGTGCGGCGGCGGCGCGGGTGCGAGCGGAGAGAGGCGGCGAGGCCGGCGGCGAGCCGGCGGGAGGTGCGAGCGAGCGGCGGAGGGTCGCCATGGTCCAGCCCTGAAGGTAGGAGCCGCGCGCTGCGCTCCCCAGCCCCGACCCCGGATTCCCAGCCCCCGGGCCTCTAGAGGCTACCGACCCACGTGCTCAGATCCCTGAACCGGGAAGCAGAGCCGAGCCTTTTCTTTTAAAGGGACCGTTCACAGGGCCCTTTGCTCGGGTGCCCCCTTCTACAGCCTGCAGCGGCAGGGTGAGTGGCCCTGGGGAAGTCTTGAGAAAAGGGTTCACCTTCCTCTTTAATTCTCAGAGACATGGGACACCCCGAAACCCCAGGTTCCGAGAAGCAGGCAGGAATCCCTGGGTTGGATTTGTTTCCCTCAGGCATTTCTTTTTCTAGACCAGAGTTAGCAGCTGAGTTGATATAAAGGAGTGGAGATACCCTCCAGTCTCAAGTATACGGATATCTTTTTTTTTTTCACTTGGGTGGAAGGGCGACGGCCCAAAGAATCACAAAAACGCACGAGGAGACACCAGGTAGTGTGTGAAGTAAGAGGGCACTGTGGAGTCTGTTTCTTTCTTCTGCCGTGTGGATCTTGGGGCTCAAACTCCAGTGTCCATACCAGGCAGCAAGTGCCTTCCCCGATGGAGTCTCTCACCAGCCCTCACGCGACATATGTGGAAACCTTGCCCTCTTAGTCAACAGGAGGCCTGCTAAGTGTAAAAACATTTAGGTGGCTGTGTCGCTAAGAAGGATGCTAACAATTGATTCACGTTTTTACTTAGTCTTTGCTTGCTTCTAAAAGAAACATGCATTTTTGAAGAGTGACTATAGGGTCTGGAGCTGGACTTCAAAGACAAACGCCAGATGGACGGAAACTAATTAAGGGAGATAAAAGGCTTCTGCCTTTGGTTCAAGCAGTTGTGTTAATCAGACCTTGAGTTTGCAAGGAAAATCACACAAAGACCGTGACGCGTACCGGGGTAACCCCCCCCCCCTGTTGTAAGTGTATGTTGAGAAGTTATAATCATTTGGTTTCTACGTGATATTATTCACGCTCTTGATTCTGACATCGGTGGGCGCAGAAATGGCGTGATGGTGACTTGCTCCTCTGCCCATTCCAGTGTTCTGTACCCGTCAGTTTCAGGATCTGGTGAGGATCAGGGCCGTGAGTGAAGCGTGTGCTTAGGCGCCATTTACCACACACACAGAGCTGGTGTGTCTCGCGCGTGACGAGGGAGGGAGAACTTTGGAAGGGCTAGGTTGGTACGCTGACTGTTTCTAGAGGAGTCTGTGCCGATGTTTGTCCTCCCTCCCTTAGTGTGTGTGTGTGTATGCATGCGCACGCACGTGTGCCAGGATTGAACAGGGCGGTAAACATTCTGGGTGAGAGCTGTAACCCCAGGGCAACATTTTAGTGTTGTCTGAAATGCTGGGGCTTGAACCCAGGGCCCTGCGCTTGCTTAGCCACCAACATTCCTAGCTCTTCGTGTTGTTGTTTCTTTTTTTGAGACAGTCTTCCTGTGTAGAGCAAGCTGGCCTTAGAGTTATGAATTTTCTCCTGTCTCTGCCTTCTTGAATGCTAGGATTACTGGTGTGTGTCACCAAGCCTGGCAGCATTTCATTTTATCTTTAGGACAAGATTGCAAGAATCAGAAGTGTGTGTGTGTGTGCGCGCGCGTGCGTGCACGGGGCCGCACACGTGTGCCTGTGTGCACTTAGCATGTGAAGGTCAAAGGACAACTTGTGTGATTCCACCACGAGGGCCTCGGATTGGACTCACATGGCCAGGTTTAGCTGCTGCTACCTTTCCACACTAACCCATTTCAACAGCCCTGGCTCGGCGTTTGGAAACCACTCATGTATGCCTCCCTTGGTGGCACTGAGAAGAAGGAGCACAGTGGGTGAAAAGGTGCCCAATGGGGTGCAGCTGGGCATAGTTACACCTTCAGTAGTGTGAGAGAAGAGTCGTGGAAGATTAAAATTGGCCTCACGAGGCTCAGTTTCTGGATGGCAGGAATAGAAGAGGTGACAGGCAGGCTAAAGCATTGTGACAGTCATGGGAAGATGGGCCCAGTTGTTTTCGTGCTAGGGTCTCCAGCCTGCCCAATTTAGCAGCAGCCTGGACACTTTCTGAGAATGGTATGGGTTTCTTCTTGCCTGCATCACCTCAAGCATCTCACTCAGGCAGGCCTCACCTTCTGCAGGCTCCTTCCCTAACCTGCCTGGGGCCCTTTTCTTGATTGCTGCTTCTTGCTGCCAGATGGCTTCCAGGATAAAGGGCTCACTTTTCAGTGTGGTATTGTGTGCCTTCTCCAATGTGGTCTTCTTTTCATCTCTTCCTCTGCCAAGCTACTGTGGGCCCCTGGGAATGGTCATACCTGTAGTTCCCTAGATGTCCCTTCCTTGCTGGTTTCTTTCCATCTCTTCCTGGACAGCCCCGCTTTGCCACGTGACTACCTACCTATTCATTTGGCCACATTGCCTCTGTGTTTCCACAGCATCCCACATATCCTTATTTTTGGAAAAGGGGGAACCCTGCCAGAGATAATTCTCTGGTTTACTTATCAAGGGAGAGAAGTAGGCTTCCTTTGTGTGCCTGTGTTTGCAAGGGCATATGGGCACTTCTTTCTAGATGAATACACATTAGTGGCAGTAACAGAGGTTTGTGTGCTGGACTCACAACTGCCCGGTGAAGGAGCGGGTGTGATCCAGTATTCAGATAAGGAAATGAAGGCCTGCAGAGTTCCAGGAGCGTGCCCAGATCACACGGCTCCCTACCAGCCGGAGTTGGGGCTCTGCTCCCCGAGACACATGCCTGCTCCTGATCTGATTCTCGGGTTGTGAGTCGAGAGAGAGCCCGTGCAAACCCCAGTCATCCTAACATAGTTCCAGCGCACGGTAGACCTCCATTCATTAGAGGCTTGCTGGGTGAGCCTTCATTCCACTGCGCCCACTCAGCCAGCAGGATGTTAGTCTTTGCCTGACGATGTGTCTTCCACCTGTCCTTCAGCGCTTCATATGCATTCCATAAATGAACACTTCATTCGTTTACTAATCCTCTAAATATTCTTTAAGTGGCAGGGACATAAAGGTTCCCTTATGGGAGTAGTTGACATTGAAGGTTCTGGTTTCATTGAAGATGGGCTGTCAGACACGAAGCTCTGAGCTGCTCAGCACTGGTTCTCAGTAGCACATTGGGAAATAATTGAGACCTTTTGTATCTCACAGTCAGCGTCGTTAGCACGGCATGCAGGTGAGCCTTTCTCGGTCAGGAAGAAAGTGGCTGCTGTAGCTGCTGTATCAGGCACCTCTGCTGTCGTGCCAGGCTAGGCGTTAGTGTGTTATCTCTAACACAGATCTGTACAGTACTGTGTACACTTAAACCTGCTTCTGATAGTCTGGCACTGCTGGCGCGCGCCTTTATCCCAACACTCAGGAGGCAGAGGCAGGCGGATCTCTGAGTTTGAAGCCAGCCGGGACAGTTCCAGGACAGCCAGGACTACACAGAAATCCTATCTCAAAACTGGTTAGGGCTTACAGTGCAGCTCAGTGGCCTGGCACCCGCAAGTCCTGAGTCCGATCCACAACCAAAAAATGTCTCCCAGCAAATGTTTTTCTATAACTAAAGAAGTAAAAAGGCCAGCAACGGTATTTTAAGAGAGACTAGAATACCCAGCAGACTGCAAATGTGGAAACAAACACTCCTCGAGAGCAGTAAGGGGATGTGTGCGTTTCTATGTGGATCTGTGCACTGGGTACAGGGCCCTAGGGGGCCCGAGTTCCAATGGTTGTGAGTCATCTGACATGGGCGCTAGGAACCAAGGGTCCTCTGGAAGAGCAAGTGCTCTTAACCTCTGAGCTCTCTCCAGCCCTCCAAAGCAGGTGAGTTTTATATGAACCCAATTCAATTCCTCCTCACATAGGCTCACACCCAGGGTTTCACCTCTTGTGCTGGTCAGAGTGATGTTCTTCTTGGCATGTCTGCTCTGAAGTGTGTGGGTTGTCCCTAGTTCATACGTGTCACGGAGTATGTGTTGTTACCACGGAGGAAGGTGGACGGTCTGTATGTTCTAGAAATGCTCTACTGTCTAGGCGCAAGTTATTTAGTGTGACTTGGCTTGCGTTTTATCTTTTGCTTCCTGAACGCACTGCTACCTTGTGTCTGGGAATATGCAGCTTTTTAGTAGCGTGTGTGATTAGTAGGTGTGAGGCTCGGGGTTCGATCTCCAGTACTGTAAAATAATATAGTCCATTTTATTTGAAAGAATAGTTATTCAAAGTCCCTTTGGGGGCACTGGACTTCTAAAGACTTGTGAAGTTCAGGGAGTCATTCATGAGCACGCAGACCAGCCTCCTTTGACCCTGCCTTGGAACAGCTATCAGGAGTTTTGCTCTTTTTTTTCCTCTATTTTTTTAAAGATTTTATTTATTATGCCAGGCGGTGTTGGTGCATGCCTTTAATCCCAGCACTCTGAGTTCTAGGCCAGCCTGGTTTTCAAGAGCTAGTTCCGGGACAGGCACCAAAGCTAGCTACAGAGAAACCTTGTCTGACAAAACAAACAAGATTTTATTTATTATATATACAGACTATGCAGTGTTTTGCCTGTATGGATGCCTGCATGCCAGAAGAGGGCAGCACGAGATCTCAGGGCAGTGCTCTCAGCATCCGGGCCACATCTCCAGCCTCTCTTCAGGGTTCTAAACATAGTTTTCATTAGTTGAAATCTTAGTGGGTTTTCTTTTTTTTCCTTCAATTTTTAAATAGCTATTTTTTTTCTTCCTACTGATTGATATTCTCTACAGTGCATTATGCTTAATGCTCATCCCAACTGACTTTTGAACCTCGAAAAGGAGTTTTCCTTTCTCGCCTTTTTTTCTTTTCTTTTCTCTTTTGAGTCAGAGTCTCAAATATCCGTAGCTGGTCTCAGACTGGCTCGGTAGCTTGAGATGACTTTAATCTGATCCTCCTGCCTCCACCCTCAAGTGCTAGGATTACAGGTGTGCATCCCAATACCCAGTGCTCAGGGTCAGGCCCAGGGCGTCGTCAGTCGACCAGGACGAGTGCCCTGCGCTCTCAGCCTAAAAACATTGTTCTTTTCCTAAGACAGCGCAAAAGTGTGTGTAAAAGTGTCTTTGAGATGCGTTGGAATTGTAATAAGTACCGACTCTAGTTAAACACACTGATTGGTTATATAATCTTAATTCTATACTTGAGTGATTATGAATTCCCGCCTCACGAACGGCTGACAGTGGTGGGTTGAAGTTTAACCACCTGTCTCAGCTGATACCAAGTAAGGTAGATAAAGATTGGGAAGGAGGCTTTTCTTCCAGCCCATTTTTGAAGTGTAAATGTGTGTACATCTGTAACTGTTTCTGTGGATGTTCCCGTGCGTGTGCCCTTCACTGAAAAGGCCACAAGTGGTTGGATCCCTGAGGTGGAGTTACAGGCCACTGTGAGCCTCAGTCCTCTGCAAGAGCTGCCATTGCTCTTAACCTCGGAACCGCATCCCCAGCCCTTCCAGTCCATCAGGAATGTTTTCAAAAATTAGCATTATGGTGCATGTATCATGTGTGTGTAGGCATGGGTACCATGGTCATGTGTGGAGTTCAGAGGACAAGTTAGTATCCACTTTCGGTGGTTTGTCTTTTTTCAAGTTTTATTTTTAACGTGTGTGTGTGTGTACATGTCCTGGAGTCCAGCTCCAGCAGGGTTCGGGTCCTACAGAGAAGGTGTGGAGTCTGGGTGAAGGAGTCTGACACCTGAGAAACAGTCCCATAAGCGCAATTTCCATTCTCGAGAGGGCGTGACATCGTTTGTATGTGTCGTTTCCTCATCGCAGGCTGTTCCCCCAAAGGGACGGTCCTCACATCTTACCCTTCTGCTGCCACCAGTGTGTACTCCCGTGTGTGGCAGGGGGGATCTAGCCAGTCTAACTTCACAATGGAGGGCAGACCAGATCTCACCACTCTTCCCGTAAGCCCCTAATCGTGGGCACTATTCCATACTTACTAACTGCACTCTTACCTGAGTGGCCTTAGGCTCTGGGTCTGGACCCATTGTTTCTCTTGATGATGTGTTTTCTTCTCTGGGACCTGATGTGCCCAGTTAGTAAATCTTTTAACTTCCCCATTCCTGGTGTAATTCCAAAGAATTATTTTGTTTAAAGAGACTGCCATTGTATATATTCTCTTCTTTCATCAACACGCACCCGAATTTCCCAAAAGAAAGGGCACAAGGACCCATTAAAAATGAAGGCGCGGTGATGGAGAGTTTGGTCCGCAGGGTTGAAGTGCGGGAACTTTGTCCAGCGGCAGTGGTCATGTCAAGCCTTGCAGTCCACCCGCCACACACATGTGCCAGGACAGGCTGGAGGACAGGGTAGGAGCTGGAGTTCCTGGCAGTGGTCCTGAGTGACCCCACGTGGGTGCTGGGAGGGCTCTCAAACCCCGAAGCATCCCTCCAGCACCAAGGAAGTATATTTTGTATATGCAGTGATTTTTCTAGCCCACCTTCCTGTCTTTTTTTGAGACAAGGTCTCACAGGCTGATTGAACTCTTAGGGCTAGAAGTTAGTGCTTATTCCTTGGGAAGCACAGGATTCGAGTCCTCTTCTGACCTACTCAGGCATCAGGAATGTCTATGGTGCACATACATGTAGCAAAATGCTCATACATTCATACATACAAAATAGCACTTTTTTCTAATTTAAGGAAAAGTTTGTCCTTTTGGTTTTTCAAGACAGGATTACCCTGTATAGCCCTGGCTATTCTAGCACTTACCCTGTGGTTAAGGTGTTCAGGGTGGTCCTGAACCCAGAGAGCTGGCTGCCTTTGCCACGGGGGAGGGGGGTGCTAGATTAAAGGTTTGTGTCACCGCATCCAACCTGAGTGTTTGAGTTGCTCCTGGGTAGAAGAAATTATTGAACTTTGGAATAATTTAGTATAGCTATAGATGTTATTTTCCTCTTCATTGCAAAGAATCTTGCTTGTCCTACCTGTCTCCCTGCCCCCTCCCCAAGGTTTAGGTAAACCAAAAATGGGGGGGGCTAACAGTTGCTTATCCCCGGACTTTGGACTGACCCAGTGGACTGTCCCCAGTCAAGCTTTCTGTGGTGTTAGGTGATAACCTGAGCCACTTTAACTGCCCGATGGGTCTCCAGAGAGCTGGTGTGTGGGTTTTCCGAAGCAGGTAATTCACCCAGTGGATGATAACCTGGATGCGGTTTAAAATCTTCGCAGATTGCCATCTTCTAGGATTCAGGTTAATCACCTCATAGAGTATAAAAACCTTTCTTTGGCCTTTGACAGGCTTCCAGGTAATCAGCGCCTTTCCATAATCCTGTCCACTGCCCTTCCACCCTTGAGTGGAGCCGCCTGTGAGCTCGCTTTTGTGTGACACAAAAGCCCTCACCCAATGGTGCGCGAATTAGCGTAGCTTAAAAAGAAGGCCGGGGTTGAGGCCTGAGCAGGGGGGTGTGGTCACGGGGTGGGCTGGGGGCGGGGCCGCATGCGCACCGGCTGCCGTTCCAACGGTCTTCAGTTGCCATCGCCGCAGTGGTCACCGTTGGTAGCCCTCCGAGGGAAAGCTGTTAACCTGCGTGGTCACCAACATGTCTAAAGGAGACGGTTCCCTGATTGGAGGCAGAGAGAAAGGAGAGGAGCAGGTCGAAAGCCTGTCTTGGCGGCACTTGGTGAAGCAGGGGGAGGAGGAGGTGCTGAAGAAGGAGGAGGAGGAGGAGGGCCAGGACTGCTGCTCCGAGGACTTGAGCGTGCAGTCGGACCTCCTGGAGCTGGCCGTGGACAGAGAGAAGTGCCGCAGCATCCGCAGGCAGTACCGGCAGCTCATCTACAGTGTGCAGCAGAACCGCGAGGACATCGTGAACACAGCCAGTGACTCGCTGACCGAGGCCCTGGAGGAAGCCAACGTGCTCTTCGATGGCGTGAGCAGAACCAGAGAGGCGGCCCTCGACGCCCAGTTCCTGGTTCTGGCTTCTGATCTGGGTAAAGAGAAAGCAAAGCAGTTAAACTTAGACATGAGCTTTTTTAATCAAGTCGCGTTCTGTGACTTGCTGCTGGTCTTTGTGGGCCTGAACTGGGTGGAGGACCAGCGTGAGGAGTTGAGCGACTGCGACGACTGCATAGCGCTCTCCTTCTGGGGGATGGTGCAGAAGGAGGCGGCGTCCTGGATGCTGCGGGCTGAAACATTCCACTTCGTTTATGGCTCATTTAAGGCAGAACGTTCCGCACGAAAGCCCCGGCTTGAACATCACAAGAGAGCTTGCAAAATGGAAGGGAATGGAGATATGCCTACGAAGTTGAGGAAGCTGGACGTGCATGCCAACCAGGAGACGACAGAAAAGGAAGTAGAAAGAATCTTGGGGTTGCTGCAAACCTACTTTCAAAAGTACCCCGATACTCCCGTGTCCTACTTTGAGTTTGTGATCGACCCGAACTCGTTCTCCCGCACCGTGGAGAACATCTTCTACGTGTCTTTTATCATCCGGGATGGCTTCGCGAGAATCCGGCTCGACCAAGACAGGCTGCCCATCCTGGAGCCCACTAATGTCAGCCAGGGAGAGGAAGAAAGTGACTACTGCTCTTTCGGCAGGAAACAAGGAGTTATATCTTTGAGTTTACAGGACTGGAAAAATATTGTCTCCACTTTTGAAATTTCAGAGGCCATGATCAAAAACCCATATTAAAAGATTTTTGTTTGTGGTTCTGACTCCATCTTGTATTGACGCCCTCAGAATAGAACCTGAACAGAAGCATGTGCCCTAGTAAACTATTTTCAAGAACAAGTCAATTGCCTACTGTGCAGTGTATTTTTCTTGATAAGGTTGTAATCTTATGGGAAGTTTTTCATATCCCCACGATACTTTTAGTAAGCTCTTGAGTTTCTTGGAAGGTATTAGCCGACGTGCTAAAAACAAAAACTGGGCCTCATACTGAACTGCTTTCTCTGTCCTGGTGAACCCAGGGTCCTGTAAGGGAGGCCGGAGGGGGCTTTTTATCAAGCGGGGAAAGGGTGAGAAAAAAGGACCAGAAAAAAAATCAGTGTGAGTCAGTAGTTGGGCAGTGTTGAGACTGAAAAACTTGGATGACGTGCTTCCTTTCAGGAAGTAGATCGCTATATTCCAGTTTCTTTTCTGAATGACCTTAATAAGAAAATGTGTGAGGGGGGTATGCGTGCGCGCGCGCGCGCGCGCGTGTGTGTGTGTGTGTGTGTGTGTGTGTGTGTGTGTGCATATGCATTCATGCCTGCAACCAAGGCATTCTGGGAGTTTTGTTTTTGTTGTTTTGAGGCAGGGTCTCACTTTGTAGATCTGCCTGTCCTGGCGCTCACAGAGATAAACCTGCACCTGCCTTCCAGCTGCTGACATTACCCGGTGTGCACCTCCTCCTCGCTCTTCGAGAAGGCATTCTGGGTAAGGCAACAAGGTCGAATGTGTGGGACTGGCAAGTCTGGAGAGGATGTGCAGATTCGTAGAAAACCTTTCTGCTTGAGTGCTAAGCTGGGCAGGAATCGTAGCCGCTGTTCCAGTCTTCTCAGAGGTAGACGATATTTTCATCACACCCAGTGGCTTTATCTTTGGCTAATCTCACCACTCTGATTTCTACACAGTGTCCTTCAGAATCAGTGCAGGTTCAACACGTAACAACTTGGGGTACACGT
Organism: Microtus pennsylvanicus; assembly: GCF_037038515.1. Classification (NCBI taxonomy): domain Eukaryota; kingdom Metazoa; phylum Chordata; class Mammalia; order Rodentia; family Cricetidae; genus Microtus; species Microtus pennsylvanicus. The sequence continues at coordinate 36,224,681 of NC_134598.1, forward strand.
CCCAATTAACCTTGATTAAAAAGTGGAGGGGATGATGGGAAGGTGGCTCAATGTTAGAAGCACCAACTGCTCTTCCAGAGGTCATTAGTTTAATTCCCACAACCACGTGGTGCTCACAATCCCGTGTAATGGGACCCCGTGTTCTCTTCTCTCTGGCGATCTCTGTCATGCAGGCACTACGGTACAAGTAGAGCACTCATACACATAAATATTAAAAAACATCTGAAGAGTTTTGCTCTGTATCTGGGCCTGTATAGCAAGATTTGTGAATTCTTCATCTACCCCTAGGGCTTGTGCCACAAACACCTGGTTTCTTGTGGGCCTAAGTTGGATGGAGCCAGGTGCTGATTTGAGGAGTACTGCTGGCAGTATAAAACCTTTTGCTTCTGGAAGATGCCATCAGAGGAAGCAGGACTCTAGATATTGCACGATTTTTCTTTCTTTCTTTGGTGCTTTGCAGTTTTAAGACTGTAAATTACAGGCCAGGTGGTGGTGGCGCACGGCTTTAATCACAGCACTTGGGAGGCAGAGGCAGGTGGATCTTTGGGAGTTCAAAGTCAGCCTGTTCTACAGAGTGAGTTCCAGAACAGGCTCCAAAGCTACTCAGAGAAACCTTGCCTTGAAGAATGTAAATCCCAGGACAACTTGAGGATGTAGTTCACTGGTCGAATGCTTTCTTAGCATGAGTGCTGCCTTAGCTTCTGCCCTCAGCACCAATGGTGTCTGTGTGTGTCTGTATTGTTTGGTGGTCAGGGTAGAAAATCGGGGTTATTAAGATAGTTTCAGAAGAGGCAGCAGACATGGCCTGAGCTATTTCTTACCTTTTTATGAATGTAAGTTTCCGATGGTGGAAGATTTTGCCACTGGTGTGGTTAGTGTTATTTTTGTTATGCTTAATAGTAACAGTAAAATTTCCTCCTGGATCTAAGGTAGTACAGAGGAGGGCGATATAAAGTCTAAATGATACCAAGCTTGAGAGGAGGGATGGGATCTTGGTGTGGAGAAAGTTCTTTCCATCACACCGGTAAAGTAGAGAGAACTGAGGAGAAAGCCCCTTGGGAATGAAAAGAGACCGCTTCCTGTAACAGCAGCTGTCTCCCCCTTTTCGGGCCTGAAGTGCTCACCCTTCCAGCACTGGCCACCCTTCAAGGTGAAGGGCAGTGTCCTTTGGTCTTGCTGGTCCTGGGGCCTCTGAGCCAGAGCCCCGGGGTTTCAGGCCGTCATCCTGGGGTCTCTGAGCCAGAGCCCCGGGGTTTCAGGCCGTCCTCTGTGGGAAGAGAAGACACTGCTGGGTTACAAGATGTGACTCAGTTCCTTAGACAGCCAATGGCTTTGTTGAATGCCTTTGCCTGGCTGTGTTCTGACATGCAAAGACGGCTTAAAAACACGCTAGAAAATAAAGAGGCTTGGGAGAGCTTACTTTTCTGGTCAGCGGGTGGGGTGGTGTTTCTACACAGGTGAGCTTGGCCTCTGGCCTGTGCTTTTGCTAGTTGTGATGCTGCAGTTCGTTGCATTATTTCGGATTAAACCAGGGACCTTAGAGCATTGAGCAATAGGAGATGAATTCAGTTACAGAAATGAACCGAATCGCAAATCTGCTTGTCAAGGTTCATTAGAAGGGGCCGACTCTAAGGAGAGAGTGTGTGGGTTTTGTTTTATAGTTCGTGCGTGTGGGGCACATACACAACAGGGTTAAGTTAGAAAAATGTGTGGGATTAAATATAGTTACTAGGTATGATGCATTGGGAAAAGTAAGAGATGAAAGAAAGATGTATTTTGAGTGGTGTGTGTGTGCGTGTGTGTGCACATGCTTGTAATGTTTGTATGTGTGAAGTCAGAGGACGACCTCTTCTTATTTTCTATTTATTTATTTTGATTTTTTGAGGCAGGGTCTCACTCTGTAGACCAAGCAGACCTCAGACTCACAGAGCTCCACCTGCCCCGCCTCCCGAGTGCTGAGATTAAAGACGTGCGCCACCACGAAAGGGCAGCTTTTGAAAGTGGTTTCTTTTCATGTGTGTGATCTGGGGATTGGACTCGGGCATCGTGAGGTTTGTCCAGCAAGCACTTTTACTGACTGCTCCACTGGGCAAGTTTCCCCGATATTTTTTTTTAAAAAAACATTTTAAGTAATTATTTAATTTATTTGATGCGCATGGTCATTTGGAGGTCAGAGGACAGCTTTTGGGAGCTGGTTCTCTTTCTGTTACGTGGGTGCCAGGGATTAAACTTAGGTTGAGCTTGGTGGCAGGTGACTGTCTGTTGATTGACCTCACCAGCTCGGGCAGGTTTAATGCCGTAGCCTGTCATACCTTAAGTGACATCTGGCTTGGATTTGATGGGATTTGATGTGCACAAAGCACGCTCAGCACAGTGTCTGTCTCACTGTGGACACTCGGCACATTGCACGGCGCCGCCTGTTTCTGTGTTGACATTCACTTTGGGTCTCATACTTTTGAACTTCCTTACCTTTGCTCTGGGGACTCCCTTGCCAGGACTGTCATGTGTACACTGCTCACTGACTCAGCGGCTGGCAGGTGCCCACAGTGCCAGGCGCTGCTCGGGTTGCTGGAGAAGAGCGGCAGAGCGTGACTGGCAGCGTCCTGGGATGCCGTTTCTTTCTGCTGAAGTGACACATCGCCAAATACCCGGTAGCCCTAGACAGTCTCGGCAGCTGGGTGTCCAAAGCGGGTTTGCCTGGACTAAAATCAGGACATTGGCAGTCTGGTTCCTATCTTGGAGCTGTGCTCATTGATCACATTTTGAGCGGGACACCCTTTAGCTGGAGCTGATGAAAGCCAGTTTAATTTTAAGTAGGGTTAAAATGAAAGTGTAGTGTTCAGTCCCAGGTCTCCTGAATGCTCCGGTTGCTCCCGTCTCTCCCGTTACACCTTACAGAGTCAGGCTCCTTTGCACACTTTAAAATAAAGCTGGTTGATATCGTTTGATTTAAAACTTGAACCGTAAAATCCATTAGATAGAGAATTTTGGTAAAGAACACTTTAAACTGCTTTAGATGGGGTTTCTATTGCTGTGAAGAGACACCATGACCCTAGCAACTCTTATAAAGGAAAACATTTAATCAGAGCTGGCTTACAGCTCCGAGGTTCAGTCCATTATCGTCATGGCAGGAAGCATGGCACAGCAGACAGACATGGTGCTGGAGAAGGAGCCGGGGGCCCTATGTCCGGATTGGCAGGTGGCAGGAAGAGAATGCCACCCTGGGCCTGGCTGGGGCTGTGGAAACCTCAAAGCCAGCCCCCAGTGACACACTCCCCTCAACGAGGCCACGCGTCTTGGTCGTGCCATCCCTGTGAGTCCATGGGGGCCATCACAGACCTGGAGGAGGGAGTGTGTGGCCTTTCAGGAGGCATTATATCAGGATATTCTTCTAGCCTGGTCTGCTTAGGTGTAGGCAAAAGGTCGGGGTGTGTACCCGTCTGCCCTAAGAACAGGCAGTTAAAATGAATTTCAGATGATGATAGTTATTTTTTAAGTCGAATTTTTATTTATGGGATTTCATTGAGGTCACTGAAGTTCAAGATTTCTATGATAGTCTTTTCTCAAAGAACTTAACCTAGTTGTGACGTCAGCCCACAACTGTGATTCTGTTACCAGAGTGGTTTAGAGACAGGCGCATTCGTGGCCAACTTTAAAGTTCCCCATTGGAGGTCTTTGGCTTCCAGTTTGTTCAGTCTACTTTAGGATAGATCTGCCTATGCTTGCTGACATCAGTCTCTTATGTATGAATGAGTTCAGGCTTTGCGTGATAGCAGGCGGAGCTCGGTAAGTTCCAGGACAGCCAGTCACACAGAGAAATCCTGTCTCAAAAAAACCGAAGCGGGGAAAAAAAGAGAAGAGTTCAGATGCTGTGCGTTCCTATCCCATTTAGAATACTGGGGTGTGTGGATGGGCTGTGCCCCCACTCCATGGAAACAAGCATCCATTCACGGTTAGACCAGGAGGGGATATTTGTCTGTTGAGTTAAAATTGGAATGTTGATCTGGAAATTTAAGTTTTCTTTATTCTCTGTGCTTTGAAATCATGAGCTCTTCTGAGCGCTGACCTCGGTCCCAGCATCATCATCTCTTCGTGCTGGGTTCTGTGTGTGTGTTCTTGTGCCTTTCGCACTGAACACTCGTCCCAGAAGAGGATTTATTTTGGAGCCTGTCTTTTGTTCACCAGTTGAACAAAAGTGCACACAAGAGTACCAGTAACTATTATTTTGTTTTTGTTTTTTTTGTGTGTGGTATCTGTCTGCTTGCATGTCTGGTGCCTGTCGAGTTATAGACAATTGTGAGCTGCCATATAGGTGCTGGGAATTGAACCTAGGTCCTCTGGAAGAGCAGCCAGTGTTTTTAACCGCAGAACCGTAACACCCCTCCATTTAAGATTTGGAAGTGTGAGTGTGTGAAAGTTGGTGCCTGGGAAGCAGACTCTTTAGGAACAGGACACTGTTCATGCCTCAGCCCACATGGTTGTTTGTTAGGAATATCTGTTTGTTTTGTTTACTCTTTAAAGCCAACCGACGCTGCTTTCGGTGTCCCTGAGGAAGGTGTCACGCTGCTTATCTGACCCTATGTGATCTGAGGGGCTGTTTTACGAGCTTCTTTTCCCCCCACAGTGCTCTGCTTTGACGGAGAAGCCCTGGTCATCATGCCAGTTGATGAATGCTGGTGGTGCTGCCCAGCTTGTTGGGGGAGACCTCGAGCTAGCCCCTATGTGCGGACTGTCTGGGTGGCACAGGCTTGCCCCAACTGTTGCTGGTTTCCGGGTTTCCTCCCTCCAGCCCCCCAGCCACTGCGTGCGCCCCATGTGCTATGGAGGGGTACTCGTGGGGCTGTGCGTCCTCCTATACGTTCCTCCACGGCACCCCCCTCCACATCTCAGACGCCCGGTTCTGCTGACCCCCATCCCTGCCCTCCACCCTCTACACCTGGTGGTAGGCAGGAGAAAAACACGCAGTCTGGGCTGGTAAGTCGGGGCTTTGTAGTTACTAAGGGTAAAACTGGATTAAGAAATATTTTTATTATACTTTCTGACTTTTTAGTTATTAGCCTCGCTAGCCCAGGGTTTTACTCTGAGGTACTAGTGAATGTGTTGCTAAAACAGTGCCGACGGTAGTAGAAGAAAAGGTATTTAAAATGCTGCCTTAGTACCCGGTTTTAAAGTCTGATGCATGCCGGCACTGAAACAAAACTGACCGGAACGCTAGACATGCAGGTAAAGCAACTTCAGACCCTGCCTGTGTAAAATGTCCTGCAGCGCTGGGTGGAAGAATGCACGCAAGACCGAGGGCTGGAGGCTGAGCTGTGGCAGCGCACACCTTTAATCCCCACACTTAGGAGGAAGCAGCTGATCTCTACCCTGAGCGTCAGGAGACCCAGAGCTGTGTAGGGAAGCATTGTCTCAGAAAACAAAGTCCCCCAGCCTGTCAGACACCCTGTAGAGGGAGACGATTTGAACTGCCATGTAGAAAAGTACCAGTTGGTGATTTTTCTGAGATTTTAGATTTTTGTGTCACAACCACACTGCTGTAGTAAAGTCTTAAATCTCGGCTAACTTTACAATCGTTAAAGTTTTGTGTTCACAATTTACCAGACTCTCTTAGCCTGAGACCGTAGCCCACTGATTGTGTTCTTGCGAGAAAGTAAAGGTGACTGCTAGACCACACTGCTGGCCCCAGTGAGAACATGCTGGGTGTTCCTATCTGATAGTCTCACGCTGGGCGATGGGGGAATTTCAGCACAAGTTTGTTTCTGTCCTCGTTTTCCCCAAGTGAGCGAAACCTAATTTAAGTCCTAGTTTAAAAACTCTAGGAAGGGCTGGTGAGCAGGCTCAGCAGGTAAAGGTGCTGCCACGGAGCTGACGAACAGACTCCAATTTCCACAGCCGTGCTGCGGCAGGTCCCTCCCACACAAATAAATAAAATACATATAACCAGGTAAGAAAAATAAATCTCGGGGCTATCAGTATGAAAATATCACAGTGAAAACCATCGTGCATAAATAATACATGCTTGTAGAACACTGAATTCTGGAGGTGAGTGTTCATCTGACTTTGTTTAGGTGTTAGTCCGTTTAGATGGGCTGTCCATATGTGGTAGCCAGCAGAGGGGAGGGCGCTGGTGCCCGCAGGAAGGCTGGATGTTTCCAGGTGTAGCTGCAGTAGTCGACATTTTCTCTTTGAAAAATGACCTTTACTTTTCTTTAAAGAAAGATTTCCAAGGCTTTTTGGGCATGGCTGCTTCTCAGTTAAATTCTTCTTGTTTCTGTTGTTTTCCTGCAGACCTGTCAAAAAGGCCAACTTGAGAAGCTGCCAACCATGAACGACTCTGAAGATCCCCCTGAGTCCTACGACTTCGACCTCATCATCATCGGAGGAGGCTCGGGAGGCCTGGCCGCAGCTAAGGCAAGGCCCTCTGTGCTATGGCGTCTGGGTGACGGTCGGGGTCCAGTGCTCCCACCATGGTCAATAGTGCTCCATCTTCTCTGGATTTGCTCTGTATAGGCTGTGTCTCCCATTAGCTTAGTCAAGACGTATAGAGGGACCGCTTTGTAAGTCACTTTCCAGGCTGAAATGTTGGGTCTTCAGGTAAAAAGTCAGAGCCCCGAGTTAAGGCACACTTTGTTTTATTCTGAATTTGCTTGCTTTTTTTTCAAGGATAGTAAAGGTGTGTGGGAATGGTTTGAAGTTATATACATTGTTTTTTAAAAACACATTTGATTTTTTTTCACTTTGATTTCTCTGTAATTAATCTTCACCAAACAGTGTTTTTAAACTTAATTAGAACGGATTTGCCTCTGTTGTATTTGGGGCGATTTGAGAACAGTTAGTCAGCCCAGGGCCCGCCTGGGAAAAGGATCTGCTGATAGGAAAGTTGCTTAAGTGTGAGGCTCTGGCCCTGGCTGGAGGTACTGGAGATGCCCGTGTGACAGCCCTTGGGGCTGTCATCTTCTAGTAGGATCTCTGAAAGATGAAGGTGGTCACACCCTCTAAGGTGCTGCCGTGGACAGCCAGCGAGGTAACCCCAGGAGCCTCCACATCAGGAGCAGGCGGGGGTCTGGTGTGGAGCTTGACTTTGCTAACCGGGACTCGGCAGCAGTACCTGGCTCGCAGCCTCAGTCCTTGCTCTCCAGTAAACTCTGCGAGTCAGTGACCAGGAAACCATGCTTGCTCTGTGGGGGAAAAATAGTCTCTACAAGACAGTTTCAGAAAAACAAAACAAAAGCCCCTCCCTCCATTACTCTGGCTTAGATAGAAGTGGGTGAAACATGATTTTATTTTTAGGGTGCAGGGTGAGGCAGACGCCTTGGGCTCGTAGTTAACCTACCTTATCAGAATAGAGCTATTTAGATCTGTGCTGCGTCTGTTAACGTTTGGAGGAGTCACGCAGGAGCCGGCCAAGCCCCGTGCGCGCGGTTTCTAACAGTTGCCCAGCTGTGGTCTGTGTAATCTTTGGCATAGTCAGCTGTGTGTAAGATTCCCAAACGTCAGTCTGATGGGTCGTGTTTAGAGCATAATAAACCCGCCCCATTTCCCTTCTGTCGTTAACTCGTGTTCATCCTTTCCTTCCCCAGGAGGCGGCCAAATTTGACAAGAAGGTGCTTGTCTTGGATTTTGTCACACCAACTCCTCTCGGAACTCGATGGGGTGAGCTTCGGAGACACTGTACATGTGTTTGCTAGAAGCATGTCCTGTCCCCTGGCGGGAATGTGTTCACTCCTAAAACCCGGCGCTTCCACAAGGACTGAGTGAGGGACCCAGCTAAATGCTACAGATTTATGTTTAGCAGGAACCCTGACCACAAGCTGGCTAAAGGGGTAGACGAGACGCGATCCATTACACAGTGGACTTGGGAGCTTTTCAAGTGTCCTCCCCTAAATCCACCTCCTGCGTTCAGATACCCAAGTAAGACGGCTGTGGCCGTTCTGCGTCCTGGTGAATCACATACTGGCCGCTCACTCGTGGACAGCTGTCACTTCTTGTCAGGCAGGAGCATGGGGGCGCAGAGGCGAATTTGCCGTGGAAGCGGTTCTTGTCCCTGTGGACTTGAACTTCAGTGGGAAACAAAAGTGAGCCCTTTAGTGTTGGCGGTGAGCCGAGCTAAAAGAGGGGGCTCCTGGGTGGAGGAGAGCGCAGTGAGCTGTGGGTGAGTGAGGCAGGGGCTCTAAAGAAGAATCTCTGTCAGAGAAGTGGGTAGGTGCTCTAAAAGCTGAGGCAGAACTTCAGGCAGTGTTTGCTAGCCTTCTCAGAGTGGATTCATAGGTCCCAAGGCAGTTAAGAGTCCTTTGTGGGTGTAGCAGGGTAGTCGGAGCTAGACATGACAAAAAGTAAAAGTGGAAAGGAAGGCGGGTCCAACTGCATGGAACTTTCTAGGCCAGGTTGGGGACTTTGGACTGTGAAGGCAGATAGCGGCTCCTTCAAGAAGTGATTAGTGCATTTATGGAGGTTGCTCAGGTCCTTGCGTTAGCAGTGACAAGTGGTAGATACGGGGCCTCTCAATCTATTCACGCATCCGTTCAGTAAATGATTAGTGTTGAACACACGGCACTGACCCGTGGAGTTTGGTCATCACGGCGACACTGTGGTGGCGTTCTCAGAGGACATCCTGTGAACCGTGAGCTCCAGAGCCACCCCCTCCCTGCCTGCGTGCCGTTCTGATAGAAAAGGGTGATCCCAGTGTTCTTGAAGCTTCAGGACGACTGTTTAGGAGAGAGGAGTTCTAATGTCATTCTTTGAAATTGGTGAAAACTCCAGGGTGCTTCCTCAAACATTCATGTAGACACCAAATTTTATACATGCTTCAGACCTGCACCAGGCCATGTGTAAGAGCCTCTTCTTGGTGTCTGTGTGTCGGTTCAGTAGCAAGTACAGCGCTGTGCACCTAGTAAGATCTCAAGGTTTGTACGGCTCTCGACCATTTGGATCTGGAAGTTAGAGAATTGTGGAAATCCGTCTGCTTTGTTTCAGGATGACTGCTGTGCTCTGTCCATGGACTCTGTACATGGCCCTGACACGTGATGGGGCTTGGGAGCAAACTTGCATTGTTGACCACTCTAAGCATTAATAATAATGATAGTCACGTCTCACTAGATCCTAATAGCTTTGACTTCTCTGAAGGCGCTGAAGCGGGCTGTGAACTGACTTTGCTCTCCCTCTTGTTGCAGGTCTCGGGGGAACATGCGTGAACGTGGGCTGCATCCCGAAGAAGCTGATGCACCAGGCGGCTCTGCTGGGGCAGGCCCTGAAGGACTCTCGCAACTATGGATGGAAAGTCGAGGACACAGGTGTGGGAGACAGGACGGGCTTTTGTGTTGTGGTCTTGCAGCATGCCATCGAAACATCCGTAACTTGGTTCTGAGATGGGTTCTGCTAGTAGCCCGTGTTGGCCTGGGTTAGCCCCGGGGCTGTATGCTATACAGGTTCAGAGGCCCTTCTTGAGCTCTGAGCTTGGGGCACTGTGACTGGCTCTCGCAGCTATGGAGAGAACTTAGTTGTACTGAGTTCATTGCATTTTGGGCATTCAGCTACGTCCTTACCTACATCATGTGACTTCCCTGGGTTTGAGGCTTGCCCCTGTCCCTCGCTAGCATGTGACAAGCTACTAGATTTACTTAAAATGCCGTGGTGAAAAACAAACACAAACAAAACAATAACAAACAAGAAAAAGGTAAATTCAAGCCACAGAGGCACAAAGGTTGGTAAAACATTGTTAGTTTCTATAGTTAGATGGTCGGCACTGGGGGCTAGGTTTGTTCTGTCCTCTTCCCTCCTGGTGACAGTGGGTTCTGTTGTTGTGAACAAAGGCCAGGCAGCCAGGCCTTCAGCTCCCTACAGCACTCCCGCTCCCCAAGTGTCTGGTTCTAACCTCGTATGCTGTGTGGATTGTGTGTCTGCGGTTTGTTCTCTGTAAAAGCCACAGCCCAGCTGTTGTTCGTCTTTCCAATGGAAGAAGCAGACCGTTACGTCTCATAGGCCTGGCTTCACCACGCGCTCGGTGGCCAGGCTGATTCATTAGTGTGATGTAGACGTTCTTCCTTTTCATGAGAGAGGCCTTTTTTTAAAAAAATAATTGTTTCTTCATAAAACACAGCTTCCCTAAGTATTGTCTTCTCTCTGTCTCCTGAATGTCCTTTGTGTGCCCAGTTTCCCTGAAGTCATTAACCAACGACCAAGGTTGATTTTGCTGGTGGTGGTTGGAGTTTTTTGAGATCAGGTTTCCCTGGGTAGCCCTGGCTGTCTGGAGACTCACTCTGTAGACCATACTAGCCTCAAACACACAGATCTGCCTGCCTCTGTCTGTTTCCTGAGTGCTGGTGTTAGAGGCGTACCCTGTAGCCCAGGCTGGCCTGGGACGCACTGGGTAGCTCAGCTGCCCTCGTAAGTGCTGGTATAGGTGCTTAAAGAAAACAGGGCACAGACAAAAATTGAAATATCATATTGCATGTCTTCACTTAAAGGATTAAGTATGGAATGGAAACGTTTATTTTTTTCCAGGTGGGGATTTGGGGACTGGGATTTCAAGTTCTCTGAACAAGGAATCAGCAAACTGGCAGAAAAAGCAAATGTTCGAGATGTCGGGGGCCTTAACATAGTTTCTGTGGCCGTCACTGAGCTCTGTTTTCACATTGTGGAGACAGCTTGAGATGACATGTAAATGAATTTGGCTGTATTTCAGTAAAACACCATTGACCAAAATCAGGACCGGCCCGTGGTGCCACAGCGTGCCCACACGAGCGTGTGTCACCAGTGTAGTAACCCCACCCCGGCCTACGGCAGAATCTTGGAGTTTGTTTCAGATGCGCTCCTAAGCCTTAATGGCACCGTATTCCCCACCAGTCAGGGTTTATAATCCAAAGTAAACTATCTCTTCACACCTCGATGAAAAAGAAAAGAATCCGTCTTGTGGTCTTGGATCCTGAACGTGGGAAAGTGGCTTTTGTGCTCCCGGAGAACTCGTTCTTCTGGGTTGAAACTGCCTGGCCCTAGGTGAGCTCCTGGGAAACTCAGTGTCCCTCTCTTCCTCCGCAGTCAAGCACGACTGGGAGAAGATGACGGAGTCGGTGCAGAACCACATTGGCTCGCTGAACTGGGGCTACCGGGTAGCTCTCCGCGAGAAGAAGGTCGTCTATGAGAACGCTTACGGGAAATTCATTGGTCCGCATAGGATTAAGGTGATTGTAAAGCTACATTCTGTATTCTTCCCCGGTTCTTTCAAAACAGTTTTCATTGGTTTTAGCAGGAAAAAAATCTTCCAATATGTTTTTTAAATAAATCAAAGTGTCCAAGTCAAGGCCACCGAGACCCAGATTGTCCTGTCCAGTTACTTTGCTGTCTCAGTTCAGGGCCCTTCTGTGGGGTTGGTGGAGCATCGAGGTCCTGGGCCAGATTTCCTGAATTTACTGCTCAGCGGTCAGTGTCGCTTGTCATTAAGAGGACTGAGGGGACAAGGTGCCCTTACGAACTGTGAGGTTCTAAGGGACAGTCCTGTCCTGGAACTGACATGGTTTCCTTTGCAGGCAACAAACAACAAAGGAAAAGAAAAGGTGTATTCAGCCGAGCGGTTTCTCATTGCCACGGGTGAAAGGCCGCGCTACCTGGGCATCCCCGGAGACAAGGAGTATTGCATCAGCAGGTGGGAGAGCAGGCTCACGGGCTGCCCTGCTTGTCTAGTGCTTGGACAGGAAAGAATCCTTTGCCTCGTTTTGGCCTTGGAGATTGGGAGAAACAAGGGACTGACAACGTCCTAAAAGTTAGACGCTGCAAGCGTTGGTCCTCCTGCCTGCAGTTAGCCTGTTCCTCTGGCCACATAAGTAGATAGATACGCACTTCTCTTGGCAATTGAAATTAATGTGTATGTAGTTGAAAACCAGGTGGGCATTCAGGAACATTTTGTAAAATTAGTGTGGTCACGTATGTAGGTTTATTTTTTGCAAAGCAAGGATCATGTCCTTGTTAGCACTAGGAAAGTACCAACTGAAAGGATCAGGCCCCGAGCTGCTGCTGTCTGCAGTACCACAGTGACTAACGGGCCTGTAGGGAGCAAGCCCCACAGTTCTGAAGGCTGGGAAAGTAAGCCTGAGGCGCTGGCAGTGACTCCCGACTGAGTTCCTAGTTCATAGATGGTACCTTCCTGCCGTGTCCCTGTGTGGTGAAGAAGGTGATGACCTCTCTGTGGGCTTCTTTATAGGCTCCAACCCATTCATGGGAGCTGAACCTTTACACCTAACCATCTACTAAAAACCCCTTAGCAGCTGGTCGGTGGCACACACCTTTAATCCCAGCACTCAGGAGGCAGAGGCAGGTGGATCTTTATGAGTTCGAGACCAGCCTGGTCTACAAGAGCTAGTTCCAGGACAGGCACCAATGCTACAGAGAAACCCTGTCTTAGAATATCAAAAAATAAAATAAAAACCCCTTAACACTGGCACACTTGGACGAATTTAGCAGGAGTTTTGGTGTTTGGGCGCACAAAAGCTCAGACCCTCTCAGGCTCCACTCCTATTTTTTATTTTCTTAGAATTAGGGATTCTCTGTGTTTCCTGGGCTGACCTTGAATTCCTGGGCTCCAGCAGTCTTCCTGCCTCAGCATCCTGAGAAGCTGAGACTACAAAAATGTGCCAGCGTGGCCGACAGCTAAGCATTTTGGTAGTGATGGGCTGGAGATTGGTAAAGGCAGGGCATAGCCCAGGGAAGCCTTAGACTCAGTACATAGCTGAGGGCCACCCTGACTCCATGATCCTCCTGCTTCTGTCTCCCAGGTGCTGGGATTATAACTGTGCACTCCCTTACCCAGCTGTCTTCATATGTCATTTTAGCTTTTTTTTTTTTTGTCCTTTTTCCTGTCCTTGTTTGCTTTTTGAGACAGGGTCTTTCTATACAGACCAGTTTGGCCTCAAACTCAAGAGATCCTCCTGTCTCTGTCTCCTAAGGGCTAGGATTAAAAGTGTGCACTATCACACCTGGTTTAAGATTTTTTTTTAAAACCTCATATTTTTTTTTATCTCTCTCCCCCCCCCACCCTCATCTGTTTTTTTCAAGACAAGGTCTCACTGTGTAGCCCTGGCTGCCCTGAAACTCAGTCTGTAGACCAGGCTAGCCTCGAATGCACAGAGATCCACTTGCTTCTGCCTCTTGAGTGTTTCGATTTTTATGATCTCTTATCTGTTTTGCACTACAAAATTTTTGAGTTAAAATTTTATAACTTTTAATTTTGGAAAAATTAGATTTTTGAAGTTTTCTTCCTGCTCTTCCCTTCCATTCTTGATGCTGGGTGTTCCTGGTAAGAAGTAAAGCCCACCCAGGAGTGAAACTGAGTGGTAGATCAGTGGTGTGGGTAATGTTTCCAGTCGGTGCAAAATGGCGGTGGGATCTCATACCACAGGTTACACTATTGACTGTATTTAGCCACTACCATATATGAAAGCCGGCTGGGTATTTCCCCCAAGGAATAGTATGTAAGACCTTTTAGAATTTTCTCACATTATATGTATAGTGTCTTACCAGAAGTTCTAATTCTTGGGGAAGTGGAAAACACTTGTATTATCATCCATATCTGAACATTTTCCTCTTTCCTCTCCTTTCTCCCCTTACCTTTTCAGTGACGATCTCTTCTCCCTGCCTTACTGCCCGGGGAAGACCCTAGTGGTCGGAGCGTCCTATGTTGCTCTGGAATGTGCAGGGTTTCTCGCTGGTATCGGCTTAGATGTCACCGTGATGGTGCGGTCCATTCTCCTTCGAGGGTTTGATCAGGACATGGCCAACAAAATTGGAGAGCACATGGAAGAACATGGCATCAAGTTCATAAGACAGTTTGTTCCGATTAAAGTAAGTCTTATATTCCTGGGAAGAGGCAGGCAGGATTGGTGGTAGATGAAGACCTTTGAATGCTATAAACCACTAGGAATGCTGTGTTAGTGCACGAGTGTGTGCTTGACTGCCGCCTCAATGCCATTGTTCTTTACACACCAGTGACCCTGTCTTTGTTTCTTTTCCATTTATTGCATTTGCTTTTGTTGCTCACCCTGGTCTGCCGTACTTGGTACTGTCTGTGCATGCACACGACTGTATACTAGGCACTGTTTACACCTCAGGAGCTCTGCGTGCACACACCCGCACACTAGACACTGTTACATCACTAGGGCTCTGCGTGCACACACCCGCACACTAGACTGTTACATCACTAGGGCTCTGCGTGCACACACCCGCACACTAGACACTGTTACATCACTAGGGCTCTGCGTGCACACACCCGCACACTAGACACTGTTACATCACTAGGGCTCTGCGTGCACACACCTGCACACTAGACACTGTTACATCACTAGGGCTCTGCGTGCACACACCCGCACACTAGACTGTTACATCACTAGGGCTCTGCGTGCACACACCCGCACACTAGACACTGTTACATCACTAGGGCTCTGCGTGCACACACCCGCACACTAGACACTGTTACATCACTAGGGCTCTGCGTGCACACACCCGCACACTAGACACTGTTACATCACTAGGGCTCTGCGTGCACACACCCGCACACTAGACACTGTTACATCACTAGGGCTCTGCGTGCACACACCCGCACACTAGACACTGTTACATCACTAGGGCTCTGCGTGCACACACCCGCACACTAGACACTGTTACATCACTAGGGCTCTGCGTGCACACACCCGCACACTAGACTGTTACATCACTAGGGCTCTGCGTGCACACACCCGCACACTAGACACTGTTACATCACTAGGGCTCTGCGTGCACACACCCGCACACAAGACACTGTTACATCACTAGGGCTCTGCGTGCACACACCCGCACACTAGACTGTTACATCACTAGGGCTCTGTGTGCACACACCCGCACACTAGACACTGTTACATCACTAGGGCTCTGTGTGCACACACCCGCACACTAGACACTGTTACATCACTAGGGCTCTGTGTGCACACATCTGCACACTAGACTGTTACATCACTAGGGCTCTGCGTGCACACACCCGCACACTAGACACTGTTACATCACTAGGGCTCTGCGTGCACACACCTCATCAGGCCTGTGTCTGTTTCCATACCACACAGGAGTGGTAAAATTGGGCTGTGTCGTAGCTCAGCAGTAAAGAACAGAAGGCTCAGTCTGGGTTCCGTCTGCTAACACACGCTACAAGGGCAAGCCCATCACTTAGCATCTCACATGGGCAGCCCCTCTGGTGCCAGTGAAAGGGGTTTCGTTTTGGCAAAGTTTAGGGTTGTTTTTCCCTCAGTGAATTGACTTTGTTTGACTAAATCTCTTAGTGCTGGCGAGATGGCATTTGAAGAGCAGACTCACTTGTCAGATACTCAGTTTGTTCTCGTATAACTTAACCTCTCCGAGATTAGTTTCTTCTGGAAATTAGGATAATGGCAGCGTCTCTGTATTTCCCGTGAGGGTGGTGCTAGCTAATGTGTCTGAGGAGCTAGAGCACAGTGTGGCATAGACAGAGTTCAAGGCTCCTGTGCAGCCTAGCGTGAGAGAGAGCTTTGGGTGACCTTTCACAGGGGTCACCTAAGACCACTGGAAAACAGATATTTGCATTACAGTTCATAACAGTAGCAAAATTACTGCCAAGGTTTAGCAACAAAAATAATTTTATGGTAGAGGTCACAACATGAGGAACTGTATTAGAGGGTCTCAGCATCAGGAAGGTCGAGACCCACCAGTCCAGCTGACTTTAGGAACAGGTGTGGCACTTACATTTGCATTAAGGCTGTGATTAGGAGACAGTTGTGTTGTACTGCTGGGAAGGATTTGCTTTTCCGCAATGTAGCATCTTCCTGAATAGTGTCCAAGAGGCTTCTTTAGAGGGCCGGTGGACTGTCCAGTGGCGTCTGATGCCCTGAGCCTGTCAGTGGGTTGCCGTGAACGTCTGTGTATAGTAGGCTGGGGATGTTCGTGCTCCTGCTGATGAAGAAGCCTGTATCTCCTTCCCTGTATCCATAGCAACTGCGGCACGTCTGCTTCCACACATCTCCACTGTGAGTGTCAGTTAAATCCTAACTCACACTTCACTGTTGTCAGAGAAAGCCGAGTGAGCAGCGGTAGCCAGAAGGGATGCCCTCAGACTGTGAGGCAGTGGCCCTCAGAGTGACGATGAACCTGGAGACAGCAGTCGGTGGTGGCAGCCTTCGCAGGGATCGCACTGTGCCTTCTCTGTTTCCTCTTTCCCACGCTGTCCTCCATTTCTCTGTTTAAGAATTACCTGAGAAAAAGCCTGTCAAGTAAACAGTGCTCTGTTAGCCTGAAAGCAGGAGGTAAATAAAAGATGCTCATCCCGATGTTGCTACGCGAGGGGGATCCGTGTAAAGGCCCTCGCGGGGCTGAGTTCTGTTTCACCGGACGGAGCAGGTAGAAAAGGAGGAAACAGTTGTTCCCCTTGTTGGTGTCTCTAAGAGCAAAACTTGATTCCTTTTATAGGTTGAACAAATTGAAGCAGGGACTCCAGGCCGACTCAGGGTAACTGCTAAATCCACGACCAGTGAAGAGACCATTGAAGACGAATTTAACACAGTAAGGCTTGGGCCCAGGTCTGGCTGCATCCTTGGGGTGTCTGTTGTGTACTTCAAAGGACTCTCCTTTCTTTCTTTTCTTTTCTTTTTTTTTTTCGAGACAGGGTTTCTCTGTGGCTTTGGAGCCTGTCCTGGAACTAGCTCTGGAGACCAGGCTGGTCCTGAACTCACAGACATCCGCCTGCCTCTGCCTCCCGAGTGCTGGGATTAAAGGTGTGCACCACCACTACCCAGCTGACTCTCCTCTTTCTAAAACTCCTCCATCTTTGCCCATTCTAAGACACCTCAATGATTCTGATAGTAGGATCAATTTCAGCACAAGGATGGCGCCAACTGTCCCTTCTGTAACTCAGCATGCCGCATGTCAGGTGGCCACAGACAGCAAAAGTTGTTCATGAGTAGACTTCCTGTCCATGGTCTTCCCTTTTTGTCTCCCCTGACTGTCACTTAGGAAATAATTGAGCCATGGCCTGTGCTCTTCATTTTGAATGAGTCTTAATTAAGGCAGTGAGTTCCTTTCTTTTAAGGCCTGCCAGGGACATTTGCTGTGTCTGTTCAAAAGACTTCTAAAAACAAAAGGTTTTAGTTTACTTACACTCTTGAATTTTATTGATGAAATGTGTTTCCTGGGTCTGGGGGTCAATGGTTTAAGCTGCAGTCTTTGATAATAGTTTATTATTTTTTCAGGTGTTGCTGGCAGTAGGAAGAGATTCTTGTACGAGAACCATTGGCTTAGAGACGGTGGGCGTGAAGATCAATGAGAAGTAAGGAAGCGAGCATGGCGCGGTTGCTCCTTGCTCCGCTCTGCCTTGCTTTATCCAGTTAACTTCTGGCTTTGAGAGCTCTTCCTGCCGTACCCAGCAGTGGGTGGGTGGGACTGCCCTCAGTCTTGAGCACCATGGTAAAGGGTGTTTGGTTTTGCTTTTAAAAATGTTTTCCATATTTGATTTTTAAAGCAGTGGCCAGGATCTTCACTGAGCATTCTGATTCCTGTGCACGGGTTTATTTTTAGTAACTAGAGCCGTGTTCTTCTGCGGAGAAGAGGACATGGTTTTACTTCACTAATCGTGGCTACTGATGGTTGCAGGACTGGAAAGATACCTGTCACGGATGAGGAGCAGACCAATGTGCCTTACATCTATGCTATTGGTGACATTCTGGAGGGGAAGCTGGAGCTGACACCGGTGGCCATCCAGGCGGGGAGGCTGCTGGCTCAGAGGCTGTATGGAGGCTCCACTGTCAAGGTGAGTTCCGTGCCGTCACCCGTCAAGACATGTTCTTAATTCAATCACTGCTTGGCCAATCACTTAAGCACATTGCTCTTTCATCTAGTATTAACCCATTTCCATTATTTTATATTTTACCATGAGGCTCGTGGCCTACCGGCAAGGTTCCAGCTGGCAGCTTGCTTCCCCTACATGCCATCTCCCTGACTCCGCCTTCTTTCTCCCAACATTCAATTTAGTTTTCCCTGCCTGGCTCTGTTCTGCCCTGCTATAGGCCCAAAGCAGTTTCCTTATTCATTAACCAATAAAAGCAGCACATATACAGAAGGACCCTCCCCACATCATCTCACGTCTCCATTTTTTCTCCATTTGAAACAGTGTGACTATGAAAACGTCCCAACAACTGTGTTTACTCCTCTGGAGTACGGCTGCTGTGGCCTGCCTGAAGAGAAAGCTATCGAGAAATTCGGGGAAGAAAACATTGAAGTGAGTTTTCCTTCCCTTTTTCTCATGTTACTTACTTTAAACATTCAACGTGGTTTCAAACGTACAGAAAACTACAATTATAAATAGATCAGTGAGCATGTTTATTTTTTACTTTAATTTTTAAAGATTTATTTTTTTGTCCTGTGTGTGGGTATTCGGCCTGCTTGTGTCTCTGCACCACATGTGTGCCCTTGGAGGCCAGAAGGCATCAGATCCCTTGGAACGAGAGTTACAGGGGGTTGTGAGCTGCCAGGTAGAGGCTGGGATTTGAACCCTGGTCCTCTGGAGGACCACCAGTGCCGCTTGTACTGCTGGGCATCTGTGAATATGCCTAGAACCCACGGTCCATTTCTGATTATTATTTGAGGATAGGTTGCCTATCAAAAAAAGTTTTGGATCTAAATAATGTAAGAATGTTTCTGTGCAAGTATCAGAGCGAGTTCAAACCGCAGCCCTCACATAAACCCCACAGGAAGAATGCTGGTCACCAGCCTCCCCAAACAGCCGTGTGCACCAGGGTCAAGGGAACAAGGCAGAGAGGAGAGGATTCCTTCTCTGGCTTCCTCCTGGGCACACAGACCTGTACACACGTTTATTTACAGTTGAGCCTCCTCCAGTGGTTCACCCTCCTGACGCTGGGACCCTGTTTTACAGTTCCTCATGGGGTGGTGATCCCCAGCCATAAAATTATTTTCATTGCTACTTCATAACTATAACGTTGCTAGTGTTATGAGTTGAAACACAAATACCTGTTTTCCACGGTCGTAGGTCACCCCTGTGAAAGGGTCATTCGACCTCCAAAGGGTTCAAGACCCACAGGTTGAGAACCACTAACAAGGTGGTCACTTCATATTCTTTTTTTCCTTTTCTTTCTTTTTTTGGGGGCGGAGGACATTAATACTTAGAACTCCCTGTGTAAGCTAGTCTGGCCTTGAACTCACAGAGATCCACCTGCTTCTGCTTCCCAAGCTCAGAGATTAAAGGTGTGCGCCACCCCACCTGGCTTGCATTCTTCTGTAAGACAGTAATCACATGACTTCTTCATTTTCTTGGTCTTTTTGTCATATTACTTAAGGTTGACAAGTCATGTTGAAATAAGCAAGATTAGTCAAAGGGGCTTTGACAACAGAATTTCAAGTTGTTGTTTAACAGAGCGCTAATTCCTGAAGCGGCTCCACACCTGCTTGACAGCAGCACCCTGAAGGTAACGCGTCCAAACTGTCCTTGTGTCTTCCCAGGTTTACCACAGTTTCTTTTGGCCGTTGGAGTGGACGGTTCCTTCCCGAGACAACAACAAGTGCTATGCAAAGATAATCTGTAATCTTAAAGACAACGTAAGTGCAGTGGTGACCTGTGACCTTAGAGGTGACCTGTGACCTTAGAGATGACCTGTGACCTTAGAGATGGCGTCAGTGCAGTGCAGTGGTGACCTGTGACCTTAGAGACTGCGTCAGTGCAGTGCAGTGGTGACCTGTGACCTTAGAGATGACCTATGACCTTAGAGACTGCATCAGTGCAGTGCAGTGATGACCTGTGACCTTAGAGACGGTGTCAGTGCAGTGCAGTGGTGACCTGTGACCTTAGAGACGGCATCAGTGCAGTGCAGTGGTGACCTGTGACCTTAGAGATGGCATCAGTGCAGTGGTAACCTATGACCTTAGAGACGGTGACAGTGTGGTGCAGTGGTGACCTATAACCTTAGAGACAGTGACAGTGTGGTGCAGTGGCCAACTGTGACCTTGGAGACAGTGTAATTGTGGTGATGATATCATGGTGATGTTTAGCTTTTGACACTGCTCAGTTTTGACGAGGAGATGTGTCATTCGTGGCCAGGGTCTCGGCCCTCCTGTCCACTCATTCTTCCCTGTCCGTGGGCAGTCAGAGCACACTAGAGTGAGGGAAGTCAAGGACACTTGGAGCTTTGCTGTGTTGAGTGAAGAGCATGAAATCCTCCACCCCCACCCCCCCCAAAAAACCCCAAACCCAGGCATGCCGCTCCTCGGACCCTCAGCCACCTGAGTTCCAGACTGAGATTCAGACACCTTTGTTCCTACAGAGGTAACTGAGCCGTAGGCAGGTTCCTCCATTTCCCCTGGTTATTCCAGACCCGTGTTTTCCAAACTTTCTGCCTGTCACCACACAGTAAGAGTTACACTTTATATGATATTTCATAACACATACTCTCTTTAAATACTGCATCAGAAACTGGATGTCGATCTTAAACATCCCTTCGGAAAAACATGAATAAAACCAGACCCCGTGCTCCACACCGGGGAACTTGTTTAGATGATTGAAACGTCACCTTAGGGTTTGCCTGTAACGAAGACACATACTCTGTTTGAAAACTACTGTTGTAGATGAGACAGTTACAGAATTTTTTTTCAGAACCCAGAGTTTCAGGGCATTGCCTTGGATGCAAAAGTCAATTAGCAAATGAACACTCTGGAGTGACCCCTATTGAACTTATGCCGTGGATTTAAGGGACAGTTTTGTTGTTTTCTCTATCTCTTGGACATACGTTCTGCTCAAGCGTGAGGTGTCTTTGTGTCACCTGACTTCTCAGTGACTGGGTGGCCCTGGCTTTGATTGGCACTTAGTGTTCTACATGTGAACTGTTCAGAATTTACACACAGGCTAGTGAGCACCACGCCTACCGTGTACCGCAGGTCCATTTCCTGAGCACGCACCCGTGCACCTCAGGGTCTGTGTTAATGCATGCTGATTGGTTAGCACACCAGTGGCTAGTGAGGACTCCTGCCCCTTCTGCCCATTCCATGGATGAGGAAACCGAGTCCAGTCATTTCCGTAGCGAATGGCAGGGCTCTTAGGTTCCAGCCTGTGTAGCAGGCATGCCAGTGGGCCTCACTCCCTGCTGGCATACTTTCACTAGATTCCTTCACACCCTGTCTGGAACGGGAGTCTCTCATGACTGTTGAGTGTTTGCTTGTGTGTCTCTGCACATATATAAACTTTACACAATGTTTTGTGATTTAATTAGGAGTCACCCTCAGGAAATGGAGCCTGGTCCTTTTACTTTCCATGTTGTTTTTTGAAACAACAGGAGATGTAGCTCCCTGGTAGAATGCTTGTTTAGCATGCTAACAGCTCTGGGTTGGTTCATCTGTCACCGCACAGACAAAAGCCCGATTGTATTGTCATGTTTCCTGCATAAGGATATACAAACCTGGTATGTTTTAAATGTCTTTAAGACTACAGCACATGGGTGTTCCTTAGCCACACCCCAAGCCTCCAGTTGTGTAGAACATAATAGCAGGACTGGCAGCAGAGGGACCTTTGCCTGTTTCTTTTGTTTTGTTTTTCGAGACAGGGTTTCTCTGTGGTTTTGGAGCCTGTCCTGGAACTCGCTCTTGTAGACCAGGCTGGCCTTGAACTCACAGAGATCTGCCTGCCTCTGCCTCCCGAGTGCTGGGATTAAAGGCTGTGGGAGAGAAGAGAGAGCAGCCTAACCGTGTCGCTTTATTCTCTATCTTAGGAACGTGTCGTGGGCTTTCACGTGCTGGGTCCGAACGCCGGGGAAGTGACGCAGGGCTTCGCAGCCGCACTCAAGTGTGGGATGACCAAGCAGCAGCTGGACAGTACTATCGGAATCCATCCCGTCTGTGCGGAGGTGAGTCACCTTCTAGACTGGGGTTCCCCTTTCCTCCTGTTGATACTGCCTCAGCAGAAGGCTCACCTGCTAGACTGGGGTTCCCTTTCCTCCTGTTGATACTGCCTCAACAGAAGGCTCACCTTCTAGACTGGGGTTCCCTTTCCTCCTGTTGATACTGCCTCAACAGAAGGCTCACCTTCTAGACTGCGGTTCCCTTTCCTCCTGTTGATACTGCCTCAACAGAAGGCTCACCTTCTAGACTGGGGTTCCCTTTCCTCCTGTTGATACTGCCTCAACAGAAGGCTCACCTTCTAGACTGGGGTTCCCCTTTCCTCCTGTTGATACTGCCTCAACAGAAGGCTCACCTTCTAGACTGGGGTTCCCCTTTCCTCCTGTTGATACTGCCTCAACAGAAGGCTCACCTTCTAGACTGGGGTTCCCCTTCTTTCATATTTACAGCTGCTAGTATAGATCAGAGACTGCAGATAAAAAGTTGTTGAGAATACTTAGAGAAGCGGCCCTAGATCTTTTGTTTACCATTGGTCATGGTGGCACACCCCTTAATTACAGTGTTTGAGGACTCAGAGACAGATCTGTGTGAGTTTGAAGGCTAGCCTGGTCTACATAGCAAGCTCTATGCCAACCAGGGCTACATAGTGAGATCCTGTCTCAAAGGAAGAAAAAACAATAACAAAACCCCTCACGACTTTTATTACAATAATGCCCTAAAGTTTTCCCATGGTGATTATTTACTGTCTAGTTAGTTGCCTGGAAAAGCCTCAAAGCTGAAGATGGTGTGGGCCTCTGAGCTTAGAAACACTGAGGCAATAATAGAAAGACTGGAAACTTCCTGGTCCCGGCCTCTGGGTGTCAGTGTTCCCTCACTGTCCCCGATTATCCAGGCTTGAATGCTGTTGCCGGATAGTGTTTATAAGCTGAGTGTTAAGTGAAAGACTCAGTGGTTTAGGTGTGGGCTGATAATGGTGATGTTTGTGTACAACAGCCGCATGCTACGCTCGCGTGCGTGTGTGTGTGTGTGTGTGTGTGTGTGTGTGTGTGTGTGTGTGTGTGTGTGCGCGCACGCGCACGTAGGAGGCCTGTGTTTGTGCATTCCTAGTGGTTATATCTGCAGTTCATGACTGGTTGGTTTCTGTTTCCAGTTGTGCTTGGACACCTGAACTCTTTGAACATGTGAAAGCCAGTTTTGAAAAGACACAGAAAGGGAAGGGCTGAGGAAATGGCTCAGTAGGTCAAGTGCCTTTTGCTCAAAAGCGGACCTGAGCACTCTGATGTGGTGGCCTGCCTCTGTGACCCCAGGACTGGGGTGGGGGCTTGTCAAAGGCTCAGGGAATGGAAGCAGGTGGATCCTGGCAGCGGGTTCAGTGAGAGACTGTCTAAAAATAGAAGGTGGGAAGCAACCTAGTGCTCACCTCCGCATGCACAAGGCCATTGGTTCAGTCCTAGCACTTACCTGGGCATGGCAGCACACACCTGCAATCCTAGCCCTTAGGTAGAGGCAGGAGAATCGGAAGTTCAGTCATTCTCAGCTACATAGTGAATTTATGCACCACATAGGCTAAAGACCCCATCTTTAAAACAAACCAGAATGCAGACACAGGAAAACACAGAGCTTCTGTCATTAGGAATGTGTCCTGTTCCAGACTGTCGGCAAGCATCAACTACTGACCTGTTCTCCAAACAGGCACAGCAGAGTTGGGGCATTAGCCGTGGCAGAGCATCTAGACCCTGTCATTTGCCACTGCGCCCGCTGAGTCGGTGGCCACTCTCCCTAGGGTTCTTCCCGCACAGAAGGAGCAGCTTCCCTGGAAGGCCTTGTTTGTTGGTGTATCATCCTTGCCTGTGATCTCTGTTTGACTAGAAATTAGAATTTTAACAAATCAAAGGCTTTCCAACTGCAGAAATCTTTTTTTATGGGAAAGGGTTTGATCTAGAAAAGTGAAGTTTGCCTCTCAAAGGCACGTCTCTGCTGAAGGCTGAGCTGCTTCAGGTAGCTGAGGCAGTGTCCAGACACTTGGTGTCCAGAGTGTGGCCCCGTGTGGTCCCCGGGATGGTTGCTATGCCCCTGAGAGAAAGGGATGGAAATAAAGAGAAGGGTTCAGAAACTGGAGCCATCACAGTTTAATAATACAAAATGAGTGCTAATTTACATGTATTTTAAGATTTCATTTTCCTAATGCGTTTTATTGAATCTCACGAATGTCAGGCCACAGACAGATAGACGTGATGGCAAATTAGAGGCCGGTCCTGAGCTGGCGTGAATTGTTGTAAAGTGGCCACGGCACCCGGGCCATGACTGCCATGCAGGAGAACACTAAGTGAACAGCCTGCTGCCATCCCTCTACACCCCAAGAAACAAAATTAAACTTGCAGGTGTTGGGAGCCAAGAGTCTGTGGGAATGGATTCTCTTGTTCATTCTCCTACCCCCGTAGCGGGAAGCGCTCTTCTGATGGCGTCTTACACTATACATAGTGCCGTCATCCTAACAGCTATTTTCATTATCACACATTGTCCCTGTCTCATCCATAACGCACATTTTTTAAACAAAGGAATTGTGTTTCTTTTCAGAAACAGTTGGGCTGGCTCACAGAGTGTCAGCATCGAGTGTAAGGGTGCTAATGAGCCTTGCAGAATTCGGTGCGAATGGACCTTTTTCTGTCGTTACAAAAGGGATTGCCTACTTCAGGGATTTCATATTCTTGCTAACAAAGATGAATTCTCTATTACAGTCCCTTGGCTTTGACTGTGAATTAGTCGTATTTTAGGAGTTGGGCTCTCAGGCGTGAATTCGCGCACCGCGGCTGGTTTGTATGAAAAGGCTGTGTCTCTGCCCGAAGGTTAAGCCAGAGCAAGGGCTTTTCAGGATTAGGAACCTTCTTTCGTACATAGGCTGCTCGACTGATTTCCCGCTGCTCTGGTCCATATGTATCAAGACGGCCTTGATTTCTTGCTCTTTTCTCCCTGTACTAAGTAATGGTTCGTCTGTGAGTCGTGGTATTCTGAATGCCGACAGGGGAACTGCTCTGAGCTTCAAATAAGTCTGGGTGACTGTGAGGTCCTGTCTCAGGTATATGGGTCAATAAGTAAGTTAGTGTTTGAGAACCAGTGAAGGTATTTGGCAGGAAATTATGTTCCAGAATATGCTAGTGAGGTATACGCTGTCCCTGTCAGCTTCCCCCAGACCCTTCTAAAATGCACTGTGGTCTTCAGTTTAAGGGGGGGTCTGCTGGGCAGGGGCGGTGGAGCCTGTTGGTCACAGTTTAAAGTCCCCTCTGCTTGTGCTGACGTCTGAAATAGTGAGAGGGCAGGAAGAGCCTACCATGTCGTTAGTGTTTGATTTTTGTGAGCAGAGTCACTAGGGGCCGGCCTGGTGATTGAACCCCGAGAACTTCACAAGAAAAGAGGGTGGAGTGAGACAAACTCCTGAGAGGAGCTGGGAAGAATTCAGCCGTGGGCACACTATGCTTACAGTAAAGTCATTGGCGGGTCGGGCGGTGGGGGGGGGGTCCAGTTCAGGAGATTGCCTGTGTCCGTGTACCCACAAGGAGCTGCTCCCAGAATCAGCACCGAATACTGACAACAGAAGCTAAGGTGGAACTCAGCAGAGCTTTCTGGCTATTGTGATGTTCATGCATAAAGGCCGGGCAGTCTGTAAGGTGACCTGGGTCTACAGGGTCTCACCACAGCTCAGCCGTGGGCAGATAGCTGCAGAACAGGACCAGAACACGGGAGCACTGCTGTGGGGACAAGAGGAAAGGGGGTGGTGACACCAGCAAGAGACACGACAGTTCCTTCCATGGCTTTGATCTGTATGGGCTGGGGTTAGCTCTCCAGTGTGTAAGAACAAGGGTAGGGAGTCCCTCCTAACCACTAGCTTGTTGCACACGTATGAAACGACTCATTTTAATGCAGCTCCTCCTTTGTCCTCTGGAGCACTAGAGGACGTCCGTGTTGGACTCACTCTGTCCTGTTCCTTTCACCGCCACCTAAGTCATAATGCGCGAGGTGCTGCGTGTGGGCTCCTTTGCCCAGAGGTTTGAAACTTCTTCCTCTTTCCTGGTCTTTGCTGCAGATATTCACCACGTTGTCGGTGACGAAGCGTTCTGGGGGAGACATCCTCCAGACCGGCTGCTGAGGTTAAGCCCTGGTGTGGATGCTGCTGCAGGACTACAGACCACACCGCCTTGTTCCCTTGCCCACATCCTGGGCTCCCGGCACCTACCCAAGGTGCTGTCCTACGGCCACCAGGTCCCTGGGATCTCGTGGGTAGGAGGTGGCAGGTAGGAGGTGGCAGCATCACACTGGGGTCACCTTGACGGACTCAGACAGACATTTCGGCAGCGCATCAGGAGATGCGTCCATGAAGTCACCCGCCTCAAGCCCTCGCGGTGGGCAGTGACAGATCAGCTGTCGGACCTGTCCAGCTCGACCTTCCCTTAGGTTGTGTAATCTCCTTCTCACGCTGTCTTATGTCGATTCTCGTTTTCGTTTTTTTTCCCATGGGGTCAGTGACACTAGAGATAGGGAATGTTAGCAATCAGTTTTGTCTAATAGCATGTCTAATGTGGCTGGACTGGCCACAGTCTTAGTGTGTAGAAGGGGGATGAACTGGCTTACGGGAGCCACACACGTTTGTCCCAGGAAGAGCAATTGCCCTGTGACTAAAATACACTCATGGTTTTGCTGACCCGTGTAGCATCATCTGTTTTGGTAAGGCTTATGTCCCAAACCAGAGAGACCGTGGTCCACTTTGTGCAAGTTTCCCCGCTGCGCACAGCGCTGAAGCCGCTTAGGAAGGGAGGTGGTGACTTGGCTGGACTTCTCAGCTCTGTTGTGCGGCCCTCGCTGTAGGGTAGATTTTTGCCAGCACGGGATGTAGGACAACAAACGTCTTTCTCGATACGGTTTATTGTCCGTTGGTCTGAACCAACTGAGATTGTCTGCAGTGGAGAATGCTTAATCTGCTTTAAACTTGGGGTTTCTGGGAGGTGGATTTGGTTTTTAGCTTCTGTCCCCTGAGAGCTACATTCGTAGGCAAGCAGCTCTTTCCAGACACAGCACATAAATCTTGTGAGGTAATTACTTTTGTGAGGAAGCTGTTCATAATGTAAGTTATTATTATTATTGAACACAGGTGGATGTGAAGGATTTTCAATGAAAAACCAACTGGTTTTTCCCTTTTCTTTTGAACCCAGTGGAACTCTGGCGGCACCGCCGCTGGTGTTTCTGCAGTGTGATTTTGGCTCCTGGGTTATGTGACCGTGAACACGCAGTCTGAGGGCTGTGTTCACACCGTCTTTCCCACTATAAACAGCCATCAGGCCACCAGCCCTGGTCCTGTAGCTCCTTTTCTTGCCCTCCCCCCTCACCCATCTCTACCTGCAGTACTGACTGGTGTTTCCCAGCACACTCTGGGCCGCCTCAGGGAACCTGTGCCTGTCCAGTGTTCAGCACCTTCCCTGCCCCACGAGGCTCCCGCACGTCCTCATCCCATCAGCTCATGTGAAGACAATAGGAAGAGGAGCGAGGATGGGGGACCCGAGGGGAGTTGATTCTGTTCAGTTTTATTTATTTATTTTTAAACATTTTTTCTCCCAAGTCTGCCAGTCTCAGACTAGAACGACAGTGTAGGGTTAACTGTTCCTAATCATGTTGTGATTCTCTTAGTGGAACGGAATGTTCCGCCCCCACGAGAAGGAATTGTCTTCTTGTTTATGTTCTGTAATCGCACAATGTACTGTAACTCAGATTCCAATTCCATGTATTTTTGTTACAAATTTTCTGGGGAAAAAAAACGTGAACGAATAAAAGGTGTTACTGTGTGCCTTCTTATTGAGTGATGGTCGGGCTTTTGATGCTGCGGGGAGCCGAGCAGGCCCACGGCTTTGTA
Organism: Microtus pennsylvanicus; assembly: GCF_037038515.1. Taxonomy (NCBI): domain Eukaryota; kingdom Metazoa; phylum Chordata; class Mammalia; order Rodentia; family Cricetidae; genus Microtus; species Microtus pennsylvanicus. The sequence continues at coordinate 36,252,456 of NC_134598.1, forward strand.
TAGAAGGCTGACATTTGTACTAAGCCTCTGGTGCTATGCTATTGCCTGGGCTCTCTCAGCTGAGGTCTCCCTATAGGGTGCTGGTCCTTCAGTTACCTCTTCTGGTTCTGACTGTCCTGTCCACCCTGGTCTTCCATTGAATCACACTCTGGGCACACACCGCTGTGTACCAGGAGAGCTGGTGCCTCTAGCGTCTTCCTGTCACCCAGCTCACATTCCCCGCCCCTGGACATGCAGTCTCTGGTTTCAGTGACGTGTTCGCCGGTGATGTCACAGATCCTTTGCTCCACGCACCGGGTATTACGCAGAAGCAACCCCCATTTGGGGTTAGTTCTTAGCAAGTATCTTCCCGAAACGTATTTGCTTTTCACCGTGAACAGCTGTAGGCTGTCGTCAGTAATAGCTTCATGCGTGCCTTGAAGCGTGTGCCAGACACGGGTAGACATGCTGGCTGGCTTCCACACCACAGCCCCGAGAGGATGATGATTGGATGGCTTGATCCGCAGCACCTGACCGGAGGTGTGAGTCACTTCTTTCAGGATTTTCGTCGTCAGTTTGTGGTACACCAAGCTACGGAGGCCAGGCCCGTGGCACCAAAACCCAGCCTCAGTCCCCTTCCCACACTGCATCTCTGACAGGTGGGCATCCGGGGCTGCGCATCAATCCGTGGTCATGCACTCTCACAGCCGCCTGGACTCAGACGCTCCAACAGTCTACCCCTGCCGTCTCACTCCCGAACCGAAGCAGACCTTGCTCCTATACCACCCCTGAGCTCTCAGGCATGCAGTGAGGCCCAACTCTGCCAACTGGGCTTGCCATCCACTTTCTGTCTCCAAATACACTGCTGGCTTCCCTAAAAGGTCACTCTGTATTGCCCCAGCCTCCACCGTCTCCTCTCGGGGTTCACGGCATTGTTTAAGTGACTGCGTGGAGCTGGTCGATCACCCCTCTCCAATCTTTCACCTCCGAGCCTCCAGCAAAGGCCCTGCACTCTGGAAGTTGGCGTAACTGGCTTGGCAGGTAGGTGCAGCTTGGATCAGGACCCATGGGAGGTGGACGCAGAGGAAAACCGGGTCAGGAACCCACTGTCCACGGTTGTGAGCATGGTGAATAACCTTACCAGAGAGCAAAACGCATGCGTGTGTGTGGTGTGTGTGTGTGAGTGATGTGTGTGTACGTGTGTGTGTGTGCGTGTGTGTGTGAGTGGTGTATGTGTGTGTGTGTGTACACTGAATTAGATTCAGTAGGATTCCTCTCACCTGTGTGGATGGGCCCCCCCCCCACAGTCCTTGAGGCCCCGCATTGAGTAGATTTGACCGCCCCCAAGGGTGGGGGTGGGGCGGGGCTGCTGACCCCTGTCTGGCTGTGGAGAGTCGGTCATCCTGGTCACCTGAGAGCAGAGCTGACAGGATTGGGTATCGATGTCAGGTGTTGTGGTGCGTGCTTCCGCTTTCCGCGTCGCCGAGGCCGCAGAGGCAGAGGCAGGTCAGTCTCTTGTGAGTGAATTTGAGGCCTGCTTGGTTCACTCATGGAGTTCCAGGCCAGCTGGTGAGGCTGTCTCAGAAAACCAAAACGAAACAAAAAGATTGGGTGTTGTGTTGGTTTAGGAAACGGACCAAGGTGGCTACATGCGCTGGCATCCGAAGAGCCAGGGGTTAGCGGGTGGAGGTACCATTTTGGAGAGCTGCAGGAGGCATGGCAGGTCTATGGGCAGCCTTGGCTGGGTTTCAGTATGAGCAGGGGTGCCAAGCAGATGCAAGCCAGGAGTTGAGGAAAGAGAGAGTCGAGGGGCGAATGAGGGTCAGAACCTCAGCCAGGAGGGGTGTTCACAGGTGGGAAGGCCTCCAGGGCAGGAGCACAGGAAGAAGAAACACTAAGAACCATAGTGGCTCTGAGAACAGAGCCCCAAGAGGCTGGGGACCGTGTTGGCGGTGAAGGGCGGAGACGAGAGAGTGTCCCAGGCAGACAAGCGGGGCATAGCTTGAATTTGAGGTAAAAGGTGGTGGGACGGGAGGGTGGTGAAGGCTGGGAAAGTAGCCTGGGAGAGCAGGAGCCCGACCTGAGGCACCCGGACACAGGGAGGTGCTCACAGCTGCCTGGGCATGAGAGCCACCTCCTCCTGCCTCACCCCCGTCCCTCCCTGGGTATTGGCTGCTTATTCTTATTGTCAGCTGGACACAAACTAGAGAACAGTTGACCTGTCCAGATCAGACTGGCCTGTGGGCTTGTCAGTGGGGCATTGCTCTGACAGATGGTTGATGTGGAGAGGCCCAACCCACTGTGGGCGCTATCTCCAGGCTGATGGCCCTTGAACCAGACAAACTGAGCAAGTCAGTAACCAGCGTTCCTCTAGGGTCCCTGTCCTGACTTCCCTCAGTGATTGGCTGCTACCTGGAAGTGTAAATTGAAATAAACCCTCTCTTCCCCCAAGTTGGTTTTGGTCAGCCTTTTATCCCAGCCGGCTTCGGGTACAGGGAATTCCTGCTGCAGTCCTGACCTAGGTTTGACTCCCAGCTCTCCCTCCTGGTAGACAGCTTCATTCTGCCTCCGGTCCCTCATCTGTAAAATGTGAGCTTGTACCTGGCAAGCTAGCAAACGGATCACCTTTTTGTTCAGTAATGAGCTGGAAGCTGAAGGAGCAAAGCATTGTACCAGCCAGCGTCTGGGTCTCATCCTCTCCTGTCCGTGGTCTTAGATGCCTGAACTTGCCCGTGCTTCCAGCCAACCGGCGCTCACAGCGATCCCAGGCTCATCTAGGAATTTCACACTTTCCCTGGACTGAAAAAGCACACAGTGACATATCATAGCTCGTGTTGCTCCTTTCTCTTGTTCCCATGGCAACTGCCCCTTTTCGATTTTTCTGCATCTCTAGCCGATTTCTGTTGCCTGTGTGTCATCCTTCCAACATCCGCTCGCATTCTTAATTCTGATCAAACAGAACAACCCGGCACGGCACGGGCAGCTGTGTGCCCAGCCCTTCAATCCTCAGGGTCTGGGAGGGCTCAGCGGGGGCCGCCAGGGAGGAGGTGGGAAAGCGGGTCATCTCTGAGCACGGTTAGCGTTGCTAAGATAGTAACAGCTGTGTCGTCTCAACTACTAAGTGTCGTGAACAAAAGGCCCAGCACTTGCCAAAGCCTTCAACTTTTTAAAAAGCTTCAGAAGGTGACGGCGCAAACCCGACATAAAGAATTGCAACGGCCTGATCTTTAAATGCCGCCATAGTAGGCTCTCAGCCTTTTGAGTCAGATGGATCCGGTGCCCATACATTCGGTAGATGAGCCTTTTGTTGTGGGGCTGCGTTTGGGGTGCCGGAAGATGGCAGTTCAGAAATGCTCATGCTCAGGAGACTGAAGCCTTCATGTACACCTGAGAGGCCACGGGAGGGAGGGAAGCCCTGTGCAGGGTAACCTAGGAGGCGCCCAGTCACCTGCAGTAGCTCACTTCAAGCATCTGTGGGACTGCTGACTCCTGAGCCCAAAAGATGGATGGCCTGCCCCCTGGTGTCTGCCCTGGGAGCAACGGTTAGCACCTACCTGATTAATTTATTATTTATACAGTGTTCTGCCTGCCTGCAGGCCAGAAGAGGACACCATATCTCATTAAAAATGGTTGTGAGCCACCATATGGTTGCTGGGAATTGAACTCAGGACCTCTGGAAGATCAGTCAGTGCTCTTAACTGCTGAGCCATCTCTCCAGCCCCCAACCAACATGTTTCAGAAGGACAGACCCTTAAATGAGCAAGGACACGGAGCCACTCATCCGCTAGTCCATGATTGGGTGGCTTGTGTCTGAGGCTCGAATCCTTGCCACCTCTCCCCAGCCTCCTCTCAAAGGTCCTACCAAGGCTTGGGCAAAGATGGCTCAGCTGGTAAATACATCTGCCACCGAGCCTCCCTCAAACTCTGACCTTCACACACTTGTCCCTTCTCCCCTGCACACACACTAATTAATTAATTAATAAAAATGTAAAGGTCCCACACATGCCACTTTGTTACTTCCCCCTTTAAATATATGTATGTATATATAGTATATAACTGAATATATGCATATATGTATATACACATATATTGTATGTGTAGGAATTTGGTCCACACGTGTGACGGTCATAGGAGAACCTCAGGTGTTGATCCTCACCTCCCACCTTGTTTGACTACAGGGTTTCCTGTGAGCTGCCACCGTGAACACCAGTTAACCTGCCCTTGAGTTTCCTGAAACTCCCCTGCCTCAGCCTCACATCACGGTGGGAGTTCTGGGATCTCGGGCATGCACTGCCACGTGGGTTTAGTGAGTTCTGGGGACCTCATCCTCACGCCTGCGTGCAAGCCTTTCCTGCTGAGCCATTTCCCCTACCTGAGTTTCCGGGGGGGGGGGACCTTTCAGACTGTGACGGTGCCCGCAGGGATGGTTCTCCGTGGTCACTGTTTATGAGTCACGCCTGCACACAAACACACGTCGCTCCGGAGAACTGCAGGCTCTCTTGAAGAGGACCCTGTGGCTGTCCAGTTGTTCACTGTTTTCTGGGGTCCGATGGGTGAGCTGTGAAAGGCCCCATTACATAGGGGCTTTCTGGAACTTTCCATCTCCCCACCTCTGAGAGGAAAGCATCTCTGACCTGGCAGTTATTATTGGCAAACATGAGCTGCACTCAGAAAGGACCCTCAGTGCGGCCCGGCCCTGGCAGGCTGGTTGCTGGAGTCTGTGGGTGAAGCCGTAAACTGTGGGCCCTAGGCAGCTCTGGGGGGTTCTGTTTCCCACCCTGTTCCTTCCCACTTCCTCTCTGCCAAGCCTTGACTAACAGCCAGGGTTTTGTGTGCTTCCCCTGGCCTGTGGGGACTGTGGAGCATAGGGCTGTGTAGTTGCCTCTCTAAGACGCTGTTCTGTCCCCACGGACCTGCCGCCTCCTCCGCCCCAGCACCCTCTGGCTGACACAGACAGCCTTTGCCTAGTCCCACACGGCCCCTTCCAGGAGGCCGCTATCCTGTAGTAGACATTGGCTTTCTGTGGGAGCTGTGGGTGTCCTACCTGGGCTTTGGTTGGTTGCCCCTGGATTTGTCTAGGCCTCCCTTAGCCACACAAAAATAGATCTCCTGGGAGGTCCAAGCGGGGCTGACTGGGCCCTTGCTCCAATCACGTACGTAACGAAGAAGCAGAGTACCCAGGCCACCATGGCAGACAAACCATTTGGGGCCACTGAGAAAAGCACCATTGTAGCTCTTGTTGGCTAACCTTCCCTCCAAATCCCTGGGTCTTCTGTGGTGGCTTTGGTGGCCCAGTGGATTCTGGGTATTGGCTCTCCGTATTCCCTTGGTCCATCCTGGCATGGCAGGGAAAGCTGTGGTAGTCTGGTCTTCAGCACCAGGCAGGGACAGTCCCAACATCCCTGAGACTGTGTCCTTTGTCATCTCTGCTGCTCCGGCTCCTGTGTGCTCCTTACCTAGGAAAAAACTGAAAAAAACTGAGGCCACAAAGGACAGTGGCTAAGGTCGCCCAACCTGTCACAGATCCAGTTTCCTTCAGAGCAGGGGGCTTTGACCTTACCCTGTACCCACCTCCTCTGTTCCCCTAAGCCGGGCTAGAGAGACGGCTCAGCCGTTAAAGGCTAGGCTCACAACCAAAAATACAAACACCGGCCTCCCGAAGCCAGTGTCCCTTGCAGGCCCTCTCCTCCAGAAACCCACACTGCGAGCATTTGGGAAACAACCTGGTTTATTTATTTTTTCTAATTTCATTGCTGTGCTGTGCTGTGTGAGTGTGCATTCGTGTGCGCGTGTGCACTATGGATGTGTTGTGTGGGTAAATGCTGGGTGTGTGTGGTGTATACACTTGTGTGTTTCAGGCTATTGAGTACCTGAAGCAGAGGAAATTAATCTGTGTACCTCAGTGGGTCTGCAGACAAAGGGGGTGTTTTGTTAACTCCTTAGAAAGGGTGGTGATGGGGGCTCGAGAGATGGCTCAGTGGTTAAGAGCATGGGCTGCTCCTCCAGTAATCTTGGGTTCAATTCCCAGCACCCACATGGCAGCTCACAACTGTCTGTAATCTAGCTCCAAGTGATTTCACTCCCTCACACAGACCTAGATGTGGACAAAACACTAACGCACATAAAATAAAAATAATAAATCGTTTAAAAACAAAGGATGGTGATGAGGATGAGTTTGGATTTGTATCCGGTGTGTTCTCATTTTGCTACTGTGTCCCAGGTGGAGAGCTTGGGAGGAAGGTACAGGTGAGGAGCTGGGGGGAGGATGGTACAGGTGAGGAGCTGGAGATGATGGTACAGGAGAGGAGCTGGGGGGAGGACGGTACAGGAGAGGAGCTGGGGGAGGATGGTACAGGAGAGGAGCTGGGGAGCACGGTACAGGTGAGGAGCTTGAAAGTGGAGCCATTTTTGTGCAGAAACATTCTGCTTCCTGTTTTGTGACCACAGGAAGAACACAGCTAGGAGTACCTTAGGTCTGGAGATGAGGCTATGAGGCAGGCATGGGTACTGGTGAGCAGCAGGGACCAAACACTTAAACCCATCCCAAAAGCCATTTAAATCATTCGGGTGCCTACTCAAGAACCCTGGACTCCGAGGACTCAGCATTGAATAGGAGACCTCCCCACGAGGGCCCCTGGCCGGGTGGAATAACAAGGTATGCAGAAGTGTAGTTGCAGGACCTCAGAGGCACCGGCCTATCTGGCTTCTGTGGAAACAAGTGGGCACACGTGAAAGGGGACATTCGTAAGGAATAGACAGCGGGGACCTGCAGCCGTCCCTGCTATTTCCTCACCCCAGAATACCCTCTCTTGACCTTTTGAGTATCAGAAACCGCTGTCTGCGTACCTTCCAGAATGTGCAGTCAGCTGCAGCTTCGGACCACCGTGTGGACTCCTTTAAGCCTCTCTAATGGGGATTAGATCACCTGTTATTCCTAAATCCACTTTAGGTGAGGACACTGAGGTGGGAAACATCAGAACAGCTGTCCCAGGTAACAGCTGGCAACCCACACAATTGGGATTTGAATTGAGGCTGACCACACTCAGAACCATCCTATTCACATCTGGGCTCTGTCAGCTTGGCTTATGGATGATGTGTAGGACAGTCATGCCCAGGGCCAGCTCCTGGTGTGCTGGGAGACAACCTATAGATAAAAGCTAGGTGTGGCGTGATCCTCAGAAGCGGTGGCAGGGCAGCCAGCGCAGGGCACTCTGTGTGGGGCCCTCCTGAACTGAAGAGGTAGTTAGGAAATCCTGAAGGCAGGCTGACCGCCGCTCGGACTTTGCTGTTTTTCGTCCTCCTCCATCTCCTTTCGTTCCTTCTGTCTCCGCATCCTTCCTGAGCATCTAACAGTCAAGCCTGACATTGCAGCTATGGTGTAAACACAGCGATGCCCTTCAGGTTACCAGGGAACCGGGGAGGGAGCAGAGATAACGCAGCAGAGCGAACTATGTCTGATTTGCCAGGGACTTTCCTGGATTTAGCACCGAAAGTCCCAGATTCCCAGACACCCCTCTTGCCCCGGCAAAATACAACTGGAGCTGAAAGGATGGGGTGTATTACAGTGGGAAGTCTTTGTCTAGCCTGTTTCTAGCCCATCTCCTCATTACAGTTGAGGGAGAACACAGCCAGAGGCATCTGGAGGAGTCCGGACAGCACATGGTCAGCAGAATAGCCCAGGCTATGAGAGGAGAGAAAGAGAAAAGAGAGGGAGACAGAAAAAGACCAAGAGAGTGAAGGGAACCGAGAGGGAGCCAAGAGATCACAGAGCCAAAATGGTTGTTATATAGGAATCAGAAGCTGGGGGCAAGGAAGCCCAGCTCAGGGACTGGAGAGGTTTAGGGAGGGGTGGGAATAGGAAGTGACGAAAGGAGCTAGGACCCCACAACAGGTACTTGCCACGCTGGGAGAAGCTGGAGGCCAGAGCCGCCTTGCTATGTTAGTAGGCAACTCGGTTGGCATTTGTCCTTGCTCCTCTGAGACCTACCACTATAGGACAGGTATCAAGTGACTTTTCATTATTCTTCCGTCTTGCTGTTTCTTCCCAACTACCAGGGAACCTGAACAAGTTTTTCTTTACGGACGGAGACAACGGCTCTTGGTTGGGGATGTGGCTTACAGATACTTTCTGTCTCTCTCTTTTCAATCTCTTAACGGGATCTTTTGCAAAACTAGCACTTCGTTTTGATATGTCAAGTTTATCAGATTTTCTTTTTTATACTTTGGGGGTCATGTAGTTTTGGATGAGATGTGTGATTTGGGGTTGTTGTTGTTTGGTGCCGGTGGATATTCAGCTGAGCCAGGGCCATCTGTTGTCAAGATTTTCTTTCCCCTATTGACTTACCTTTGTGCCTCTCAAAAATAAAGGTGGCGCTCACCTTTAATCCCAGCATGTGAGGGATAGGCAGGCAGATCTCTGTGAGTTAGAGGACAGCCTAGTCTATATGATGAGTACCAGGCTAGCCAGGACCCTGTCTCAAACAAACAAACAAACAAACAAACACCCCCTCCCTCAATACTTTGGGGCCCCCATCTGGATTTGCTATCCCATCCCATTGATCTCCAAGTTTCTTTCTTTGCCAGCCCACACACTTTGGGTAACTTTGACTTGGTAATAACTCTTGAAATGGGGAGACAGATTTCTCCTGAGCCTTATTCTTCTTTTCAAAGTTGTCTGAGTTCTTCTGGCTCTTTTTCCTTTCCATATAAAGTTTAGAATAATCTTATTCATAGCTGAGCATTCTTGATGGCAGCTTCACACAGAAACAACCTCTTTACTATGATGAACCTGCCAATCACAAGTACGAGGTGTCTCTTTATGGATTTATAACTTCTTGAGTTCCTTTCATAAATATTTTATAGTTGTCAGCATAAGAGATCTGTATATGGGCTCTAGGGCTGGAACTGGGCTGCTTGCCTGGTGTACACAGATCCCTGGGTTTGATCCCTGCACCCTGTAAACTGGTTGTGGTCTTAGCGCTCATGAAGTGGCAGCTGGAGGATCAGAAGTTCAAGGTCTTCAGTTACATGAGAGACCTGAGACCAGCCTGGGCATAAAAAACTCACAAACTGTGTGTTGATAGGTTGATAGCTAAGTATTTAAATTTGGTGAGTAACACAAGCACAAATACAAGCAATATTGTATTTTATAGTTTGGTATTCATGTGTGCTCATTCTTAAGTACAGAATTGATTACTGTATTCTTACCTACTGTGTCCTTTTTTTCTTTTTTTGTTTATTGTTTTTATTTGTTGCTTTTGTTTTTGGATCTGTTTCCTCTTTTATTATGTGTGTTTTTTATTTTATATGTTTCTTCACATTGCTGAATTTTATTTAGTAATATTTTTATTAAGGATCCTGTGTCCATATTCAAGCAGATTGCTGACCTATGGGGTCTCTCCACCCAAGTACTAACCAGGCCCTGTCCTCTTAACTTTCAAAGTCCGAGGAGACCAGGGAGCTTTGGCTGTGGATCTTTGTGCTGTCTCCAGTTTTACTATCAGAACCATGCTAGCTTTATAAAACGTCTTGGGAGTTCCCCCTCCTCTTCTGTTTTCTGAAAGACACTGTGTAGAGATTGGGCCAACTCCTCTTTCAACATTTGGTAAATTCTCCAGTGGAGCCATCTGGAATTGGAGACTTCATTTCTGTGAGTTTTTAAATTAGAGATTCAGTTTCTGCAGGAGTGTGGCTCTGTTCAGAGTTCAGTGCAGAATGAATTGTATTTTTCAAGCATATCCTCAGTTACCCAACAAATATGTTCTCAGAGAGCCTTCTAAGCGTCTCTCTCCTTTATGCCTCACACCAAAGTGAATGCCGACTCCCCAGACCTGGCCACTTTCTCAAGGGGATGCCCCACAGATGGGGTAAGTTTGGACCTCCATCCAGAACACCTGGACATCCAGGCAGAATCTTGGGGGATTTCACAGAAATTACAAGCCTTGGTGATCTTGAACGTGTCCGGGGGCCAGGTAAGGTGACTTTGTCCAAGCCAGGTTTACAGAACCCGGACTCGGGTACCACCACTAGGTGGCCCTCAGGACATACACTTGCCACCTGCAATTCAGAGCAATTCTGTTCAGCTGGAAGGGTCTGTGGAGCATTTTGTTCCTTGGGTGAGATGCACTTTGAGACTAGAATCTACAAGAATTCCCCGAGCTCTGAGCTTGTACTTGATCTCTGCAGATAGAGGGGGGACCCTGGAGAGATGGTGCCGGCTGGAGCCCTGTAAGAAGTTAGCAGCGTGGAAGAACCCTGCCCAGATAAAAGTCCCCACCCTGAGCCTCTCTGGCCGGGTGGCAGTGCAGCCTGTGACATGTCTTGTATTGGAAACTGTTGTGTGCTGTTTGAACTCTGAGCTGCTAGCTTTGGGAGTCTGGCCCCTTTTCAGACCCAAGCATGTTTGTTTCAGAGTGTCCGCAAGGCTCCTGTCTGGCTAGGGATTGGCTGCCCGCCCCAACTCAGTAACAGGGAGGAAAGAGAATAGCAAACAGATCAAGAGAAAAAACACCGTGTCCTTGTCCTGAAAGCAGCTTGAAAGTCTTTAATCCCAGCACTTGGGAGACAGATGAAGGTGATCTCTGTGAACTCAAGGCACAATAAAAATAAAAAAAAATTGTAAATCTTTTTAAAAACAACTAAAAGATAAACCATTTTCAAGAGACATTACTGATATTAATCCCTCAGTATAAAAGTGCCTGGAGTGGGAAAGAGAAGCAGGTTGTTTAGCTATGAGGCAGAGGCAGGCGGATCTCTGAGTTTGAGGCCAGCCTGGTCTATAAGAACTAGTTTCAGGATGGGCTCCAAAGTTACAGAGAAACCCTGTCTCGAAAAACCAAAAGAAGAAGAAGAAGAAAAAGAATAACAAGTTGTTTAGCTACGAGAAGCTCAGCCATGGAGAGAAAACTCAACTGCAACTCCAGCTGATTGCCTCAACTTCCCTAGTCAGATTTGCCGCATGCCTTGGGCAAGATGCATATGGAATCTTTGCCAGATTCTGTCTTATGTTAAAATCCTACCTGGAGCCGGGTGGTGGCGGCACATGCCTTTAATCCCAACACTGTAGAGGCAGGCGGAGCTTGGTGAGTTCGAGGTCAGCCTTGTCTATAGATCTAGTTCCAGGGTAGCTAGGGTTGTTACACAGAGAAACCCTGTCTCAGAAAACCAAATAAATAAATAAATAAATAAATAAATAGATAAATCATAAAAATCCCATCTGGACTGTTTACTGCCCTGTCAGCAGGGGGCGCTATTCCTTCACTCCACCTCTAAGGTAAAGGTAAGACCAGCCTCCTCCATGGGGTTGTGGGGTTCCTGTCCAGACAGGCAGGAGTGCACTTGGACACTTGGTGGGTGTCCGTACAGCATTGTTACCGCTCTTATTCCTTGTATGTCTTTCACCTCTCAGGGCAACCCACAGTTTTAGCCCCAAAGCCCAGCTTCTGCCTCCTCAGCAGGCTGGGCTGGTCACCTGTCCTGATCCTCTAGCTAAAGAAAGGTGTGGTGGTGAAGGCAGAGTTACCGTGTAGGCAGCCAGAGGGCAGAAGGGCAGCCAGAGCCGAGCCTGAGGCCTGCAGATCTTCAGGGAACTCAGGTGAACTTTAGGAGGAGTCAGGACTTGGGGTCCTGATGTGTGTTCCCACCTGGCATTGTCTCAGCTCAGGTCCCGCAGGGTCATCAGGTCCATTGTTAATGATCAGGGAAAGGAACAAATCTGGCTTCTGGAGAAAATCTCTCCTCAGATTAAGCCTTCCCATTGTGGGTAAAGCTCATCTTGGGGGTGATCAGTCCTGCTTGGGTGTGGCCTCGGTCTCTTGTCACCAAGACTTTTACCCTGTTGTTCCTGGACACCAGGGTGACTTAAAAGGACAATGGAAACAAGATATGAAGACAGGGTAAGTTAAGGGGACACGGAAAGAGAAAGGAGCCCCTCGCTCAGGAATCTGAACTCTCACCGGCTGTGAGAGAATTCCATCTTGGTTGACAGCACTGGCTGTGGCCTTGTCTCCATACAACATTCTCTTCACAGTGGTCTCAAACAAGAACTTGAGACCAGCAGTGAACATGCTGACAGCCTTAGTGTATACGGCCTTTCTCCTCTCCGTCTGGAAGCCTGGGATTCTTACAAACATGGCTGTAACCTTCATCCACAGCAAAAGCAGGTCTTAGCTTAAGTGTGCAACCCTTGTGACCCATGGTTTTTTCCTAATTGCCCGCAGTCCTATGCAATGTGCCTCGGGGACCATCTGCAGTCCTACTCAGTGTGCGTGAGGGACCATTCTATGATCCCATTTGCTGCAGGAAGGAAGGAGGAAAGACTAGTGATGTAGCTCGATTGGTAGAGTACTTCCTCAAGGTGCTGGAGGCCCTCCGTTGGGTCCGCAGCACGCAGAAAACCAGTCATGGGGGCCCACACCTACAATCACAACACGGAGGGATAGAAGCAGGAGTAGCAATGTTCAAGGTCATCCCTGGCTATAAATTGAGTTAGCGGCCAGCCTGGGCTACCTGAGACCCTGCCTATAAATTAATAAACAATAAGAGAAGGAAAGAATTCTTTAGCGACCCTTTGTTTGAGACGTGACCAGTGTCACCGCGGTGATGGGACGGAGATACATCTCTAACCCCATCTCTAACGCCACAAAGACATTCTCAGAGACCTCTGGGGCGGGGATTCCTGACCACCTTGCGGAGAAGGTTCTCAGATGAGCCCATAGGAGACGCAGCTGGAGTTTATTAGGGAGGGATTTACGCACAGGGTTACAGGAAAGAGGCACTTAGAGACAGCATAAGATGCATGCAGGCGTGAGTACCGGCTTCCCAGGAGATTCGCACTTGAGCGTTTTTTTGCAGTAGCCTTATGCCGGTGTCTTACGCTGTCAATGTACAGGAGACACACGCAGAAGGCAGCCACAGGGTCAGGCCCTCATCTCACTTCGCACAGGTCCACGTGAGGAGCCAGTGGCCCTTCACAGTTTCTAAGCAGCCGGCACGTGTCCTGGGGCAGTCGAAGTGGGCTTCCCAGGGCTGCCGTGACACGTCACCACCAACGCAGCGACTTGAAGAAGCCAGTTCTGCTCTCTCGCAGCTCTCGGTCAGGGCTGCGTGGGCCGCGTTCCGCCAGGAGCCGCCTCCCTCCTCCGCAGGCTTCCAGAGGTCGTTGCTCCTCTCGCCCTGCCTGCGTGCGACCCCTCTGTGTGCCACTCCAACCTCTTGCTCTGTGGTCCTATCTCCTGCTGCCATCTGGGTCCTCATTATTAACTTGGGTCCATCTGGGAAATCGAGGGTGATTGTGCACCTCTGTATCCTTAAGTTAGCAATGCCTGCACGTTACCTTTTACAGTACAAGGCACCATATTCAAGTTTCAGGCTGGAATGCGCTCATCTCTGGGGGCCTTCAGCTGGCCTTTAAGTGAAAATGAGGCCATGACCGCTCCTAGGGATGGTCGAGGAGAAGGTTTTTTATTGTAGGTGTGAGGGAGAAAATAGCCAGAAGAAGCATCTGGAAGAGTCCAGACAGAACATGGTCAGCAGAATAGATTGAGTCATGAGAGTTCAAGGGGGGAAGAATGAGAGAGAAAGAGAAAGGACAGGGGAGAAGAGAGAGGGCAGGAGGGAAAAGAGGGGCCCAGGAGCAGAATCAAGAGACTGCACAGCCAAAATGGTTGAGTTATATAGAGAAGAGGTGTGGGGGGACGGGGAGGAAAGGACACTCAAGGGCTGGAGAGTTGTAGGGTAGGGGCGGGTTGAGAAGTGCTGAGAGGAGCCAGGTCTCCAAAGAGATACTTGGGATGCTGGGAGAGACCCGAGGTCAGAGTCTGGTGTGGGAGGTCCTTCTATATATGTGTTGCTTTTATTGGTTAATAAAGAAGCTAATTTTGGCCAATGGCTTAACAGAATATAGCCAGGCTGGAATATATATGGAGTCAGTGAGAAGCCATGTAGCCACCAGAGGAGAAAGATGCAAGTTGTCAGTTGGAACCTTGCCGGTAGGCCATGAGCCTCATGATAAAATATAAAATAATAGAAATGGGTTAATTGAAGATATAAGAGTTAGCTAGAAATATGCTTAAGCTACTGACCAAACCGTATTGCAAGTAACATAGTTTCTGTGTGATTATTTTGTGGTCTGGGCAGCTGGGAATGAACAAGCAGCCTCAGTCAACGGGAGTCCATTTAGATAGTAGCAGGCAGCTCAAAGGCTTCAGGTTTTGCTGGTTTATTTTGGATTTGCTTGTTTTGAGATGAGGTCTCACTCTGCAGCCCAGGCTGGCCTTAAACTCACTGTCCTCCAGCTTCCAATGCCTGAGTCTTGGGATTCCAGGCCTGCATCACGACACCTAGTCCTAAATACAAGTTCGAAAGGGAAGACAGTTGAGAAAGGGCACGGTGTAACGTTCTCTTTAGATCTCTGTTGTCTGAATGTCTGTGCCCTCCTTTCCCTTCTGGTTCAGATGTTGAAATCATGACCCCCAAGATTATGATAGGAGGTGTGGCTTTGGGGGAGATAGCCAAGCTTAACCAAGGTCACAGTGAACTCCCATCGTGGCGTGACAGTTAATTCGGTTACCAGCTCCCAAGTGGGGCAGACCTTCGGATGTGCACCTGAAGGTATTTCCGGACAGACATTGTGCAGGAGGGAAGCTCACCCTCAGTGTGAGTGTACTCCCAGACTGAATGAAAAGAGAAAAGGGAGACAGCCAGCCATGAACATAGGCAGATGAAGGAACAGTGCCCTAGTGTAATGTGGTAGACACGTCTGGGCTTCAGCAGTTCCCATTCCTTCCTTCCTCCTTTGGTGGGAACACACGAGCAGTCACGGGTTCGGGACAATGACAGTGAGCAGAGACCATGTGGACAGCTTCAAAGGGATGGGTCCAGGCAGCCTGGATAGACAGGCGTTGCATGGAGGACAGCTGTCCCCAATTGTCAACTGGGGGAATCTGGTCACACAGACAGGGAAGGAGCTTGGGAAAGTCGGGCAAAGCTTGTTACTACTGTGCATGTCCCATCCCATCCTAACCAAGACAAGTGGCTGAGTGGACGTGCCGGTGAGTCCCAACCCATAGTCTCTGTGTGTAAGGGGAGTCGAGAGTTCCCTCAGCCTCAGGGTCTCTCCCAATACTCCAAACTGTGTAACTGCTCCAATGTCAGATTCCACTCTGTAAACTCAGAACAACAATACCTGCTGAGCTGACTGTTGGGAATTGTGGGTCAATGCATTTGAAGGACTTGGGGCATAGAATGACAATATTTCCATGTGTGTATACCACCTTCATTATCGTCATCATCATCACCCTCGTTATCCCCACCACCACTCCCACCACAGAGGCACCATCGTGACCGCCACACCCGTTACCTTTGTCACTACCGCCACCCCAAACAGTGCCATCATGGCCACCACCCTCGTCACCATCAGCACTACCGCCACGGCCCTCCTCAGGATGAGCCAGGACGAGCATGAGACAGGAGGATTGTTTGTACTAACGTCCAGTGTGCTAGCAGTGATCAAACTAATCTGATCAAATCTAATCAAGGCCAAAGCTAATAATACCAGCGATGTGTTGTTAATTAATGAAGCCCAGATGATCTTTTACACATTGGTGATTTTTTTCCTTCCCCAGGGATGCTCAGGGCTCCCCCTCTCCCTCCTCCTGCTTTCTTTTCTTTTCACCTCTGCACCCTTAATGGACCATGACTCACTGGAATTTTTTTCTGGGATGAGTAAAAGACGCCGGGAAGCAGAAGAGAGAGCCCGTAACGAGACGTTAAAAATACATTTCTGCATAGTTGAAATAGTTCAGTAGCCTCAGAGGTCAGCTCCTCCGACGTACGTGAAGTAGGCAGCACAGCCGTGTGGGTATGCCGTAGACTCGGAACACCAGGATTCCAGGATGCTCTTACATGCTCGCTGGGCCTGTTGCCATGCACTCATTTCTTACTCACGTATGGAGTAGCTGCTGAAGGACCGGCCCTCTTCTGAGCAGCTCTGGGGCGGGACTGATTGGTGTCAGAGAACAGAGAGCTCCAGTTGTCCTGTAGGTTCAATAACAAACATAGGACTCGATGTCTCTAAAAGCAACTCAGAGGCCACTCAAAAAAAAATTCGCTCTTTCACCGGACCAGAAAGAACATGAAAATGGGTTTTAGCAGTCAGTGTCTAAAAATGCCTTGAGAAAGATTTCCATCAGAGCCAGTGACAGAGAAGACCTGGGAGAAACTGGAGTGTTTGTCTTGTAAGTTATGGTGTTGCCAATTAAAAACAAAGTCCTGCTGTCATTTAAAATGACGCAGCAGTCGTCAAAGGTGAAGACCGGTTCACAGAGGGGTGCTAAGAGAAAGAAAAACGCTCATAAACTTCTACACGTTATGACGATGGCTGTGTGAACATTATGCAGGTTTTTAAAATTACACTTAGAAAACCATAATTAATAAGTGAAAAAGAGTCACTTTGTAAGGCCTCCCGGATTACAAGTGGTTAAAAAATATCCTCGAGGCTGTTTCACAGTGGACTCTGTCATTTACGTCTTCTGAAGAACATGGTGCCTCTGAGCACTGAGCCAGTCGGCTGCCATTTCTCAAGGTCTACCTGGAAGGAGGCTGTCTTAGTGAGGGTTTCTATCGCTGTGAAGAGACACCAGGACCACAGCAACTCTTACAAAGGAAAACATTTCATTGGGGCAGGCTTACAGCCATCCCCCACCCCCACCCCCCAATGGCACACTTCCTCCAACAAAGCCCTACACCTCCTAAGAGTGCCGCTTCCTATCGGCCTATGGGGGCCATTTTCATTCAGACCACCATAGATGCTGTTCTGATGTCCCCAGCAGTTGCTGCCACCCTTGCGGGCCACAGCCTTCAGATGCAGGGGATGCTGCCTGTGGAGAGAGATGGAACGGGGCAAGGTGCCTCACAATTTCAGCAGACGATTTCAGGGGAGGTGGCTCCCCCGGGTTTCTCTCTGGTGAGACATCACCCTTCCAAGTTGCTTCTTCTATCTTCTAGTGACTGGGCTAAATACCATGTCCCAAGTCCTACCCACAGCACCTTTTTTCCATATCTCTTAGAACATTTTTTTCCCTTTGGTTTTTCAAGACAGGGTTTTTCTGTGTAACAGCCTTAATTGTCCTGGAACTTGCTCTGTAGACCAGGCTGGCATCAAACTCGCAGAGATCCACCTGCTTTTGCCTCCCGAGTGCTGAGATTAAAGGTGTGTGCCACCACCTGGCTTTTTCCTTCCTTCCTTCGTTCCTTCGTTCCTTCCTTCCTTCCTTTCTCTTTTTTGGCGGGCATATTTTTTTTAAAGACAAGGTTTCACGTAGCCAAGGCTGGCCTTGAATTTCCCCTATAGCAATGATAACCTTGATCTGATCCTCTACCTCGCCAGAGTTGGGATTACAGGCATATACCACCACATCTGTTTTTTACTGTGCTGGCGATAATACCCAGGGCTTCATGCGCGTGAGGCAAGTGTGCCACCAACTGAGCTGCATCCCCAGCCCCTCCCGTGGCATCTTAATAGCATTTACAAAATCACCAACTCCTTAAAGGAGCCATTGTTTAGGAACGTGCTCCTCAGACACAGCCTTCTGCACCCGCCCTGTCCACAGTCCGTGTCTCATGCTTGGACATCCCCCTCTTGGGGTTCATTTTCGTATCCCGTTACATTTTTTTAGAGCTGTTATGGGCAAACTCTAGTCATCAGCAGCAACACCAGAAAGAGCCAGTTCTTACCAACACATTCCTAACTGGACGTGGTCACATGTGCCTTTGATCTCAGGGGGCAAAGGCAGATGGACCTATGTGAGTTCAAGGCTCAGCACGGGGGGACATGCCCGTAATCCCAGTCCCTAGGAGGCAGAGGCGGAGGATCAAATGTTTAAGGCCCTACGCGGGAGGTCAGAATAAAGGAGCTTTGCTACCTAGCCTGGCGACCTGCATTAGATCCCAGGATCCTTCTGGTACAAAAGAACTACGTGTGGTCTTCTGACCTCCACACGTGTGCTGTGGCATGACGGTCCCCACGCTTAGACATACGGACACACACACAAATAAGGGCAAAAAGAAATTTAAGGATAACCCAGGGCACATGGTAGGCTATCTCCAAACGAACAAACAAAACATTGTTTTTGTATTAAACCTAATTGTAGAGCCGAATGCGGCTATGTTACCAAGGAGTTTTAAAATATGATTTAAGCTACTGGACACATTTTTGGCATCTTGGCCAACCTCAGACACAACAAGGCAAGTCCTCAGAGTTGAGGGGTCATTTTTGTCTGCTCCGGGCCTGCTGCTATGGAAAAATTTGACTAGTTCCTTTCACAAAGAGCCCCTTGATTCCTCGGCCTTGGGGGTTATTAGGCAGAGAAGCACACCTAGTTCCTCCCGTCCTGGGCCGCTGTCCACGACTGTTCCTCCTTCCCATCGTCTGTCTGTTGGTGGACGGTGTCCTCAGAGCTGCACGCATCTTGGCAGAGTGTCCCCCGCAGCTTTAGCCAAGGACCAGATAGTGTGGTTTCTGAGGTTAAGCCAGAGACCACCCTTGATCCAGAGGGGACTTTCTGGCTTTGGAGTTGGGATGAGTGGTTAGACCTAGGATGGTCTCAGCATGGAGCCCTGAAGAAGTCTTAGAGTTTCTTTATTGTATTAGATGAGGGGGGGGGGGACTACATTTCTATGTATTCTACTGTTCTCCCACAGAGAAGCCTTCCCTCAAGTGAGGCACAGTGATAAACAAAGCAGGTGAAACCCATGTCCATAGAATTTACACATCGCCGGACAGCAGTGGCCCTGCTGTCATTGCCATCCATGGCATTGAGGAGGGGGCGTTCCACCCCATGCCCTCTCTGGTGCTGCTGGGGCTCCCTTGAAAATTTTGTTACTGACCCTGTGTGGTGGCGCATGCCATCAATCCCAGCACTCGGGAGGCAGGAAGATCTCTGTGAGTTTGAGGCCAGCCTGGTCTATGGCGTGGGTTTCTGGACAGCCAGGGCTCCATAGAGGAACCCTGTCTCAAAAATATAAAGTAAAATGGAGATTTGTAACTGGAGCTCTGTGGAGCTTGGCAGAAAGGACTGAGCGATGGCGATGATGTTGTGACTTTGTATAACCGACCATAAGTCAAAGGCTGGGAGGCATTTTGAGAAAACATAGCTGCCGAAAATGTGGAGTGTGTTTATATCTTAGAATCATGAAAGTGGCTTAGTATTGCTACATTCTCATAAATACAGCAACCCACGCTTGTCAAATTCCCAGGGCCCAGGACTGCATCTAACTGCAAGATGAAAAACCCTTTAGGACTGGGAGAAGTTGCCCAGCAGTTAAGAGCATTAGCTGGTCCTTCCAGAGGACCTGGGTTCAATTCCCAGCACCCACATGGCACTCACAACCGTCTGTAACTCTGGTTCCAGGGGACCTGCCGCTGTCTTTCAGCCTCCACTGGCACTGCACACAGACATACATGAGGGCCAAACACTCTACACATAAAGTAAAAATAAAAAAATTTTTACAAACATTAACAACAAACAACCAGTTATCCAAATTCAACTTGTCGTTCACTGGACATGGTGCAGGCTGGTCAGTTACTTAAGTCTATGAGTTCTCACTTCCATGACGAACACAATGCCTACCTTCTTGGTGGTAAATTCACCTACTTTTTTGGCTAGCCCCTCCCCTTGCCTAAGATTTATTTTTATTCATGTATCTGTGTGTGAGTGTGGCTACGTGCTCAGGTGCTTGAAGAGGTGGAGGAGGGTATCAGATTCCCTGGAACTGGAATTATATGTGCTTGGGAGCCACCCAGCATGGATGCTGGGAACCGAACGTGACTTCTATTTAAGAACAGCAAATGGTCTTCACTGCTGGGCTCCCTCTCTTTATCCAAGTTTGCACTTGTCAATGGAGCAGGCTGTCTGTGTGGCAGGGAATTGGGGTGGGCAGTCCCTGACCCGCAGTCAGAGAGGACTGAGGCTTTAGTCCAATAAAAAGAAGAACAAAATCATGCCAGCGGCTGGTGAGATGCCATGGCTCTAGCCCTGGTGAGCCTTGAGATGTGTTCTTGACACCCACTAAGTACAGGACTGCAGCCTGGGAGGGCCGTAAGGAGGAGTCAGCTAAGCCAGATTCAGATTCTCACTCAAGGATTCAGGAGTTGGTACATATACTTTCAAGATGCCCAATTATGGGTGATTTGTTAGGCAGTGGTTCATAATTAATACACAAAGGTTTTTGGTCAGGGCAACTAGAAGAATGAAATCACCATTTCTGACAGTGAATGGGTGCAGGGGATGGGGTTTGGGGTGGGAGAGGAGGATACTGCAAGCTTGGTTTGCCATGTGTGCGATATGCACATATTTCTGTTTGGTGGTCGCATCTTTCTTGCATTTTTCAAGTGGCAGTTAGCTACCAACATCCATGGTCTCCCTCCCATGAAACACTATAAACCAGAGTTAATTGAGGCAGCTTCAAAAAAATCAGATTTGAGTATAATTATTTTCTTGAAACCAAGAACATCAGATACAGCACCAGCGAAATGAAATTCCGACAGCTCATTTTTAAACAAGTAGTTTGCACGAAAAACTGGGATAAAACTGACGGTTGGAGTATCTAGGAGGGAAAGATTGGGGGATCTATTTGACAGTATAACCATTGGAGAGAAAGAACACTTCATTTTGGTACCCGAGAAGGACTCAATTTGTTGCAAAGCTCTTCCAACTTACTGAGGTTTTGGAAGTAAGTAGCCCGGTGGCCCACATGGAGCCCAGAAGTCAGGTGTGAAGACAGAGGAAACAAAGGAGGTGAGATCTTCAAGCCACAGGCGGGGAGGAAGGAGCAGGAGGAAGCGGGAGGAAGCTGATGTGCAGTGTGCGTCACCCACTTCAGCTTCCGTTCCAAGACGGCACCATTTTGTGTTTAGTTCCTGAATCAGGTTGCCAGTTCCAAGAGCACAAGGCAGCAACCCCAGAGGAAACGCAATTCAGCCGGCAGCTCTGATCACACGGCAAGTCCTTGCCCATGGCCGGTTGAGCAACAACATTTGGTGTGGTTGCAGCCAGGAGACTGAAAGAGATGGTGACGGGGGCACCTCCAGAGGACTTTCTTCTTTAGAGGCCTTTGGGCAGACACTGTCATTTTCTACCCTTGGACACTGCTATCTGCGTGTGCTACCTGGAGTTAGGGCAGTCACCTTGGGACCATGAGTGTGTGGCGATAGTTAATATTGTCAACTTGTGGGGATCTGGGCTCACGTAGGAGACAAAGTCCTCCCTGGAATGTCTACGATGACATTTCTGGTTTGGGTGATAATTGAGGTGGGAATGTTGTTTCCTCTTTAACACAACCAGGTGCCCCATAACCCTGCTGTTACATCTTCAATGTAACCGGGGATCCCACAGGCCTGTTGTTAGTATTAAATGTAACCGGGTGTCCCATGGGGCCTGCTGGTACGTCTTCAATGTAACCAGGTTCCTCATGACCCTGCTGTTACATCTCCTCACCACGAAAAACTGTACTTCGACCTTTGAGCCCCAAATGTCCTTCCTTAAGGTACATTTGACAGGCACTTGTCACAGCAAGGAGACAAGAAATTGATACAGGTGCAATCGAGCAGTCAAAGAGCGACAGAGGGGCTCAGGATATTGGTATGAGGTTGAGCCACCATGATCTCTGCTTTTAGAATCGATGTTACAGATTTATTATATAGGCAAAGGGTCACGTCCCAAAGGTTCTGGCATGTTTTGAGCTGGACTTTCTGTTCCTTGCAGCCAGAACCTATGAGACGGTCCAGTTCCCTGGCATGGCCAATGGTCTCATTGAATACCACAGGAGATAAAGGAGAAGGTGACAGGCCTGGGGATGTGGGAAAAGGTGAGCTCAGCTTGAGACACGCTCACTCAGCGTGTGTTCAGGTAGCCAGCCTGAGGGGAGTGTTGGTGAATTCCTAACGGCAGGCGTGTGAGAACCCTGGTCAGAGGGGTGAATGGGTGGCTGCCATGCTGGTCTGGCCTGAGTTTGATCTTGGCTTTGCCTACTCCTGTGTCACCTGGGCCAGGACACTGACAGCCTCCACTTCACCCAGGAGGAATTCCGGGGGTGATAGACCATCTCAGCTCGCGTTCCTTCCCTTCAGACCAGTGATCAACCTCACGTCCCAGCGCTCCTGCTCTCAGATAGGGTCACACGGATGGATTCTGAACAATGGGGTGTGTTAACCGTTTTGTTTCTCACCTCTCAGCTGATGGAGAGAATCCAGGGGCAGTGTCATGGCCGATCTTGGTTATCAATAAAGATGGAAAGAGAGAAACCCGACCGAGGAATTGCCTCCACCCGATTGGCCTGTGGGACGTGTTCTTGATTGCTAGTTAGTGACAGTGGCCCAGCCATTGTGGGTGGCACCAGCTAGCCTGGACCATATCAAAGAAGCTGAATGGAATCCTGGGAGCAAGCACTCCTGCCTGGTTTCTGTGTAAAGCTCCTGCTTCATTTTCTCTCAGTGATGGCAGTAAGCTGCGAGATGACACACTCTCTCCTACCAAAGTTGTTCTGTCGTGTTTATCATGACAGCAAAAAACAAAACAAAACAAAAAAAACAAAGGAGATGGGAGAGGCACTTTGGGTGCAGGGAGATTGGAGCTGATAAAGGAGGCTGGCTAAAGTCTCAGGCCATAGCCAACTTTATTCAGCACATCCGTCAGTTTATCCTCTGAGGGCCAAAGGAGCCCCGTGAATAAAGTTCAGGATCACAGGGCAAGCCACACACACGCTGCGTGTGGCAAAAGCATGTCTTCCCATAGAGGCGCACAAACAAATAACAATAGCCAGTTGTAAACTCACTCCCGTCTGCTACACCAGGGAGAGAAGCACTGATGCATAGTCCAAGAAAAATTCAGGATTTTTGAAGAAACTGAGGTCGCAAGCTCTTGCCTTCATTTCTTGGAATTTTTTCTCACAGTTATCCAGCAATCTCCTCACGTGACTCCATCCTTGGACCGTGTTCTGATAGTAGAGCAAGCAGGGTCCAGGGTGACAGGGTGACAGGGAACCTTTAGAATGAAGGGTCTGGGTCCTGGAATGTCTTAATGGGGAACCTTACTCCCTCATCAGGTTTGGCACAGCCAAGATGGCTCAGCAGGCCCCGAGTGCGATCTCCAGACTTTTGCAAGTTGTCCTCTGACCTCTACTGTGGCCTGCTTCCCTCCAAAATGTAAACTTAAAACAGAGAAGTGAACTTTGGCCTTGTTATTTGGTAGTAGCTGGCATTCTCCAAATGTCTGATATGGTGGGGTCCAGAGGACACACAGTTTGAATTGGTATGTATTTGCCCTGTAGCTATGTACCAAATTCAAGGTGGAGTGGATTGAGTAGAATACATTTCTCTTCATTCTGGGATCCTCAAGTGTGAGGTCAGAATAACCTGAAAGGGACCAGATGTTCAGTGCCCTCTTCTGGCCCCTCACATAGTGGAATGGGAACAGGGCTGGAGAGTTCTTGGGCTCCTTCTTCCTCTTCCTCCTCCTTCCTTCTCTTTCTTTTTTCTTTTTCTTCCTCCTTCTTCCTCTTCCTCCTTCTTCCTCTTCCTTCCTCTTTCTCCTTTTTCTTCCTCCCCCTTCTTCCTCCTTCTCTTCTCTCTTCTTCCTTCTTTCTCCTCCTCCTCCATTTGTTATTATGTATACAGTGTTCTGCTTGAATGTATCCCTGTGTTCTGCTTGAATGTATCCCTGCAGGCCAGAGGAGGGCACCAGATCTCATTACAGATGGTTATGAGCCACCGTGTGGTTGCTGGGAATTGAACTCAGAACCTCTGGAAGAGCAGCCAGTGCTTTTAACCTCTGAGCCATCTCTCCAGCCCGAGTTCTTGGAGGGCTTGGTTAAAAGTTTGAATGTGAAATTCCCTTCCACAGGTTCATGTGTCTGAACACTTGGCTCCAAGCTAGGGGTGCTGTTTAGGGAGATTACGGAGCTTTTGGGTGGGAAGCTTGGCTGGTGATCCACTAGGGTGGGTTTTAGCCAGCACTGCTTCTGAACTCTGCTTTCTGAGCTGCCGATCTGTAAATAAGTCGTGCCTCAGGTCCCACAGGCTCAGCTTTCCTGCGTTCCCCACCATCACGAATGGCACGCGCGGAAACTGCGAAGCAAATTACACCCAGCTGCGTCTGTTGGGTATTAAGTCACAAGCACGAGAGAAGCAGCAAATACAGGCACCAGTCTCGTTCATTCCTGGGACTCTCACGGCCCTATTTCCTCCCGAAGTCATAACCTATCGTCATTTAATGGGAGTTAGTAGGAGTTAGGATTTCAACATTTGTGGGAGAGAGGATTTCAACAGCTGACATTTTGAAATAACAACGTTATTAAAACCCACAAACCACCTCCTACTCTTCTGATTTTAAAGATCACTTAGGACAAAGACTGGCTTAACGATTGCAAATAGGCTAAATAAAAACATCACGTAGCTAGACCTGTTGCTGTACACCTGCAGCCCCAGCAGGGGCAGGAGGATGGAGAGTTTGAAGCTAGCCTCAGCTTACCTCTGAGAGCCAGTCTGTAAAAACAAACGGAAGCCTCACCGAAACGTTTCCAGTAGAACAGGTATTAGGCAGAAGTGATCACACGGGCTCCTTAACATGACATCACGCAGGTGCAGCGTGATCTCCAGGCTAGCTCACGGTGTGATGCTGGCAGCTGAATACGGACTTGCATGGCTGGGTTTGCTCCTCCATGATCAGGACCCCCATCAGTGTGTGCTGGCTTAACCCCTGCTACTCCTGAGCTAGGTAAGGATGCAGCGTTCTTATCTGAGTCTAGAGTGCCGGGTTAGTGCCTGGCACCCAGTGGGGTTCTTACTGAGACAAGCAGGCTTATATATATCAACATCCATAGGTCTGAGTACCACATGCATGCAGCACCCACAGAGATCAGAAGAGGGTATCATATCCCCTGGGATTTGAGTTGAGGATGGTTGTGAGCCACCATGTGAGCCCTAGGAAGTGAAGCCAGGTCCTCGAGAAGAGTGAGGGAGAGACCTGGTCTGTGGTCCTCATCAACTTAGACCATGAAACCCAATATGAACAAGTTCAACAGAACCGCTATATACAGGCTGCCCGTGCATGCTGCAGCATTGCCAGGGTGTAAATTTCAAAATTCTTTTCCTCTAGAAAAGCAGCCAATAAATACCCTTAACTACTGAGCCATCTCTCCAGCCCCTGAAGGCAGGTTTTGAACTTCAAGGTGGTGTGATATTAATTTCTGTGTGTTCTAGAAACACTAATTTCAATGCACAGGGCAGTGAGTCCCATATTGCCTGGCTTTGTTTTGTAGTCCAAAGCCAGCCTACAAACAGGCATGTGGTACACAGTCAAGAACTTGTGGAAGAGAGAGAGAGAGAGAGAGAGAGAGAGAGAGAGTGCTTACGTGCATGTGAATTCATGTGTGTATGTGCATGTGGTGAGAAAGTGTGTGTGTGCATATGTGCACATGTGTATGCATGTGTGAGAGAGTGTGTGCGCATACGTGCGTGCGTGCGTGCGTGCGTGTGTGTGTGTGTGTGTGTGTGTGTTTGAGAAAGGGCCTCATTGGCCTGGTACTTGCTTTGTATACTAGGTTGGCCTTGAACTCACAGAGGTCCTCCTGCCTTTGCTTCCTGAGTGCTGGGATTAAAGGCATGCACCACCACCATGCCTGCAACATTTTTACTTTAATCTTTTGCATAGATTCCTTCCACACCCCACCCAGCCCATGACTTGAGAGAAATACTTCCCAGCCAAAGATGAGCAGAGCTGAAAGCACAGTGACTTTGGAGGGTCACATGGGCACAAGTACAGGGTGTGGGATGTTTGAGTCACACAGAAGATGGACAATGTGTTGTGCTGGGGCTGCCTGAGCTCGGGAAGACATCAGTGCCCCCGTCAGGGTCTGGAAATGCCGGCACCCCTAGTGATTGTGAGCATCAAGGTTGTTCTTGTGACCCTCCACGTACTGTGGACCAGCACCCCACTGTGAACCCACCATCTCTCACAATGAACAGCTTTGACCCAGACAATGAGGGGGACTCACCCAAACACGAGTCAGAGCCCAGATTTGGACATAAATCTCTGCAGTTACTTGTTCGCCTTTTCCTCATGGTTGATACAAGTTAAGTCTCCCTGACCCCAAAGCTGCTTACATGTTAATATCATGATGCAAACAAAAAGTTCTGCACCCCAACACTTTATTTCATGGCCCAGATTATTAAAAAAATATTGTATAAAATTGCCTCCTGGCTATGTGGACAGTGTGTATAGAATATGCATGAATTTCGTGTTTGTTCTCCACTCCCAGCCCCAAGATGTCTCATTATGTACATGCAAATGCTTCAATATCTGAACGTGTCCAAAGCCGGAAACTCCTCTAGTCCCAAGCATTTTAGATCTGGGAGTGTCGGTCTGAAGCGTGTCTTGTTCAGATCAGAAAGCGAGACCACAGAGGGACCAAGGTTACATGTGCTGAGTGGATGTAGCACCCTGGATGGTGTGAGGGGCTCTCTGCTGGCTCTTGTGGAGCTCAGTGCTGGACAGGGAGGAGGGCAGCTCCGCATGGTCCTAGGAGTCTGGGCAGAGATAAGCACTCCCAGGCCTGGCTTGGCTTCCTAGAAGATTAGAGACGAGTGCGTGAGCATTTAAATGCTGCAGGGGCTGAGGAGGGAGCCATAAATGGCGCTATAGGAATCCAGAGGAATTTATTTTCCATTAGGGGCAGCCTTTCTGGGAAGCGTGGTTCAGCCAAGATTAGACGGGGTGTGTGTTGGGGGGGGATGTGGGGAAGCTCAGTGGCCGAGGGGACGAAGTCCATCTACCTACTGCTTTTACCAGGTTCTTGATTAGTTCTCCAAAGCTACAGCCAGCCGCCTGTGACTGGCCCACCGAAACCGAAACACACTCCTCTCCCCTTGTCCTTTTCATGTCTTCCTCACTTCTGTGACTGGTCACAAGCCGTCCTGAGATGCCCAGTTTCCCAGGAGCGCCGGCATCTTCATCTCTCCTTGCCAGCAGTGCCCGTCAGCGGGTAATGAGACATTTCCTCGCCCTTCCTCGTGATTGTGTTAAACAATGGATGTGTTTGCAGCAGGGAGAGTGGGAACAGAGATTCCTAATGAGTAGTTCTGGCAATAATTAGTTATTTTCTATAGTTATTGAAAACGACCGCATCCAGCATTGCTGTTTTCTCTGAAGAGAAAAATGGGATGATTACCGCGGCCATTTATCTGTTTCCCCGCTTTAATGACTAGCGGTTGCCATTTTTTAATTACTGGGACTAAAAAACAAAAATGTTATCCCTTAGCTGAGGTGGCTCTGGTGTCATCAGTAACACATTTGCACATTTGTATCAAAATGTAGCACAAGGTGAGTAAACAGGAGGTGCTTGACAGGCTGTTTGCCGCTCGCCCGCTGCTAGGAGCCCAGGCAGAGCAAGCGAGGGCTCCTGTTCCTGGGAACCTACTCCCAGACAAAAGCCATCTGTTCCTTATGTCCAGCGTGCACTAGAAAACGTTTAAACTGCTTACTTCCCTGTAGTGGCATTTCATTTGTATTTTAATAAAGAAAGCTTGCCTGAAGTTCAGAGAGTAAAACAGCCGCACTGGTCAGCCTTACAGACCAGGCAGTGGTGACACACACCTTAAATCCCATTAATCACGCTAGTTGCCATAGAAACCAGGCAGTAGTGGTGCACGCCTTTAATCCCAGCACTAGAGAGGAATATAAAACAGGAGGAGACAGCTCAGTTTCATTCTGAGATTTCTGGAGGCAGGATCACCATTTCAGGTTGAGGTAGAGGTAAGAGCCAGTGGCTGGATGTTTTGTTTTTCTGACCTTCAAGTTGAACCCCCAAATCTGACTTATATTATTGGTGCTCCACTTCCCAAGGGGACGTTTCCTGAATGAGCAGGTCAGCTTCTGCGGTACCTCCTACTTCTGCTGTGGCAGACTTGGAGATCTCATCACACCATTGTGGAATAAGCATCTGGGGTCAGACGTGTGCCATTGCCTACATGCACTGGTTCTGGGATGCTATCGATTAAAAAAAAATGATGACATCTTCAACTTGTGTATTATCGGGGTGTAATCTAACACTTGGGAGATGGAGACCAAAGGATTAGGAGTTCAAGTACAGCCTGGGCTCCATAGAAGGTTTTAGTCTAGCCTAGGCTACGTGAAGCTCTAACTCAACAAACAAACAAACCTAAAGTATCACCACAATAGTAAAACAATAAAACATCTATTGAGGGCTTCCTGCACCCTAGGTAATGCCCTAGATGCAGACAGAAGTCCTGCTCAGTTACGCTCAGAGTAGCAGAAGCGGGAACACGGAGGGTGTCATCAAGGAGCCCAGACGAGGGGTAAGGGTGAAGTGGGGTGGGCAGGGGCATTGGGACCGTGGACAAGGCTGTCTTCTCTGAGGAGTGTTATCAGCAGATTTGTGAGGTGAGGGGAAGTCCATGAAAATACCTGGGCAAAGAACATGAGAGAAGAGAAGGGGGGGGGGAGGAGAGAGAGAGAGAGAGAGAGAGAGAGAGAGAGAGAGAGAGAGAGAGAGAGAGAGAAGCCAGCCTAGAGTAGATGAGGTGGGAGGGGATGAGAAGGAAACCTGGGAGTGGCTTTCAGTTGACTTCAGGAGTCCTGAGATCCGGAGGGTGTTATGGATCTTTGGAGACAGCTAGGGAAGCCGGCTTGCCCTGGCCAACACCTCTCTTGCTCTCTTTCCTTTGGAGGTGTGTGGCAATCCTCCTTTTTATGCTCAGGTCTCCACATTCTGCCAGCTCCTCGAGTTTCTCAGGCAGTTCCTGAAAGCTTCGTTCCTCGGATGTCCCCTGCGGTCTTGTCTAGGACAATTCCACAGGGAAGGGGTGGTTCACCCTGGGGACCCACCCTGAGAACCGAGCCTGACCCACCAACGCTAGTGTTTATGGGAGTCATCAACTCAGTGAGACACTGGCACCTAGTTATTTTTTTAGGACGCCCAGACAGGCATGGCCTGCACTTTACCCGACCCTCAGGCTGTGTGAGCACCCCCTTTCTTCTGGCTTTGTTTGCTGCTCGACACCACCGTGCTAGGCAGAAGGTGCTCATAAACATTTGTGGGATGATTGAATGCGTGGGTATTATTTTATTCTAAATTACTGTTATTTTCTTTCCAAATTACTTTTATTCTTCCATCGCATTACAGCGAGGACATTTTATTGATTTGTTTGAAACCGTGTGTGCGTAGAGGTGAGATTCTCCACGAATTTCATTTTGGCACCATGCAGAAGCCCTGGGGTCTCTAATTTAGTCCTGGGGGTGGGAAGGCGGACATCAGAATGGTTCCGTTCGGGAAGGACAGGGCACAACAAAATTTCCTGCTATGTATTTGTTGTTTTCTTTTTTTATTTTCAAACATCGTGTGTGTGTGTGTGTGTGTGTGGGTGTGTGTGCACGCACGCGCGTGTCCTAATGAATTCCGTAGATAATTGTGGAGGTCAGAGGACAATGTGAGGGAGTTGGTTGTTGCTTTTCACCACGCAGGTCCCTCAGTGCTAAGATCAGGTCGTCAGTCTTGGCAGCAAGCACCTTTGCTTACTGCGGCTCTCCGCCCTGATCTATCTTCTCAGACAGCAGCTTGCTTTGTACCCAGGCTAGCCTCAAGTTCAGGATCCCCCTGCCCCCATCTCCTGGGTGTGTGCCACCACCTCCAACTTATTTCCTACTCCACTGGATTCCCCCCTAAGTGGCTGGAGCCCCTAGGACACTTGTGCAGCCCTGGGGACGGGGACCTGAGGACACTGGAGATTCCCCTGAACCACAACCTGTATGAAGGTGGAGCTGCCCTCTCAGGATGGCCCAGGAGCACAGGCTGGAATAGTAGAGCCACGGGCTTGCAGTGAACAGCTCCCTTCATGTGGTCGCGGGGGTTCAGGACACGAAGGAAGAACAAAGGCAGCCAGGCATGGCAGCACGGGCTTTCAGTCACTCAAGAGGCAGAGGCAAGGGCAGCTCGGTAGCCCAGTCTACATAGTAAGAGCATGTCTCCAAAAACAAACACACAAATCAACAACAACAACAACAAAAACCCAAAGGCAGAGAGGCAACCCCAGCGGGAGGGCCCCTGATGGGAGCCAAGCTTGTCTTTAACCCCGGCTCTCCACGAACTGTGAGCTAAGAGTTCTGCTCATGTCTTAGGTGATTTAGTGTGCAGGTGAGGCAGGTGTTGCTTTTGATCTCTGCATCTTTGGCAAAGTCTCTGTGCGCTAGAGGGTTCTGCCTCTCTGTCCGTCCGTCTGCCTGCCTGTCTGCTTGTCTGTCTATTCATTCTCATGTAACAGATTGTACAAGGGTCTAAGAGAAACAGAAGCAATGGGGTATATGTAGGGTGTATGTGTGTGTGTGTCGTGTGTGTGTGCACGAGTGTGTGTACATGTGTGTCTGAGTGTGTGCAGCCAGAAGAAAGTGTGCATGTGTGTGTGTGTGTGTGTGTATGGAGCCAGGGGAGGGTGTGCATGTGTGTGCATGTGTGCACAAGTGTGTGTGCATGTAGCCAGGAGAGGGTGTGTGGGCATGCATGTGTGTGTGTGTGTAGCCAGGAGAGGGTGTGTGGGCATGCATGTGTGTGTATGTGTAGCCAGGAGAGGGTGTGTGGGCATGCATGTGTGTGTATGTGTAGCCAGGAGAGGTGTGTGGGCATGCATGCGTGTGTGTGTGTGTGTGTGTGTGTGTGCACATGTGTATAGCTGGGAATAGTGAGATAGATATTTGGCTCACAACATCGTGGCAGCTTGGCAAAGCAGAAGTCTAGCAGAGACCCGGGGAAGAACTATGGGTTAAAGGTCAAAGGCAGTCTGTTGGCAGAGTTCCTTCTTGCTCAGGGGCTCTTCAAGAGATTTTGTGTGAGGTCCATCAGAAGTTTGGAGAGCATCCATTTGGATGTGGCTATTAATATCATCATCAATAGAAGAAAAAACTTATCACCCAGAAGCATCCAGAGTCATGTTGAGCCAAACAGGTGTGCGCTCTGACACCATCACACTGACACATGAAACATTGTGTGTCACCTCTTGTACATATTTAAAAAAAACAGTAAATGCATCACATTAATCTGCGTGTTCTCATCAGCTGGTCTGGGGGGAGGAGAGCTCTCAGGTCAGAGGAGGGGGCCAGAAGCCCGAAGCTGAGTTGGCACTGACCCCGTTTATGCAATAGGGTTTCCTATTCACACATGCCCTGTGGAGCCTCCTTCACAAGGCACTGACCCCTGCATATGTGGTGTTTTGTCGAAGACCAGCCTTGTCATAACTTGTATGTTCCAGGGTAGGGGTGTGAAGATTAGAATTATTAAGCAAAAGGCACAGAGGTGTAAAAGAAATAAGAGACAGAAGCACAGAACAGCATCAGGAGGGACACAGAGTTTCCTGTTCACACACGTCCAGTGATGCCTACATCATAAAGCTCTGACACTTTGTATCCAACAGTGATTTGATGTGGGAGGTCCTTCTGTATACGTGTTGCTTTTATTGATTAATGAATAAAGCTGCTTTGGCCTATGGCAGGGCAGAATATACCCAGGCTGTCCTTGAACTCACAGAGATCCTCCTGCCCAAGCACTCAGGAAGCAGAGGCAGGTGGGTCTCTGTGAGTTTGAGGCCAACCTGGCAACCTGAGTTCAATCCCCAGGTGTCCCGTAAAAGTGGGAGAAAGAAGTGACTCTTGGTAAGTTGTCCTCTGACCTCTAGGTCCTTATTAGGGCGTGTGCACCCCCACACACGTCATGCCTACACAGACAATAATAAATAGCCTCTTAAAACAAACAAGGACTGGTCAGATGGGTCATCAGATAATGAGAAGGCAGGTAAACGGACTTGCTTCATAAGCCAGGGGACTTGAATTTGGTCCTGGGAAGATGAAAGAGAACCAGCTCCACAAAATTATCCTCTGATCTCCACCTGTGTGTTGCGGCACACGCGCTCCCCCCACCCCTGATATGCGCTCACACGCGCGTATGCGCACACACATGCATGCACACTCAGATTAAATAAAGGTAATAAACATATGTTTTATATGTACTCTTTTGTTTCTCCTCCCTTCTGTTTCCTCCTTCCAGTGCTGCACTCGCCCCGCCACTAGATGGCGTAGGTCCCGAGTATGACTCTGCATTGTTACCACCAAAGGGTACGGTGCTCCCTGACCTTCTATCTGATGATGAGAGAGACCGCTAAGCGGCAGAGAGAGTAGGGTACACGGGACAGGAGTTGATTCCATCCTGTGAGGCACGAATCAAGACTTAATAAGACTCCACCATGTGGCTCCGAGTGGCAGTCAACTGAAAAGTCTGAGAATTATTTAGTTCTGGAATTTTCTGTGTAATGTTTGCAAAGTACCACCGAGCTCAGGAAGCTGAAGGTGCAGGAAGTGAAATCATGGGTTTAATACGGGTGTAGGAGGCAGGAGCCGATGTGGAAGCTTGGGTTGCCACCCAGGCAACTGTTGGGGAGAAACTGGTATTTAAACCGACAGGTGACAGTGCTTCTACCTGGCCAGTGGGGACTGGGAGGAAGAGGGACAAGGCAGGGGGTGGGTCACAGTAACCAGGGTGTGAAGTAGATGTGGCCGTGGGAAAGGACCTGAAGGAGAGGATGCTGGGAGATGGGGTTGCGTGGAAGGGGCTGAGTGTGTGCTGATGGCGCGTCCCATTTCTTGAAGCAGAAATGGGAAGTGAAACTGAGGAGGAGATTCTGAGGGGGGAAACTAGAGAAAGGCCTTGCTTCAGTGAAGCTGGTCCAGAGAACAGGTGGAGCTTATGACCTGCGTGCGGCCTGCGGTGTAAGGGAGGTGCCAGTCCGGTTGCTGATGGCAACACGCACGTGGGAGAGAGGGACGAGGTCTTCCCGGGGACCCAGACCTCAGCTGCAGTGGCTGGGACCTCCCAGCTGGGTTTGGTGGTTGAGGTCTCTGGTTGCTCCCAGCTTCAGATTTGTTAGTGGCTGGGTAATGAGCCACGTGAAGAATGCATGAGCCAGGCGTGGCGGAGAGCGAAGGAGGGCGAGAGCCGTTTGCAGGACACAGACAGAGGCAGGCATGAGGGCGTGGTGCCACAGAGGCCCTCTAGGGTCACAGCATCTGTCAAGCAGTGGGTTGACTGGCGTCTGAATCCTGCAGACCCCTCTTTACCCCAGGGTACCTTCTTCCCTGGGGTCTGCGCCAGTTCAGAGCGGTGACAGCAGACCGAGTTCAGATTCTCCCCTGCACGCTGACTCCACGCCCTGGATCCCACCCCTTCTAGGACAGATTCTCTATACACGTCCTACATGAGATCTTCGTCTTTGAATCCGCATCACCTGATTCAATCTTGGTAGTAGAATTGTTCTAAGCCACGAGACTATCAGATGTTGCCCGTGGCCGGGATTTTAAACACAGCACTGAAAATTCCCAACCCAGAAGCATGGAAAGAGAGCCATGTGCTGAAGGCCGAGCCATGGGTCATGAGAAGTCCCAGGTCTCTCAGAGAACCATCCTTACCTAGGCTATGGACTCCTCTGGCAATAAATGCTTATAGATGAATGCCCAGAATAACACACCTACACACACACACACACACACACACACACACACGAGATTGCAGAGGAAGAGCTGTTGAAGCCTAAATCCCGCATCAGCCAGCTCCTGGACCCTGAATTGTCCAGCTCCTGGACCCCGAATTGTCCAGCTCCTGGATCCCGAATTGTCCAGCTCCTGGATCCCGAATTGCCCAGCTCCTGGATCCCGCATCAGCCAGCTCCTGGATCCCGAATTGCCCAGCTCCTGAATCCCAAACTTCCCAGCCCTGAGCTTCAACAGGTAAGAGTTTGTTGTTTAGCTGGACAGACTACAATTGCTCTTACAGCCACTGCAGTTGAAGAGAACAGGTAGGAATCCGGGGAGGGGGAGGGAGACGGGGTGAGGGGAATGATAAACTGTCAGCCAGATGGGTCGGGTCACAGGAGGAGGTGCTGGTTGAAAGTTCTGTTCGCTGTGCCTTTGACCAACACCAATTAGACCAGGGAACAGCAGCAGTGAGTTTCCCGGTGACACAGGTGGCTAATACCTAGTCATTAGAAGTGGACTCTTGTTTATAAAATTAATGATACACAAAGTGAGTTGGCCAACACGTTTAGAGCTTTTTAAATTAAAAAGTATGTATGTGTATAATGGCATTTCACTTGTATTTTAATAAGGAAAGCTTGCCTGAAGATCAGAAAAGTAAAACAGCCACACTGGTTAGCCTTACAGACCAGGCAGTGGTGACACACACCTTTAATCCCAGTGGCCACACTAGCTTGCCATAGAAACCAGACGGTAGGGGTGCACACCTTTAATCCCAGAACTAGAGAGGAATATAAGATGGGAGGAGACAGCTCTCAGTCTCATTTTTAGATTCTTGGAGGCAGGATCACCATTTCTGAACTGAGGTAGAGGTAAGGCCCAGTGGCTGGCTAATCTGCTTTTCTGACCTTCAGGTTGAACCCCAATTTCTGTCTCTGAGTTTTTATTAATCATGCTTCATATGCATATTGTTTGTACACTCAGAAGAGGGTGTCGGGTCCCCTGGTTCTACCTGACATGGGTGCAGGGAACTTAACTTCTCTGGAGGGTAAGAAGTGCTCTTGACTGCTGAACCATGCTTCCAGCCTTGACTAGACCTCTCAAACCACTGCATGCGTCAACAATGAGGGACCGAGAACCCAATAAAACCTGTCCCTGCCCTATAGAGCTGGTACCCGGGACTTCATTCATCTCTAGCATATGTCCAGCCAGGGAGTCTGACAGAATCTTATTTTCCAGCACCCAACCTGTGCAAAACAAAGTCCATCTTTGAATGTTGTTGTCTAACATTTGAGAAACTGTTCCCTGTACCGTGTGAGCAGATCACCTAAAAATGCAAAGAACTGAGGCCTTCGGGGACTTGTAATTATATGTTGTGAACCGCTTATTAATGGCATGATTGTCAATAAGTGAGTCTGTGCTGTTGGGAAGAACCCTTACCCTTAATGACAGGCAATAAATAGCAGAAGGGTAACTCACTGTTGCCCACATCGAATGTTCTAGAAAACTAAGACGCTGTGCATGGCCATATTAAGTTAGATGGGTGTGTGACAATGGCAGTTAAGTGTCTAAAACACTTCTTAGCTCTAAAATTGTCTCTGTTGCCACCTGTGCTATAGGAAAACAACCAACCGAACAACCGAACAAATCTAGAGGTAGACCAAAGACTCCCTGTCAGAAAAAGTTGGGCAGAGCTTGGAGAGCAATTGCCCAATGAGCATGTGGTTGGTTAGCTTGGAGGGGGGTCACAGAAGATCAGAGCTTTTCCCCAAATGACCCCAGACACAGGGTCTGCTGACTTGACTTTTTCTATTTAGCTGACAAGGACAGTTCTTACTTGGGGGCAATGAGTCCAGCCTTAATAAAGGAGGGCAGGGTTCCCCTGAGGCTTCCCTGGAGAGAGAGCTCAGGGCTGGGTCCATAGGGAAGGTGCTGGCTCCTGGTTCCCTGCTGTGCTGTGTATTACTGCCGATGAAGAGAAATTCTAGCTGCAGGGAATGACCAGGATGGAGCAGAGTCAACCCCTTTAGTAACAATTTGTGTGTGTGTGTGTGTGTGTGTGTGTGTGTGTGTGAGAGCTTGTAAGGAAATGAGAATGTGAACGGAAGGTGGTTGATCTGTAACCTAGACTCGGTGATCACGGAAGTCATCCTGAAAAGCTGGCATCTAAGGAGATGTCTGAAATGGAGCAGCAGGATTCTATAGATTCTGTATGTACTTGTGCTATAGGAAACCAACCAACCAATACATGTATACGTTCCAAATGGTAACTTAGTTCTACAGGGCGCAATACAGTTGGATATGGGGCTAGAAACAGTCCCGCAGAGAGATTGATACTATGATATCTGAATGGCCAGGGAAGAGTCCCCGAACAGAGGACCTTTGAACAAAAGCTTGAAGGATAGAAGGGAGAGGGACATGCAGATACTGAGAGAAGAACCTTCCAGCAAAGGGGCAGTAAGTGCCATGGCCCCGAGATGGATCATGTCTGGACAACAAGAAGGCCCATGTGGTGAACACAGGGCAAACAGCAGTTAGTAGGGACTGGGGATGTGAGTCTGATTATCCAGAGCCCCAGACCAGGATCGGGAGCTGGATTGTCATTTGAGAAAGCTGAAAATGTGTGGGAGCTTGTTTTTCCTTTCACAGAGGAGAAACAGAGCCTACCGTGCCTCCAAGGGATCATTTTGGCTCTTGTGTTGAGGTCTGAGCTGCAGTTTGATTAGCAGAGGGGTGTGGCCTTCTCAGAAGACTCAAGTTGACTGCAATAATCTCAGCGAGAGGTGCCGGGCACAAGTGACCTGATCAGAACAGGATTGTGTGGAGACATGAGAATTACTGGGTGTGTCTCGTCCCAAGTCAGGGAGGCTTGGCTGATGGGTCACACGTGGAAGAACAAGCCAAGATTGGAGTGCGGCACAGAAGCCTTTCGCCTGTCCGCAGTGAGTGATGGCAATGCCAGGAACCAATGGAGATGGTGAGAGAGCCAGTGGGCAGATTAGCACCAGGCGCCTCGTTTTAGAATTTTAAGGCGGCAGATACAGTGATGAAAATAAAGTAG
This sequence comes from Microtus pennsylvanicus, assembly GCF_037038515.1. Classification (NCBI taxonomy): domain Eukaryota; kingdom Metazoa; phylum Chordata; class Mammalia; order Rodentia; family Cricetidae; genus Microtus; species Microtus pennsylvanicus. The sequence goes on from NC_134598.1 coordinate 36,289,077, forward strand.
GAAATCTATTTATAGGGGCCCGATACGCGTTCTTGTGCTATTCTGTCAGATATGTGCTCTGCGGGTTTCGTCTCCCGGTACAGTCTCTCTGTCTCTGTCTCTCTCACGACAGGGGTTCTCTGTGAAGCCCTGGCTGTCCTGGAACTCACTCTGTAGACCAGGCTGACCTTGAATTCAGTCTGCCTCAGTCTCCTGAGTGCTGGGTCTAAAGGTGTGCGCCACCACTGCTTGGCTTAAAGTTTTTGCTCTTTTTAGATGAAAAAAAAAAAAACCTCTTAATTTTAATGCAAACAAAATGACCAATCTTCCCATTGAGGCTTAATGCTTTCTTAAAGAAAAATATCTTTTCCTTTCCTGAAATTGGGATTGAGTTAACCTAAAAATTTTCCTGAAAATTTCAAGGTTTTGCTTTTTATGCTTAACGTTCTTAATGACCTTGATGGGTCAGTGATGGGGTTCTGTAAACCAAGCGCCCTGTGTGCCCTGAGGAAAACTCAAACTGAATATTAGGGACGTTACTGGCTGCTCACTCCTTTGGCAATAGAGCCATTCTTCCTGTCCACAGGACTGTCTGAGGTGGCGTCTGTGTCTCTAGCGCAGGGCAGAGCAGCATCCAGCACCTCCTGTTCAATGGCCCCCTGTTGACTGGCAGGGAGGGTGTGTGTCTGCAGGGGGTGGAGTGTGATTGGTGACACAGTCCTGTCTAGAAGCTTCTTCTTCAGACCTGCTACGGTCTTGCTTTGCTGGGTGTGGTCTCTGCCTAGCCACCAAGAGAGACTCACAGTAGAGACTTTATTTTAAAAGGAATAGTCCTGAACCTCAGCCCCCATCCCACCAGAGAAGGGTTTTGTGAACTTGAGCCTGCTGCTTTCTTTATTTCTCCCTCCTCTTTCTTTTCCTTCCCTAACAACAATAACCTTTATTGTCTATAATGTGCATACAATTAATTATACCCTCTCTAGTTTACAGCTTCATGAATTTTCACAAACATATATAGATAGCCACGTAACCCTTAGCCCCAGAGAATAAAACATTTCCTTGGTCCCCAGATTCCCTTTTATCTACCCATAGCCTTTCACCCTTGAAGCCCCCCCCTCTCCCCCCGACCCTATTGATCTGTTGAACTCCTAGGCCCTCTTTACGGCCAGCCATTTGTTTCCCGGGTCAGCGTTTACTCAGCTCTCTCTGGAGCTCCATCTTTATGGCTACATGGATTCAAGGCAGACGCAGCTGCGATCTGGTACACAGAAGAGGTCATCCGAGCCAGCTTTAAAAGGGTGACTGCCTGGAGGGGGTGGGGAGCAAGAGAGGGCAGAGAAGCAGCCTTGTCAGGGAACCAAGTGGGAAAAACACTGGGTGTGGGAGAGGAATCTGCACTGTGCTTCCTCAAAGACAAGAATCCCCATCCCAAAGTGAGAAGGGAGTGCTGGCAGCCCCTGGAACCAACCTTCCTTCCTTGCTTTCTTTCTTTTTCTCTGTCTCTCTGTCTCTCTCTGTCTCCTTCCTTCCTTCCTTCCTTCCTTCCTTCCTTCCTTCCTTCCTTCCTTCCTTCCTTCCTTCCTCTCTTTCTCTCTGTCTCTCTCTCTCTTTCTTTCTTTCACCAGGCTGGCCTTAAACTCATAGAAACCCTCCTGACTCTGCCTCCCAAGTGCTGGATTAAAACTGTGAGTCACCACTGCCCTGATTGTCCTGACTTCTTTCAACGATTAACAGCCATCTGGAAGTGTAAGTCAAACTTGCTTTTTGGTCATGGTGTTTCATGGTAGCAATAGAAACTCCCTCTAAAACAACAGGTTATTCACTAAGGTGAGATAACATTGACCGAGTATGATCTTATGTTACAGACACGCTCTACGCATCTGCCCTGGTAGAATTCTCTAGAATGTACCGTGGGCCTGTGGTTTTGGCGAGTGACTCTATTTTAAGCGGCAGGTGTAAAATAGCAAACTCCCCTGGGAGTAGCTTCGTTGGCAGGTTAGAGATTTCTACAGCTCAGGGTACAAGCCTGTTGTGCCTACTTTTGGGGGAGGCTAAGCACACCCTGGAAATCGGCAGATTCTCCCTTATTCACACAAGTCATGGCATCAATGACAGAGAGGGAGGTGTCTTCTCACAAAGACTTCCACAGCTCCACAATAAAAGCTTGTGTTTTACACCAAGCATTGACTGAGGAATGGAGGGACCGTCACAGACTGGAATCAGAGGAGGGAGACTCTGAGAAGCATGTCATCCCTGTTTATTGCTGGCGTGTAGGTTTCCCTGCATCACACACCCCGCTGCAGCCCCCTGAGTCTAAGTTAACGGCAGCACCGCCATTATCCTTGCAGTCTGGGCTTGTGGGGGCGTTGTATTCTTGTGCTTTGTTGCCCAAAGCACAGGCACACATGTGTAGTTTACCTTTAAAATAGGTATCTTCTTTCAAGTGTGTTCTGGACCAGCCAGTCCCAGGTCTCTGGGCATAACTCAGGTCTGAGCTGGAAGCCATGACATTGGTTAAACTTGGAGGAACTGACAATTTTCTATTTGGAGAGGAGGTGAAAGTTAGGGGCAGTTTTAGTTGTGTCCTTAAAACCCTACTGTTGCACAATACACTATTATAATAATTATTATTATCATTGATGAACTGATCTGTGAGTTTATTACTTGTGACATAGTTACTCAACACACCCACGTTCCAGTCCAACATCCTTATCTTCTGTTTCCTGTCATTGGAACCCTAGCTGTCGTGGTTAAATATCAGCATTTTGATCACACCAGATACCAGCCACGCCAGCAGTGTGCCCGTTAACCGGAGTGGGCACGGCATTGTAGCTTGTTTCTGTAGTTTTGAGGTTTCCACTGCAGGACTTCCAAGTTACTCTTAGCAGCGGATGGACTCAGAATAGTCCTGCAAATGTAGCTTAGCTCTGGGAACCTGAATATCTCCTCGGGGTGCGTGCAGCATCGATGCAATGGGAGCACTAGGCAGAATGGCGGTGTGAGCTGCATGGCAGGTGCCCAGGTGAAAATCGTTGCCATTGCTGTTGCAGCTCATAAATACATTACTCCTCATCAGCGGATTATGTCTCCCCATCAAACCACCGAAATATCAGCCTTGGTCCTCTGTTGAGTTCGAGAATATCTACAAGTGGCTGAACAGATCTTGGTTAGAACTGTATTCACTTTCATTTAGCGGCTAAACGTCATTCGCAGAAGACAGCGCTGTGGCTGTCCTGGTACAATGCTGGACTCCTGTGACTGTGTGTAGCCCTGGCTGTCCTGGACCTCACTACAGATCAGGCTGGCCTTGAACTCATAGAGATCCCCCTGCCTCTGCCTCCTGAGTGCTGGAGCTAAAGATGCGTATCAGCACCACCTGGCTGTTATCTCTATTCTTTCTAATTCTTTTTTTCTTTTTTGAGACAGGGTCTCATGAAACTCACTGCGTAGCCCAGCCTGGCTTGGTACTCTCAGGGATCCTCCTGTCTCAGCCTTCCCAGGGTTGGGATTATAGGCGTTCCTCATTATGCCTTTCTTCTTTGTTCTCAGAAACAAAACACTTTTGTTTTCCATGGATCAAAACAACAACCAAGCAATCCAGATCCAGGGAGACAGCTCCGTGGTTAAGAGAAAGCACAGGCTGCTCTTTAGTTCTGGTCCCAGCACCCACGTGACCGCTTACAATTGTCTGTATCTCTTCCGGTCTCTCGTGGGTGTCAGGCATGCATACAGTGTGCAGATATACATGCAGAAAAAACACCCATGCACAAAATAAAAATAAGCAGATCTTGGGGAAAAATACTTCAGAGAACTTGAAAATATGATTTTTTTTCTTTAATATCCTCCAAATAACTGAATCATACCACATTCCTTTGGGTACCACAGAGGGAACAGGACCCAACCAGTGATACAGTGTACCTGGCTGTCAGAAGTTTCAATCCAAGACATGAGTCCCAGGAACTGAGGAACTGGCCATACACCAGAGACCAAGGCCCACCCATCAGAAGAAAGTGGGAAGGATATCAACTGGGCAAAAGCTAGGGACTGTTTCTACTCATAAGACCAAGCTGCACACCCCAGGTCATGGATGTGATGTGTGTCATTATGTGTGGCAAACATGCTTTGTCCTTTTCCCCGCCCCAACTCTTTGCTGACAGAACACAGAACCTGAGTTTGCTCAGCTTCTTGGGTTCAAAGACAGTGGGCCCTTCCTCAAACCCTGCTTTAAACTGTGATTGGACTCCCGGGTGGTGAAAAAAGCACATGGCTTTAAACCCAGCATTTGGGAGGCAGCAGCAGGCGGATCTCTGTGTTCGAGGCCAGCCTGGTGTACAAGAGCTAGTTCCAGGACAGGCTCCAAAGCTACAAAGAAAAAAGCCTGTCTCAACCATCCCCCAAAAAACCTCAAAACAAAACAAAACAAACCAAGAACAACTGCGATCAGGCTAAACTAAGCAGGACACTTTGCCTAGGACGGTCTTTCCCATCACCCCTTGCAGCTAGGGGTGGCCAAGCCAGAGTTCTGACAGGGAGATTCTATTTGGGGAAGCTTTTTGCATCCCGATGAAAGTCATGAATTTACTATGCTCATCCCTTCCCTGTCTCTTGCGCTGAATGCAGTTGCCTGAGGACAAGACGCTTGGCGCTGCGGCAACCATCTTGCAGCCAGGAAGCAACCATCCTGAGATAAAAAGCAACACAACGTGCTGAGGATGACAGAGGGAAGAGACAGGACGTCTCTTAAGCCACCGCCTTGAGCTGCCACTGAACGTCTCCCTGTGCCAGATAATCAAATGCCTTTATTGTCCCAGCCTTCTTTAGTGATTTTGCAAACGCGCAGCCAGATCCATCCTAACAAGACTGGAAAACCGAGAGACTGCCGCACCCCCAGGCCGTGAGGAGGAGCTTCCAAAGGCAGCAACTTGGCTCATATCTCCCTTTCTCTATCTTCAGCCAAAATGGGTCACATTGCTCTCTCTCTATCAGGTCATGCTGACCCTGCTGCCATGGTCACAGGCTTTTCTCCACCTGGTCCTACTCTGTTTTGTACTTTGAGGGACTCTTGTGATCATACTGGACTCAGAGACTGATCCTCCTGTCTCCAAGATAGCCACTGCGAACTTGACTCTGTCTGCAACATTTTTTTAATTAAAAAAAAAGTACATTTATTTTATTTGTATGGGGCACATTGTATGGAGGTCAGAGGGTAACTTGGGGGCAGGTTCTCACCTTCCATGTGGGTTCCAGGGATCTGATTGAGGTCTCAGGTTTAGCAGCAAGTGCCCTATTGCTGAGCCATCTCATAAGCCCAGCAACTTTCAAAATATATTTTATACACCATGTGTCTTTGCATGCGCACTTATGTGAAGGTCAGAAGACAACTTGGTTTTTGCCTTTTTTTGTTTTTGAGACAAGGTCTCTCTATATAGTGCTAGATGTCCTGGAACTTGCTATGTGGACCCAGGCAGGCTAGCCTTGAACTCACAAAGATCCTCTTGCCTCTGCCTCCCAAGTGCTGGAATTAAGGACAAACACCATCAGCTGGGTGGTGGTGGTGGTGGTGGTGCACGCCTTTAATTCCAGCACTCAGGAGGAAGAGGCAAGAGGATCTTTGTGAGTTCCAGGACAGGCTCCAAACACTGTACAGAGAAACCCTGTCTTGAAAATCAAAAAACAAAACAAAAAACAAAACCACCACTCCCGACCTTCAGAGGACAGTTTGAGAGTCTGGGTTCCCTCTCCTGCTTGTTGGGAAATATCTCTCTTATTATTTCTGCCCCTGTGCTGTGTATGCAAGGCTCTGGCCCATTCTCCTGTCTTTGCTCCTAGCAGTGTGAGTGCAGGATTTATAGAAATAAAAACCATGATGTCTGAGTTGCTGTTCTAGTGCTATGAAGAGACACCATGACCAAGGCAATGCTTAGAAGAGAAAGCATTTAACTGGGGGCTGGCTTACAGTTTCAGAGGCTTAGTTCATTATCATGATGGGAGGCATGGTGGTAGGTATGGCAGGCATGGTGATGGAGAAGTAGCTACCTCCTGAGCCACAGGCAGAGTGTGAGATTGCACTTGTCTGGGCTTTTGAAATCTCAAGGTCTACCCCCACTCCCAAAGACACACTTCCACCAACAAGGCCACACCTCCTAATCCTTGTAATCCTTTCAAACAGTCCCACTCCCTGGTGACCAAACATTCAAATCTATGAGCTCTTGAGGGACATTCTCATTCACACCACCACTCAGGGGTTCTAGGGATTGTTCTTAGGTTGTTTTGGTTATATGACAAGTACTTGTACCAGCTGAGCTATCTTATAGGTCCTCTGCATCAGGTTTAGTGAGAGACCTGTCCCAAGAAAAGAAGAGAAGAAAGAGGAGGAGGAGGAGGAGGAGGAGGAGGAGGAGGAGGAGGAGGAGGAGGAGGAGAAGAAGAAGAAGATAAAGAAGGAGAAGGAGGAGGCAGAAGAGGAGGTGGAGAGAAGACAGGGATAGAAGAAGACACTCTGAGGTCAACCTTTGTCTTGCACACTCGATTGCACACCTGTACACACACACACACACACACCATCCCCATGCACAACAAAATTGCAGGTTGTCTTAATGGCTTAAGCAGTCCACCCAGCCAACAATTTTGTCTTGAACGTGCTGTGTAGCCACGGATAACTTTGAACTGATGACCTTCCTGCCCTTGCCTCCCAGGAGATCACAGGTGTGCACACCACTGTGCCCTGTTTATGTGACACCAGGGATCAAACCCAGGCTTCTTGCGTGCTAGGCAAGCATGCTACCTGTTACATCCCCAGCCTCAGCGCTTACTCCCCGGGACACTGAAGACTAAAAGCCCAAGACTAGGGGACCAGCATGGTAGGTTCTAGGGAGGTGGCTCCTCTGAGACAGCAGGTGGCCTTCTTCTTCCCGTGTCTTTAAATAAAGATGCTATCCCACTCACAAGGGCTCCACTTCCACCAGTTTCCTCTCAGAGGTTCTACCTACAAGACCGGCACACTAGGGACAAGGCTTCACCAAGGCCCTGTTTGTTTTGGGGCCCTGTGGGTGAGGCTTTACCACTATCCCTTCAGAATGGCCTGGGTGCTTAGGTGGAGACTTTCCCTCAAGGCCAGACTCTTCTTCAGGGTCGCCAAGATGACTCAGTGGGAGAAGACACTTGCCACCAACCTGATGGGTTCAATCTCCAGGACCCACATAATAAAAGAAAGACCAACTCTTCCAAGCTGCCCTCTGTCCTCTGCTATAGTGTTTCTGTGTGTGTGTGTGTGTGTATATGTTTGTGCGTGTGCACATGTGTATGTAGTTGTTTGTGTCTCTCTGTGTCTGTGCGTGTATAATCTTTAATTCTCAAGGCTAAGTATCCTAACATCTTAAAAATAGTCTGTCCTTGCCACAGGTCCCAGGAAGCTGGACCTGAGCCTCTTTGGGGTTTAGCATCTCGCATGTCATACATACATTTTTAAGACTTAAATAGATCATACATGCATGCTGGTTACAGAGCAGATACTTGCTGTAGTTATTCTTTCTATGAAGAAGGTTCTATGGTCCCTCTTTTGGATCTGGTCTATACGGTTGTTGAGCCATGACCTCACACTTGTGATCCTTCTGCAGAAGCCGTCAGAGTTCTGGGATTACAGGTATGTGCCATCGTTCCAACCATGGTTTCCTCAAAGTAAGAGAGTTTTCAACAAAATTTTCATTTTTAAGTAACAATTTGATTTTGGTTTTTAAGTTGTGTGTATTGTGGGGAGGTTTGTGTGAGTGTGTGTGTTGTGTGCATGTGTGCTTGGAGGCGAGCAGAGGGTGTTATAGCCCATGGAACTGGAGTCACAGGTGACTGTGACTCACCCAATGTGGGTGTCAGAAACCAAATTCACGTCCTGCAGGCACAGCACACGTTCTTAACCCCTGAGCCATTGTGCGGCCCCCAAACTACCGAACGCTGATGCATCTAGACTTTGTTTGTGCCGCTTGGATGTGGTGTTTCTTTGGAATTTTTTCTTTTATTTTTTGATTTTCGAGACAGGGTTTCTCCGTAGCTTTTTGGTTCCTGTCCTGGAACTAGCTCTTCTAGACCAGGCTGGCCTCGAACCCAGATCGGCCGGCCTCTGCCTCCCGAGTGCTGGGATTAAAGGCATGCGCCACCACCGCCCGGCTGGAATGGTTGAATATGGGAACGAAGATTATTTCAAGATATTCTAATGCATGGCAATGAATGCACGTGAAAAATGATTTAAAAATAGCTAGTAAGAGTAGTCAACAACAGACATGGACTAGGAGTCCAGGCCTTGCGATGTGTATCTTGCTTCCATCTCTCCAGTTCCTCGCTCCCACGCTACCCTGTGGCCAAAATGGGGAGGGTGAACTCCAAGCTTGGATCTGACAGCTGTGTGAATGAGTGTATGAGACTTTTTAGTGGGCTACCAACCAGCTCCAAAATCACAGCACGGAGACTAGTTATGAACGCTCGGTCTTAGCTTCTGCTTGTTTCTGGCTAGCCTTTTCCCCTTTAACTTAATCTGCTTCTCTTCATTTACATTTACCTCAGGTCTTTTTACCTTTCATTCTTTCTGTGTATTTTATCTTCCTGCTGTCTCCATGTTTGGCTGGCAGCTGCCTGGCTTCTGACCCAGGCGTGCATGTCCTCCTCTTTCTCCCCCTTCTCTTCTTTCTTCTTTTCTCGGTCCTCTCAAGCCTAGATTCCTCCTTCTATTTATTCTCTCTCTGCCCGCCAGCCCTGCCTATCCCTCTTTAGCCTAGCTATTGGCCATTCAGCTTTTTATTAGGCCAATCAGGTGCCTTAGGCAGGCAAGGTAAAACAGCAACACATCTTTACATAGTTAAACAAATGCAGCCTAAACAAATGTAACACATCCTTACATTGTTAGCAAAGGGAGCAGAAACAAATGTATCACACTTTTATTACACAGTTAAAGTAATACTCTACAGCATAAACAAATGTGATCTTTATATAGTTAAATATTTCACAACACACGAACCATCTTCCAAGTGTTGGGACCATCCTGGCTGACAGAATAGAGAGAGGCAGCCAGGTCCCTTGCACGTTACAGTCTTGTGAATGGGTGAGACAATTATAACCACAGCAGTGTTAGCCTAAGAACAACACGGTTAGCTGGTAACGGTGTCTGGAACTTCTTCCTTCAGATGGCTGTGGAGCTCATATGAGGCCCCTGCACAAGACAGCCAGGCAGAGACGGAAAGGGGCCTCAGAGTGGGCATAGTATCCACCTAGACACCAAGCTTTGAGCACAAAGATTTTATTTACCTCATGGGGGACAAGAGGGAGTGGGGGTGGGGCGAAGACAGCTGGGGTTTCCTCAGGAGTGGTTTTTGAGAAGAATGAAAGGGGGGGGGAGTCTGTGTAAGAATGAGTTGGTAAGTCCTGATTGGACATGTTAGTGTCGCCAAACAATGAATTTTGATAGCTGAACTTTGGTGTTTTGATAGCTGGACCTTGGTGATCAGCCTCAAAAATAAGTCAGGCATAAGAAAGTAGCCAAAAAAGGGAAAGACCTTGGTGGCTAGCTTTGGGAATGGGAAATGCCTAAACAGGGAATCAAATGTGTTAGCGGGGGCCGGGGGGGGCGGTGAGGAGGGCAAGGCCTGTTGTCTGCTATGCTTGGGCCTGGGAGAGCCCTTCGGAGGTGCTATCATTAATGGCTAACACCTCAGCTGTGCTCCCAAAGTGAGGTGACGACCAGCAGAGAAGGGAAGGTTTTGGACAGAACGGGCGCTTTACTGGGGTGTCTGGGTTGGCTGCAGGCATTGGCTGGCTTTGTGAAGCGGAAGGTTCCGGAGATCATTCTGTAGGGGTACATACATACAGAGAACAGACAGGCAGGCAAGCAGGCAGGCAGACACATACACATACACACACACACACATACATACACACACACACACATTCATACACACATACACACACACATATATACAGAGAACAGACAGGCAGGCAAGCAGGCAGGCAGACACACACATACACACACACGCTCACACACACACAGCTAACTCCCACCAAACAGGTACCCGGGACTGGGATTTCCAGGCCAAGAGAATCATTCCTCACCAAATTCCGAAATCTCATGGGGTGACAGTGTCATTCATCTGCCCCCTGAGGACACCCTTAATACGTCTGCAAGGAAGAGCACAGAGAAGCCCCTTGGGACGGGATCGGACCCTGGCTGGCTGCCCTTGCTCACTTGGATATGCCCCAAACTCTCAGAATCCTCCTTCTATGCGTGGCTGGGGGCTCAAGGGAGCCGGAGAAGAATACAGGATCCCAGATGAACCTAAGGGGCTCCTGAGAGCATCAGGGCTGAAAGGGCCCTCAAAGCAAGCTATGACACAGAGCACACAGGGACTTCCGTCTGTTGTACATGGTTGGCAGGGGACTCCTCGGGCTTCACTTGTTGCTGAAGGCTTGCTACCCTCTCCTCTCAGGCCCATGACGGCATATGCTGTCATTGCGACTGTATGACAGGAATGAAGATATTTGAAAGTCACTCGTGCCCCTCCCTTTGACTATCAGAGCATTGAAACAGTGGACTTCAAAGAAGTAGAATTTCCCCTGAAACTCATTCTGGGAAAAGGAAATGACTGGGAGCTGTGCCAGCCAGAGGGAGAACTTGTCTCCCAAAAAAGGAACCACACAGTTCTGAGTCACAAGACTACCTTGTGGGGGACTAGAGCCCAGATGGTGATGTGTATGACCACCTCTCTCTCTCTCTCCCTTTCTCTCAGACACACACACACACACACACACACACACACACACACACACACACACACACACACTTATTTACTCTTATTTTTTGCCATGGGTTTCAGGTCCCCTGGAACTGGATTTACAGACAGCTGTGAGCTGCTGCCATGGGGGTGGTGGGACCTGAACCCGGGTCCTCTGGAAGAGCAGTCACTATTCTCCACTGAGTCCTCTCTCCAGCACCAGGGCGACCATTTAGCTATTCGTGCTTTTTGCCCTCCATTTAAATCTGCACCTTATGTTAGGACTCAGAAGACAGAGTTGGGGCTAGAGTCATTGGACCTCTGCTCCTCCTCCAAATGAGACCACGTTCAATTAGTTTCCTTTCTCCGCCTTTTCATTGGTTTTTGTGTGTTGAATTGGCTGTCGTCTGAACCTGGCTAGTCAGGCTGCCGGGGCCGGGTTCTGACCCTGCCACCTCTGGTAACATCATACGTTATAATGTCCCTTCCAATGCATGCGCACCTTGGACCACAGGGTACATTTAATGGCAAAGGAGGCCTTTGTCCATATCTGTAGTTACAGTGAGGTCAGTTGGGGCCAATGGTGTCCACTGAGCACTATGTCTTTGGAGAAGCTGGTGCGGACATAGCAACTGACAGGGAAAAGGTCATATGACCGTAGAAGAAGATGGAGGGATGTAACTATGGGCCAAGGAAAGCCTAGGATTGCCAGGAGTTCAGTATCTGGGAGAAGAGCATGGCTTCCCCCTTGGGGCTTCCAAGAGGAACCACTCCTGCCCACAGCCTTGGCTTTGGACGCCCTGCCTTGTGAACTCCATGAGATGGGTCATGTGGTTTGTGATCTTTTGTTTCCACAGTCCTATGACAGTAATAGAATCCTCAGGGTCTGTAAACAGGACACTGACTAAACTGGGAAAGACAGGGTCAAGGTTGCTCCGGAAAGGGATACCTGGGGCAGGGGGACTAGAGAGAAAACCCGAGAACCCATTCCCAAAACGTAGGTCTCCTTCCGCAACACCCCTTGTAGTAGTTGAGTGTCATTGGCCCCCATCATCTCAGAGAGTGTCACTATTAGGAGATGTGGCTTTGTGGGAGTGGGTGTGGCCTTTTTGGAGGAAGTGTGTCACTGTGGGGGTGGGCTTTGAGGTGTCTCAGTCAAATTCCTGTTGCCTGCAAGATGTAGGACTGTCAGCGACTTCTCCAGCACCACATCTGCCCACACGCTGCCATGCTCCCTGTCATGATGAGAATGGATTGAACCTCTGAAACTATGAGTCCCCTCCGCAATTAAATGTTTTCCTTTGTAAGAGTTGCCAGGGCCATGGTGTTTCTTCACAGCAATAGAAACCCTAACTAAGACACCCCACCAAAACCATACTGCACAATGTGGCTTCAGTTGAAGCTTTGGTGCTAAGGTGGAACCCTGTTGTGATGTGCTTCCCCTCCCCCACACCTCTTGATGAGGGGAAGGAGACTGACCTCAAAACCATAATCAAAGCATGGCCCTATATCCAGACATGGTGGTGCACATCTGCAGTCCACATCTGTAACGCACGCACTGAAGCAGGACAGCGATGAGTTCTGAGGGCGGCCTGGGCCACACAGGGAGTCCCTGTCGCAGATTCAGCCAAAAGACCTCATGCCGCAGGGCGTTTTGTGCACCTGATATTTTCACCTGCGCGTTCACGTGCGCCGTCATTTTGAGAAGGGCACGCCATCCATTGGTGTCTCATCTTCCACTTTTGTTCCTGTGCCGATGTTTCCTCTGTGGCGCCCTGTCTACTCCTCGTCATGTCTAAGATAGTCTAAAACATCTGATTGTTGGGAACAGTATTTTGTTTTTTGTCTATTGTGTATTTATTCAGATCTTTGGTGCCGTCGATGTGAGAAGCACCCCAAATTTTAAAAACACAAAGAAATGTGAGAAAAGTATATGTCTTATGGGTATTCATTGATTTCTTGCTGGGGTAGAGACACGCCCCTGGTACACTTGTGTCCAGAGATGTTGTTTATAAAGCGGTCACAATCTACTTGTTAGCTGTTGGGTTTCTAGGTAAAAGGCGGGAGTTTTGAATCTTTGCTCTGAACCTGTGTCTCCGGCTCCCTCTCCCCTCATGGGCTAAGACGTCCAGCGTCATGTGATGTGATGGCGAGAATCAGGTATGAGCGTTCTGTTTATGAGCCAGGTTCCTCTTGCCTGGGCCTCCCAGGTGCTGGGACTGCAGCTGTATGCCACCATGTAAGTTACTTCTCTACCGCTGTGCTAAAACAGCAAGGCCAAGGCCTCTTAAAGAAGAACTTTCTGAGGTTTGTGGTTCCAGAGAGCTAGGGTCCATGACAGCAGAGAGAACGTAGGGCACCAGGTGCGGGAAGTTGACAGCTCTAAGCATGACCCAGAATGCTGCTGTCTTTACCCTCTCAAAGCCCGCCCCCTTCCCAGAGACACACTTCCTCCTAAAACGACCGGAATCTCTACACCAAGGATACACTAAGACCAAGATCTCAGCACAAAGGAGATTTCTTTGCCCCAGAAAAGATGGGAATAGAAGACAAGGAAGAGGGGGGAAAAAAGGAAAAGGGAGAGGGGAAGGGATATTCGCCAGAGGGACAAAGGTCTGCCTCTGGATAGGGGAGACGGACACGACCTATAAGCAAACGGCACCTTATAAAGGGCAAAGGGGAAACCCAGTGCTAGGATGAGTTGGTTTGTTTTGATTGGGCTTGGTAATTAGGTGAGCCAAAGGGGGTTTTTGATTGCTGAACTTTAAAGCTTTGATAGCTGGATCTTGGTGGTCAGCCTCACAAGGAGGAAGTGGCCAAATAAGGGAGTAGCTTGGTGGCAGCTTTAGGAATGTAATCTAATGGTTTAGCTTTAGTGGAGAGAGGGAAGCAGACAGGGCGGGGCCTGCCAGAGCTGTATTTGCCGCTAAAGCTCCTCTAACAAGGCCACACTTCCTAAACCTCCTTAACAGCGCCATCCATTGAGGACAGAGAATGCAAATGCCCGCAGACTACAGAGCACATTTATCGTTCACATAACCACGGCCGCTATGGTTCTGACTTGAAGAAAGCAGTCTGGGCCCTTTTAAAGGGGAACATAGTGAATGTGCGCAGGAGGTGCTCTTAGTGGCTGCAGCTGAGGCTGTGTCTTCTCAGGACCCCAAGGGCAGGCCAGTACAGATGCCTGAATCCTGACAACTGTGTCTCAATGAACCCATCCATTCACTTTTTTCCTTCTTATTGTATGGGATAAATCTATATACATGTATAGATTGGGTTTTGCTTTGTTGTTTTCGAGACAGGGTTTCTCTGTGTAGCCCTGGCTGTCCTGGAACTCACTCTGTAGACCAGGCTGGCATTGTCATCGAACTCAGAGATCCTCCTGCCTCTGACTTCGGGGTGCTGGGATGAAAGGCCTGCGCCACCATGCCTGGCTACCTGTATATGGGTATGTACATGTATGTGTAGAGGCCAGAAGTAGCAGCTGGCTATTTTCCTTAATCATTCTCCACTTTATTATTTGTTTGTTTATGTATGTATGTATGCATGTATGTATTATTGTGTATGTGTAGAGGCCAGAAGTAGCAGCTGGATATTTTCCTTAATCATTCTCCACTTTATTATTTGTTTGTTTATGTATGTATGTATGCATGTATGTATGTATCATGTATGTGTAGAGGCCAGAAGTAGCAGCTGGATATTTTCCTTAACCATTCTCCACCTTATTTGTTTGTTTACTTACGTATGTATGTATGTTGGGTCGGGATCTCTCACTGAACCTGGAGCTCCAGGTTGACTTAGCAAGACAATCTAACCAATGAGCTCCAGGAATCCTCCTGTCTCCACCTCCTGAGGGCTGAGATCACGGGCCTGTACCACCATGCCCCACTTTTTGTATGGGGACCGAGACTCCACACTCTGGGCCCCATGCGTGTGTGCAGGTGCTGTGCTGACTGAGCCATTTCCCTTTGTTTCCTAATCTAATGTGGTCGAACTTTCTAACCCTGACAACCCAGGAAGCCGGATTTAAATAAAATCAAGCAGCTCCTGTTCTGGAACTACAGCCAGGTCTTGAAGAATCCAGAATGTTCTGTTACCCCTGCACCGTTTGGCACAGTTGGTGTTGTTCTAACACCTCTTTGGTTTGTGGAGAAAGGAATTTTCATAGAAGGCACTGCAGCAGGAGGGGCATAATAGGTGGGTTTAGCACGGTAATAATAATAAAGATAACTTCACAGATGGTGGTGATCCATCTGTCTTTCCGACTTCCCGCTTCTTTCCTGGGAACCCTGCATCATTTTAGATTCACAAGGAGGTTGGATTAAAAAAAGGATCGCTAGCTGTATTTTTCCCACAAGGAAAAGAGAAGTGGGTTTCCTAGATGAATGTTTGAACAGCTCCTTGGAGATCAGCTTTGAAGGTGGAGATACAAGATCCCAGAACTCTGCTGGCCTGGGGACTTGATGATTTGAAACTGCCCTCGCAGCACGGGTCGGGAGAGAACTAACCAGGTGCTGTGGGACTATCTGAGCAGAGACCCATTGTCACCAGGAGTTCTGCTGAGTCTGCTCACGGAGGGTTGGGTCGTCACAATGGGATCTGTTGATTTCTCACGGTTAGGAAGAGTCGTAAGGTGCTCCCTGAATGTCCAGCCACACCCTCAGCCAGATGCAGTCCTACCCTAATTGCATTTGATCTCGGGAGAGGTGGGAAGTAAGCCTAGAGGGAAGTCCATCTGCACAGCTGTGGGAATGCCATTATCCTGAAGCGAGCGAGAAAAACATATTTGCTAAACCCTGACCCAACTGCAAGCTAAAACTGAGGTTAGCCCAACCCTGAGGCACATAGGGTTGATGTGGGAGTCCCCTCTGTATGCTGTGATTACCATTAATGAATAAAGAAACTGTCTTGGGCCTGAGCAGGGAATAGAGGTAGGCGGGGATAACTAAACTGAATGCTGGGAGAAAGAAGGACAGAGTCAGAGAGAAGCCATGTAGCCCCACAGGAGACAGACCCCAGAACTTTACTCAGTAAGCCATTGCCATGTGGCGATACACGGATTGATGGAGATGGGTTAGATTAATATTCAAGAGCTAGCCAATAAGAAGCTAGAGCTAATGGGTCAAGCAGTGACTTAATTAATACAGTTTCTGTGTAGTTATTTTGGGGGCTGAGTAGCCGGGGGACAAACAAGCGGCCTCCTTACAACATAGGGTACTTATGGAAACTTTTGCTAAACAGAGTTGTTCTGCTCAGTAACCACAAGGCTTTCTGTTCTCCTGCCGTCAGACAGAAACACCGCGATGGCACAACTGTGCCCTGTTCTTATTAGTGTTCACATCCTGTCGTTCTTGCTAACAGTCATTGCAGCTACATTAGTGGGATGTCCCAAGCCTGTGATTTTTCACCTTTGTAAAGACCCTGCTCACTCAGCTCCGGGGCCACTTCTAGACTTGCAGTCAGTCACAAGAGCATCTGCCTCCAGCCAGGTCTGTGTGGCTCAGTAAAGATTCAAATTCATAAAGAGCTCACCCTGGTCTCCTTCTTTCGGGTGGGAACAGCCTGGCTACAGCATTCCTTGCTGGGTGCAGACCTTCCAGGGAGCTAATGTGAGGACATCTAAACTCTTGTGCATAATCCCTTATGCACTGGGAGCCTAATGACCTGGATGGTTCTCCCAAGTGAACCTGGGTGGACTCATGCCTGTTGGCAGAAGCCACTTGTTCGTTCCTGGCTGCCTAGACCCCAAAATAATCACTCAGAAACTATATTATTTGCAATACGGTTTGGCCAATAGCTTAAGCATATTTCTGGCTAACTCATATCTTAACCCATTTCTATTAATCACTAAGATTAATTGGCTTACTGGCAAGATTGTGGTGCATCTGTCTCCTGTGGGTGGCTACATGGCTTCTCACTGGCTCCACCTATATACCTCACTCTATATATACCTCTTCCAGCCTGGCTATATTCTGTTAGGCCATTGGCCAAAAGCAGCTTCTTTATTAACCAATGGCAATAAAACATTCACAGCATGTAGAGAGGAACCCCACATCACCTCCCCTTTCCTGTCTAAATAAAAAGGAAGGTTTTAACTTTAACATAATAAAATTGCATATAACAAAACAGGTATCAAGTAAGAACTACAGTTACAACATTTATATCTACTTTATCTTTTATCATAACTAAGGAAAACTATATTATTACTATATATTCCTCAGCTTCATCAAAGACTCCAGAAGGATATAATATTACCTAAGTAAACAAGAAGTGCGTTGTAATCATCTTCCAAAACTCTAGAATTGACAGAGACATCTTGCTGCCTGGACAGTCATGCCTGTACCTTGGTTGTCACGGGGACCTTAGGAAATGGAGTTGATGTTTGCGTCTTTTCCAAGGAAAGGACTTTTAACAAGGCTTGAGAGGGTGGATAATGTCACAAAGAATCCTGGGTCTGAGAGAGAAGAAGGCCCACGGAGCATTCGAACAAGGCTTTGAGCGAGTGACCGCGGGAGGGACAGTCACACTGGCTCACAGGGGCCTGATCTCAGAGGGCTCCACTGACTGCTGATGATTGCTGAGTCTGGAGAGGGTGTGGTGGGCGGGTGGCATGGCCTTCTCCCTCCCAGATATTCCCCTTGACCTCTCATTAGATGCCGCTAACTTGTATTTGGGGTCAAAGGGGCCCGTGGGTGTGATGTGAAATCAGAGAGAGATGTGAGGGCTGAAAAAGGATTCCATGCCTGTGACTCAGCTGTCCCCACCTGTCTTCCCGCCAGTTACCATAAACACTGCAAAACATAGCGTGTAGGTTCTAAGAAAGCTGCAGAGGGTTTGCGTTTGTTTCGCTTTCCCGTAACTTACGTGGGCCCTTCTGTTCCATAGTCCATTAACACTGTGTTTTACAAACTTGTTTGAGGGCCATGTGGTGAGAGCTGAAGATGAGGTGTGAAGAGAAGAGGCTCATTACATTTCTTCATTTAGGGGCACACAACGACACACACAGAGACACACATACACAGAATACATGACACACAGACACACAGACACAGACATACATAAACACATAGATACACACAAACATACATACACACACAGGCGCACACACACAGGCACAAACACATATATACACATTCACAGACACATACAAACATGCATAAACACATAGTCACACACAGAGACACAGAAGGAGACACACATACACAGCCATACATAGACACACTGACACAGAGACAGACACATTCACAGACACAAACATACATACAGACAGACACACATATACACATGCACAGACACATAAAAACATACATACACACATGTACACAATACACAGACACACAGACACATACATGTACACACACATGCAGGCTGATACATACACACAGACACACATAGACACATAGAGCCACATATACACACACAGAGACACAGACATACACACACAGATACAAACACGCACACACAGAGACACATATACACAGACACACACAAACACGCATACACACAGACACAGATATACTCAGGCACACATACATACACACAGACAGACATACACCCCCCCCACAGGTACACACATGTACCCACAGACACTACACACTTGCACGTGAGCACGTGCACACACACACACACACACACAGAAACACTATAGCAGAGGACAGAGCAGAGGGCAGCTTGGGAGAGTTGATCTTTCTTCCACTGTGTGGGTCCTGGAGATTGAACCCATCAGGTTGGTGGCAAGTGACTTCTCCCACTGAGTCATCTTGGCGACCCTGAAGAAGAGTCTGGCCTTGAGGGAAAGTCTCCACCTAAGCACCCAGGCCATTCTGAAGGGATAGTGGTAAAGCCTCACCCACAGGGCCCCAAAACAAACAGGGCCTTGGTGAAGCCTTGTCCCTAGTGTGCCGGTCTTGTAGGTAGAACCTCTGAGAGGAAACTGGTGGAAGTGGAGCCCTTGTGAGTGGGATAGCGTCTTTATTTAAAGACACGGGAAGAAGAAGGCCACCTGCTGTCTCAGAGGAGCGACCTCCCTAGAACCTACCAAGCTGGTCCCCTGGTCTTGGGCTTTTAGTCTTCAGTATCCCGGGGAGTAAGCGCTGAGGCTGGGGAACATAACTCAACAGGTTGCATGCTTGCCTAGCACGCAAGAAGCCTGGGTTTGATCCCTGGTGTCACATAAACAGGGCATGGTGGTGTCCACACCTGTGATCCCCTGGGAGGCAAGGGCAGGAAGGTCATCAGTTCAAAGTTATCCTTGGCTACACAGCACATTCAAGACAAAATTGTTGGCTGGGTGGACTGCTTAAGCCATTCAGACAACCTGTGATTTATTGTGCATGGGGATGGTGTGTGTGTGTGTGTGTGTGTGTGTGTGTACAGGTGTGCAATTGAATGTGCAGGCCAAAGACTGACCTCAGGGTGTCCTCCTTCATCACCGTCCACCTTCTTCTTCTTCTTCTTCTTGTTCTTGTTCTTGCTCTTGTTGTTGTTGTTGTTGTTCTTCTTCTTCTTCCTCCTCCTCCTCCTTCTCCTCTTCTTCCCCTTCTCCTCCTCTTCCCCCTCCCCTCCTCCTCTTCTTCTTGTTGTTCTTACTGTTCTCTGCCTCCTCCTCCTCCTCCTCCTCCTCTTCCTCCTCCTCCTCCTCCTCCTCCTTTTCTCCTTTTCTTGAGACAGGTCTCTCACTAAACCTGAGGTTCAGTGTTCCAGCCAGACTGCTGGCCATGGAGCCCCTGAGATCTATCTAAGTCCATCATTGGGGGTGACAGGAGCATGTCACCACACCTGGCTTTTTATGTGAGTGCTGGGATCCAAATCCAGATTACTGTGTGTGCACAGCAAACTCTTCCCCCCGTCCATGTGTGCATAGCAAACACTTCCCCCCCTGAGCTATGTCCCCAGCCCCCAGCTCACGGCATGCTCACATAGCAGCTGAAGTCAACAGCGATCTCCTGGACAGAGAGAAGTTGCTTTCTGCAGCTCTGGGTTTTATGCAGTCCAGGGATGCATGTGATGCCAGCCAGGGGTCCCGCGTGTCTCTGGAAAGAACAATGAGCTGCAGGCCCTGGGCACGTACAAAGGAGAGTTCCTTCTAAATGACCGGAGTCTCAAAACAGGCAGTGCTTCTGTTATCTAGCAGCAGAACCCAGAACAATGCTTGGAAAAACAAAGGTCACCCCGCTGGGGAGAAGCCAATGATGTCCTCTAAAGCTATGATGAGTGCTGGGAGGTGACTCGGTTTGAGGAACTGAAAAGGTTTCATCCTCAAAGCATATAGTTGGCCTGCCTGTGTGATCACATGATGGAGAGGAAGGCTGTACGATGAACTCAGAGCCAGTGGCGGCTGTACTGGTGGGTTCTGCCAAGCCATGGTGTAGTGTCTGTAACATTCATAAATGATAAAATTAAAAGAAAAAGACCTTTTAGGGTTGGGGGTGTGGCTCAGTGGGTAGAGCCCTTGCCTGGAAGGCATTAGGTCCTCCTGTGTTTGCCTGTGGCTAGGAGTCTGAGGCACATCCTGGCTACATAATTACTGTTTGGGAGGCACAGAGAGATAAACAGAGAGACACACACTCACAGAGACAGAGAGACAGAGAGAGATCGACTAACACCTCCATTATGTGTGACGTTGTACTCTGGTATAAGCGTAGCCAAAGAAGTCAGATTAACAGCTGAAGGTTTGGCCCTTGCCTTGATAGCAGAACTGGTCCAGTTAGCTTTTGGGGGTCACTTACATGACCTGATGTAAGGAATAAGGATCCCAGGCACTGTCTGAGCCAACACCCTGGCCCCTGCAGAGCCTCTGCTTTCTTCTCCGTTTAGACACGAAGACTGAGAATTGCCCTTGCAGGGCATTTACACGGCTACCCTGTATCAAAGAAGCCACAGGGAAGTGTCTGGGCCTAGTAATGGCTGCCTGGGCCGCTCCCTGTGATCAGCACGGAAGGCAATTTTTCTACTTTAGCAAATTTAATCAGCGCCGCACCTGGGAAGGGAAAGGTGGCCATTATGGTCAATTTACAGATCAGGAAATGAGGCACTGAGGGCACAGGGAACATGTCTATGGCAACAGCTACACCAAGTCAGAGGCACAGCTAGGGCAGACTGATTGTGACCCATTCAGACCCTTCTGCCTGAGCTGTACCTGATAGACCGGGGTCAGAACCTTCTAAAAGGTGTTTGCCCACGCTGCAAGGACCTGGGTCTTCTTTCCCCTTCACCGGCTGTTCTGGCTGGTTCCTGGTTCTAGGAGAGACAGTCAGAGCCCAATTCAGCTTCAGCTTTGAAGTTCAAATTCTGATCTCTGGCTATCCTGCTGGGGCCTCAGGGAAAATGAATTATTTCCTTATCTCGCAGCAGAAAAACAACCTTCCCCCTTTGGGCAGCAGCATGGGCAGCTGGGGACCCGCGGAACTGAGAAATTGAAGTTCAAGTTGACCATGAGAAAATGAGTCATTAGGTTTGTTCGTTTGCTTCTTTAGCAGATATGTATTAAATATCTAGCCGTGTTTATGTGGTAGCGTCACTCTAAGCAAGACAACACGTAAGTTGGAGACATGCAGAAATATAGATGGCGGGTCAGTGCTAAAGGGACTTGTAGAAAATGACACCAGGTTCTGTGACTGAGGCTGGGTGGTGGGAAGGCACTGCCTCAGGAAGGCTGAGCGGGGGCACCCCCACCCCTAAAGCTCCCCATCCCCTTCCACTTCCCCCATTGCCCCTACACACCCCCCACCCCCGACCTCCCCCATTCCCCTGCACCTTCCCCATCCCCCCTGCCCATACACATACACACACACACACACACACACACCACTCCCAACCTCCCCATCCTTCTCCACTTCCCCATCCCCCTACCCCCACCCCCTGCAACTTCCCCATTCCCCCTGCAATACACCCCACCCAACCTCCCCATCCCCCTTGCACCTCCCCATTCCCCCTGAACACACCCCCACCCCTGAACCTCCCCCTTGTACCTTTCCATCCCCCTCCCCCACACCTCCCCCCCCACTCCCTACACCTCCCCTCACCCCACTCCCATTCTCCTGCACCCCCATTCCTCTGTACCCCCTATCTCCTAGTGAGGAGCTAAGAAGACCAGAACGAGGAAAAGTCAGCCATGTGTGAGTCCAGGGCACCCCAGGGGAGGGGACAAGCTGGAGCACTCAGAACCCTAGAAAAGGCCAGCTTTGTGCTTTAATGGACAAGGCTGGGGCCAGGGCTTGGGTAGCCAATAGGGGCTCAACTCCATAGGACTTTGTCAGTTAGGGATTGATAGGGTGAAAGATATTACAAAGAGGCCACCTGCTCTCACCCTGGGCTCTGGCCCATCCCGATTCCAGGGTCACAAACACCCCAGCTCTTCTGGCTATCTGTATTAGCAAGCATACAAACATAATTAAGTTGGGTGTGGTGGTGCCTGCAAGTTCAGAACTGGGGAGGCCGAGGCAGGAGAATTGTGATTTCAAAGATCAGTTTGGGCTACATAGTGAGACTGAGTTAAAAAAAAAATCAAAATGAACCAACCAAGCATTGTCCCGGCATCTCTCACAGCAAACCCGCTCCCTCTTAGTCCTGGCTTTCAGAGCCACTTCAGTATCCCGGCTTGATGGAGGAACTTTCCACTCTACACCAGTCCTTGCTCTTTTGTTACGATGCCATGTAAACGTGTTTCGTGACCACCGCCACAGCTCAGGGAGCAAGCAGAGTGATGGTTAGCTTGGAATTGGGGTCTTCGCACGAGGTTGGTAGACGCTTTCCTGTACGGTGTTTCTTGCTCTAACAGGTGTTTCTTAAACCTGGAGTTGAAGACAGATGTGGATGTCGTAAAGAATGTGTTCTTACCTATTCTTTGTGGCAGGTTGAGGAACAGTCCCCAGAGGTGGGCAGTGCCTGTGGTCAGGCGGTCACCTTTATTGGCATGAGGAGCCCTGTAGTGTAATGAAGACTATCGAGGAAAGGCCCTTATCCAGGGTGTGATGGGGCTGTTGGGATAATGCGTGCTTGTCTGCTTGTTAGGCTTTCAAGAGATCCACCTGCCTCTGCCTCTGGAGTGCTGGGCTTAAACGCGTGTACCACCACTGCCTGTTTATTTTTTATTTTTTGGTCTTTTGTTTTGTTTTGTTTTTTAATAAGAAGGAAAGGGGAGGAAGAGAGAGAAATAGGTATACATTGGAAGATACTACGCTGTGCCTTTCAGGATGGCAGAAGGGCCATGAGCCAAGCAAGCAGATGGCCCTCCGTAAATACAAGAGGCAAAGAAACAGATAATTCCCTTGGCCTCCAGAAGAGACGCAGACTGCTGACATTTTGATGTTAGCCTTAGGAGATTGATTTTGGATCTCCGACTTCTAGAACCATTAAGATGATCCGTTTGTGTCATTTAAACCTCTGTGTTGTGGGAGTTCGTTACAGCAGCCATAGAAAGTGAATACTTGAAACAAGTCTTCTTGTAATAGAAGCTATCTTGGTCTCTCAGGGTAGACCCCAGGATGAGATTTCAGGGTCTTTCACTTGGGCTTCTCAGCGTCAACTTTCATGATGCGGATGGGTTGTTCCCACTTCTGGGTTCAGTGTGGGGCATATCGTCTAGACATATTAGGTAGGGTCCTTTAAAGGAACAGGACTGATAAAATGAAAGATATTGCTTTCTTTATCAGCTTGGTTTACATAATACATGCTGGGTGTCCCCAACTGGTCATCTGTACCCCAAAAGGGCTATGTTCCAGTAGTAACTGCTCAGTCCATGGGAACAGCTGCCTCTGCCATCCTAGGCCAGCACTGACAGCCTGGAAAATGCCTGAAGCATTTAGTCCACACTGGACGTGAAGGCGGACAGGCAAGCAGCATATCCTTTTCCATCCAAAAACGCCCTCACAGACCCACCCGGAGGGGAGTCCCTCAGTTGATCCCAGACCTATCTAGTGGTCAGTCAAGATTAAGTGCCATGCCAGGAGTGAGCAACAGGGATGCTGTTGTCTCTGGTTACAGTGGGAGGTGCTAGGTAGACAGGTGATCATAGCTGGGCCAGTCAGAAGGCAACAGAAGCCTCTCTGGGCTGTTAGGAAGTAAGATGAATATGAATGCCTGGTTGAATAAGGGAAGCTTGGGGTTTGGGGATAGCGCCTCACAATGAAGAAAATACAAGGGCAGCAGAGAAGAGATCTGGAAAGAACTCCCGACTCTACCACACCGCTTGGGACCTGAGTCCAGCCTCGCCTCCGAGGGTCCCAAGGACAGGAGCGAGCAAGCTTGTCTCCAGCGGTCCTAATGGCAGGAGCCGAGCAAGCATGTCTCTGAGGGTCCGATGACAGGAGCCCAGAAAGGACATCTCTGTTCCGGACAGTTGGGGGTGGTGGCCAGAACCTGATGCTCTTGGCTAATTCTGCTGCATTGTTAGGAGTGTGTCATGCAGGGTGATCTCATGACTGACTTGGTTGAAATTCAAT
This sequence comes from Microtus pennsylvanicus, assembly GCF_037038515.1. Taxonomy (NCBI): domain Eukaryota; kingdom Metazoa; phylum Chordata; class Mammalia; order Rodentia; family Cricetidae; genus Microtus; species Microtus pennsylvanicus. The sequence goes on from NC_134598.1 coordinate 36,313,249, forward strand.
ACTCTGAACATAAGCTGGTTGTAGAACTGCATCCCTCTTCTATACAGCACTGACTTAGCAGTTAAATCTAGGCAGGAAGGGTGAGCCTTTCTTCTCTATAACGTTCTCTCTGAGAGTCACCACACCAGGTCCCTACATGAACCTAGCCAACACTTGTCTATCAACATGATGGTCTCTCAGGCTCATTCCTTGCAGTTACCGACCCTGGGAAGGGGAAAGACTGGCTTCAAGACACCTGGCTGGCTAGGGCTGGAGAGATGGCTCAGAGGGCAAGAGTACTGCCTGTTACTTCCAGAGGTCCTGAGTTCAATTCCCAGCATCCACATGGTGGCTTACAAACCATCTATAATAGCCTGCAGGCATACATACAAATAGAAAATGGTATACATAATAAATTTAAAAAAGACACCTGGCTGGTGATGGGTGAGGCAGAATTCTGAGTCTACCACTGTGTACTCGGAGTCACAAAGGGCAAACTCTCCATGGGTGGGATCACTCTCCATGAGTGGGATCACTCCCCATGAGAGCAGGATCACTCCTCATGAACAGGATCACTCCCCATGAGAGCAGGATCACTCCCCATGAACAGGATCACTCCCCATGAGAGCAGGATCACTCCCCATGAACAGGATCACTCCTCGTGAGAGCAGGATCACTCTCCATGAAAGCAGGATTACTCCCCATGAATGGGATCACTCCCATGAGAGCAGGATCACTCCCATGAGAGCAGGATCACTCCCCATGAGTGGGATCACTCCCCATGAACAGGATCACTCCCCATGAGAGCAGGATCACTCCCTATGAGTGGGTCACTCCCCATGGGGGGATCACTCCTCATGAGAGCAGGATCATTCCCCATGAGCAGGATCACTCCCCATGAGCGGGATGACTCCCCATGAACAGGATCACTCCTCATGAGAGCAGGATCACTCCCCATGAGAGCAGGATCACTCCCCATGGGTGGGATGACTCCCCATGAACAGGATCACTCCTCATGAGAGCAGGATCACTCCCCATGAGAGCAGGATCACTCCCCACAGGTGTGATCACTCCCCATGAACAGGATCACTCGCTATGAGCAGGATCACTCCCCATGAGAGCAGGGTCACTCCCCATGAGCAGGATCACTCCCCATGAGCAGGATGACTCCCCATGAACAGGATCACTCCTCATGAGAGCAGGATCACTCCCCATGAGCAGGATCACTCCCCATGAGCAGGATCACTCCTCATGAGAGCAGGATCACTCCCCATGAGCGGGTCACTCCCATCTGGATCTGTGGCTCTGGAAACGCACATCCTGCTGTTTCTAATTAGTATTTGCTACTCTCCTGCTATTGATCAGCATTCTTAATTTTATTTTCAGAGCCTAGATTAGTCATTATCATAAAGAGATTACTTAACATCTCGAATATTGGAGATCTAAACTCACAAAATGAGATTTTAATTCCAGGTACCTGTCATTCAATTCACTTTATTTTTTTCTCAGAAATAGCACTTTGAGGGGCCAGAGACTGCTGAGGGTCCCCAGCCCCCATAGAGGCTGTATTAAAAGGCTCTTTGTGTTCATAATATTAATGGCACTCGTGGCTCACATTCACAGTAACCAAGCTTAGTTGGGTGTGTGGTGCACACCTTTAATACCAGGAATCAGGAGGCTGAGGCAGGTGAATCTCTGAGTTTGAGGTCAGCCTGATCTACAGAGTAAATTCCTGGACAGCCAGAACCACACAGAGAAACCCTATCTCGAAAAACAAAACAAAAGACAAAAAAAAAAAGACCAAACAAACAAACAAAATCCAAAACAGTCAGATCAACACCAGACACCAGAGCCTGCCTGTCCAGTTGCTGAATTTTTGAGTTGGAAAGACAAGACTTGGAAAATCAGATATGTATCAGTCTTGGCTTGAGGGTTACTACTCCATCACCTTAAGACGGTTGCAACCAGACATGGTGGTGTCCACAACCATCTCACCACTGGGGGAAGAGGTAAGGAGCATCGGGAACTCTAGGATATCCTTGGCTACATAACAAGTATTTAAGAGTCGGAAAATTTAATCCCAGCATTTGGGAGACAGAGGCAGGAGGATCTCTATAAGTCTAAGGCCAGCCTGGCCTATAAAGTCTACAAAGTTAGTTCCAGGGCAGCCAGGGCTACACAGAAGGACCCTGTCTCGAAAACAAAATAAAACAAGTCAGAAAATGAGGCAACACAGATACAAAGAAAGTCATGTGAAAGCAGGCAGAGGTTGGAGTTGTGTGTCCACACTCTAGGGAACTCCTGGTGCCGTCGGGAGCTGGAAGAGCCCAAGGAGGACGCACTCACGGAGTGTCCAGAGGAGCAAACCTCTGCTGACATCTTGACTCTAGATTTGTGGCTCCTAGGACTGTGTGAAATGACATTTCTGTTGTTTTAAGTCACAGAGTTCATGATGACTTGTTGCATGCTACTTGGCATGACTCCATGGCTCACCTAGAGGAGCCTGGGATTGGCTCCCACAGACTTACCAGTTGCTCCAAGCCCGACTTCTGCCACCATGCCTGCGGAGCAGAACCTGTGGGGAGCTGGGAGAGCAATGCTGGCTCTCCTGCCTTAGTAGGATGCTTAAAGAGGCTAGGAAGCGTCATATATGACTGTTGCCCTCCGTAAAGTGATGGACCCAAGTCACTGTAGGCACTTGGGCTACCGTGACAAAATACCATCAACTTAAACAACGTGTACTAGCGTTTTCATGGCTCTGAAAGCAGAAGTGCACGGTTAAGTAGCCAGCAAGACTGGCTCCTGATGAGACTTGCAGTCAGCTTGTCTCGTCCTGCGCTCTTATGGCCTTTCCTGTGCGCATGCGCAGAGATTTTTTTCCCCCTTCTTATGACTCCACTCCCATTGGATTAGAGGCCACCTTCATGGCCTTATTTAGCGCTGGTTTCTACCTTAAAGACCTTTATTAGTTATTTTTCTCTAATTGTGGCGAAACACCTGACAAAGGGTTTATTTCTGCTGATTGTTTAAGAGTCCAGTCCATGGGGTCGGGAGGGCATGGCAGCAAGAGCTTGAGGAGCTGCTCACGATGCGTGCGTGGTCAGGAGTCAGACAGTGATGCGTGGTGGCACTCAGCTCACTTCCTCCTTTCTGTTCAGTGTGGTACCCTAGTCTGTGGGATGGTGCGGCTCACACCATCCCATTTTCAGGATGGGCGTCCAATCCATTCAAACCATATAGACACACCCAAGCTTGTGTTCTCACTGATTTTAACCCAGCTCGGTTGACAAAAAACATTAATCACCACAGGGTCCTGTCTTCAAACACATTCACCTTGATAACCAGGACATCGATATTCAAATCATGTGGGACATAGCTCAGTCCACACAATGGCAGGTGTGTGGAGACCCAGCCGGGACTGCCGCCTGCTCCATCTTTTAGCTCCATCTTTTAGCTCCACCCAGCTCAGATCTGACCATTGTCTTAGCTCTGTTTCTACTACTGTGGTAAACGTTCCGATAAAAGTGATGTAGAGAGGAACGGGTCTAGTTCATTCACAATTCCCGGTTACAGTCTCTCATAGTGAGGAAGTCACCGTGGCAGGAGTGTTTGAGAGCTGGCGTGATAACACATCCACAGTCGAGAGCAAGGGATTAATGCACGCACGCTAGTGACACAGCTCACCTTTCCAACCCTCATGTAGTCCAAGATCCCCCACCCAGGGGATGTGGCCACCCACAGTGTTCCAGGGTCCCAGCCTTTGGTAGGCCACCAAACCTTAGTACAACTGACTCCATGTTGGAAATGTCATTCAGGTTGTGAAACTCAGCACAGACAAAGTACCACCTGCCAAAACTAAAACAAAGACCTCATCCATCAAAGCCCATAGTTCTGGGAAAGTCTCTAAAGGTACTAACCTTGCTTCTCAGCTTCTGCAGGTCTGCTTCTGGCTAACTGTTCTTGGTAACTAAAGTGTGTCAATCCAGGGCATGGTTTTTGTGTTTAAAATCTCACTCTGAGGTAGGCTCGGTGCCACACTGGGACCCTGAACATCCAGTGTAGTTTCCAGCTGACTAATAAAGACTTTCTATTGGCTTAAACTGGTTTCTGAGCAGTCTTCTCTGGTGAATGCCCACAACCACAGCAGGGGGGGTCTTCCCATGAATCCATCGTGCCCATAGGCCAACCTAGACTGTCCCTCGCTGGGACCCCATTCCAAAGGGGTTCTAGATTGTGTCAAATTGTCAATTAAAAGAACAAAACAAACAAACAAACAAAAAACATAACCCAACCAGATAAACAAACCAAAATAAGATAAAACTTGCCTTTCACAGACATATAGAGAAGAAAGAAAACATTTAAACGACAGACACTCGACCTCGGCCAGTCTTTGGGATCTTTTGTTTCCCTGTTCTGCCGGGAGGAAGGAGCTGTAAATGGGGAGAAATGGGCCAAGTCCCCTTTGACCTTGTGTCCCTGCTATTGTGTGGACCTCTCTATCAGATGCAATGTGCAATGGCCTGGCGTTTTGGCTACAAGCAGCAGGAACTGTGATGCAGGCTGAGAGGGGGTTTGGGAAAGGGTGTTCCCATCCGACAGATGAGGAAACTCAGGCTTAATAATGGCACTAGCCGATTCTCCAAAGGCAAATAAATTTTGTCTCCTTGAATCCAAAGCCTGAGATACCACAGTGTGGTGCCTCAGCCCCGTTGCTGAGAGAAAGAACTTCCCAAGAGAATGGAAAGGGATCCTGCTACCAGCTACATACAGGTATCTCCTTAGTCCATCCTTTGCATGCTGAGAGGAAAGCATTATTCACACGCACACGCACAAAGACACACACAGACACAGACACAGACACAGACACACACACACACACACACACACCTTTGCAACTCGGGCAGGCTAAAATGATTTGCCTTGGTAACCGCTGAACTTAAACGACATGTCCAGTTGTCAAACTGTTTCTTTTTGTGTGAGGGAGAATTTTGTTCCCGTCACTGAACTTGGTAGGGTCATCTTAGCTGTTTGCATTGACTCTCGGCAGGACGTTAAAGCTTCTTTCAGTTCTTGGATAAGTTTTAACCATCCATCCCCGTACCATTTCACGTGGCTCATTTTCCACCGATATCTAGGAGTCTTGCATTTGAGGGGCAGAGAACAGACAGCTCTTCCTCAGGCTGCCTACACCACACAACACAAGAGATAGTTGGGAGAAATCTCTACACGGAGTATTTGGGTATTTCCTATTTTTGTCCCTGTCACTTCGCAGTGTTTGGAGGTCTGCAGCTTTATGGGGGAAGCCTTTCATCTAGAGAGCGGGCCATAAACCACTCAGAGAGGCTTGCTCCTTCGCCCCACCCAGGGCCCAAGGAAAGACAAAGGGTGGAGCTGTGCGCCCAGTTGTTCCCAGGCATCACTCCACTGTCCTATTTAAACAAGGGCTCTCCAGGAGGGAGGAGAGGCAGCTGAGGGCCTCATCCAGGAGACTTGAGGCTCGGTGGGGAACTCTGAGTATGACCAAGACTGGGGAGCAAAGGTGACAGCCAGATGACCCTGAAGCCTGTTTAACCCCTTGCTGCCTGTCTCTCTCCTCTTCTGTTGTCTAGAACCTCTGCCCCTTGCAGTTGTGGGGACCGTTCTCATTGTGCTGAAAAGGGGGACTCAGAAACATGACAGATTCACTCTAAAGTAGGTCCTGGTGCTGCATGCTTCTGGTTCAAATCCCACCTCTGGCCCTTAACAACTGTCTGCCGGTCCTTGGATATTTGCAAGACTCGGTTTGTCTTGTGTATGAGGGGCATGCCTGTACTCATGTGTGCTTACCGTGAGGATCTGAGGCTTGGGGTGTCACATTAGTGATACTTCTGCACAGGTATGATGCGCCGCAAAGTACTGAAGAGGAATTAAACATCACTGCGTGTGGGGAGATGATTTTCCAGGGGATGGGGAGATGCTCTGTGGCTAATGGCTTGCCCTGAAAGCAAGGGGCTCTGAATTTCACCGCTAGACCTCAAGTTAAAAAGCTGGGCATGGTGGTGTGCTCCCGTGATCTCAGTGCTGATCTCAGTGCTGGGGAGGAGGAGATGTCAGGGTCCCTGGAGCTTGCTTGCCGGTCAGCTTGGCTTACTGGTTCAGCCCCAGGTTCATAAGAGACCCTGTCTTAACTGGGTGGATGGTGCAGGAGGAAAGACACCCAAACCTGACCTCTGGCTTACTCTTACACACACACACACATGCACACGCACATGCACACACATATGTGTGCACACATTCACATGCACACACGTGTACATGTGTGCGCGCACACACAGAGATTTATACATTTCAAAATATTTTTAAAAATTTCACCAAGTGGAGATATCAGCACGACAGGCTCTCTACCGTATGATTCCATTTCTATGAAACCCTCGAAAAGGCAAACCTCCAATGACGGCTAAATGACTGCCCACACCCTGGGACTAGGTTGGAGCAGCCATTGAGGGTAAAGTGTGATGTTTCTGGACTTGTGTAAAGGTTTTCCAATATCTCCCAGACAACCTTGCACAGTTTCACTATATAGCACAGGCTAGCCTCCAAGCCTTAAAGCGATCCTCTGCCCAAGCCTCTTGAGGGCTGGGGTCCCAAGCATGGACCCCTACACCAGCCTTCTTGGTATCTTAACTTGGCCTTGGCCCCACGGCACAGAAAGTCCTCTTGGTCACGTGGTTCACCCAAACTCCTCAGTCTCTGCAGCTCTCTCAGGCCAGTGGGTCAGCAGCTTCACAGTCACAAACAGAGCACGGTATCCCTGGTGACAATAAAGCCACCAAGGAAGGCTGCTTCTCAAAGCAAAGGGTGGGGAGGATACTCAAGTCTCCCTTCTCAGAACCCATCCACAGCTCTGTTTCTCTCCCCAGGGTGGTATCTTCTGGGTTTCAAGGTCTTGTCAGTGAAAAGCCTTTCTGGAATTCCTAGGGTGGGCCAAGGCAGTTCAAAGTCTGCTGGGAACAAAGCAGGGGAGTGGAGAGATTTTCAAAAGGGGAATGAGGGTGGGGCAGGGGAACAAACACAGAAGAGTGTTCCAATAAATTACCAATAAATAAATGTCAAAGTGAGCTCCAGAAAGATTACCCTGCTGTGCCTGTACCGCGAGAGGGCTGGGTCCCAGAGGACTGACTCCTGAGGAGAGTCCATCCCTGGGCCCTGCTGGGTCCCAGAGGACTGACTCCTGAGGAGAGTCCACCCCTGGGCCCTGCTGGGTCCCAGAGGACTGACTCCTGAGGAGAGTCCACCCCTGGGCCCTGCTGGGTCCCAGAGGACTGACTCCTGAGGAGAGTCCACCCCTGGGCCCTGCTGGGTCCCAGAGGACTGACTCCTGAGGAGAGTCCACCCCTGGGCCCTGCGGAGGTAGAGTTGAAAAGACAGTGAAGGGGCCCAGCAGTCACCAGGTGGAGAAAGTCAGGCTTAGAGAAGGGATGTATGTCACCTGCCTCCTAGGCTGCCCAGGAAGCAAATGGTGACCCTGGAGTCCAGGCTACCAGCTTTGTGATCTTCATTCTGCCCGTACCAGTTCTGTGTCCCTGGGGCATGCCTTCTCTGCCTCAGTTTTCCCCTCTGTAAAAGGAGGGTGAGAATGCACACTAGGGCATCGAAGTAAAGACGGGAGCATGCAAACTTTGGTGGGCGTTGGAGCACTTCCGAGGTTCTAGATGGAGTTTAGGAGCCAACGTGGAAAGTGGGTAAGGCTCACTTGTGGGAAGGCACACAGTAAGGGAAGGGATTTCTGGACTGTCTGAGAGACGGGACAGTTTTAGCGGGCTTGGGGTAGAGCCCGAGTGTCCCAAAGTCCTGGGAGGTCATTGGTGAAATCTCAGGGGCCTAAGTCGGGGAGAGGAATGGTTAGCATCTGAAGTGACACAGAATAGGTGGGCATTTCTTCTGCCATCCTCTGCTCACTGTTTCTATCTCTTCTTACTTCTTCCCTGCTTATCCCCTCGCCCTCGGTCCCTTTCCATTTCTTTCCCCTCTCTCCCCACTGCTTCCAAACCTTTCTCCCTCCAGATCTCTCTCTCCTCTTACCCTTTCTCTCTTCCCTTCTTCCTTCCCAGCCTGGTTCTGAAAAGCTGGCAAGGCGAGGAGGAGCCTGCCCTCAGAGCCCTGTTGTGAGTGGCCCGCTTGTGTATTTGCGGTTTACCTACCTGTAGAAGATTTATACCCCAAATCTCCCCGCGCTGCAGGCAAATGGTTTTTAATTCAGCTCCACAAATATTGACTGTGTTCGGGCTAACTGAGTGTACTTTGTGCTAGAGGTGTCGGAGAGATGCAAATGGGAAAATCCAGTCCTTGGAGGAGCCAGTGGGGAGCCCCGGCCCCTGTTGGTATGAGACACATTCACCGTCTTCCTGGAAGATGCTGAAGGGCTCTCTGTCTCCCATGTACTCTGGGTCCGTTTCTTGATCCGACGAAGTGCAGAAAGGGGCATTTTGCCAGCTTTGGGAGATCTAACAGGACAGTTCATTGTGGGCAGAATCTCCAGGCATGAGGCTGCGCTCAGCCTGGGCCGCTGGAGGGACTGGGTACACATCTGTCTGTTTGCTGCTCACAAAGGCGTTAGCTGGAGCTGTGGACTTTTGCATCTATTTCTTTCTTATCGATTTTACAAAACCCATGGCATAAGTTGGACTTTCTGCTCCACCAGTTTTGTGTTTGTTTTGTTTTGTTTTATTTTTCCCCTCTAGAGCCATGCTAGGCTTTCAGTCCTGCAGGGTTGGGTCCCATCATGGTACTAAGTTTAGAGCATCCTCCAGAAGCCCACGGACAAAGGGAGACGAGAGAATCGATGGGAATGAGATTTGAAGAGTGAGCAGGGGCAGAGCCAGGAAGGCTGCTCCTCACCCCGGTTCACTTGTGGCTCATAGCAGGCCCACACTTCCGGACCCAGGCGCGATGCTGGGCAGCCTTGTGACCGGTCCTGGCCAATAAATGAAGCTCAGAAACCACAAGTAGTCCTTGAGGGCTGGATGACTAAATTATCTGCTGAAGCTTCCCAAAAGCTCCTGCTTCTCAAGTCTTGCAAACAGTCTCGACCCCTTTGGGGGCTGTGCCAACTGATCCTTTCACAAGGGTGGCCTAAGACCATCGGATAACAGAGATTCATAATTGTAACTACATTATGATCCATAACAGTAGCAAAATTACAGTTATGAAGTAGTAACAAAATAATTTTATGGTTGGGGGCCACCACAAGAGGGACTGTATTAAAGGGTCGCAGCGGTAGGAAGGTTGAGAACACTACTCTGGAGGGTTCTGCTTTGCTTCACCTGTGAAACACGCCCCAGGTGTCACCCTGCGGCCCATCCATAGCAGATAAACAGCCCATGGAGGTGTAGTCAGCTGCTGTAAGCCCCTGGAAGTAGGGATCCCCTGTTGTTGCCCACACAGCTTGGCCTGTTTCAGCGGTCTTGGGAAAGCAAAGCTGATATGTTATTTACTGTGCTGGAGTTTGAACCCAGGACCTCATGTGTGCAGGCATGGGCTCTACCACCGAGCTACATCCCGGCTCCCAAAGCCGGACTTTAGAGGCAATCTTTCTACTTTGGATGGGCATTGGAAAGATACGGTCTTTTTCTTTCTCTACATCTGATCATTGACTGTCCTTTGTCCTGTCAGTACCTGTAGGGTGGTGGGAGAAAAGGGGAAGTAAGGTTCTGTTAGGCTAGGGACAGAAGCAAAGGTGGCTTTATCTGTAGTTGTTGAGTTTTCAGTTTGACATGGGAATAGGAATTGAAATCTTTCCTCTCCACTGCCAATGTGCTGAGGACAACAGGGCCATAGACCACTGCCATTGGCTGTGGCCATACACTTGAGAGGTATCTATCTGTCTGTCTGTCTATCTATCTATCTATCTATCTATCTATCTATCTATCTATCTATCTCCTATCCATCCTTCATCTATCTATCAATCTATCTATCTATCTATCTATCTATCTTCATCATCATCATTATTATTATTATCTATCTATCTATCTCCTATCCATCCTTCATCTATCTATCTATCTATCTATCTATCTATCTATCTATCTATCTATCATCATCATCTATCTATCATCTATCTATCTATCTATCTCCTATCCATCCTTCATCTATCTATCTATCTATCTATCTATCTATCTATCTATCTATCTATCATCTATCTATCTATCTATCTATCATCTATCTATCATCTATCTATCTATCTATCATCTATCTATCTATCTATCTTCATCATCATTATCTATCTATCTATCTATCATCTATCTATCTATCTATCTTCATCATCATTATCTATCTATCTATCTATCTATCTATCTATCTATCTATCTCCTATCCATCTCCTATCCATCCTTCATCTATCTATCTATCTATCTATCTATCTATCTATCTATCTATCTATCTATCTATCATTTATCTATCTTCATCATCATCGTCATCATCATCATCATCATTATTATTATTATTATTATTATTATTATCTATCTATCTATCTATCTATCTATCTATCTATCTATCTATCTAGTTTTTTCAAGACAAGGCTTCTCCGTGCAACAGTCCTAGCTGTCCTGGAGCTAGCTCTTGTAGACCAGGCTGGCCACGAACTACAGAGATCTGCCTGCTTCTGCCATCTGAGTGCTGGGATTAAAGGCGTGTACCACCACCAACCACCTAGAGAGGGCTCTATCTTAACTTCCTACTCCAAAAGAACAATACCTCCCCATCTGTGACTTCTGTGTACTGCGTGCCAGTCATTGTCCTGGGTACCAGAGTGGAGTGGAAGGAGAGGAAGACAATTTGGTCCTTCAGGGAGAGCTCTGTCTACAGGGCATAGTGGCTGGAGATGGGGTTGGATCTAGAGCTCGAAGCATAGAGGACGGAAGAGGGAACTCCAGTGAGAAGTTACAGGACACTTCTGGAAGAGGCGACAGGTCACCATCAGAGCCTATTCCCATATCGTATGTGGGGGCCAATCCCAGATGCCTGGCAAGGCTCACCATCCTTCTCCAGCACATGGTCCAACATGGTCCAAGCGTCCAAAACCCGAAAGGAATCATTTCTCACTTCTTCCTTGGATGTGTGACTTTCCAAATAGGCTTATAGGGAATATCCAGGCTTGACAGTGTGGTTTTCCTGCCCCAGGAGGAAGGACAGTGGGAGGAAATGCATGCAAATCCTTTCTTTACTGCGCTTAGTGAAAAACCAGGCATTAAAGAAGACCCTGGCATCAGTCCGCCCGCAGGTACTCTCTTGGACATGCCCCTGCAGGGAGCCCATTCTCTTCCCACCCTACTTGGTGGAGAGGTGACAGTGCCTATTCCTCACATCACAAGAGGGACTCCTTGGTCACCTTCGGCAAGCAACTCATTCATAAGCGGGGACAAATGACCTCAGTACTAACTGGCTGCATAAATAGCTCGCTGTAATTGACTGCCTTTTGTAACCACAGGGAGGTTGCTGACTTTCTCCACTGGGGGGAAAACTTCAGGGAAGAGGGAATTGAGGCTGCACAGGGTTTCTGGATGCTTGTCTCGGAGAGAGCAAGTTGTGTGTCTGTCAAATTTGAGGGGAGGATAAGGCCCATTGCATTCAGATTCAACGAGAATTTATCAATGCCTGTGAGAAGAGATGCATTAGAAGGCACAATATCTTATTTTTATTAGCAATCGAGTTAATACTGTAAATTCACTTAATGATAAGTCATAAAAGTCAGGCTTTACAATAACACTGTTTTCCTGGTATAAACGTGATGTTACCATTGACCTGCGAGCCCCTTATTGATCCACGGCCACCTAACTGCATGGAGCAGAACATTTTAAAACATTTTACACAATGCGGGAAAGCAGCGCCATCTTTCTCTCTACCTGCCAACGCTAAGCTGGCTTTTCCCCCACAACACTTTGTTGGACTTTTAGGGACGTCTTTTCACATCCGCCGGACTGATTTTCATGCCCTTCGGATACATTCCAGAAAGCTCTACCCTTTGGCAGAACAGTTTTAAAACCCACAAATCTATTTTGCCTTGAGGGGTGCGGGTGAGGGCGCGTGTTAGACAGGAGGATCAACTATCACCAGACCCTGGAAAGCCAGCAGCTTCCCTAACCTTGACTTTAGCTCCGCTCTCTTTAACCTCTTTGAAAAAGCAGCCCTCAAGATGAGCTGTCCTTTGAATTTTGAAAAGAGAAACGGCCTAGTTTTGATCATCGTGAAAAGGGCATCCGTTTTCAGGAGAGCTTGGGGCAACTTCCCCTATTAAATCGCCCAGGGGATTTTAAACCGTCGCGTTCCCCCACGGAGCCCCCATTCGCCAAAGCCACCTAACCTAACCTGCTTCTCGCTACTCGTCTTTCCACACAGGAGAATGGGTGGCAGCACTAAAGCGATCTTATTCTTATTTTTCCCCGCTCCGGGTTTTGTCATGGAAACGTTCACACACAACCTCGATTCAGCGGCCCAGCTCCGCCCAGGGACTGAGGGCTTTTGGGACCCTGCGGGAGCGCGCTGGGCTCTCCGGACTCCCGGGGAAACAGCTGGACGCGACCACGTCTCGGGTAGGGGCGGGGGGAGGCGACGCTCCGCCCCGGCGCGGCCCCGCCCTCCCAGCTCGCCGGCGCCCTCCCCTCGCCGGGGGCTGCGAGTTGCGTTTGGTAAAACCCAACCCTGGAATATATAGATCACTGGAGCGCAATGAAGTAGCTTTTGGCGAGGGAGGGAGGGAGGGGGGCCTGGACAGTCACAGAGGCCAGTGCACGGCGGCGGTGGCACCTTCCTTCTCCCATCCCGGTCGCCCGGCCCGTGAGGAGGCAGCGGCGGCCGCCGGCGCCAGCAGAGCCGAGGCGGCGGAGCATCGAGCTGAGGCGAGGCGGACCGGCAGGAGCGCGCGGCCGGGGCCACGCATCTCCACACTTGCACGGCAACTCCCGCGCCTTGCACCCTCCTCTCCCAGAGACCCGGACTGGGGGCTCGGAGAGCCTCGGTGAAGGGAGCGGGATCCAGCTCCGGAGCTCGGCCAGCTCCGTTCTGAACCTCCCGGGCGCTGGTTCCCCGCGGCGGGGTACCCGCTTCTGCGCTCCGGACGCGCCTCCCGGACAGCCGGGTCTCCGCGGCCAGGACAAAGCCATGAAGCCGGCGCTGCTGGAAGTGATGAGGATGAACAGAATTTGCCGGATGGTGCTGGCCACTTGCTTGGGATCCTTTATCTTGGTCATCTTCTATTTCCAAAGTATGTTGCACCCAGGTAGGGGGCGCGTTAGCGTGGTTTTGTTGGATATTTTTCTCCTCTCTCTGCTTTCTGCTTCTTCCAACCTCACCTCTTCCCTTTGGCCTCTTTGGGGCTCCTTGCTGCCGGGATCCGCGGGTCACCGAGTTGGGATGGGCAGAGGGAAGGTGCGCTTCCTTTTCCTCTCCAAGCTCCAGGCTGGAGGTTGAGACCGCAAGGAGAGACGGCGTGTGTGGCCCCCGTCTTTCTTTCCCTTTTATTATTATTTTTTTCTTTGTGTCTTGTCTGTTAGCTAGGTGGCAGAGAAAGGTAGGTGTTGTTGGAAGCTGCCGGGGTCGAGGGTTGGTGGGATTCCAACAAAACTCGGTCCGGGTTGCTGTTGAGGGCTGGGACGAAACCGGCTCCGGGAGCCGGCTGCTCTGCTTCAGCGAGCGCTGCTTCTTCCTGGTTGGGTACCCCGGGGCGACTGGTGCACGCCGGGGCGAGGTAGTGGGTCTCTGCAGCCGGCTCGAGAAGCCCTAAGCTGAGCTACCACGTGTTCCAGGCTCGGCTGCGCAGAGCAGGTGTGGGGAGAGGGTGGGTGGGTTCCCGGGTGGGTGGGTTCCCGGCACTTCCCTCCACTCAGCGCGATCTTTTGCGAAGCACCCCAGGGGCTAACTCCGCAGTGACCTTGCAGCTGGTGCTCCAGGGACTGGCCCACCCACCCCCTTCTGGCTCTAGACCCAATCTAGGAACTCTAGAGCTTTTGGGGTCACAGTTTGGCCATCACAGCCCTTGGAGATACTTTGTACAGTTCCTAGGCTCATCCCCTCCTCTTGGGTTCTGAGCATTCAGAGACTCGGCAGCACAAGAACGAATCCTTCCCCATATCCTCTCTGGCTTCGGCTAAATTCCACGTTTCCTATCAGGATAGGGAGAACCCAAGCTCCTCTCTTCCGGGGGGGGGGGGTGTTCCAGAAGGAAAGTTTGGGACTAGAGAAGAGAGGGGTGCTCTAGGCCCGGCTGTGCTGCACAGCTTAGAAGCCCAACAGGTAGGACTTAGTCTTGGTCTCAGGAACCCCTTCTCCTTTTATCCTGGATCAGCAGACCTGTGCTGGGCCACGTTGGCATCAAGGTTCGTTTTTCGTCGCCTCTGAGTCGCCACAGTAATAATTTAGTTTTCTAATTGCAGGGAGGGTGGAGGGAGAAGGAAGCACATTTTCTTCCAGGGGAAATATGATTGGTTTTGCCTCCCCGCCTTCTTTAAGTGTGTATCTAACATCTTCAGTAGACGCGGCCCCGAATTCATCAAGCCTGCCTCTTAGTGAATGGCAGAGCCATGAAGCTGTTCTCCGCATCAAACAGACAGGGCTGCCGGCTGTGCGATTCCTTGACAGCGCAGGGACAGACTGGCCCCTCTTCCTTGTGGAACAGTCAGTTGTTAAGGCGGCCTGGCTGCCAAGAATATGGTCTTGTGCTACCGCATGGAAGGAACCCCAGGACACCCCAGCCGGTCCTGGTAAAAGATGGCTTTTGTTTGCTGCTCATATATTTAGTTTCGTGTCAGCCAACTAAAGCGGTGTTTGTCTCCTCGCTCAAAACCTGTGGTTGTGAAACTTCTGAGGGAATTTAAAAATGGCATTCTGGGCTGCAAGAGGGTGGGACCAGACAGGCGGGCATCTCAAGAGTGCCAGGCTCCTGGGGCCACCCGGGACCAAGCCAGATTCTCTCCCCAGAGGGCTAGAAGACAGGTTGGTATGCAGATATAATGAGACTCCTGCGGTTTAGACAAAGGGCCCAATGATTTGGTCTAGACTTCAGAGCTCTGTTCAGGCCTATTCAAGTTTTGCTGGGACGGTGCATGCCCGGTAATTCTCAGCAGAAATGCTTAGGAGCGCAGAGCAGGAATGTACCCGAACCTCCCTGTACCTGAGCCTCCCTGTACCTGAGCTTCCCTGTACCTGAGCCTCCCTGTACCTGAGCCTCCCTGTACCTGAGCCTCCCTGTACCCGAACCTCCCTGTACCTGAACCTCCCTGTACCCGAACCTCCCTGTACCTGTCCGGTGCTAACAACATTCCATGTGCACGGACCCATAGCTGTGATGCTGAGGAAGAAACGTGTTACCTGTAACTGGTGTCTTGCTCTTCCGGCGTTCATCAGAATTTATTAACTTTTTAATTGACTTGGAAGTGGCTTTAGGGTTTTTTTTTTTCTTTTTCAGTGTAAGCTTTTGGATCCACAGCCTTGTCTGAGCTTGTGCTGGACTGAATACACCTCTTTGATCCTGTCCTGACGGTTCCTTTCTGGCCCCCTTTTTCTCCCCCAGATGTTTATAATTCATATCACGAGGAGTCTGCTTTTCCCGATCCCCCTTCTAGCACAGGGCAGATGCTGCTTTCAAAACACCGATTGGATATGAACCTACGGATGTTTAATTGAAAGTTCTTACTCGAAATTATAGGTCGTGCCGCGGAACCCCTGTTAGTACTGCTATATGGGGCATAAAAATATGCTTTGGAAACAGAATTATGTTTTTTATTCTTTATCTTTCATTTTGTTACCGTCCACTGTTGTTAACTGAGGCCAAGTGATTTTTTTTTCTGCTTTGAACTTTCAGAAAAGATTAGAGAGAAGATTTATTTTATTTTTAATTGCTCCCTCCCTCCCTGCCGTGTGTGTGTGTGTGTGTGTGTGTGTGTGTGTGTGTGTGTGTGTGTATACAGTGCCTGTGAAGGTCTGGAGAGGGTATAAGATCCCCTGGAATGGGAGTTACAGGTGGTTATGAGCCACCTGATGTGGGTGCTGAGAACCAAACCTTGGTCTTCTGCGAGAAGAGCCAGGGCTCTCTTAGCTGGAGAGGCAGCTCCAGCCCTTGCTGCTTTGAACTTGAAAGTGATACAGTCTTCAAGTCTCTGCAGTCTCATGGTTGAGGCAGTCTTTTTGCTTGGGGATTCTCTCAGGATCAGCTTGGCAGAGGCAGAAGGGACCACAATGCAGACCAGACTGTGTCCTGTCCCACCCTCCCCCACTCGAAGTCCTCTGGCAGAAGGTCTCTGGGTACCTATCTGTGGGACAGAAAAGCAATGTGTGAAAGAAGAAATGAACTCTAAGTTTCTTTGCTGGTTGGAGAGGTGTGAGGAGGGAAAAAAAACCCAAAACCAAAATGTTGCCCAGCTCTCTGGCTGGCGAATGCCCCCTCCCGTTCTAGTCTGCAGCCCATTGTCTTTTGTATTTTCCTAGCTTATAAGATTGGGTAATTGTGAGCTTGAGTAATTGACCATCAGATAATTGGCCATTGGTTACGCTGCTGAAGATTTAGGAGTGGGCCCCTGACAGTTAGGCAGTTTTCTTTAGAAATTCTTGACCCTTCTGAGTTAATAATCTTCGTGAAGTGGTTTTTTTTTTCTTTCTTTCTTTCTTTTTTTTTTTTTTTTTGGACAGGGACAGGATCTTAGAGTTCTTTTCCAATCCAGACATTTGTACAGGCCTGACACATAAAATATTTAAATATCTGCTAGCTGAATGTATGAAGTAGCCCCTCATCTCCAGCTCCAGGAAGGTAGAGGCTTCAGGGCTTGTCAAGAGTGTCTGGCTTCTCCCTCCAGTTCTGCTGCTTTTGGGGCATGCCCATTCCCAGACTCCTGGTTCTCTGGTGACTGGCCCCAGTTTAAACCCATTAAGAACAGAGCCTTCACCGTGGGCTGCACCGCTCCCGAGGTACCAGGCATGGTAGATACTTCTCCGTGTCCTGGATGTCGGAGAAGGGTGGCCTCAGTTCACCACTGACCTCGATCCATGCTCATGACAGACTCCTCCATAGGGGTGAACTTCTGAGTTGGAGGTCGGAATCATGTGCCTGTGCTTTCTTCTCCCCTATGAGCCCCTCCATGAATGCAGCCTTTAGAAGCTCATCCCTCCCTTTAAAATGTCTCAGGTACTTGCCCAAGACAGCAGGACTATCCTTTGATGGAGCCCTGTCACATCTTGCAAAGCTGGGAGGCCTCAGGCTGCGCTGGGTCTGGAGCACCCCTTCAACCTTGCTTTTGTGTCTCTCACTAGGATTGTGGTTTTTGTTTAAAAGCTACTGCTCCTGAGAAGCCTGCCAAGGAGGGAGCTCTCCCTCATTGGTCTCGTCTTCCACCGTCTGCTCGCTTCCATTGTCACCTGGGAATTCCCCGCCTGGGTTGAGTGTATGGAAAGATTGCAGCCTTTATTTAAAGACTTCATTGGATCCCGTTGAACATAGGCACATCTGGAAGCATGATTTTCATCTCTAATCCGGTCTGCGAATTTGAGATGCGTGGAAGAGAAGCTGTTCTCCACTATCCGCCACTCAGAGGCAACTAGATTTTCTCTCTCTCTCCGTAGTGTAGAATGTATACATGAACATCCCTTACCAGAGATTATGATACCCAAGAGGTTCTAGCACTGGGAAGGTTTTGGGAGCCGCCACAGCAACGCAAGTGGAAAATTCCACACCTGGCCTCGCATGATGGGTTGTAGGCGAATAAAGATATTTAGGGTCGCCTTCAGGCTGTGCATTTAAGGGGACTGTGGTGCACAAATAAATTTCATGCTTAGTCTTGGGTCCAATCCCCAAGATACCTCACTATACATGGGTAGAGCTCCCGGGATTCAAAACTGTTTCACATCCAAATAGCTTCTGGTCCCAATCATTTCAGATAAGGTAAATAAATATATATATATAAATAATTATATAGAGAGTATAGTTGAGATCTCTTAATGCATTTTGTACCAGTAAAATCTGCTTTATACAAATATGCCATTCTGGTGAGTAATTATTAAAATTTGAGACATGAGTTTAGCCACAGCCTTTAAAGTTTACGGACCTTTGTGTGTGTCCTCCCTTAGGAGCCCATGCAAAGCAATGGTTCAGTATCATTTATCTCTGTGTTGTTACACACTGCTAATTTTACATGAGGGAATCATTTTGCTTATCTAGAGAATAGGTTTGGGATCATCCCAGTACTTAGGGCTGCATTTGCCTTAGGTCCTTTGAAAAGGGGCCAGGGAGGTCTCAACACTGGGCTCTCAGGAATCTGAAAACGGTGTTGAGCAACTGGAGGATGAGGCCTTCCGGGTCCGAGGTCTTCCCCTAGGAAGTTGAGGTGTTTGCCCTTCTGCAGGATTACCCGTAGCAGCCCTTGGATGAGGCCCGCTCTCTTGTGAGAGAGAACTCGTGGATTCCAGCCAGTATCTTCACTTCCTTGTCCCCTGAAGTCAGAGGGGTGACTGAGCACCGGGACAGGCTGGCTGGGGACCTCCTGAGACGATCACCCTCCTCCAGGGGCAAGCGCCGCTTGTGTTTGTCCAGCTGGACAGGCTGGCGGGGGACCTTCTGAGAGGATCACCCTCCTCCAGGGGCCAGCGCCGCTTGTGTTTGTCCCGCTGAGAATCATTTTGCTTATGGTGGACTCAATCAACCCAGTTCTTTAAAAACAGGAAATCAAGGGCTCCCAGGGCAGGTACCACCCTTTCCCTTCTTAAACTCACAGAGAGACAGCCCTCTCCTTACTGTGGGTCAGGGGACACATACTGTATGGAAAGTCCTGGCTAGCCGGCCTCTTCTGAGCTTAGGTTCGGTGAAAATAACAGAAGTCCCTCTGCTGACTTACTTACTTTTCCTTTTCCTTTTCTTGAATCTTGGCGCCCCATCTGATCTGTCAATTAAAGTCTTCTGGAATTTATAATTTATACTTCTTGGATCAAATGTGACTGAGGGACACTTAGAAGCAGAATTGGAGCGTGCTCTCTCTATTCCTCTCTCTCCATCTCTGCCAGGACTTGTTCCATGTTTAGGACTCCAGCACATAGTACACACACATATACACACATGTATGCACACCCATGCCAACCCCCAACAATGCACACACACGTCTGCACGCCCATGTCACCCTCCACATGCACACACATGTATGCACACTCATGTCAACCCCCAACAATGCACACACACGTATGCACGCCCATGTCACCCTCCACATGCACACACATGTATGCACACTCATGTCAACCCCCAACAATGCACACACACGTATGCACGCCCATGTCACCCTCCACATGCACACACATGTATGCACACTCATGCCAACCCCCAACAATGCACACACACATATGCACGCCCATGTCACCCTCCACATGCACACACATGTATGCACACCCATGCCAACCCCCCAACAATGCACACACACGTATGCACGCCCATGTCACCCCCCACATGCACACACACGTATGCACGCCCATGTCACCCCCCCACATGCACACACACGTATGCACGCCCATGTCACCCCCCACATGCACACACACGTATGCACACTCATGTCAACCCCCAACAATGCACACACACGTATGCACGCCCATGTCACCCTCCACATGCACACACATGTATGCACACCCATGCCAACCCCCCAACAATGCACACACACGTATGCACGCCCATGTCACCCCCCACATGCACACACACATATGCACACTCATGTCAACCCCCAACAATGCACACACACGTATGCACGCCCATGTCACCCTCCACATGCACACACACGTATGCATGCCCATGTCACCCCCCACATGCACACACACGTATGCACACTCATGTCAACCCCCAACAATGCACACACACGTATGCACGCCCATGTCACCCCCCACATGCACACACACACGTATGCACGCCCATGTCACCCCCCACATGCACACACACATATGCACACTCATGTCACCCCCCACATGCACACACACGTATGCACGCCCATGTCACCCCCCACATGCACACACACGTATGCACACCTATGCCAACCCCCCACATGCACACACACGTATTCACACCTATGCCAACCCCCCACATGCACACACACGTATGCACACCCATGTCACCCCCCACATGCACACACACGTATGCACACCCATGTCACCCCCCACATGCACACACACGTATGCACACCCATGTCACCCCCACATGCACACACACGTATGCACACCCATGTCACCCCCACATGCACACACACGTATGCACGCCCATGTCACCCCCCACATGCACACACACATATGCACACTCATGCCACCCCCCACATGCACACACATGTATGCACACTCATGCCACCCCCACATGCACACACACGTATGCACGCCCATGTCACCCCCCACATGCACACACACGTATGCACACCCATGCCAACCCCCCACATGCACACACATGTATGCACACTCATGTCACCCCCACATGCACACACATGTATGCACACCCATGCCAACTCCCCAACAATGCACACACACACACACGTATGCACGCCCATGTCACCCCCCACATGCACACACACACACACACACACACGTATGCACGCCCATGTCACCCCCACATGCACACACTAGGTCATATCCATCTATCAATTTTTGAAGAAAAATTGAGGTACAATCCATAGGGAAAAAACACCCCCACAAGCTTGTGGGGCTCATGTTGGCGCCTGACACAATCAGGCTGAGCGGAGCGGAGGTTTGGGAGTGGAAGACCTGGGCCTGGGGCAAGGCACCCCAGTCCCTCTCTGTGAACACTATGCTTTATGGCACTTGTCTTTTCTTACGTTTTAGTAAGATGGCATTTGGCTGGGTTGCAGTAGATGTCATCTTACTGTGGTCTGACCTTTCACGGGCAGCCCGCGTCCTTCGTAGATGTCAGATAGCACTGTACCCCCACAGCTGGTACCTCTGAGCCCTTTCGTAAACCATGGCCTGCTCTGTGACCTCAATAAGGGGCATGAGCAAAGGCGCTTCTACTTCTGGAAGGTTCCGGCTCTGACTGGGGTGAGGAAGTGCTGGGTTAGTTTGACCGCTGGCTCCATCGAGCCTGCCCAGCTTGCTGCCTTCTGTGTTTGCTTACCCTGTTTACAGAGACCCTGACTCTCTCTCGCCTCTCTCTCTGTGTTTGTGTGTTCACGTGTGCTGCTACACTTACGTGTGCAGGTTCACGTGTGTGTGTGAATGTCTGCGTGCATCAGAGGTAAACCCTGGGGTTAGTGTCACCCTTCTGGCACAGGCCATCTTTTATTTGGGGGAGGGGCAGGGTCCTTCTCTGGCCTGGAACTTTCCAAGTAGGCTGGCTGGCTGGCCAGTGAGCCTGTCTCTGCTTTCCAGGGCTGGCATCTTAAATGTACCACCACGCCCAGTTTTGTTATTTTATTTTTTAATGTGGGTTCTAAGGAGCGAACTCACTTCACTGACTGAGAGGTCTCCCTAGCCCCAGTGTCTTTTTAAAGTTATGGTTATTGGTGATGCCATTGGTTAAGACTCAGAATGGGAACAGAAGGGGAGTAAGTTATTTAACGCGGGGCTTCATCTTGAACTTCAAATTAGACAGAGACAAATCTCTCGGGAGGATGCTCAAGAACACTAGGAGAAATGGTAAAACGCTAAGCGTGTCGGCTTCTGTCCTTGGCTCGCCCCATCCGCTCTCTCCTGGAGTCTTAGGAAGTAGGCAGCCGACAGTCCCATTATGCAGATGGAGATGTTGAGGATTTGTGGTCCAGGCACTTGCCTTCCTGGAAAGCTGGTCCAGGATCTGGGCTTAAGACCGACCGCCACCATCGCTGTATTTCTTACCCCACCCCCAGGCTGACTGCCACCCGAGCCTCACTTCTTCCCCCGCCCCCAGGCCCGTCTTCTTGGTCTTGGTTTCAGCTAATTAGGTCAAGAGCTAATTATTTCGCCAGAGCCTTGAGCTCAGCTGGGGCTAAGTGGATGGGCCATTCAGTGATAGGCCTTCTAGTCTTACTCCACACTTCGGCCCTGGTGAACCCAGCCCTCTGGAGACTGGAGGTGTCGGCTGTGTTCGGATGTCCCCTGTCTTCAACCGAGATGGGTCAGGAAGTCAAGATCCAGTTCACAGGTTATTCCTGGGTGAAACGTCCTCTGCCTGCCCCATGACCTTCTTCTGGGTGCATCTCCGTGATGTTAAAGTGCTGTGGACTGGCTCCTGGAGGCCAGGCACCATGCTTTCTGCAGTGTCCCCTCCCTCCACCGGCCAGGACAGAACCTTCACTGTATGTGGCAGCTCACACCCGTGAGCCCATCACTCAGGAGGCCGTGGTGAGAGAATCACTATCAGCCCTGTGCAACTTGGGCTACGTCGTGAGTTCCAGGCCAGCTTAGACTGCAGTGGGGTGTGGTGGACACATCTATAAGTCCAGTGCTTGAGAAATGGAGGCAAGAGGGTTAAGGAGTTCTGGATCATTCCTGGGTGGTGGTTTGAATGGGAATGGCCCCATGAGCTCACTTTGGAATGCTTGGTCCTTGGCGAGTGAAACTGTTTGGGGAGGATTAGAAGGTGTGGTCTTGTTGGAGAAGATGTGTCTCTGGGAGAAGGCTTGGAGGTTTCAGAGGCCCAGCAGTTCCCAGTTAGCATTCTCTCTGCCTCCTGCTTGTGGATTGGATGTGAGCTCTCAGCTGCTGAGGGCCATGCTTGCCTGTTTGCTGCCATGCCCCTACCATCATGGACTCTAACCCTCTGGAACCCTCTGGAAGCCCTGAAAACAAATGCTTTTTTTTTTTTTTTAAAAATAAGTTGCCTTGGTCATGGTAATATAAAAGTTAACTAAGCCACTCGGCTGCATAACGAATTTGCCGTCAGCCTGGCTTCATGAGATCCCATCTCAAAAGGATTTAAAAAAAAAAGTAGTCTTTTCTAATTTTTTTTTGGTCACTGTCTTCAGAACTCCAGTGTGTACTTGGCACCTCTCTGTTCAGTGTGACCCCTTTCCAGTGCTCAGTCACCTCGTGTGAGGAGTGACTGCTGGACCAGGTTTGAGAAGCTGCAGAGGATGGGAGGGATTTTCCTGGGGCTGCGCCCTCCCCTCTACTTCCCCCCCCCCCCTCCTCGCTCTCCCCAGCCCCAGTGAATGACAAGTTCTCTCTTAGTTTGAGCTCTGCCCTTGGGGCAGAACAAGACATGCAAGCTGCAGAATTGCACGCCTGCTTAGGCTACTCGGCCTGGAAGGTACTCGATAGTTCATTGGTGAATTCCCGTCTCCAGAAGAGGCCGTGGCCAGAGCACCCAGGGAGAGGCTTATGCGTCCTTTCGAACACCTGAGCACAAAGCCTGGCCCCAGGAAGACTCAGTGTATTTGGATGGACCGAAATATGAAGGGAGAACTCATTTGGGAGGCTGCAGCTGTGATTGGGGTTCCCGAGGACAAAAGGAGAGAGAGCATAGGGCGGTTGATATGGATTGTAGCCAGGGAGGAAAGGATTTCCAGGGGCAGAGCCTGAGAGAGAAGCAGGGAGTGACCAGAGAGGGTGGAGGGGTGGGCTGGCAGAGTGGGTGAGGTACATGACCTCTTGGTGTTCTCAAGTTTAAATTTTTATTCTTGAGACTAGGAAGCCATAGAAGGTTTAGGGTTTTGTTTCCCAGAAGGCGAAACTTAAGCTGAATTTAAACTCTCCTGTTTAGCACAATGCCAGAATTTAAAGGCCTGCTTTCTCAGAGTGAACGTGGGGCCGGTTTTTGGAGTAGTTTCTGTTATCCTTTGGCGGGAGGGAGGGAATTCATGAACGTACCATCTAAGAAGGGGCTTAAAAGCTTGCTCCGGCCAGATTCAAAACTCCACTGTTTGCAAAAATTATAGGCCTCTGAGGTTAAGTTTCAGTCTCTCCGCTGCTAATGGTGCCCCGGTTCATTCTCAGAGGGCTGGGGAAAGAGTGGCAGGAGGGAGAGAGAGTACCTAATCCCTGGAGAGCCGTGCACAGTGCCCAGCTCACAGTATATCTAAGCTCAGGTTGCAGCTATGGGGCTGCCCTGGATAGACATGGTACAGAACTGGGCCAGAGGCCTCCTTTCTTTACTGAGGCCCAGAAGCTGGAGGGCTCTGATCTTCCTACCCGCTCCCCCTGCAGAGGGTTTCTGTGTCTTTCTTAGCTTCCTTAGGCACCTCACTACCTCAGAAAGAAGCATCCCCAAGGCATATTGTTCTCTGTGTATCTGTGTGCATGTTCGTGTGTGTGTGTGTCTGTGTGCATGTTTGTGTGTGTGCATTCATGTGGAGGCCAGAGGTTGCCTGTGGGCTGTCCCTCAGGTGCTGCCCGCTGCATTTTGAAGAGACGGTCTTTTACGAACCTGGAGCTCACTGAGTAAGTTGGCTAGGCAGTGAGCCCTAGGGGTCCACCACCTGTCTCTGCCTCCCCAGTGCCACACCCAACTTTTTTTTTTCTTTTTGGTGGGCTGTGGGCTTTAGGGATCAGGTTTGCTTGGAAAGTTCTTAACCAACCGAGCCACCTTCCCAGATCCCCAAAGACTTAATTTTTAAAAAGCAATACAGTGTCAACATTGGTGGGCATCAAGTTTTGAAGGGGGCATGTGTGTGGACAGCCAGGTGGAAGAGGGTTTGAGTTTGTACTTGAACTTGCTGGGATTTTGTGTCTAGAGACAGGAAGATCTCATCAAGGGAACGCGTACATTTGAGAGCAGGGTCTGGAAGTTATTTTAAGAAGGTAAGAAATGGATGGTGAAGTTAAGGGCTGTGATTCTGTTGTATGAAGGGCTCTGCGTGTAATTTTGTTGTTCGGAGTCGGAAGTGCACATTTGAAACCAGAAACGGAGCAGATAATCTTGCAGTCGTTTGTGGCAAAACAGCTTTTGTTGGGTGCGTGTGAGGCACCCTGTAAAGACAGCTGTGGGCTTAAAACACTTGCTGCAGGGCCAGGGATAAGGCTCCGGGGGGGGGGGGGTAGGATAGTTTCCCAGCATGCATATGACTTTGATCCTCAGCCCCATAAAACAGCCAGCCAGGGACAGCAAGCTCCTGTGTGTTAGAGAGGGTTTCTGTCTGTCCACTTCGCTCAGTGGTCATGTGGGCCTCCCCTGACATAGGGGAAGAAATCTTCTGTTTCCCGGGACTGTAAAAAGCCCATCCATGGGACCTATCGTAAGGGCCTCTCTGCGCACGAGGTGTGAGGGATGCTGCCATTCATTCTCACAACTCCCTCTTTGCTTTTCTAGGGGATGAATGAGGAATTTGTACTCATCAGAGAATGCTTGATCTGTTGTAAAAGCAAAAAACCGGCAGGAAGGGGGGTGCGGCTAAGCAGAAAGGGCAGTAGGTAGGGTGTCCCTGGGGAACCTGGGTTCTGGCCCTGCTGCTGTTTCCTTCTGGAGGGATTCCCCCACTGTTATCAGCAGGTAGACACAACAAAGCGTTTATAAAATGATGTCAAAACTCACAGCCAAGGCCAGAAGAAGTCTTGGAGGGGGGGGCAGTACGAGGGGATGAGGAAGTGGGGAGGGCTCCTGGCAGCCTCCTCTCATCACGTTGCTCCCTGTTGGTTTGAGTTTTTGTTTGTTTGTTTGTTTGCTTTGTTTTGGAGGTTCAAAGAAATATTTATTTTTTTTACATAAGAAAGCACGTGAGGTAAAAGCCACACTTCTCTGCCCTCCACCGCTCAGACCCTCCCTACCTCTTCCCTGCTCAGCTCTCACTGTTAGCGGTTCTCTGCCCGTTTCTAGGAGAGCTGTTCATAAAGTGAATGCTTGCCATTCATGTCGGACGTGGTAAGGGACTAACATCCACCCACCCCTCCATCCACCAAGCGCTTACTCATCTAGTCGAAGAGACCAGTCCAAATGAGAGTTGGCCCCTGCGTGCAGATAGCTTGCAATTAGCAAGTGACTCCGGAGCTATAATTGGTAGCATCAGCCCTTTGTGATAGAGGCTAAGGGTGTTGAGAAGAAAGGAGTCATTAGTTCAGGGGAGGTCTGAGCTGGACTCCTGTCCTTCTGCTAATAGGACTTTATGGAATGCCTCACGTCTGTGCCAGGGACCTCCCGGGTGCTGTGCAAACAGCTCGGAGCAGTGCACAGAAGACCTCTGTCTCGGTGGGGTTCACCAGCTTGGTGTAAATTTATCCGGTGGATTAGCAGCACCACCATTGGTAGATTCCTTCTCTACCGTAGTCCTCTTGTCTACTCGATGGTGCCTCAGTAAAGCATTTGGGGTGTGTTCTGTATCCATTACCGACGGTGGAATGAGTTCACATGTAGAAAAGAGAATCTTGTGAAAGGATTTGCTTCTAAAAGCCTTGTTCTTGAGCCGTGTCACCCAGAAGGATCTGGCCACCTTCTGGTTTGGTGACGACACACGTCTGTGATAGTGTGTCTTGCTTAGACCGCTTGGCACGGAAACACAGTTTTCTCAGAAAACATCGTACTATCCTGTCATGTGGATGCATTTTAATTTCATCCTGCTTTCTTGTTGAATAGCTCTGAAAAAGTTTTTTTTCCCCTTGTCTCTTTAAAATCTTTATTTTATGTGTATGGGTGGTTTGTCCGTATGTGTTTATGTGCACACTGTGTGTGCTTGGTGCCTGTTGCTGGCCAGAAGAGGGCACCAGAACCTCTAGAGCTGGGGTTCCAGACGGTTGTTAACCACCACGTGTGTGCTGGGGATTGAACTCTGAGCCTTTGGAAGAGGGGCCTGTGCTCTGAACTGCTGAACCATCTCTTAGGCCTCCTGTTTTCTCTTTTCAAAAGTGTCATGATCCCTCCCTCCCTCCCTCCCTCCCTCCCTCCCTCCCTCCCTCCCTTCTTCCCTCCCTCCCTCCTTCTCTTCTTTCCATGATGCTGGGGATGGAACACCAGGGCTTTGTGCTCTACGGACAGGTTTTCCATCCCCAGTCCCATCTGACTTGTGTTCAGAAGAGGAATTCTGCGGCATTTTAAACATCTGAAGGTTCTTGGTTGGTATATCCAGTTTGTTTTCTAGAATGTTGTGTTCATTCATGTTCCCACCAGAGTGTGTGAATGCGTCCTAGCCATGATGACCTGGCTCCTGTCCAGGCTTCTGTTTCATTTTTTTGGTCCACAAAAGATGGTGGGGTTCAGGAGGGCACAGATTGCCTCTTCGGGTGCTGGCTGGTGACAGGCGCAGAGTAAATTTTGGTTGACTGTATCCTTTGCTTGTTTTGGATGACCGAGCCTGGGAGGGCAAGGGTTTATTAGACAGTCGAGAAGAGAGAACGCCTTCGTCATCAGAAAGTACTTTTCCCTCAGACTTTGCAGGAAAGGAATGCTCACGTGAGCTGGGTGACAGATGGCTTAGTCACGTGGCCACTTCTGTAGTTGTAGGCTGTCCTCAGGTCTGCGAGTGACTGAGTTTGCTTACCAGCTTATGAGAGATGGAACCTAAGTATCATTTCCACGTGGCCACAGGGACCCTGCGCTGACCCCTGTTCTGTGTGGGGCTAGTGCCAGCGAGGAACGCTCCTGTAACAGGGAGGAAATACATAAGGAATTCTGTCTTCCCAGAATTCTTCTCACCTGAAGCCTGGCCCCAAGTGGGCAGCATTCAGAGAGGTGGGACCTCGGGAAGCAAGCCCTGAGAACTCTGCCCTCATGAGTGGGATTAGTGCCTTCCTTCATACAGGGGAGCCCCGTGACAGACCCTTGTCTCATGGGAGGACAGAGTGAGGTGCCTTCCCTACACGCCACATCTTCCTATGCCTCTTGGATTTCCCAGCCTCCAGAGCTGAGCAGTAAATGTCAGGTTTTTTTTTATAAGCCACGCAAGGCAAGGCGTCTTGTTAGCAGCCCACTGCCTGAGACAAGGAGCACTCCTTCCGTTGGCAGGCGGTTGGCGGGTGAGATGTCGTTTTAGCTGAGGTGGTAATGTGCCCATGGCGCTCAGCTTTTGGAGGAAGGCGCTTGGTTGGGTGTGGGGGGCGCTTCTCACGAGGGTCAAGCCGCCTCTTCTCAGAAAGGTGATGGTTATCGGTGCCCTGACCATGGAACCTTTCCAGGAAGCAGTGTGTGGATGATGTCACACTGCGGGGGGGCAGACATCCTCTAAACAGGAAGTGGGGGGAGGGGGGGTAGAAGGAGAGTAGAGAAAAACAGCAAAACACAACCCACTCAGTCTCTCTCCCTCCCCGCCCCCTGCCCGCTCACGCACATACACAACTACTCCAGAGCAGATGGACTGGGGCTTCCCTGTGTGGGCTCTGTCACTGTGCCTACAAGGCAAGGGCTGGGTGTGTTTTAATCTAATCAGTTTCTTGAACGTTAAGAAAACCCAATCTTTTAAACCAGCTAGGATAAACGTTTTGATACACTTGACTTTCTGACTGCTGCTTTGAAGTAGCAAGAGCATGGCCTCCCTGCAAGGCAACCTGTCTTGCCCCCAGTTTCTGCCAGCCCACACAGATCCTCTTTCCAGGCCTCACAGCTCT
The DNA here is from genome assembly GCF_037038515.1 of Microtus pennsylvanicus. Taxonomy (NCBI): domain Eukaryota; kingdom Metazoa; phylum Chordata; class Mammalia; order Rodentia; family Cricetidae; genus Microtus; species Microtus pennsylvanicus. The sequence continues at coordinate 36,341,659 of NC_134598.1, forward strand.
TCCGGGTCTGCTCCTCATGGCCTCGAGGGTCTCAGTTCTGAGGCAGCCCCTCTGCGACTGCCCAGCAGCCGGTAGAAGCCAGCTGTAGAAGCTGGTGAGAGGAAGTGAGAATGGGTTTAAAATAGCCAGCTATTAGGTTTCCTGTCGGGTAGGATGTGGTCAGTTAAATTGGGTTATCTTCGGGTCTGGCCCAGGCGCTGGGCTCTGCTAGCAGTTACGAATGACACCCCCGTCCCCCCAGACTCCTCTGACAGCAATTATCAGAGTCCTCAGGAGTACCCCGAGGAGAGCCAGTGTGATCCAGCCGCTTGCTAAATAAGTGTGATGCTACCCATGGCTGGCAGCGGCAACAGCCAGTTCCCAAAGCTTTAGGAGGTGGTCGTACCCTCTCGGCTCACACACTTGCAGGGTTTGATCCTTTTTTACTGATTTACTTTGAGACAGGATCTTACACTGCTCCAGTCCAGCTGGCCTCGAACTTGTGGTAATCCACCTGTTTCTGCCTTCTGGGTGTTGGGACTAAAGGCATAAGATGTCATAGCTGGTTTATAATTCAGTTCTTTTGTGTGTGTGGGCATCTATATGTAGGTGTGTGTGTGTGTGTGTGTGTGTGTGTGTGTGTGTGTTTTGTGTTCATGTGGAGGTCAGGGGTTGATATCAGGTGCCTCAGTCAGTCCACATCTGAGTTGTGACAGGTTTCTACACTGAACCTGGAGCTCACTGATTCCTCTCGCCTGACTGGCCAGCGAGCCCCACAGATCCTCCTGTTGGCCATCCTCCTGCCTCTGCTCTCTGTACTGGAGTGATCAGCAGGCTGTGCTGTCCCTGGTTGTATGAGTGTGTACGTTTTAAAACACGTATTCTGGGGGACTCGAACTCGGCCCCTTATGCTAGCTTAGCAAGGACTTTGCAGACAGCCACCTCCCTGTCCCGTGAGCCTGGTCCCAACTCTGGCCAGCTAAGCCTAGAGCAGCATGGCCATGCTTTTGTGTGTCACGGACCCCCCAGCATCTCTGGTGCTGTAGCTCTGCACTCTCTGAGCCTCACCTACAATGTAACCAGCTCCACTGCTGCTACCCTGGCTGAGCCCCCATCACCTCTCCCTTGTGGTTTATACAACTAGAATCCAGTCTCCAGCTTTGCCTGTCCTTTACTGCCAATCGCTTGCCAAACTGTGGCCTGTGGGAGCTGCTGCCGAGAAATGGCCGAACCTGCACCCTTGCCCCTGCCCGCCATAACTTCCATTGCAACTCAGACTGAAAGCCAAGCCCTTGGCTTGACCTCAGGGTCGTGCCCTTGTGCCTTGGACTCCCAGGCACACTGCCTTTCAGTTCCTTAAAGGAACCGCGCTCTTACCTGTGCTGGGAACTTTGTGTTTTCTGTTCCCTCTGATTTAAAGTGCTCCCCACCTTTCAGGCCTGTGTCCTTCACCAGGTACCCCCTCTGCTTTGGTATCGGATCCCTCGGATATGCATGCTTTCTTTCTCTTTCTTTCTTTTCTTTTCTTTTCTTTTCTTTTCTTTTCTTTTCTTTTCTTTTCTTTTCTTTTCGAGACAGGGTTTCTCTGTAGCTGTGGAACCTGTCCTGGAACTCGGTCTTGTAGACCAGGCTGGTCTCGAACTCAGAGATCCGCCTGCTTCTGCCTCCTGAGTGCTGGGATTAAAGGTGTGCACCACCACCGCCTGGCTCGGTTATGGTTTCTTACCATGCAAGGTTTCTCCACTGCTGTCTTGTCTGTCCACATGGTGATCCCTCGGTAACCCATCCATCAGTCTTTTGGGACTTGGGTAATAAGACACAGAGTTAAGATACTAGGTGTGGACCCCTAATTCACCCGAGTCTCTGGTTACTGCGTTTGAATTGTAGGGTTGTGGTGGCATCAATGGAAAATGCCCTCCCACCCCCATGGTCTAATGTATTTGAAACCTTGGTCCCCAGCTGATGCCCCTGTTTGATGAGGCTGAGGAGGAGGAAGCGTGACACTGGGGGCGGGTGGGCTTTCAGGGTTTTGTTTTTGACCAGTAATTACTGTTGGAAACTGGGATCAAGTTAGATGGCATTAGTTAGGATCACCGTCAGAGGGACCCGTGGACACTGGAGAAATCCTTGGCCAATCACAGCTGACTCCTCGACTGCAGAGCTTCTCAGAGCATTTACTAGTCTATGCGGTAACTAATCAATTATTGCCATCATGATAATCAATTATCACCATCAGGACAAGGCTGTCCCTTTGTCATCTCAAACCAAGGGCTATGAGTGTAAAGAAAAACCTGGCGTTTTCTTCTCTGTAAGAGGGCATCGCATCAGCTGCCTTCGCAGCGTTAACGTGGGGGCCGAGTTGGATGAGGTCATGCAGGTGAAAGGTGTGTGGAGCAGTCTGGACGTGTTGTGGGTTGTCATGTCTACACACCTGTGTGATTACCCGCCCCGTGTGTGTGTGTGTGTGTGAGTATGCATGCATGCATGCATGGGGGCAGGTGGTAAAGATCACACAGTTGCATGTGTTGCATAACAGTGCACTACAAAGGACAGAGGCTAAGCGAGGAGTGTGGAAATGTCTCGGCTGCTGGGTTGTGGTCACTGAAGGCTCTGGGCTGAGAGGGCCTGTTGGAGCTGGGTGGGGTCTGGGGAAAGCATGAGAAGGGGACAAAGGCCACTTTCTTTGGGTATTACAGATGCTTGCCGGCGCTTTACAGTTCGGGTGCTCTCTGAGGTGTTTAATTCACTAGGTTGTCTTTCGCAGTTAGGGGGCAAAGGCAGTCTTGAGTAGGCTCGGGGAGTCCAGCAGTATGTCGATATTTCTTTTAGGCCTCATGACAGAGGCTCCAACCCTTCCCTGGGTGTGAGCGTCTTCCTCACAGACAGCAGGAGGGAGGCGGTGGGTTGGAAATGGGGTCTGATGCCTGCTGCAGGCAGGGGTCACCGATCACACAGATCTCATTTTGAGAACTGCAACAGAGTAGGGCCGAGCTCACCCAAGTGTCTGATGGCTTCTGCTCCACCAGCACAACCCTGGAGGGAGGGGCGGCTGGGGCGTCTGCCAGACATTGGTGTCTGGTTTGGAGTGTTAAGCCCAATTGTGCGGGAGCTAGGGTGGGTCTACTCTTTACTCATAGCCCCAATTTTGGGGGTGCACTTGCTGAACTGGTGTACCCACACTTGCTAAACTGGTCCATTGAGACTTCTCTCTGCAGATACAGCTTGCCTCAGACTCCTCTTCACGGTCTGGCTCTTGTGGGGCAAAGCATCCTCCATGTTGGGCAACCACAGTGTGAGTGAAAAGTCCAGAGCCCCACCTCTGCTGACCCCCCTTTCTCTTCTGGGGTGCACCAGGTGCACACATCAGTCACCATCCCTCTCCCTGTCTGTCTCTGTCCCTCTCTTCCAGGAGCCTCCTCTGCTCAGCCCCAGGTTTTCCCACACTGGCTTTCGCTGGGATCCTTCCAGCCCACGAGGCTGCTAGTCATGCCTGCTTAACCTTTAAGATTCGCTCTTCAGGGAAACTCTGATCATTAATCTGTAGCCTAGAACAGATGCGTGCCAGTCTTGGGCAGTCTTCCGCCGCGCTTTGCATCCAGGAGGGAAAGGCTTTCAAAGTCGGTGTGATGTTTACTTTTAAGCAAGGGAGAAAAGAGTCTTCAATGATGGGGGACCACTCTGTACCTGTGGCTGTGTAATCTGGGGGTGGACACGGGTACTCCCGACTTTTGGAAATGATGAGCAGCTTCGGCTTTCTTGGAGGGGTCCTGGATTTTTGCCTGTTGGTGGCACCGCATGGTAGGGCTAGGGGGCTCACGAGCTTGATCCGAGACATCACAGCTCAGGGCTGCAGGAGGGACTCACAAGGCCGTGGGCTGTTTCTGGTGTGTTTGGCCGGTGAGCCTGTGTGGAGGGTGTGTCCCTGGAACTTTGCAGTCATGCTTTACCACGGCGAGTGTTTAATGACCACACATGAAAGGCTCCATTGCCAGGCTGCTCCCAGGGACGAACCGAGCTATGGAGTCATGGAATCTCAGAGCTGGAAAGAGCCGTGAGCAGGCTGGCGGTGATCGGGGTTCTTCCCTGGAGGAGGGAGGACTCAGTGTAGGGCTCTTCCTCCCTGCACGTAGGCTGAAGTGATTTCTGTGGAGGACTGTGTTGAAGTCACAGGGTGGAGCTGGCCCTGCGTAGTCTTGTACCCCGGGTGATTGGGGTGCTGGATACAAGACAAAACGCGGTTCTTAGGGGGACATTTGGAAGTCCCGTATTGGATTTTGGTAATTCCTTTGAAGTACTGGGGATAGAATCCAGGGCCTTCTGCCTGCTAGGTGTTTGACCACTGAGCCACATCCTCAGCCATAATTTATGATGATGATGATGATGGTGATGGCGATGGTGATGATGATGATGGAGATGATGATGGCGATGATGATGATGGCGATGGTGATGATGATGGTGATGATGATGATGGTGGTGGTGATGATGATGATGATGATGAGATAGAGTCTTGGTAAGTTGTCCGGGGCTACTCTTGAACTCACCGTGTAGCTCAGGCTGGCCTTGGGTTTGCAATCCATTACCTCAGCTCGGATCTTCCCCAGTAGCTAGGATGGCAGACCTGTGCCACCATGCCCAGAAATCCTTTGAGTGATGCCACTGTTCATGTAAATGAAGAGTAGGTCCCTGCATGGTTAGTTTCTGTTTGCTTAGAAGTGGTCTTCTCCTCACTACACAACTCAGATTCTTCTTTTAAAAATTTTTAATACATTGTTACACTTTATTTGCGTGCGTGCATGCGTGCGTGCCTGCATGAGTGTGTTCCAGGGACAACTTGCAGGAATTGGTTCTCTCCTTCCACTGCGTGTCTCCCAGGGATTGAACTTAGGTTGTCGGACTTAGTGGCAAGCCTCTTTATCTGCTGAGCCATCTTGTTGGTCCCGGTTTGTGTGCATTCTGCTTCAGTTTTTAATCACTATTTTAGTGTGGATTCAACTGTGAGACAAGTTGGCTTTTCTCTCCTTCTTTTCTTCCTCCTTCTCCTCTTCCTTCTTCCTTACTTTTCGGTAGCTTTTTGAGATGGTCTCACACTGTAGCCCAGGCTGACCTGGAACTCACTACGTAGCTCAGACCTCGGTCTCTCAAGTGTTAGAAGTACAGACGCATGAGCCTAACGCTCAGCTAAAACAAGTTTATTGTCAAACAGCCTGTCTTGTTCTATTGGCAGCCCCGCAACCCTTCTTTCTTAGCATCTCTTGACTTCATGGAGGTCACGTTGAATGGCTGTTCTGTACCATGCCAGCTTAGGCGAGAGACTCTTGAGGTATGTGTGACAACAAGATGGCCTCTCTGGGTGCAGTGAGAGGCTGAGATGGAGGACCCCCCCAGTTCTAAGCCATTCTGGGCTACAAAGTGGCATCAAATCTCAAAGACAAACGAAGCCCCTGCCCTGTTTTCAGCATGCAGTGCCTGGTGTGAATTCCAGTCCTTGGGCAAATCCACCCCTGGGGGGGCCCTGAGGGACCTCAGCTGACGCCTGACTGCACCAAGATTAACATGGATAGGTGCAACACCACAGTCATTGCCAGCCTTTCAGGGCAAATAAACTATAGACGGCATGGGCTCACCAGTGCTTTCTCTGATGCCAGCACTGTTTCCTGATCAAAGTACGCGGTGGGAGTTTCCTTTCTTGAAAAATTAAAGAACCAGGTGGTCATGGCTCATACCGTTAATCCCAGCATCTAAGAAGAGGCAGAGGCAGGTGGGTCTTTGTGAGTCCGAGGCCAGCCTGGTCTACAGAGCAAGTTCTAGGACAGCCAGGGCTGGGCAGAGAAACCCTGTCTCGAAAAACCAAACAACAACAAAACAAAACCAAAAAAATGAGAAAGAAAGATTCAAGGAGAAAAAAACTGCAGCACCGAGTGACGTCGGAGAGGAGGCTGCATTCTTACTCCGTGTTGAAACTTGAACTTAAGAAGAAAACGAGCCGCTCTCACCCTCTGACGAAGATGGATTTCTCCTGAGAGCTGACATTTATAAAAGTCAGCGTGGCATCATGTAGGGCGTCTGGTGGGTTTGGAGAGATGTCTATAGCTCTCAGAAGTGTGTTCTCTTGAACGATTTCCAGAACTCCAGAGTGAGACTGAGAAGCAATCAAAAGTTGACGGTCTTTGGACACGCTTGCCATTTTGTTGCCATTTCATTGGTTTCTCTAAGTTCTCTGGCCCCTGTGTGCATTCAGCTCCGGGTGTGGGCTGGAAAATCTCTGGCTTTTTTTTTTATGTCTCTGCCTGGAGCTCTGGGGAGTTGCTGCAGTTAATCATTTATCCAATTATCTAGCAAATATTTCTGAGGCCCTGGAGCATCCGGACAAGGCAGAGGCTCTCCTCAGCATGCTCCCACTTGTTGGAGGAACACCCTGCTGAGTCTCCCCGAAACACTTTTCTTTGACCAGGTTGGAGAGCCTCGTGCCTGCTGGACTGTCCACAGCCCATTTGATCTAGTTTTCGGAGAATTGGTGTGGTGGTTTGAAAGAAAATGGCCCCCCAAAGGAGTGGTGCTGTTGGGAGGTGTGACTTTGTTGGAGCAGTTGTGGCCTTGTTGGAGGAAGTGTGTCCCTGTGGGGTGGGCTTTGAGGTGTTCAAGATACCACCCATTGTCTCAGACTACTTCCTGTGGCCTGCAAGATGTGGAATTCTCAGCTCCTTCTCCAGCACCATGACTGGCTGCATGCTGCCGTGCCTCACCATGATGATAATGGACTGAACCTCTGAACTGTAAGCCACCACAATCAAGTATTTTCCTTTAGAAGAGTTGCTGTGGTCGTGGTGTCTCTTCCCAGCAATCGAAACCCTAAGACACCTGGAATAAAGAGCTCTCTGCTGGGCTGTATCAGCCTGTGAGATCTTTAAGAAACAAAGGCTGGTTTAATCGAGTCTCCTCCTTCAAATTCTTTACGAGGATGTCCAGCCTCTGGCTCGTCGGCCACGTGTGGCCCAGGACAGCTGCGAATGTGGCCCAACGTCGCTTTCTTCTTGTGTGCAGTGAGATTGTGGGGCTCTCAAGTGTGAGCTTGGTGGATGACATCATTGTTCTTGCAATCTTCTGGCGGAAGCTGGACATCCCTACGTAGTGTTTCTCTTACCTTTAGGAGGTAGGCCACAGGGCTCATGTTGGTCACAGCCCCCACCACGTGCAGTTCAGTGTTGCAAAGAAACGCTGTCATCCGCCGTGATTGCTTTCTAGACCTGCCCCAGGACCTTTGCACCTGTTCCTCCCTGTACCTGGAATGCATTTCTTCCCAGAGACTACTGGTATTTCAGCCAGTCACAGCTCCTGGCTTCCTCCCCAGAGATACTTCCGATTGTCTCGTCACCCTGTGATCTTGTTCTCATGGCTGATCATGATGGGAAGTCCCCCACCCCGCCCACTGTTTCCCTGTAACCACACACTTGTCTGTAACTATGTTTATCTTTTAAGCACAGTGGAAGTTGTCAGAGACCAGACCCTGGGTTTCAGCATTTGACTCTGCTCCTCCCTCTCTGGAATTTAACCCATTGCCTGCTGGAGAGTCACATCCTTCTGAGTGCTGTGTGTAAAGGCATGCATCACCATGCTCAACCCCCTCTTTTGAGACAGGTTCTCTGTGTAGCCCAGGCTAGCCTTGAACTTATGAACCTCCAGCCTCAGCCTCCTGAATTCGGGGGTTTGTAGGAGTGTATAGCCATGCTGGGATGTTGGGTTTCCTCTTTACAATCATGCCTTGGCTTCTGATCTGTGCTCTGTGCCAGGGTAACCGAGACATTGCAGAACCAGCTGAGGCGAGATCCTGACTGTAACAGGAAGATTCTGGACCGAAATCATATGTAGATCTACCTGTGACTGTGTTTCTTGCTCTCAGCCTTGCCAGATATTCTTATTCCCCATGCCCACAAAAGAGATGAGAAAGAAAAGCAAAGTCAAAGAAGAGGATGGGTCACGGCAAAGTGGTTTGTGAGAAACAGGAAACACTTTGGCCTGTCACGGTGACCAGGAACCTCAGGCCTACACAGTCAGCGAGGAGCCAGTGTCTAGTGACGTGACAGGCCTTTATCACTGGATGGGGGGAGGGGATGTTTTGTCTGGAGCCGTGAACTTGGGCTATGTCATCAGCCATTAATGAGACATATACATTCTTCTGAGTTTTGCTTTTCAGACAGGAGCTCACTATGGATCCCAGGCTGGCCTCGAACTCATGATCCTTCTCCTGCATTTGCCTCTTGCGTACCGGGGTGACAGGCTTGTGCCGCGAGGCCTGACAGACACAGGTGTTGTCAGTGTGCACTTGTTGCTTCATCCACAGAGAGGCGCCGAGTGCCAGGTGCTATGGGCACAGAGGTGAGCCGCACAGCCGTGTTGACTTGACCTGGCTTTGAGCACGCCCAGTGGAGGTCACAGGGGCAATGCCGTATGTTTTGGAGATGACAACTCTTGATGGAGTCAAGAGGCTGAGAAGGACAAAGTGATAATGAAGGTGCTGTGGAATTATGTGGGAGGCGTGTTGGGAAGGGTGGCAGCCTGCAAGAGGAAGACTTGGGGACGCGTGGACACGTCCTCCCTCCTTCCACTCGCCCCCTCCCGTCTCTCTTCTGTTTCTCCCCTGCCTCTACTATGGCTTACACCAAGGTTCAGAACCCTCCCTCCTGGTAGGCCAGGGGACAAGAGTCTTGTCTGTATAGCCCTGTTGCAGGTCTGTGGAAGACAGGTCTATGCCCTAGTTTGTTTTGTGCTATGACCCTAGGCCGGGTCGTTTGTCACGAGTAAATTTATCTGTTCTGGTTCTGGTGTCTGGGCAGGCCACAAGAGCCTACCTTGCTAGACTAGGCCTCCTTCCCTGTGTCATGGCTGGAGGGCAGAGGTTGAGGCTCGAACGCCCTGCAGATGGGTGTGGGCTGAGATTGGTACATAGGAACGGTAACTTCATGGCTTGCGTTTCTGTGTCAGTCCATTTGGGAGGCGGAGCCCCGGTGACCTAGACACCTCCTGGGAAAACGACCCCTGCCAACACTGAGTGTTGATGTGTGTGATGAAGCTTCCAGTCCACGATGCTTCTTTCTGGGTGACGTGCTGAGCTCCCAACAAATCCTATCTGACCTTTGCGTAAGTTGAGGGTGCCTCTCCTCAAGGCATCACACGTGTCCTGTGTTGCCCGTGGTCACTAGGATTCTGACCCCAGCCTGGGTGACAGGATAGGCTGATTTCTCCAAGTGTCTGGGGGTCCCCTTTGAAAAGAGGCCATGGAGAGGCGAGGTGGTAGAACCTTCACAGGGCCGAGCATGGCACATAGTGGTTTGCAGTCAGGCTCTTTCTGCCGGACACTTCCCTGGAGCCATCGTGTTTCTTGTCATGGTCTCTTTTCTTGAAGTGGCTCGGGGATGACATCTCAGAACGACAGGCAGGGCCTCCACTTCTGAGGATGTGACAGAGAGTTGGAGGCAGTTTCCCCTGGGGAAAGGTTTTTTTGTTAGAGGGCGTTAAAATAGAATCCATTGTAAGTCAGAATCTCCTTTTAAAGTCAACTACCCCAGTGCCACCCCCCCCCCCATCTGGATGTGCTTGAAGCTGGCACCCAAGGAGGGCCCTGCTGTTCCCCAGAACTCCTCTCCTGTGAGGCGCAATGATTCTGTGAGACCTAACTACTTTGCAGTGATCACTGGGGGGGGGGGGGGTGCCAGTCCATTTAGAGGGCTCTAAGTTTTATTTTTTAAAAGAGGATTTGTACTGATGTGGGAAAGGTGTCTCCTGTCTGTGCAGTCCTAGCACGTGGGAGGTGAAGGCAGAAAGATCCTAGCTCAGGGTCAGCCTAAGCAGAGAGTGTGTGGCTAACCTGGTCTCCATAAAGCCACACCCCCAATTCCAGTTAAAATTCTTGTAAGAAAAGACAAGTAACTTAAAACAAGTTGCTGTTTTAAATATTTGAGCATAAGGTGTGGTAGGGTTAAGCAGAGTCACAGGGACGGACCTGAGGGACTTCTCACCTACAAAGAGGAGAGTGTTAGCCAGCCACGTGATAATAATTCTCATCCTACCCCCTCCTTGAAGTCTCTACCTCCTTCTGCAATCTCCCTTCTATTCCTGTGGGTTTGCTCACATGGGACACTGTCACCCGTGGAATTCACACCCTTGCTCTTTTCTGGTGTCTGTCTTATTTTCCTTAGCCTAATGTCCTCTTAGTGTTCATTCATATTGTACTGTGTGGCAGGATCACATCTATCTATCTATCTATCTATCTATCTATCTATCTATCTATCTATCTATCTATCTATCTATCTATCTGACAAGATCTCACTATGTTACCCTGGCTGGCCTGGAACTCTCTATGTAGACCAGACTGGCCTCAGACTCAGAGATCCACGTGCCTCTGCCCCAAGTGTTGACATTAAAGGTGTGCACCACCTCACCTGGCCAGGATTTCCTTCTGAAGGCTGAGTCATCCTGTGTGACTCTGCCACCTTTGGCCTGCCCATCACTTGTGGGTTCCCGGGTCGATCCTGTAGCTTAGCTCTTGTGGGTAATGTTGCTGTGCACATGGTTGTGCAAGCATCTCTCTTCTTTCGAGACGGGGTCTCCTGTAGCCAAGGCTGCCCTTCGACTTGCTTTGTAGCCGAGGATGACCTTGCACTTCTGATCCTTCTGCCTATGCCCTCCAAGTGCTGAGATTGCCGGTGTGTGCCACCATGGCCCACTTACGTGTTGCTGGGGGTCATGCCCAGCACTGCATGCATGCTAGGCAGGTATGCAAGCAATCCACCTACCCATCCATGTCTCTCTGAAATCCTGCTTCCGTTTTTTTAGCTACATACCAAGAATTAATGTTTCCAGATCGCTATGAGACAGTTCTATTTTTAATTTCCCGCAGGCCCACCATGCTGTTTTCTATAATGACTCCACCATTTTACGTTCCTACCGCTGATTATTTTCTCATTTCTTTTTGATCATGTCCTAGTGGGCATGAGAGGGGATCCATGGCTAAACAATACAGTCTTATTAGTTTGTGCTTCATGTTGTAATCAAGATATAAATTAGGGTTGGTGAAACTAATAACCGTTGTTTATTGAGTGCTTAGGAAGGATTCTAAGCCCCTTGCATGACTTGAGCGATTGTCATCACGGCTCTAGGAGGGAGGTTCCATTTGTACCCCGGTTTTCAGTTGGGAATGACAGTGCTTAGACATGTGTGTGAAGCCCTTGTGTGCATTTGAACCCCTGGACTTCCAAGGGGTTCTCTGCTTCCTCTTAGCTGATGTCACTACCTACAGTTCACACCTTGAACTTATCTCCACCAGGAAAAGTGTCATAGGTAGGCTAGGGACCCTTCCTGGGTGGCCTTGGTGGGCTGGGGAGGTGACAGTTTGGAGTGAGACTCCTGCTTAATCATCACAGAAACCTCACATAGTGGCCCAGACACAGGCTCTCCTAGTGGCCCAGACACGGGCTCTAATAGTGGCCCAGACACGGGCTCTCAGGGGCCCAGACACAGGCACTCAGGGGCCCAAACACAGGCTCTCCTAGTGGCCCAGATACGGGCTCTCAGGGGCCCAGACACAGGCTCTCCTAATGGCCCAGACACAGGCTCTCAGGGGCCCAGACACGGGGCTCTCAGCGGCCCAGACACAGGCTCTCCTAGTGGCCCAGACACGGGCTCTAATAGCGGCCCAGACACAGGCTCTCCTAGTGGCCCAGACACAGGCTCTCCTAGTGGCCCAGACACAGGCTCTCCTAGTGGCCCAGACACGGGCTCTCTATAAAGTGGTCCAGGCTCCTTGGACCTTGACCTATAAAGGGAGCTGCACTTTTTTTTTTTCTGAGTCCTAACTGCTGAAGAAGTGATGGGAAATGTGAGGAGAGAGACATAATTTTTAACTTTAATTTACACAGCCTAGGTTAGCTTTGGACTCACTATATAGCTGAGGGTGACTTTGACCCAAGCTCCTCCTGTCTCTACTTCCAGTGTCTTCATGCTTGTCTTTAAGTTTGAATATATTTCCTCAGCGATGTCCAATTGAGAATTTGATTTTTACTGTGAACACCTCCCATCTTTCTGTGTGCATATGTGTGTGTGTGTGTGTGTGTGTGTGTGTGTGTGTGTGTGCATGTGTTCAGGGAAGGTGTGTTGAATTAATGCTATTACATTAGAGGGGTATTTTTAGTGCTCCAGATTTTCTGAAAAGACACACTGTCATTTGTATCAAAAGTTAATGTGAAATAATTCTCTGTGTGTGTGTGTGGTTTTTTTTTTTTTGATGTTTTTTTGAGACAGGGTTACATTTTATTTATTTATTTATTTATTTATTTATTTATTTATTTATTTATTTATTTATTTATTTTTTGCAGAGGTCTAAACTGCCGTCCAGTTTCCCTCTTAGGCTCTGCAGAAACCATGGCTGGTTTCTGCTTTTAATGTTTGTGTGGTTATTGTGTTCACAAATGCTTCAGTTTACAGTGTTTCAAGTCGGGGACCCATCTCCCCCTCACATCTGCTAATGCTATCAGGAATAGCAGCACCGGGCTGTTCTATCTAACAGGACAGAGTCGAGCCGACAGGGCACTCCCCTCCTTCGGGTATGTTCCCTTAACCTGTTTCTTAGTTCCCTTCTATAAGGCAACATTTCTGTGTCTCTGTTAAGAGCCACACTCAGAGTCTCGTCCCCAGCACCTCTGTGTGTGTCTTTTTAAGCATGACAAGGAAAGCACTCCCCACGTTGCTTCCTGTTACAGAACTGCAGTGTTTGGAGGGTGTTTTGGGGTGCATTCTGATGATAGGGATGGGGCAGCTGGCAAGAGGTTTCCATCTTCAAAGAGCCTTCCAGAGCTCTTGGAGACAGGGTTGCTGGGCGCCTGCTGGGTTCGGACTTGCCTCTGTGCTTCTGGTTGTGTGTCCATTAGTCTCCGTGTGACAGGGACACACGGCACGCTTGCTGATGGCTTAGGGATGAGAAGACTTCCCTCGCAGGGTCTCATGGCTACCCAACACCTGCTGGTCACTTCAGAAACTGTCACTCAGAGGTCAGACTGTCATAAGCACTTCCTTTGTTTTTACATTTCTTTGTATGATTGTGGGCACACGTGTGCCACGGCACCCATGTGGAGGTCAAAGGGCAGCTTTTCTGGAGTTGCTTCTCTCCTTCTACCATGTGGGTCTGGGGATCAAACTCAGGTCAGGGCAGTGAGCTTGGTGATCACCTGGCAAGTCATCTCTCTGGCTTGTAAAGGTAAAACCAGTGCGTGTGCACACATGTGCAGGTAATGACTGTCAGCTTCGTGGTAGTTAATGGTTGTTAGCTTCGTGGAGGTTTAGGATCACCATGGAAACAGCACCCGCCTGTGTCTGTGAGGGTGTTTCCAGAAGGTCTACCGTGAGTGTGGGTGGTACCATAGCCTGGGCTGGGGGTTCAGGATGAATAAAGAGGAGAAACTGAGCCCAGTGGTGGTGCTCATTGCTGCCTGACTCCTGACTGCAGGTGTGATGAGACCAGATGTCCTCTCTTCCACCCCCAAACCGTGAGCCAAAGTAAACCCCTCATTCCAAAGGTTGCTTTTGCCGACTGTTTTTCCATAGCAGACCCTTCCCGAATTAACAAGTATATACAGATGGAGCAGACAGGAGGCCACGTGATCAAAGCACACTAAGTCAGCTGTCCCCTTATTAACCACTCGCAGATACACACATGTGGGCACCTGCTTGGCCCCACTCTGCCCCACCCAGGCTGCCAGGGATCATTTTCCAGACACCGCTAGCTACAGTGTCCCCCCATCCTGCTAGCTGCAATGTCTCCCTGTCCTGCTAGCTACAATGTCCCTCTGTCCTGCTAGTCACTATGGCAGCTGCTTAGCTCCATCTTCCATCTTGGTGACAATTGCCATTGCTATTGCTCTTCTTCATGATCTGTGATGTGAGACTCCCAGCTTAGTGGTAGAATGTTGTCTAGCACACACAAGGCCCCGGCTTTAACAACCCCTCCCCCTACCACGTGCCTAAGACTCCCCCTTTCCCGAAGCATATGTGTTTATTCTATTTTAAAAGCATCCTTGCCAACCATTGTTGAAAAAGGTGGGTAGGATGGGAAGTGAGTAGCTCTTAAGCCTCCAGGGTGGGCTTCTTTTCACACTGGCTTCACCAGCACAAAGCCGGAAGAACAAAGGGGCGTATTTCCAAATACTAGTGCCCCATGACCACGACCGGAATCATCTCCGCTGGAGGTCACGTAATCAGGCCGAGTCTTCTAGGATGCTTTTGTGAGAGGCACCCCTTTACACCACGTTTCCTCAGGGCTCACGTCTTGGCGATTCGATTTTTCAGGAAGGGAGCCTGGCTGTTTGCGTGAGTCTCAACAATCTGAGAGCCCACTTGAGCAGATGTGGGGAAGTGAGTTCGCAGAGCTTGGCCACTTGAGCTAGCTGCGGCTGGATTGCTGAGGTTCCCCTTAGGGGATACTTCGTCTGCTTTATATTCTTTTCAAACAGTGGTGAGAGAGAGGCAGCTTTATTTTGATTTTCTTATGATTCTGTGTGTGTGTGTGTGTGCGCGCACGCGCATGTGTGTGCAGGTGGGCACATGCTTTTCTCTGAGACAGGCTTTCACTGAACCCAGAACACACTAGTTGCCTGGATTGGCTGGCCAGCAAGCCCCAGGGATACTTCCTTCCTCCAAGCATTGGGGTTTCAGGTGTGTGCCACCGTGCCCAGTCTTCACGTGGGTGCTAGGGATACCTTGTGGACGGCAGGCCCCTTACAGACTGAGCCATAGCCTCCGCTCCGACTCATCGATTGCCTTAGTCCTGTTTCACCATGGCCATTGCTCACCCACTCCTCAGCCTTCAGGGCTCACTGTTACCAGTCTTTGCTCCCTTTCCCCCGAGATCTAGTCTAATTTAGGTCCCTGAGTGGGCTGTAATTTCTTTGCGGGTAGGGACAGTCGTTCTTACTTTTCAGTTCTTCCAGAATTCAGAGGTGAGTGAGGATGGGGCAGGTACCTCCTGGGTTTTAGAGGAGAGGCGGGCGCTAGTTTTCCTTCCTGTATTTATAAAGCTACTAGGAAGCGGACTGTGGGGTCAGCAGAAGCAGAGGAAGGGGTGTATGGGCTTTGGGCAGAGCCAGGCAGGATGGCCACTGAAACCCCAAGAGCTGGGGCAGACCTGCCTGTCGCCTCCTTCTGGTCTCTGTCCACGTGAGTATAGAGAGATTGATTAGCCAGGTCCCGGGAGCAGTTCTTGAGCATCAGAGCAATTACTGTGGGATTCTGGGCCAGACTGCATTCTTTAACCTTGGCTTCTCTGGGAAGACCTTGGGAGGAGCCCTGGAAAAGAAAAGATGCATCCCAGTGATTGCGTGGGGATTCAGTCTTGCGGGTCCCTAGAGCTTTTTGTGAGTGTGAAGAGGTGGTCACGTGGGTGTTTACATCACACAGCAAGAAGCTCAGACCTGAAGGAGTTCAGCCCAGGAAAGAAGCAGAAAGAAGGCAGGAGAAAGGAGACAGTCAAAACCAGGAACTGGATAGTGGCTCAGCTGGTAAAGTAGGGTCCGATTCCGACCTCTAACACCTATATAAAAGAGCTGGGCATGGGCTTGTACCCTTGTTATCCTGGGTGCTGGAGTGGAGACTCTAGCTGGTTGTCTAGCTGGCTTGGCCTGCTTAGCAAGATCCAGGGCAGTGAGTGATCACGCTTGAAAAGATGGGAGACACCTGAGGAATGACGTCGAAGGTTGAGTTTGGTATGTGTGCAAATGTACACACACACACACACACACACACACGAGAGAGAGAGAGAGTCCAGAGAGAGAGAGAGAGAGCGTCTTGACCTGCCTGTCATCCGTCCGGGCCCTCAGTGCTAGCTTCTCATCCTCCTTGGGCTCCTCTTCCATGTGGGGACCTTTTCTGAGCCCCCTACACCTGTGACAGCCAGTCCAGGGCTCAGTGGGAACGGAAACACTGCCCTGTGGTGCTAAACACAAGCCATCTATCCTTGCCCTTCTTGGCTCTGTGCTTCTGACCCCATGCCCTGGTGACCCTTAGACTCTCCTTGCTTCTGAGCCCGCACCCCAGTGACTCTGAGACTCTCTCCTTGTTGCTGTCTTCTGAGATATACTCACTGGCCTCCCAGATAGTTCTGTTTTTTCCCTTTGATTTGTTAGCTCAGAGGCTCGATTGTCACTTGCCCTTATGTGGAGAAGCCGTCTTCTCTGTCTTTACAGAACACTGTCAGCCTTTTCTGAGAGCTCAGCTCGGTTCATTTCCAGAATGTTCAGAATTGCCTGGCTTTGGAGGAGGCGACCGCTAAGGGTTTGTTGACCTCACGTTTTTCATCTTGGGAGGTGAGAGTTCAGATTGACTACGTCAGACACAGTGGCATGCAGCACAGACAATTCAAATGCCTGTGTTTAAGGCACATGAGTGATAGTTTGGGAGAGCAAAATAGCCAAGGATGCGAGAAATGAAAGAGCCTGTAGAAAGACAATGAACTGTGACCTCCATGTTTGCCACCTGTGCTGGCTGGTTTTATGTCAACTTGACACAAACTGGAGTCGTCAGAGAGGAGGGAGCCTCACCTGAGAAAATGCCTCCGTGAGATGGAGCAATAGGCCAGCCTGTAGGACATTTTCTTAATTAGTGATTGATGGGGAAGGGTCCAGCCCACTGTGGTTGGGGCCACCCCTGAGCTGGTGGTCCTGGGTTCTATAAGAAAGCAGGCTGAGCAAGCCAGTAAGCATCCTCCTCCATGGTCTCTCCCTCCATGTTTCCATCCTGTTTGAGCTCCTATCTTGACTTCCTTTGATGATGAACAATGATATGGGAGTGTAAGCCATATAAATCCTTTTCTTGGTATTTTATCACAGCAATAATAACCTTAATAGGAGACCACCCCAAAGTTCATTTTAGCTCGATGTTTCCCCGGGAAATAAGTAGAAAGAACGACAGCTAAGAAGGTGTGGCCATGCCAGGTGTGGAGAGCTGTTGGGGACTGCGGACCACCGGACCCGGAATTCCCTGTAAACAGCTTGTTTTCCTCTGCTCTGAGCAGCCTGCAGCTGCTCTGAGCACGAGACCCTGATGGCAGGCTGGTGGGTCTGCAGCTGAAAGATTCCCGAGAGCTGGGGCGTGGCCAGAGTCTAGATAAGCTGCTCCTGAACACAATAAAGGGGGCATTCTTGATGACCTGTATTTCTGTCTCTGTGTGTGTGTGTGTTTGTTTCAGTCTCGAGGCCCTTGCCTGGCTCACTGCAAACCTCCGTAGTGCAAGTGGTAAGCTACAGGCATAGTACATGTAGTACAGATGCTACAGGACCATAGTACACGTAGTAGCACAGACTCTACAGAGAGCTAGGCTAACACTGAGGCAGTTGCGGTCATGTGTGCCCTCTCTTGTCCCCAGCCTAGTTGAGAAAAGGGAGTGCCAGGCTCTTTCAATGAAGGGCTCAGAGGAATAGTAAAGCCCTTTGCTCCAGGTTGCTGTGGGGTTCATGGGGTACATGTAGCACCCCTGATGCTCTGAGGGAACTGAGGAGGAGTAGCTTCTCAGAGACTACACTGAGTGGAAGTTTCTGGTGCTCTGTCTCGGTGGGAACAGGGGAGGGGTGGGGGCATGAGGGGAATCCCCTGGGAGGGACTGGACAAAACCTCTCATTCCCTCTCTGTGGTGGTTTGAAAGAAAATGGCCCCCAAAGGGAGTGGAGGCCAGTTAAGAGGTGTGGCCTTGTTGGAGTGGGTGTGGTCTTGTTGGAGGAAGTGTTTCACTGTGAGGGCTGTTAAGTCCCAAAGAATCACTTAAAGAGCTGGGCGGGTGGTGGCGGAGGCCTCAGCACTTGGGAGGCAGAGACAGGCAGATCTCTGTGAGTTCGAGAGCAGCCTGGTCTACAAGAGCAAGTTCCAGGACAGGCTCCAAAACCACAGAGAAACCCTGTCTCGAAAAACCAAATAAATAAATAAATAAATAAATAGAATCACATAAAGGTTCTATGTTAATTACAAACTGATTGGCCTATTAGTTCAGGCTTCTTATTAACTCTTATAACTTATACTGGCCCATTATTCTTGTCTGTGTTAGCCGCGTGGCTTGGTACCTTTTACAGCGAGGCAGTCACATCTTGCTTCCTCTGTGTCTGGATGACAACTATAGAGTAGGTCTTTCTTCTTCCCAGAATTCTCCTGTTCTCTTTGCCCCACCTATACTTCCTGCCTGGCTACTGGCCAATCAGTGTTTTATTAAAATACAATTGACAGGGTATAGACTATTGTCCCACAGCACCCTGGTATCCAGCATGTTCCAGGTGGACACAGTAGAGCTCTGGGGTCCAGCATCCTGAAGGCAGATACCTGGAACTTGCCAGTAATCTCATTGAGGTACCAGGAAGAGGGATCTGGATCCCAAGTGTCCCCCCACCCATCCCTCCACCCATGTAACATACATGCAGTTGTGAGGTTGATCCTTTGTTTAAATTCTGATCCATCTACTTCCTAGAGGTTTGACCTTGGGCATGTCACTGAAAAGCATTCAGCAGACCTTTGAAGTGGGTTCGGGTTTTTGCGTGAGCGCACGGATGACGTTGAGCCTTCGTGACTCAGTCAGAGAATGCCGGAGGAATGACAGCCAAGAGCCTGCTCCTGCAGTCAGGCCTGAGAGGATGAAGCTGAGAGGTGCACTCTGCAAACCTCCTGCTCCTTCAGACTCCTGCCCAGTGGCCAGACACTGGATGGAGGAGCCCTGCTCTGGAGGAGTCTAAGAGGCCAGCGGGTAGCCTCTTCAGGAGGTGGCTGGTGACTCTCACCTCCACTCCACACGGGCAAATACTCTATCAGGCCCCAGGGACTCCGGCAGTCAGTCCTGGTTGCTGTCAGGGAAAGTTCTGCTGTGGGTAGACACCCTTTTCCCTTTCCCCTGACATCATGGCTTGGACCTGGGCTCGCAGTGACAAACAGTGATCTCGGGTACCCCTCCCTCAACCTGCCTCCTTCATCCCGCCCTTGGCTCTTGGTTTTCATAGCAGCTGACCAGAGGACTTCAACCTGCTGGCTTAGAGTGGTGATGAAGAAATCCCCCAAACGGTAAAACCTCAATGAGGACGCTAGGCCAGTCATCTTCCGAGACAGGAATTAATGTAATTAGATGGAGATAATTTGATCTGTGAGTGATAACTTATCAGCTCTTTCTGCAATTAGTCTTTTAACGTTTTTCACCCCAGCCCCTGCATGTGTGAAGCAACAAACATGGGAGCTAACGGGGAGGCTGAGAAGCAGTGCTTGCTGGGAGACAGCACCGATTGCCACATTGAGTGGCTAGCATGCATTTGGTGGCTAGCATGCATTTGGTGACTAGCATGCTGCAGGACAGTTGGTACCTAGGCAGGATTGGCTCCTCCAGGATGCTTTTAGTAGCATTGATCGGAGAAACCACCCCATTTCTTACCGACTTCTTCGAGGCTATGGCCTCTGCCTCGTGGGCACCACCAAGGCTGCCTCGTTAAAGTAATTAGCACCTGTGTGTCTCCCCACAGCAGAGGCAGGCAGCCGTGGTGGCTCGGGTTTCAGAGCCTGGGGTGGATCTTTGTGCAAAGCCCATTATTGCTGTGTGTTAGCTCTAGGACTTTGGAGTTTATCTATCCTAGAGCCATGGGTTCAGGCTAGGACTGTAGCTCATTGGGACTGCAGAGTGCTTGCCTCGCAGGCAGGATGCCTTAAGTGCAATAACCAGTGCTTCAAATAAACAAACAAACAAATAAATAAATAAAGCGCACGAGGCCCCAGCTCCAAGAATGAAACGTGGAGTGTCATCGTCTCTTTACTAGTTTTAACCTTTCCATGACATCAGTTACTTGAAGTCAGGTGAGGCTGGGAAGTTATTCCACCGCATGAAAAGTTCCAGAACGGATGCACACCTTTCAAATCGCTTACTCATGGAAAATAGCGTGTTGGAATCTAGTTCTGATCTGTCCTGTCTGGACTGTGAGTGAACATTCGCTTTTGACCAGGGCTGTACCCAGAGCGCTGGGTTCTCACACCTCGGGAGGGCTGAGCTCAGACGCCCGTGCAGAAGATTCCTTGGGGGACCTCTTCCCAGTCACACTCCAGACAGAGGCCTCCTCAGCTAATCTGGCTAACTGGGGCAGAACACCTGCCCAAGGAGTGTACCAGGGAGGGGTGAGGAACTGGGCAACCTCCCCATAAGTGCTAGACACTTCTCTCCCTCCGTCTGTCCTTCTGTCTGTCCACCCATCCCATGTTCTGTCCCTCCCTCCTTCTCTCTTTGTCCCCCTCCCTCCCTGGGCCACTCTGTGGGTTGACTGAAGGGAAAGAGGACAATAGCCATGGGTGCCTGCTCCCTGTGGGATGCTTGCTTAAGGCTGGTATGTGTGGGAGATTCACGCTTTGCCCTGCTGCTGGAGCAAGTGTGTGCAGCACACCCCACAGTTGGGAAAAAACAAGCAAAATAAACCTTGTGACCCCAAGAAGTGCTAGAAGGAACAGGGTCACACCGTCCCATTCCGGTCCCCTGAATGAATGGAACCGTGGCAGTGTTCCATAGCCCACACAGGCCCCACACAGCTCCATCCCAATCTTTTTGATGATGCTATTACCCACTCTGGATATGAAATCGCATGGGGAGATGGGCAACAAGCTCTCAGGATTGTGGATACATGCCAGTCTTTCTCGTAGCTGACCCTGAATCTTTCTGTGAGTGTAGTTTTCTCTCAAGCCCAGGTGTTTTGTTGGTCCCCCGGTGTGTTGTATGTTTTGTTCATCCTCCCGTGTGTGTTGCTGTTGCTGCCGTTGAAATAACGGTGCTCATCCTCCAGGTCCCTGCTAGGCCATTTTTGTCTGTGACGGTCCTCACCAACGAACCTTCTTACTTTCCTTTCCCCTCTCTCCTGTGTTCATGTATTATCTAACCATGCTCCTGAAGGGCAGTGTTTGTGGATGGGCCTCCTATAGATCCATGCAGTCGGTGAGCCCGGATCCAAGAGGGCCCTAACTCGTGAATGAATGCTCTGTACTGTGTGTGTTATTTAAAGCAACAGCAGCTTCTGCAGCTAAGACTTCCAAATCGAGGCAAATGAAACAAGAGAAGTTCCCCTCTCACTTATGTCATAGACTAGAGTAGGTATTTCTAGCTGGGCGGCTGCTGGAGTTTGGTTCTTAAGTGTTCCCTAAAGGACTGTGTGGCAAAGCCCACTGTCTGAGGAGGTGTTGCCGGCGGGGTAGTGGAACCCTTCAGAGCTGACTGGGATGTCTTCAGGTCACTGGAGGTGTGCCCTCCAGAGGACACTTTTTTCTCCCCAGGAGAGTCCTTTGGCTCTTCCGAACCCTTTCCCTCTGATGAACCACCTTACTCAAGGCAATAGCACCAGCTGATCACAGACCAGAACCTCTAAAGCCATGAAACAAAGCAGTCCCCTCCCAAGTTGTCACCTCATGTGTTTGTTACCGTCACAAAGAAAGCTACCCTCCCACAGCAGGTGTTTCCCATCTGCTGCCTCAGGAACCCAGGCTCCTTCCATCTTCTGGGTCTGCAGTCTTTGAGCACAGACTTTCAAGGTCACCCCGGAGGGTCCCCCGCCACTTCTCCCGTCCCCACTAAGTCGGGCTCGGAGCTGCCTGTGACTTCTCTCCAGAGCTTTACCTGAGGGGAGTGAGGAGTGCGGGCTTCACTCTGCTCCTGTTCTGTTTAATAACGCTTCGTGCTGTGTCTTTCTGCAAGAGACAGGCTGCCTTGGTCTGTCCATCTTTGCCTGGTTTTCCACTGTTCAGCCAACCTCAACCTTGTCTACTTCCTACACCATTGGGTCCTAGTCTTCGGCCATGTGATTCTGTGGCCGTCTTTGAACCAGAAAGTGGGAAGGCTTGCAGCTTAGGGGATGGCATTTATAGTTTGTCATGGTTTCTCCTGCCAGCTTGACAGAAACCTAGAGTTATAGAGAAAGAGAGAACCTCCATTCAAGAATTGCCTCAATATGACTGGCCCATGGGTCTGTCTGTGGGCACTTTCTCAATTGCTAATTAACATGGGAAGGAAGGCCCCGCCCACTGTGGGCGGTGCCATTCCTAGGCAGGTGGACCTAGGCTATTTAAGAAAGAGGTGAACAAGCTGGAGGTAAAGGAGGGAACAAGCCATAAATAAGCAGCTACTTTTCCTCCATGGCCCATAGTTCCAGACTCCAGGTTCCTTACTTTTGTAAGGAGTTCTGGCTTTCCTCCTTGGTGATGGGCTGCCACCTGTAAGCTGAAATGAATCCTTTGTTCAGGACAGTCTTTTATCATGACAGCAGAAAGTAGCACAGGCAGAGTTTATACGTGCTGAAGACACGTTGCTCTTTGCTGTTTTGGGTTCCAGACCAGTTGGGCAGATGGCAAAGCCAGATGCCCGTTGCAGGGAACACAGGGCCTTGTCTCACCTGTTGTTACCTTTGAGATCCGTGATGGGTGGGAGAACTGACTGTCTGCCGAGTTGGTAGCTGAATTATTCAATGGCCACAGTAAAACTCGGTTCCTTTTTCCTCGTTGGGAAGCGTTGTTCGCGCAGCGAGTCTTCCAAAATCAACGTGAGGGAGACAGCAGCGGAGAGCCTCTCCTCTGCAGACAAAGGCCGCTCTGTCAGGCCGGGATCCCCTCAGCTGGTCACGGGAAGCTGGTTCTCCTTTTAAAAGAGAGTCAGCAGTCTGTCGTGTGATTGTAATTTGAGGAATATGCTCATGAGAGTCATGATTTTATAGACTCAGGGAAATTTATATGTGCTTTTAAATAGGTAGGTGTGAGGGAGGCCTCTAAACACCTATCTTTTTTTACCCTCTTTGTTTGAAATGACCATGCATCAAAGCATCATGGGAGATGTATCTTCTAGACCTTCTGTGAAGAACTTTGCAGAACAAAAGAGGTTGAGCATCATGCCTGGGAGGCTGGGGTTTGAGTCTGGTCCACTCTCAGGAAGATTGTAACCTAAATTCTGTTCCCTCTTTAAGCGCAAGCTTTCGCCTGTTGTCTTTAATAAAAGCATGTCCTCCTCCTCCTCCTCCTCCTCCCCCTCCCCGTTCCCCTCCCCTTTCCCCTCCTCTTCCCCCTCCCCCTCCCCCTCATCCTCCTCCTTCTGTGTCTTCCGCTTTGCCTATCAGGAAAATGGGGTGTTGTAGGAAATTATGTCTGTGGGTACCACTTGTGAGGATGTTGGATAGTGTTGCTTAGCAAAACTGACTTAAAGCTCAGACATCAAGATGCTAATATCTGGGGCTGGGGGAAGGGTTCAGCAGTTACGGGGCTCACTGCTCTCGTAGAGGATTGCCTTGGGATTCCAGCACTCAAATCTGGACTGCTCACAACTGCCTGTGAGTCCAGCTTCAGGGGAAACTGAGGCGCTTTTACCCACATGCCCCCCCCCCCCGCATATAGACATAATTATGTAATGGGAGCTAATCTTTTCTTAAAAGATGCTGATTTCTGCCTTCAAAGGAGTGGGATGTGGAGTGTTATCGTGGGGTCTTCTCGTGATCCTTCAGTTTGAGTCCACATAAAGGAACAGTAATTGGGACCGACAGCCAGTGCTACAGCCGGTCCACGCATGGCCGATTTCAAGGCCTTTTAGTGTTTACTGAATGTTATGCTAGTTTGTCTCAGTCATGAAATGGTTTGAAAAAACAATGCTTTGACACTGAAGTGTTCTGGCTGTTAAGTTTTCTAGTTATGGAAGAGAATGACTTTGGGCAGAGTCTTTGACTGTAAGTGGATTATTTATCCATGTGCAGCCTCAGTTTCTTTGCTTAGAGAACAGGATCCCATCACTTTCTGTGTTAGGACTGTTGGAGTCATGCCTAGGCTCACGTGTGTAGAACACAGTGATTGGGGAGTAATGTTATTATTATTATGATGATAATGATGATGATAATGATGGTGATGATATACATCACCATAGGAGATTGGTTTTGAAAATGTCCAGGGTAAATCTGGGCACAGTGGAGCATGCCTTTAATGCTAGCATTCAGGGAAGGCAGAGACCAGCCTGGTCTATGTAGCGAGTTCCAGGGCAGTGAGCCACATAGTGAGACCCTGACTTGAAACCAAACAAAACAAATGTCCAAGGTAGAAGTAAAATGAGACAGAATTGTCAGGAACAATGATGCTGTGACCTCAGTTTGTATTGATCTTTAAGATCCCTTGGAGACAGATTCATTGTACCTGGTACCCATGGTCCCATCTGTGATCCTCGGTTTATAGACTCGATTCCGCAATAGCCCATTACTGAGTACCTTGGTGTCGCGGGACCTATGCTAGGCACAGTTTCCTTAAAGACAGAAGCTTACCGTAGAAAGCCAAGAGCCTTGTGTCTCCGAGGCTTTGTAGTTGGGTGTTCACTGCCGTCGTCTTGGCCATTCCTCCCCTTTGTTATTGTTCTTGAAGCATTCTGTGTTGGGAAATCAATGCTCTGTTACCAATATAGGCTTTAATTGAATTCTCTGGACAGGAAGGAGCCAGTCAAAGCTATTGCTCAAGAGGCTGGATCCAGGCTTGGTGGTTAGCCATACCACCGGAGTAGGAGGCAGAGGGAGGGAATTCAGGAGTAGGCTAGGCAAAACATGGCCAGTGTTCTGGAGAGAGGCGCCAGCTTCAATTCCAGAACTTGAGGAACCTGCCTCCTTTTGAGACGTTTCCATCAAGACTCCGGCTTTTAGGATTTAATATTTGTCTTGAGAATTCCTTAGTGTAAGGACATTAGGTTTAGGAAGAGTGGGATGGACCCACCATGTCAGAGTTAGCCATGGATTTTTATGGCCGTTTCTTGGTCTAAGTGCTTGGGTGTCGGGGGTGAAGTTCACGGTGGCTCCTCTCGCTGGTTCCTGTAGAGAGGTGGGCCCGGCTAGTTAACCATTTCTTGATTTGTTATTTGAAACCCAAAGACTTTGATTTCTTTGGGCGTGCGTGCGTGCGTGTGTGCGTGCGTGCGTGCGTGTGTGTGTGTGTGTGTGTGTGTGTGTGCACGCGCCATATCTCCCAGGCACAAGCCTTCTATTACAGGACTTGTAATTGGTTTGGGGAATATTATAAAGTGCTACTTTCCGTGTTCAGTGACTATTGCTAAGTAACTCTCAGATTTTGTGTGTGAGTTTTTTCCTCCCTACTCTGAGTATGTTTATTTTGCCCCGGACTGTCTTAGAGACCATTTGGGGAATGTGTGGGGGACTTTATGTTGGGAAGAAGTTGTCTTGGCTTTGCCATTCAACCTGTGTGTTTATGATGAGGACTTCACCTTTGGGGTTCCCGTGCAGTGTGGGGCAGCACAATTTTCTATGCCGATGCCTTTAACTTCTTTTTCCTCTAAGACCAAGGGGCAAGACGGTGCTGCAATCTACATTTTTTTTTCTTCTTCCGAGACCACCTGAACAACCGTATCTATGGGATGGAAGGTTCTCCATAGCATTTCTGTTGCTTTTATTTCTGGACAGGGGCTGTTGCTTGATGTCTCACTTGCTCGCTAGGCTCCTCCCTCCTGATTTGCTAGGCTCCTCCCTCCTGGCTCACTAGGCTCCTCCCTCCTGGTTCGCTAGGCTCCTCCCTCCTGGTTCTCTAAAGTCTGTGATAGGTTCATTAAGATCTCTCACGCCATGGTGGGCCAGTTTTTGTGATAGTCTATTAAGAGAAAAACATTTCTCACTGAGTCAGAGCCTAGGGCTCCATGACCTTGACAGTCACCTTGGGTCTCAGTTTCCTCAGGCAATTGGAGAGTCTGAAGAAATAACTGGGGTGTGAGGGTGAATGACGGCCAGAAAAGGACTCGGAGCCATCCTTTACTGAATGTGATTGACGTAACTGATTGAATAAATCACTAAATTCATGAAGACCTAGCACAGCAGCAGGGCAAACCGTGATGTCAGGACCAGGACCAGCCTGTGCTTGTGATGCCCTTGAGCTGAGAACTGCGTTTATCGTAAAGTAGCTGGGAGGAAATCAAGAGGTTCTTCCCCGATGCATGGAAATCCCACGAAACTCAAGTGCAATGCGGTGTCTCTACATAAAGTCCACCGGAGACTCAGCTGTGCTTGTCACTTGCACGTTTTTCTGCCCTGTTGGTGCCGTAGTGGCGGAACTGAATGGTCCCTTCAGAGACTGAATGATTTCGGAGCTCTAAATAGTTCCCTGGCCCTTCAGGAAAATGTGTCTTACACCCGTTCTAGAGCAGTGGTCACCGTACCAAAATGAGCGGAGTTCCACCCAGATACCCTGGCCTCTGATGGCACAAAGCTTTGGGAGTGTGGAAGCTTTCAAACGCCTGAGAAAAAGTAGACAATCTGCAGCCGGTGATTCATTCATTCATTCATTCATTCATTCATTCATTCATTCATTCGTCATGGTTTTTCCAAGTATTTGCTGAGCTCCACACGGTGTTTCGGGTGGAAAAGAAAAGGCAAAGGTAGCACAGGTGAGAGCTCCATCTTCCCTGAGGAATAAGACAACGTACGGATAAAAAACACCCTGCCATGCCAGTCCTTAAGGATGCTTCTAGGGCGGGAGGAAGGAAGGGCCAGGCAGGAGCTGGGCCAGGGCAGGCCTGAGGAAGAAGGTACTGAATGGGGTTGAAGGATGTGAAGGGGTTGAGGCCAGAACTCTGCGCCTTCCTGGTCTTGTTCAAATAGCAGGAAGAATCTCAGCAGGATAAACCAAGGATTCTGAAGCCCTGGGACAGAAACACTAGTGGTAAGTAAGACGTGCCGGGCCCAGGAAAGCCAAGTGTGCAAGACCAAGGGGAGCCAAGTGTGCAAGACCAAGGGGAGCCAAGTGTGCAAGACCAAGGGGAGCCAAGTGTGCAAGACCAAGGGGAGCCAAGTGTGCAAGACCAAGGGGAGCCAAGTGTGCAAGACCAAGGGGAGCCAAGTGTGTGCAGAGTTTGTGTTCTTCCGTTTCATCACTGGCTGGAGTTATAATCCGACTCAGGCTCTTGTTTAAAAAGCCGAGATCCTTTGGGCCCTTTGTAAACAGGAAGGGAAGCTGTCTGTGTGATAGGTGATAAGGGTGAGATTGGAGGCTGATATGGAGGTTTGCTTTGGCACTAGGCCACTCTGGGGACGTCCTCAGCCCTGGAATGTCCTGTAGCATTCCCGACGTCTCTCCTGCGAGATGCCCGTAGAGATTGCCAGCGAAGTCTCGGAACTGTGTCACAGGCTCCGAGATCGCCTCCCCTGAGAACCACTGCTCAGCAGAGTCACTTCCAGAGGCGGTGACTCGAGGCAGGGTTCTTAGCTTCCCTGGGCCCTGGTCATTGCACACTGCGCTGAGATTTAAGGGTGTGCGGTAGTGTTGGTGTGTAGAGCAGGGCAGTCAAGCTGATGTGTCCTGGGAGATCACAGACTAAGGCTCTTGTCGTCCCCCCCCCTCCCCTACCCACTTGTTTGCTTGTGTCTTAGTGAGCAATTATTTCCATGACTGGCCCAGGGCTCTGCATTGCACGTTTCCCTAAACAATCGTCTGTGCGTGGCCGCCATGTGACAATTGCCTTATTAATCCGCGAGCCTCGTTCCTTCTGCTTTGGCTGTGCTCAGAATGGCTTCGGTGTCTAGCTGCTGGCTCTTCTGATCCCCCAGGAGCCGAGCACTTGGGCTGAAATGTCAAGGCATTTTATATTGTCCTTCTGGGGCTCCGTCTGAATATGTCATCCTTCCCTGGAGGAGCCCTCCGTATGTGAGCCTACCCATGCCACGCTGGGACATTGCTTAGGGACACGGGATACTAGGAAGCATGGCATTTCCATCCCCAGGTCTGCTCAGGTGGGAAGAGCTGTCAGGGCAGTGCTGTGCACTGGATATCCCCATGCTCATCCCCCACCCACACCCTCTGTGCACGTGCCGGCCGTGAGCTCCCTGTTCCCATGGCTTCTCCTCCCGCAGCTTAAGGAGCCATGACGGAGCCTCCTGGGCACCCATATGTTCCACGCTCTCTGCTTCCCCTGTCTCTTCAGGCCATTGTTACCAGTCTTGTCTCCACTGAATGAGCTATGGGAACCTTCCCAGGCTTAGGGGCGAGTACTTTGGGGAGGGGACGGTTCCATCTGCAAAGCCGTCTCTCCTGAAGTAGAATCAAAGGAGTGAACAAAAGTCTTCTCTAATGAAACGAAACTGGTACCGCACAGCTCTGTGCTCCGGGGGAGGATGTCCTTGGCCTCCACCCCCGAGGACTTTTCTTTGTCTCCTCTTGGGGTGTGGGGTTGAGTCACTGGAAGCCAGTCTCTAAAGAGCGGAGCACCAGGGTTTGGCGCCCTTTATGGGAGGGGTCTTCCATAGTGTTTCTGCTGCCAGAGCCTCTTCCTCCTGAAGATTGGGACCTTAACCCCTGGGGAGGCAGAATGTGGGTAAGGGACCTTAGTAGCTGTGACCTGCAGGTGTCTACCACAGGCACCAAACCTGGTCTTGAAGAAGGACTTTTGCCTTGGGCCAGGTAGGGATCAGGTTTCTGGAGGAATTTTAGCTGTGATAGAAGGGAATGAATGACAAAGATGTGGTGTTGTCTCTCAAGCTGACTGCTGGTGACTTTGGTTCAATGAAGCCAGACCCCCCATCCCCACCCCCTTTTACTATGACATTTCATACATGCGTGTAATGTATTTTGTCCACATTCACCCCCTCATTAGCCTCTTTTGTCCCACTCCTACCTTTGTGTCCCTCTTCTACTTCCCTGTTTTATCACACACACACACATACACACACTCACACACATATACACACACATACAACACACACACACACACACACACAGTCGTTTTGTTACTGATCCGTCGGTGGGCTTCACTGTGTGACATCATCACCTTCTCTTGCTAGGTAGCATCTGGCTCGTTCTGGAATGGAGGTCACTTTGTGGCACAAAGTGTCCTCAGGCATCTTGGGGAGCAGAGGGTTGATTTCATGTAACAGCTTGTAACATCATCCGAGAAGTCAGGGCAGGGCAGGGGCCGATGCTGAAGCCATGGAGGAGTGCTGCTTTCTGTCTTGCTCCCCGTGGCTTGTTTAGCCTGCGTGTTTGTACAATTTGAGACCGCTTGCCCAAGGGTAGCACCAACAATGGGCTAGGCCCACCTGTATCAATCATCAATAAAGAAAAAGCCTGGCAGGCTTGTCTGCAGGCCATTCTGGGGGGTGACAATTTTTCCTTCAGTCCCTCTTTTTTTTTTCTCTAATTTTAAAGACAGGATTTCTCAGTGTAACTGCCTTGGCTGCACTCTGGCCTCAAACTCACAGAGATCCACCTGCCTCTGCTTCCTGAGTACTGGGATTAAAGGCGTGCGCCACCATCATGCACTGAGTATCTCTCTTCTAAAAGGACCCTAGCTTGTGTCAAGTTGACCTAAAACCAGCTAGCAGGGGAGGAAGGATGATTATATGGAAGAGGTCCCTTTCTACACAGGTCAAGGTCTCTCCAGGCGGTCTCCATCTGCCAGGGATGGTGTGTGTGTGTGTATGTGTGTGTGTGTGTGTGTGTGTCTGTCTGTCTGTCTGTCTGTCTCTCTGTCTGAGGGCCTTTTGTTTTAAATCTGTGATTTGATATTAATTTGCCTTAAACAAGAGAAAAAAAAACCACCTGTAATTCTAAGGCCCAGGGTGTTTCTTTTAAGTCCTTATACCTTTTGAAGGACAGTGTTACACGCTTTAACAGGACAGGTCATTTCCTCAAAAAAAATCTATCTTTAATCTTTCTTCTTCTCTGTGAAGTGACAGTGTTGGAGAAAGTGTCACAATGAGGTTGGCATCCCCATGGTCACAGTTTGCCGTGCGCAGGTGTCTCTTGTCTTCTCGGGAAGAGCTGGCCGTAGGTGGAGGCTCAGAACTTCTCGTACACCGGAGTTCCTGGCCGTGTGACAGTGGAACCGTGCTCAGGGTGGCTTTTGTGCCGTGAGGGTGATGTGTATGTAGCTACAATCTGAGTCATAGACAGCCTTCAGGGGACGTCTGGGATGCTCCCTCGCTGGAAGGGCACAAACCTAGTGTTTTTCTTGTTCAATCCCAGCAGTTTTGAAAGGAATAACCTCTCAGCATATTATCTAGAGCTGACTTCACTCAAGAGGAGAGGAGGGAGCAGTGAGCTGCCTGGCAGCCTGCCCCAGCACTGTGCGCCCAGCACCGTGCGGCCTGACATCTGTCACGCAGGGCGGCAGTACCAAGGCCTCTGACCTTCACGAAGAGGCATGGTTTGGGGGGCTGGGTGAGGACACCATGGAAAAATCAAACAGAAAGCCTTTCTCCCACAGCTGTTGGTGTTCGTCTCACCAACCAGCCCCTGGTCTTTCACAAAAATAACCTCGAGGAGCTGTTATTATGACCCCCGACCTGAAGGATGACAGATGGTTGTGAGGTTTGATTTCACGTCAGTCTCTCACACCAGAGCCTCTTGGGTTTGCGTGGCTTAACTTGAAGGCATTCTTAGGGCATGCGCTAGCTTTTGTTCAACCTTTCTCCTGAGGCGTGAACCCTGGTGGAGCACAGCTAAAACCTGTGAGTGGGACTGAATCTGTCCCTGTCCTTATCAGAAGGTGTGGGAGGAGGGAGCCTTGGACGTCCTGGGAGAGCCGCTTGCCTTGGTTCCACTCTGATCTATCTGTTCAGGAGGTCAGACCGTCTGACTGGCAGGTGGTGTATGCATGGCCTCTGCGTTTGCGTGAGTCTACCCTTTCTGTTCTCTGACCGTGCATGCGTGCATGCGTGCGCGTGCATCTACCCTTTCTGTTCTTTGGTTCTGTGTGCGCGCGCACACGTGCGTGCTTGTGTGTGAGGATGCATCCACCCCTTCTGTTCTCTGGCCTTGAAGGCTGTGACCCTTTCGATTTGAAGTTCACTGTCTGATACTCCCTTTGAACTACGCAAGTCTATAGCAGAAAGAACTGAACATGTCATCATCTTCCTGGCGGCCTTTCCTCATCTACTAAAGGACTCCCAGTGTCATTTAATTGGATGTGTCTTTGTTCCTCTGCCTGCTTTAACCAAATAATAATAATGATGATGGGATAATAGTTGACCTCAGAGTCCCCAACTCTTCCCTGTTCAGCTGCTTAATATTTATTTATTCAGTGAGTAGATGAAGGGCGCTGAGGACGAGACGGCTGTTGACCTTCGAGGGCATTTTTCCTTTTCCGTACACCCACTCTGCCTTGGGCTGTGTGTGTTTCTGCAGTGTGTTTCCACAGTGGGAAGGTTCTGGCCGATAGGGCTTGTCTTCCCTATGTTCAGTTTTTTGGGGTGAAAGCCCTGGCGACGTTGTCCCTTTGGCATGGCTGCTGTCTTCGGTTCAGCGTTCTGTTTGCTGAACTCCATTGTAGGAATTCAGGGCCACCATGAAGTCATTTTTCCTAGATACACTGTGTTAAGGATGGTCAGGACAAGGCAGATGGGCACCCAAGGTTTCTTGACTTCAACATCTAGCCTAATTCCAAGAACATGACTCTAGCCTCTGCTGCAAGGCATCTTGGGAAGAAATGCTCTATCCTTTTACTCCCAGAAGAGGGGTTGGATGGAGAGGCCTTGTTTGGGGAGACACAGCATCTCTCCACCCTCTGGGGGTATTCTGAGGTCTCTGGTATTGGGGACAGTGGATCTGGGTTTGCTCTCCACTGTGTGAAAAGGCCCTTTCTTGCCCCTGGAGAGGAGTTGGATCTTTTTTTCCTGCCAGTGGGCATTTCCGGCCTCCGGCCCCTTTGCTCGCTGCTGAGCACGGTGCCAGGCGGTGCCAGGCTGAGCTGCAGGCTAATGGACTTTTCGGCCTCATTCCTGCCTGGCGCTGAGATCTTACATAGGAGGATGCCCATGCCCAGAAACTGTGTCTCTTCTGGAGTTCAGAATACTGAGCATCTGTTCGCACTGTGTTCCTTCCCCAGTTCCAGTCATCAATAACATGAAATTAAATGAAGACATTCCTTGTCCTGGTGCCAGCATCTCAAATCCACTTATCTCTGTATTGCAGCTTCCGCTTTGGCTTTCTCTTCCTTGGAAGGGGACTTCCCTGTGCAGATTAGGAGCGCAGGGCACAATTTCTGGGAAAGCTGAGAATCCCACCCCGCGTGGTTGATGATCTTCCACAGACCAGCGTCGTTCACTGAGCCCCCTTCTTCTCGTCTGCAACTGTGGGTTTCTGTGCGCCTGCCTTGTAGATGTTGCACCAGGCTGTATGGAGTATGGGGGATATATACACACAGAGGGAGAGGTTCTCAACCTTTGCCCCAGGGTGACTCTCGTTTATGCACTGCTGCAGTTCCCAGGCAGCCTGGTTATCCACATGATGATTTCTGGTGCTTAGAAATAGCACCAGCGCTTGGGCCCCCAGACACCTCCTCACTTGCATCTCCAGAGATGGGCTCAGCGCCCTGTCACCTTAGGTGGCTCCTCAGTGCTGGGTTGAGTCCCAGTCACATCTGGGACCTTTTGTAGCGTAGGTTTTTGTTTTGTTTTGTTATTGTGTGCCCCCCCGCCCACATCATCTTTAGTAGAGTGTAAACAGTGGCATAGAATAAGCAGTGTGGGGGTTTTAAACATGGTGGTCATCGGTAAAAGAGGTCTGGTATGTTAATTCTGTAGGTGGGACGGATGGGGTAGGGGAGGCAGGGAGGAGATAATCGAGAAAGTTATGATTTGGGGACCAAGGAGAAGCCCCGCAAGTGGCCTGTTTGTAATCCCAGTGCTCGGGGAGGTGGGGCTGGGGTCCTCAGGATAAGCTGGACCAAGAGCCTCCCTTGGTAACAGAGTGGGGAGGGATTAAGGAAGACAGCATTGTCCACTTCTGGATAGACAGACAGACAGACACCTCCCAGGTATGCACCGCGTGTATATAGAAGCCATACACATTCACATACTCTCTGGGGTTGGAGATGTAGCTCCGTGGGTGGAACGTGTGTTTACCACGGAGTTCCATGTCCAGTGTGGTGGAGTTTACTTTTGACGTCATCCTTGGCTGCATAGCAAGTCCAAGGCGAGTCTGGGCTGTTTCAAATACTAGTTTAAAAGAAAAAAAAATCCCTGTCTGACAAGAAACCCTGTGATGTTTGACTCATTAGAGGTGGAAAGTTTGGCCAAGTGGAGGTGGCGCACGCCTTTGATCCCAGCACTAGGGAGGCAGAGGCAGGCGGATCTCTGTGAGTTCAAGGTCAGCCTGAGCTGCAAAGCAAGTTCTGTAGACTTTTACACAGGACTGTTTCACAGAGAAACCCTGTCTTAAAAACCAAAAAGAAAAGAAAGTTTGTTTTCTGCCTTCTTCTCCCTCCCTTTTCCTCTGTCTGCCCCTTAATGGATGAACTCTTTCCACCTGGAAGACCCACCATCCTTGAGAGTCAGGAAGGCTTCAAACCTTTTAAAGCTGGAAACTTCTTGGTAATGAGTTCTGATCCCAGTTTGGAAACTCCCTGGGTTCGAGTTGGTTCTCCTCCCCAGAATCAAGAAGTGTCTGTTGAGCAAAGGCAGACATATCAGAGCAGGAGGAAGAAGACCTCCATCCCCAAAGCATGCCCATTGCCGCTTCCTGCTTCTGCCAACTTCACCACATCATTGACCTCCTTCTTTGTAAGGCAGAGTAGTTAACGTGATAGTGTTTACACGTGCAAACCAGAGACGGTGTTTCTGTTTCCCCTCTGCCCTTTTGCTGGTTGTCGACCTGATATCAGTGTGTTTGAAAAGGAAAACTACTGATAATTACATTTGGGCTTTTGCTTTTTAATCCTCTAGGGGCCAGGCAATGCCCAGGCGTTCAGAAGGAGTGGCTGTTCCCTCTCATTCTATGCCTTGGGCATCTTTAGAAGCTCTCTGGGCCTGGCTTGTGAGAGGGAGGTGAGTTGTCTATGCCGCTGAGGTGTTCACAAAAGCCAGAGCACACTTTTTCTTTGCTCCCCAACTGAAGTCACATGGTATCACAGAAGCCGTGTGTTCTAGAACACTTAATGATCCCAAGTGTTGTTCCTGAAAAGGGATGTTGCTTAGGAATGGGGTGACCCAGCAGAAGACTATAAATGTGTGTAGGTACCACCACACAGGACTGCGCTCCACAAACTGTCTGCATTCAGTGTGTGTGTGTGTGTGTGTGTGTGTATGGGTGTGTGTGTGTTTTCACACACAGTCATTGAGAGCTCAGTTGCCAGAATCGTGACCTGTCTTTGG
Organism: Microtus pennsylvanicus; assembly: GCF_037038515.1. NCBI lineage: Eukaryota > Metazoa > Chordata > Mammalia > Rodentia > Cricetidae > Microtus > Microtus pennsylvanicus. The sequence continues at coordinate 36,375,765 of NC_134598.1, forward strand.
GGAAGGTCATAGTTCAGCCCATATGTGACCCTGGAAGTCCCAGAGCTCACAGGAGCTGCAGCTGAGCCATGGTTTTATCTGAGTCTAGGATAGAGTGTTTAAAAATAGGTGTCTGGACAGAGAGCGGACTCAGATGTGGGCATGTGCAGGGAATGAGCGCCTTAGAGGAACTCTCGCTATTTAACTGTTGAAGTAAATATTCTCTCCTCTCTCAGTTTCACGAGGATCACCCATCCTCCCGCTCACATCTGCAGAATAGATAGAGGACGGATTCTTTGCTTAGCTCAGTGTTTAACCGTTGGGGAAAGCGGCCTCTGTCCATTTCGCCTGTTGTCATCTAGCCATCTACCCATCCGTGTCTGTCATATTGGCAAATGGCTGTCAAGGACCCTATTGTGTATCAATTCCATGCTAGCTCTTGGGACAAAAAGGACAGAACCTCTGTCCTCAAGAAGCCTACAGCCTGGGGTGCAGCATGTTTTCCTAGCATTTAAATCGGATTTGTACTTGACACAAGCTTATTTTTGTTTTGTTTTGCTCTCTCTTTTGAATTTGAGAAAGCGAGACACCTCACCCACGAGGACATTTCACGTGTTTTTATAAGCCCAAGTTCTAGGGTTGGGTTTCATGTTTTGCTCAACTTTTTGCATGGTGTAAATGCTTCTTTTGTTAAGGGTGGGGGAAGGAGGGAAGGAAGGGAAATCAGGAATAGCATCAAATCCTAGGATTGTTAATATCTCAGAATCTTCTTTGGAATTGTTAAGACGTATTTTTCAACATTGGGGTACATCATATCCAGAAACCTTCCAAACATGATGGGGCCGGTTGGCGGACAGTCCCATGTCTGCAGATGTCCAGGGACAGGTCATGCAGACGAGCCATCATGAGCAGTATTGTTCCACAACTCTGGGCCTTGTTCTCCGTTTTTCCATTTTCCTCCTGGGCAGTCTTGGGTGAGTTACTTAATCTTTCTGAGCTTCGTTTTCCCTCCTCAACCTGAGGGGATCATGGCACGGGTTACGTGAGCTCAGACACATGAGAACACAGGCCTGGAAGGTAGTCCCAGCACCCTGTGCAGGCTAGAGCTGTTGCTGTCTCTAAGGGGTAAAGAGGTCCGATGGCTAACAAAACAGGAACATCAACCACCCACGAGGATCCGAATCCAAAGTTTTGGAATGCAGAATGTTCCAAAATCCGAGCTCTTCAACACAAACAAAAAGAAGATTCCACATCTGATCTCATGTGACAGGTTGAATTCAAAACAGACAAGGGCCAATGAGATGGTAAAGGTATCTGCTGCTAAGCCCGAGGACTGAGTTCAAACCCTGGGACCCACAGTAGAAGGAGAGAACTGACTACGGCAAATTCTCCTTTGACCTCTACACGTGCGGCTGTGGCATGTGTGCACCTACATGTGTGTATTCATACAAAATAAATAAATATAACATGAAACATGGGAGCATGTAGGAGGAGGGCCCGCTTGTTTGTCCTGGCCGCATGGCTAGCTTAGACCCAGAATAACCACACAGAAATTGTATTAATTAAATCACTGCTTGGCCCATTAGCTCTAACTTCTTATTGGCTAACTCTTATATTAATTTAACCCATTTCTATTAATCTGTGTATTGCCACGTGGCTGTGGCTTACCGGGTAAAATTCCCACCATCTGTCTCCTGTGGCTCCATGGCTTCTTCCTAACTCTGCCTCCTTTCTCCCAGCATGCCATTTAGCTTCCCCGCCTGCCTACGTTCTGCTCTATCAACAGGCCAAGGCGGTTTCTTTATTCACTAACCAATAAAAGCAACACACAGACAGAAGGACCTCTCACACCAGGAGCGCTAAAAATATCATACAAAACCCTCTTCAGATTCTGTATATAATACAAATTTCATGTTTGTACTTAGGGCCCAGCCAGAGATATTTGATTGCGAATAGCAATTTAGAAGGCACTCCAAAATTTGGAGGGGGGGGAAAAGAGAAATCAAATGCTTCTGGTTGGAAGCCTTGGATAGCGGGGCTTTTCAAACTGTGCCTTTCCATGTCAATGGAAATAACGTGTCTGATGTCAATGGAAATAACGTGTCTGACGGCCCCGACGCTGCACCACTAATCATCCCTGAGACACGCCAGTGCCTCTCACACAGGCCTGATCTGTGTGCTCACCCGTGCTAGGGGCATGCAGCAGGTGTCCCGCTGTCTGGAGACTGTCTAGGGGAGGATGGATGCTACAGGGTTCTGGCTGGCGTGACTTACTTAGCTTGTCTTTTAGGCAGGCCACTGACTTGGGGAAATCCATGTATAAAATTAATTTCAACAAAGGGCAAACTGGTAATTATGCCTGACATTATATATTTTTTTTAATATAAAAGGCTGGCCAGGAGTTGGATTTTATATAGTGCTTTAGGCAAAGAATTCAGTACCGTGGGAATTATTTTCAAGAATAGCTCTTTTATTTCCTTAAGAGTGGGAGGGGGACTTTCTCTAGGTGTTTTTTTTTTTTTTCCTTTTTCTGGAAGGTATTTCTATATACTGTTTATAGAGGCCGTGGTCCTTTTTAAATTTAAGGAGCTCAGTTGGCTTCAATGGCAATAAATAAAACCCCATATGGGGACCAAGGGATGGTTAATTTATGGGCCCACCTCCTTCCTTAACATCAGCCGGTTGCTTCCTGGGATAGTAGGCTTGACTGACTGGGACATTTTGAACCGCTGGGTGCTTTTGAAGTTTCTCCTGAAGGACCTGAGGTCTGCCCCTGCGAAGTGTTAATGGGCCCCCTGCCCAGGCTTTATTTGATGGGTGCTTGTTAGAGGAGCCTTGATGGGCCCTCGGGGGCCTCTAAGCTGTACTCTGCCAGACTGGCTCTCAGACCTCCATCCTTCTGCTGTATTGTTTTGGTTTTGACTCTTGGGACCATGCCTGTTTTACTCCTGGGTGTTCCCAAGGCCCAGGCAGCTCTGTGGGATCAGACAAGCCCAGCCAGAGAGCAGGCCAGAGGGCAGATCAGGGACTCCACCCAGAAGAGCACAACAGGGTTTGTGCAGTGCATAAACTGTTGCTTGAGGTTAAGCAAAAATGGCCAATGTCCAGTAAACACACTCTGTTTTCTCTTTTCCCTGGGTCTCGGAGTCTCCACCTTCCTTCCTTGGGTCCCAGCGGCCTGGCATTCCGATTTCAACACCACTGCTTGCTCTGTTCATGTTGCTCTCCTCCCCAGGCCTTCCATGGTGTCTTAGCAGACTGATTGTGCCTCTCGGACTTTCATGCACCCTGGGCCCACACCACAGATCGTGCTGTCTTTGAAAAGACAGGGTTCTTATGGAAGTGACCGAGCTCAGATGAGCTTAGAGTCTGGGGATGTAGCTCAGAGGTACCCAGGGTGGGAGGATGGGGTCGGGTCATGAGGTCATTAGGTTGGCCCCAACCTGTGTTGTGTCCTGCTAAGAGGGGAGAAGGAGATACGGGATTGTCCTTGCACACAGGAAGGCCACATGAGGACACTCGGAAGCCTGAGTGGCCTTGGGAGAAGCCAGCTCTGATGATCCCGTATTCATCGGTGCCAGACTCGGAGAAAAATCACTTTATTGTTGAAGCCATCCAGTCTGTGGCTTCTGATATGGCAAGGGGACAAACATGATCTGCTGTGTCTGTGGGATAAAGTTCTATCTCTGTAGGATGTCACAGGAGGACCTTTGTGTCTCTGGATGCTGTCTACTTCCGACACATCCAAGGCAGAAGTCTTCCTATTTGCCTGATAAAGGACAGACGTTTTAAAGCCAGGTTCCAGGACCTGCTGCTCCCTTGGTCCTCCTGACGCCATCCAGCTCTCTCCCTTGTCCTCTTCCCACTCAAGTGGATTCTTCTGGATTCTTCAGAGAGCTTGGAGTCTAGGCTTGACATCAACCCAGGCACCCAGTTGCACCCCCTGAATGTGAATCATGGTGTAATGACTCATTGAATCAGTTAAATAAGGCTTAGTCTCTACTGTTCTTGTCCCTGGGATGTCCCCATCAGAGAGGCTAGTTCTCGATTCTCCCTGGGGTGTTGTTAGTGCCTCACAGGTTCATCCCCAGAAGACAACAATGATGATAGTGACAGAACTCACAATGTTAGCTCATATGTGTATATTTATGGTTTCTTCAAATTCATTTCAGGATTTTGTGTATGTGTGTGCATGTTTGTGTATATCTCTATCTGTCTCTGTACCTAACTTCCGGACTAGCTCATTATTCACTATGATGTGGTCCATGGTAGCCTCTAACTCAGAGCAAATCTCCTGTCGCAGTTTCTGGTTGCCAGAGCCACCACTCGTAGCTAGCTACTATATTCTGAGGATGGTCTGGATACCAAATAAGTTTTATGTCAGAATGGTACCAGAATTTATAGGGTTAGACCTGGAACCACTCGAACAAACTAGAATCAACCACCTGCCTTCGTAGGTGTCTTATTTGGGTTTCTTTTGCTGCAATGAAACACCATGACCAAAGCAAGTTAGAGGGAAAGGGCTTACACTTTCACAGCACTGTTCATCATCAAAGGACATCAGGACAGGAACTCACACAGGGCAGGAACCTGGAGGCAGGAGCTGATGCAGAGGCCATGGAGGGGAGCTGCTTACTGGCTTGCTCGCATGGCTTGTTTAGACGGCTTTCTTATAGAATCCAGGACCACCAGTCAAAGATGGCAAGGTCTTGGCCTTGACTTCCCTCTGAACCAGGAGAAGGCAAGAATGTGTTTCTAAGACTCCTTCTCCATGTGGCTGGGGCGTTTGTAGCCCACAGTTCCTACAAACCTGTTCTGTTGAGTGACTTTTCAACTTGATCTTGTCACGTCAGAACATCTAGCCAGATGGTTGTAGGGTTGGTGTGCATGTGCACAGATGTGTGCGCGTGTGTGTCGGATTTCAGTGACTCCATTGAAATGGCGTGACTGTTACCATCCCCTTCCTGTTTCCCCTTAGGGAGAAAGGGATGAGGCTCACGGAATCCCAGGTTGGCACCCTGTGCTTTCTGGTATGAATGATGCCGGCCTCGGAGTCATCCATTTTCCCTCTGCCAGACTAAAATATGACAGGTCTGGGGCTAGTTTCATGGACTATCGGCCACTCTGCCCTCTGGGAGTGGTAATCTGCGTGTCCAATGAGGTCCAGGTCCTCAGACCTCTGGGCTACGTCTCAGACTTTGCCCAATTCTGAGCAAGTTGCGTTCCAGAAGCATCATGGGAAAACGTGAGCCCCAGGAACATAAACCCTCCATTTGGACTGTAGGTGCTTTAGAAAAGAAAATGTCAGGCGGTGGTGGCGCACACCTTTAATCCCAGCACCCAGGAGGCAGAGACAGGCAGATTTCTGTGAGTTCAAGGTCTGCAGAGTGAGTTCTAGAACAGGCTCCAAAGCTACAGAGAAACCCTGCCTTGGAAAACAAAACAAGCAGGGGGCTGGAGAGATGGCTCAGCGGTTAAGAGCATTGCCTGCTCTTCCAGAGGTCCTGAGTTCAATTCCCAGCAACCACATGGTGGCTCACAACCATCTGTAATGAGGTCTGGTGCCCTCTTCTGGCCTGCAAGCATACACACAGACAGAACACTGTATAATAATATAATAATAGTAAGTAAATAAATATTAAAAAAAAGAAAACAAAACAAGCAAAAAAAGAAAGAAAAATAAAAAAAAACAATACCTTCACCTCTCCTCTATGGCCGAGGTTCCTACATGTCTAGGGAACTTAACTCTAGATGGGTGCATCAGGCAGATGGGAGGGCTAACGGGATCACAGAGCACAATACTTTCTGTGTTTGTGATGACATTCTGTGAACCAGAGGTAACCTCAGAGTTCTAAGCCAGTCCATTACTTCCCAGAGAGTATCCTGCACTCACTGAGTGCTATAGAGAATTCAAGTTATATATATGTTTATGCATAGGCTTCTAGAGGAGACCGCAGCTTTGGGTTCAGTGTTAATGACAGGCAGATTCATTCTGGAGCCGTGTATACAGATGGATTGCGAAGGACAATCCTTTTTATTTATATGACATTAACTTTCTTTTATGCCGTTTGTTAGGTCAGCTCCCTGGCAGTGGGGTCAGCTGCATTACGGAGGAAATGAGCCTGAGAAGTGGAAGAGAGGCTGTGATGTGATAAAGCTTATCAAGCCCATTGATTTCTCCTGACTGGCAGAGATCTGTCAAAGATGGGGTGCAGAAATGTCTCCATGGCACCTAAAGGCTGAGCCTCGCATGAGCCGGCTCAGTGGTTAAGGGCACTTGTGCTAACCTGAGTTCAGTATCCTAGGACGCACGTGGTGGAAGGAGAGAACCACTCCTTCAGGTTGTCCTCTGACCTCCACGGGCGCACAGTGGTGCACACTTACGTGTGTGCACACAGCACAGCCAAAATAGGATGCATGCTAAGCAACAAGAAAGGCTGAGTGGTGATACGTTGACCAGAGTTCAGGACTCTTCCGACACCTTTGGGAGAAAGTGTAGGATAAGTTTAGTGTTTATGTCCTCTGACCCAGGACGCCAGCTTCCCCCTCCAGTGGTCACCCTGGAAAGGCTTTTGACCCATTGTGTGACTCAAGGGACCTCGGTCACAGCAGCCCCACAGCGTGATATGTCAGAGCCCCAGAATCCCTTGCCTGCTGGAGAGCACTCACACCACGATGCCTCCCGTTCATCCCCGCAGCCTGTGGTTGTGCCGCACGTTCTTCAGATCGTGACAGCGAGGCACCCGCCTTGGCACCTGTCTCCTGTCATCTCCCTCCTCTGCCGTGCCTTCCTCCTCTGCAGAGTGCAGACACCACCAACAACCTCCACGGGATTTTAAGATCATTTATAAAAAAATCCTCTTTCCAGAGCCAGCCAGGCAGGACGTGATGGTTGTTATAGTGATGTTTGTCTCCTGCCTCTCTGCTGATTGACAGCCCTTTGTACGGCCTCCTGTCTGGCTCACCCCTGTGCTCCTCCACACCCGTCTCTGTGTGCTCCCTGATGGGATAGCTGCCTGACAATAACGTCGCTAGCTCAGCGTGAGTTGGAGGCAGAAGCCCTAAAAATCTTAGCTTCACGACTGAGTGTTCTAGAAACCTACAGATCCCTTTGGTGTCAGGTTTGGGCAAGGCTAATACAGTTTCACTTACACACCACATTGCACAGAGTTGTGTGAGTGTTGGGGAAGCAAAGGGTGGTCACTAAGCACATGTTTGCTAATGGTTTGTATCATCATGTCACTTTGGAATGAACTAGAGAAAGAGCCCAAATCACAGGCTTCACTTGCCCATCAACTTGGGAAGATAGCCTCTGAGGCAAGGATAAGGGCAAGGACAAGATACATAAGTAGCAAAATAGCCAGACCCCATGCAGTGGGATTTGTCCCTGGAGGCTTCCCAGTACCAGATAGATCTGATCTTGAGAACCCAAGTGTGTCTGCCTATCCCCTGGAGAGTAGTCACCAGGGAGCTCTCAGGTCCCATCTCTCAGGTCCCATGACTTGTTTGTGGAAGTTCCACATTCTTCTGGCATAGTGTCTGATATCATTAGAGGATGTAGGTGAACTCAAGCCCCGTGAGTCCCTGAGATTTTGTGTTGGTTATGCAACAGAATTTTAAATTTATTAACTTTTTTTTTAGAGGAGGGTGAGTATACTGGGATTGAACTCAGGTTCTCAGGCTTGGTGGCAAGAAACTTTATGTACTGAGCCTTCTCCCTGTCCCAACAGAGGCTTTTGTTAATGCAGTCTGAGTTTGAGGAAGGTTTAGGGGTTTAAGGGAAAGCTGTGAAGTCAGCACAGAGTTCCCAGCTCCTTGCTATGTGTGTACCTCCCATTACTGTGGTGCTCATCAAAACTCGTGAACCAATGTCAGTGTGTTGCCGTGAAGCCCAGGCTTCCTTTCCTGTTCCAGGTACCATGTTGCCTCAGGTTGCCATGGCTCCCGGGGGTGTGGCTGCAGCGGTTTCTGATGTTCTTTGTGTTTGCTCATCTTGGTGTCTGTCAGGTGTTTGGGTTCCTCAGCTTGGGTTTATCTCCTGCATTTCTTATGAACTTTTGGGGTCTGAAGAGGAAGCTCAGGAGGGACAAAGACATTCTTATATTAGGTAGAGCACCCATTCTCAACCTATGGGCTGCGACTTCTTTGGGGGTCGCATATCAGATATTCTGCATATCAGATATTTACATTACGATTCATAATAGCAAAATAACAGTTATGAAGTAGCAATAGAATAACTTTATGGTTGGGGTTCACCACAACATGAGGTATCAAAGGGTTGCAGCATTAGGAAAGTTGAAACCCACTGATGGAAAGGGTGCTCTCTTGCTCCCTGTGTGGATTATCACTGTTGGTGGTGGCTTTTGCTGTCATTGGATCCTGAGCTCGGTCTTTCACCTGTATAGTGTCTGTCAGATTTTCCTTCCCCTGTCTCTGTCCCACAGACTTTAGGAGGAAGTCACTGTAGTAAATAATCACCCCAAGAACCACATTCAGGACTATATCTAACTGTGCCTTACCAGTGTCCAGGACTTCCTGCATTCCAGGTCCTGCTGGTCCCTGCTGTGTTTCTGTCCTCCAACACATTCCCTCTGTGGGCACAGCCTCAGCTCATCTCTCTAAATAATGTGGGTTAATTGGTCAAATTTTTGGACCTTGGGGATCCGCTCCCCCAGTTTCTAGTGTCTGCCCTAGCTCACATTACAGCATCTGTGCCTGAGGAACACTTGCTAGGTCTGCTTCCCAGTTGTGAGCGACTGGAGGCTTGGAAGTCCACAGAGGGATGACTGTACATGCCTGAAGTATGTGCTCACTTGTGCAGCCCACACAGCAACCCTGAACCAGCACCGTCCCCACCTCATTTTAGAGATAATGAGAGTAGAGGTGTGAGCATTATAAAAGGAAGACCCGTGTGCTTGGAAGGGCAGTGTGCACGGAAGAGCCATGTGCATGGAAGAGCCATGGGGCGCGGACGAACCGTGTGCATGGAAGAGCCACGTGCATGGAAGAGTGGTGTGCATGGATGATCTGTGTGCGTGGAAGAGCTGTATGCACTATGTGCACGGAATGGCGGTGTACATGGAAGAGCCATGTGCATGGAAGAGCAGTGTGCAGGGAAGAGCGGTGTGCATGGAAGAGCCATGTGCATGGAAGAGCCATGTGCATGGAAGAGCCGTGTGCACGGAAGAGCAGTGTGCAGGGAAGAGCGGTGTGCATGGAAGAGCCATGTGCATGGAAGAGCCGTGTGCATGGAAGAGCCATGTGCATGGAAGCGCCGTGTGTACGGAAGAGCAGTGTGCAGGGAAGAGCGGTGTGCATGGAAGAGCCGTGTGCACGGAAGAGCAGTGTGCAGGGAAGAGCAGTGTGCAGGTAAGAGCGGTGTGCAGGGAAGAGCGGTGTGCAGGGAAGAGCGGTGTGCACAGAAGAGCTGTGCCCCTGCCCAGGTTGCCTAGTTGTAGTGCATTGCAGAGCTGGACCATTGGGATTTTTTTGATTAAAAATTAATTTTTAAATGTATTATTGTGTGTACATGTGGCTTCAGCATGTGTGTGGAGGTTAGAGGACAACTTCGAGGCATTCGCATCTCCTGACTTTACATGGGTGCTGAAGATGGCACCTAGTTCACCAGGCCCCCTTGGCAAACCCCTTTACCGGCCCAGCTATCTTGTTGGCCTCTGGGCAGCGGAATTTTGAGAGCGGGAGTTATCTGCGTATTTCTTGACGCTCTGATGTCCTGCTTGTCACCCTGACCCTGCACAGGACTCTGGACTTGGGAACATCATGACTATGCGTTTATGCCCAGCTTTGTGCTGGCCTGCCCTGGGAATCTAGGCCAGTGACATCTCTTTCGCTCGCTCTCTGGATCTGCAGTGTGGGATTATTGATATTGGTGACCCTGCATGAGGCTTCAATAAAATAAGGCATGGAAAGCACCAACCTGATGTCTGGCGACCCCAAGTACAACTGTATTAAAAACCAGGAAGTGCAGATAAGAAGGTTCACACAGCACAATGGGGACAGTTAGTGCAGTAAAGATGGAGATTGACTCCTTCTCGGAGGACGCCCGTACAATCAGATGAGATATAGGATACTTAGGTCAAAGCTGAAGTTGCCGATGCTAGAATGAGCTGAGGGCAAAGGATAAGGAGGGCAGTGCCGCTATCCGAGACTCTCCACCAAATCGATATAGTGCGTTGATTGAGAAGACTCGCTGTCTTTGCAGGCTTCTTAGCGCTTATTGAAATCTGAGACTTGAAGTCATAAATGAAATCAGTAAATCGGCTGCCGTTGGGTTGGCTTATGTGGTCAAGATTTTTGTTTTTTTCTTTGTGACAGATCTCACTTTGTAGCCCAGGCTAGCCTCAAACGCTACAGTCTTCCTGCCTCAGGCTTCCAAGTGCTGAGATTACAGGTAGGAGCCACCACATCCCTGCAACTTTTTTTTTAAAACTATAATTTAGGAAGCATCTTAGACTTAGGGAGAAATGGTTCTTTTTTTAAAAATAGAGTTATTAATTTCTAGGCTTTCACATTTATCTTTACTTATTTTAAGAGCACTAGCAGGTGGCATTGGGGGAGAGCTGTGTTATTTTCTTGTGAAGAGAGAGTACTAGTTAGCACTTGTGTGTGTGTGTGAGTTGGGGACCCGGACTTTAGATCTCAGGGCAGATTGCTGGTGTGACCTGTGGCCCCTTTCCTGTCCTTGCTAGCCTCCACCTGGGTGAGTTTCATTCACATTTATGCCTCAGCAAAATCAAATCAATTGTCCGTGTGTTAGAGACCACGGCGGACAGTCGCCGGAGGGTGAAAACCGTAGTGTTGGTAGATCCGGGAATGGCCGAGCTCCAGCCGCTCCAATCACAAAGCGAATGAGAGACGGAAGCCGGGGGGCCTCAGATGGCTTTGGCAAGTCAGGGAGCTGTAATTTGCCCCATGTGGTCCTCACGTGTCTTCTCCTGGGAACACTGTGTGTGTGCGCGCGCGCTCACTCTCATGAGTGTTCCTGTGTGTGCTCCATGAAGGAGTCTATGGAAAATGAGCTTTCTAGGCTAAGATGTGACTTCCCGAGTTAAGACTGAAGTCAGGTCAGAAAAAACACTATTTTCCCATCAGCTCTGCAGTGTTTAAATCACAAAAAGCAAAAGGCTTTTAGATCACTTGTAGCCCGGATCTCCTGAAAGATCCACATGCACGTGATACTTAGGCTTTTACTCCAGAGAACGTTATGTGTGTTTGCACGTTTGTGTTGGCCTCGTTCCTGCCATTTTCTTCTCTGGTGAATGGCTTTGACTTTGCCCTAGAGATAAGAAGATCCTTGAGGTGACCTGCCAGGAATTGTGTCAACATCTTGTATCTTTGAGGTTAGCGTGATAAATGACAATCTGGCTTGATCGCTCTCTCTCCCTCCCCCCCCTCTCTCTCTGTGTATACACACACAAGATCCTCTCCTTAAGCTGCTATGGGGCTGGACATTTGCTTCAGTGATAAGGCACTTGCATGGCATGTCCAAGGCCCCTGGTTCCATCTTCAGTATCAGAAGGAGGAGGAAGAAAAAAATACCACTGACGACAACGATCTAGATTGTGTTCAGCTCGTCCTACGATCTGTGCAGTTGTCTTGTTAGCAGTGGGTTGTCACTACGTTCACAACTTCCTTATCTGAGATATACACAATGCTCTCTATAGGTTAAACATTTGCTCAAGTCATCTAGGCCCTGGGTAGGAATATTTACTCGGAATGCATCCATCTGGATTCTAGGGCCACCTGCTCTTGACTCCTTTCCCAGAGGACCTGGGAATGAGGGGAGAGAAGGGCTCTGGGTGTCGTGTTGTTTCTGGGTAGCTGGTCTGAGAGTCGTGGGCCCCAGAGTGCAGATGCCTGCTGGTAGGCCCTGTGGGATCACTGGGGGATGCTTGTTTCCTGTCTCCCCATTTTCATGTCCGCTTTTGTTTTCAATATCTGGGTTTCTAGGACCAAGTTGAGATTAACAGCCAACTTCATCTTTCCTCGGGAGAAGTATGGTGTGCCATTAAATACTAGAGCTGGTCCGTTGTGCAAAGTGTTAGATTCCCATGGGGTTTGAGTCCCAGCACCCGCATGGCAGCTCACAACCATCTGTAACTCAAGTTTCAGGGGACCCAATGTCTTCTTGTGGCCTCCAAAGGAACCAGGAGCACACGTGGTGCATACACATACGTGGAGGCCAAACACCCGTACACATAAAATAAAAATAAAACAACAGTGATTAAAAAAGCACATATGACTGTTGGAACAGTGTGCTTATTCCTCAAAAAATTAAGCGCAAGATTATCCTAAGGGCTGGCATCCGCTTCTCAGGCTTACATACAGGCGGAGTGAGCGCAGCTCCAAAAGCATGGACCAGAAGTGACTTATATACACGCATATTAAAGCAGCATTATTCACATGCTCAGACTCTGTGTTCCATCCCCAGTACCCCATGAAACTGGCATGGGGGGCATACCTGCAACCCCAGCATTCGGGAGGTAGAGGCCAGAGGAGCAGGCCAAACTCACCTTTTGGCTACCTGGCACATTAAAGGCCTGGCTGGGACACACGAAACCCTGTCTCAGAAACAAAACCAAAAAGAATGTCTGACACATCCTGCCGCGTGGGCAAGCTGCGAGGATGTCATGCTAAGAGAAGTAAGCCAGACAAGGAAGGAGCGCGCTGCGTGATTCATGTCTTTGGTAATCCTGGCACAGCCAGATTCACAAGCACAGAAAGGAGAACACTTTGAAAGAGGGGATGCAGGGAGTTACTGTTTTATGGGGATGGTGGCTCATTTGGCCAAAGCAGATGACTGTACAATTGTACAACAGTGTTTTTACATTTAGTGTCACCCAAGTGTGCACGTCAAAGTGCAAGCAGTGGGGTCAGCAAGGTGGCTCAGTTTCTAACGGTGCCCCAAAGCCGGACAACCCGAGTTTGATCTCCAAGCTGCCAGTTTTTTCAACAAGTTCATAGACTCCAATACATGCACCCACATGCTGTTATAAACCCAGACCACAAGCCTGGTGTGGTGGCGCACACCTTTAATCCCAGCAATCTGGAGGCAGAGGCGGGATCTTTGCGATCTGGAGGCAGAGACGGAGACCAGCCTGATCTAAAGAGCGAGTTCCAGGAAAGCCGAGGCTTGCAGAGAAACCCTGTCTCAGAAAACAAAAAGACCATTTTGAGAAGGACACTTAGGGTGCTTGTATGTGCTCAAGTAAATCAGTGCAGATCAAGAGCGCCCCATCCCTGTCTTTTTGCATGGCGTCTGTATTCTTGAAGCATTTGTGGGAAGACCGTGGTTCCTAGGCTAGGCGAGGGGGCGAAAGGGAAGGTTAGTTTTCACTGTTGGTGTCCACTGGTGTTTGTACCAATGTGCGTGTTCACTAGCTATTAAAAAAATAAAGCCTGTAGTCGTTGACTGTGAAGATACAAATATAAAATAAATAATATTGATAGACGTAATTGCACATTCCTTTTGGAGCCATGGAAGAGTTTTTCCCCTGCAGAGCGTGGGAACCTCCTTACCTCTCAGTGGTCACAGTGAATCGTGGGTGGCAGCTGAACAGCAGACAGCGACACACAGAGACATGGTTCACCAGGAAGTTCACAGTCTTGTTTTTTCTACTCCCTGGGCAGGTATTTCTGGCACCATGCCATATCTTGTGTGTGTGTCTCCACTCGCTTCTGACTCAGGGAGACGACTGGTCCTGTCATCGAAGCCTTTGATCCTGTCGGCATCTCTACACTGAGGACTGTGCTATTTTCCCCTGCATTCCCTGACTCTTCCTGGCTGGGGAAGCGTAAATCCAGGGTAATTACCCATTGAGTTGGCTCCTGCCTGGAGCTTGGTGTCTGTCTCAGTGGCGTTGTGACGTGTGGTGGTTGAGAGTCACTTTGTGCCTCCCCCACACCTCTTTCTCTGTGCCTTTCCTTCGCCTCATTCTAGCCACTGCTTAAGAAGATGCCGAAGCAGGAAAGATGGCTCGGTGTGCAAATCAGCCGCTGGGCAAGCCTGACAACTTGAGCTCTTCCTCTGCTCCCAAATTTCTCCTTCTCTGAGTTTTCTTTCTTTCCTCTGCTGCCAGCCCCTCCTGTCCATTCTCCTGCCTTGCTACTGGCCGTTCCGCTCTTTATTAAATCAATCAGGTGTTTTAGACAGGCATAGTAACACAGGGTCCCAGAGTTAAACAAATGCAGCATAAAAGAATGCGACCCATCTTTGCATCATTAAACAAATGTTCCACAACATATACACACACACAGACCACGGCAACACTAGTCAATACCAGCAAAGTATATATGACTTTGAAGAAATTCTAAAGAGGGGGTTGGCTGACTGGCTTACTGAGCGCTGCCTTCTCAGAAAACAGTGAGAGCATGGTTGAGCATATTTGAGAGGTGATATTCCACACAACGACGAAACCCAAGCACTACTCCCGGATGGAGAGAGAGAAGGGTGAGGAGAGCAGCTGGCTGCTCCAGACCTCTAAACTGCCGGTGGTGACCTGTGGTCCTGGTTCCTGGTCCTCCCTGGAGCGAGAATGAATGTTCCCAGAGCCAGGGATACCTCTTCCCTGAATGCCTTGTTCTTACCCCACAGTGACAGGGAGAAGGAGAAGACGCAAGGCGAGTTCCTTACAAACTGAGCAACCAAAGTGGAGTTTTCTTTCGTTTGTTTTGCCTTCTTAAAGTTTGTTTGCATTTTTCCATGCTCTGAGGTTTCTTGAGGGGTTCCCTGTGGGTAGAGGCCGCCCTCCCTGCCCTGCCTGTGGCACAGTGAGCTGCTTCTGGTCATCTACACAGCTGCCTACAAGGCAGGTTTCTCAGAGGGACTAGTGTCATGACCCTTGGTCTTGCTCAGTCTTTACCGTATTCCGCCATGAAGCTTGTTCAGGTGAGTGTTGTGATGGACGGGGTGGGGGTGGGGGAACTCATTGCTGTTGAGCTGGTTTTCCTTTAGCTGGGAACACTGGAAGTCAAGCACCTTCCCCTTACCTGCTCCCTCAGCTTCCATGTAGGAGAAGAGATCTTAGCCAACGCTGGCTGCAGTAGAAACTTAGGTCCTGGTTCTGGAGGCTAAAAGCCTGGGAGCTGGCACAGCCAGCCATCTTGGGCTAATCAGTGGGTTGGACTTTTCTTCCTCTGTTCTTAGCTTACATAATAAAGATGCTCTGGGCAACCCAGAGTGCCCTTGGGAAATTCTGGATTTTGCTTTAATCCATATTTAAAGGGGTGGGGGGAATGGAGACCGGAATCTTGAAAGGGTTTGTGGTCTCTTACCTGTGTAGCACCTGGTGATGAGAGGGAAATTCCCTTGAGACAGGCTGCTTCCCCCATAGGTGCCTGTGGCAGCCTTGGTCCATCCACCTCTTTTCTGCCTTGGACAAAACCCAAACAAAGCAAAAATGAAAATCCAAAATCAAAAGCCAAATGGAACAGCGATGGGACCTGCTGTGTGTGTTCCTCGGGATGGCTGGGGCTTGCTCAGAGCATCAGCCCAAACTTGCCAGGGCAAATCGAGTCCCCAGCTGCGCCTTCTGGGACTTCGTCCATCAAAGCATCATCTAAGTGGAACTTGGACTTCTAGGCCAGACATTGTTTTCGTTTTTTTTTTAAAGAACTTACTTTTTCTATTAAAAAAAACATAAATAATACGTTGCTCAAGTCCGTTGGCTACTTAAGCCAATACTTTTTTTTTTTCTCTAGCCAGATCTAGGGACAATGGCAGTTTATAGCAGGACACCAGTAAGGTTGGGGTTTCCTTTGATGGGGGAGCAGCTTCCCAGGCAGTGGGTGCAGTAAGGAGAAATGCAAGTCCGAAAGGGAGGTGTGCAGTTACACAGGCGGACGGGCCAAGGAGATGGTCTGGCTGCCAAGTGGATGGGAGCCCGGGTCTTCAGGTTTTCATGTGGAGAATTGGAACAGGCAGGAGCCAGGCTCTGGCCTGCTGGCGCCAGGAGCACCGAGATTTCTTTTCCTTTCAGGTTGGGCAGTCTGAGAGAGGAGGTGGGTGCACGGGGGTGATTCCCCTGCCAGCTAGCGAATACCAGCACCTGACTGCGTCTGTGTCGTGAGTGGGCGGGAGGGCATAGGCCGATGATCCAATGTCTCGCTTGTTCTTGGAGTAGTGAGCAATCTTAGTGTGAATGGTGGCTGCAGAGACCAGAGGTTTCTACAGGCGGGTACAGGTTGGAGGAGGGCTCTAAGCGTCCCCAGGCCAGCACTGCCGGCTTTCCCATGCTCGGGTTGTATTCCAGCAGTCCAAGCTTGGTGGCTGTAAGCACATGGTTGAATCATCTCTGGATTTCATTTCCATATCTGTAAGAGGAGAGTGGTTGAGTATGTGTCTCATGCAGTCATTATGTGGATTGAATTGTTCCCAGATGAAAAGAGAAAGCCCTCTCTGCTCCTGCTTCTGCGTGTAGGGCAAAGTCCTGTGGTCGTGATGGGAGGAGAGATAGGCGCTGGGACTATTGGGATCCTTGCTGATGCTGGGGATGGGGGGGCCAACTTTTTATCTCCTCCTTGGAGTAGTCTCAGTGGGTAGCCCAGGTGGGCTTGGAATTCACCATGTAGTCGAGATTACCCTTGAGTGCGGTCCTCCTACTCAAGGCTCCTGGGGTTACAGGCTTGGACCACCATGCCTGGCTAGACTTTCTTAACTGAACCACTGACGGTTCACTGTCTATTCCTTGTAACCCATGTGTCTCAGTGCTGCTGTGCTGCTAGGGTGGGAACTCACTGGAGGCCACTCCCCTGCAGACCTTCAGATGCATTGCACACAGTAGGTCCTCCGTGATTTTTGTTTTTTGAGGGGACTATGGGTCATTGAAAGAGGGGAAGCGAGTAGAGGTGATGTGGCAGCAGATGTTTTACAACTAGCTCTCCAGGAAAACAATAATCTGCTTTTTTTTAATGCCAGTTTTGCCAATTTTCATGGTGTAAATATTTCTACCATGACTGGTTTCAAGCAAGCAATGCTATCGTGTTGTGCTCGGTGTTGGGTTGCAGTACACAAGCCAGGTCCCACTTAGTCCTGATGGGTGAAGGCATAAGAGGGAAGGAAGAGCCAGTGCATTGAGCAGTTATGATGACAATGGCAACCACAGGGTTTATTGAGAGCTTGGATTCTGCCCCGAGTCCCTCCTAGTATTCCTCTGGCCAGAAGTGGATCCCCTGATCTTCGCTAGCTGCAAGGGAAGTTTGTAAACGGGGAGCGAGGGTGCCATGACTTGTTAGACCCTCAGTGTGTCGTGGCTCAGGATAGGACCCCTTTGGTTAGACCCTCAGTGTGTCGTGGCTCAGGATAGGACCCCTTTGGTTAGACCCTCAGTGTGTCGTGGCTCAGGATAGGACCCCCTGTGTCCCTGAACACAAGCAGATTCCTGCTAGCCAAGGAAAGGGCTGTTGCTTGAGCAACCAAGAATTTAAAAGACCCAGCTGTTCATAGGCTGTTTTTCAACCTCAAAATTGCCTTTCCTGTCAAGCTAACGAGTCCCACTGTTAACCAGTGTGATGAAACCTCTACCTGCCTTCCTCCGTTTCTGTGGCTTCCACCGTAGATAGGGTAAACAGACCTGGCCCCGGAGAATGGCCCGTTTTCTCGTGCAAACAGATCCCAGCTGCAGTGATGAAGGAGGCAGGAAGAAGGGACGATAAGTGTTTGGCAGAACAGGATTGCAGCAAGCATCCAGAAACACAAACACGGGCATTCCTTGTGCAAATCCAAGTGTGGCCTGGGCTGTGCCATCCCACCTGCCTCCTAGGTGTTTATGGTCAGAGTGAGGGGCGGAGGATAAGAGGGTGGGGTGCCTCCTGTGTAACCTCTCCCTGAAGGTCATCCCCCTGCATGAGCTTCTGGGGCTGCTCACAGCTCAGCCAGTTCTGATGACCTTCCCAAAGGCGTAGAATAAAAGGAAACTTGGAAATTGGGACCAATATGGAAGAGGAATGGGCTACCCTGTCCTGAGGGCAGTCGCATAGTCTTAGCATCATCCAAAATTTTGTAGATTTTACACTCAGTGTCCTCTCTTGAAAAACCAAAGAAGTGATTGATGGGTTTGTCCCCATTAGAAACACAATGAAGGAAGACGCTGCAGAAGAACTGAAGGGAGGGGACAGATGCTCTGCCAGAGGGGGTAGTGATGCTCTGAGCTTTCTCCCGCTGGAGTGGGGAGCTGTTACACTGGAAGACGCCCTCTGTGTTCAAGTACACACTGCAGCCGAGAGGAGCTATGAACAAGAGGCCACACTGCAAAACCACTGCAAGCTGGACATTGGGAGCCAGAGTATGGTCCCCCTTTGACCCTGAGAGCTGTTTGTCAGACCCAGTTTGAAGGCGTTCTCACAGCCGTTCTGAAGTGACGCCAGAGAAGCGAAGTCTCTACCTTTTTCTCCACGGCCTGTGTCCCCACGTGGACTTGACATAACACATAACATTGTGTTGTATGTACGGGTTTTCAGTCTGATCTTTATGCAGACCCCGAAGTGCTTGGCAGTTCTGTGGCTATTGTCACCCAGGCTGGAGGGAGATGGGGCATGAGTTTTTCTTGGAGGACCGGGTGTGCACTTCCTAGGTTCTGCAGGCTCCTGGGTCTCTGCTGTGGTGTCTCAGCTGTAGCCGTACATCAAAGAGCAAACAAGGAAGATGCTGTCCAGAGATGCTGTTTGCAGAAGCAGGCAGCAAGGGACGATCGGCCCTCAGGCCATTGTATGTCGCTCTTGGTGTCTAGCGGTTGTAGGTGGAATGAAATATTGATCATAACATGTTTCGAATTTTAGCACATTGCTTTGCTGAAAGTCAGAATTGGGAGTTAGAGGGACAGCATACTCTTTCTCCCGTGATAGTGAGCTAGCCAAGGGGTAAAGGAGGCAGAGAAGGTTTTTGTGTGTGTGAGTGTTGTGTGTACATGCCCGATGGCTTGCCCTTTGGTTTCTCTGTTACTGTAGCGGGCATCTTTTATGGTGGCCTCTGGCTGAAGCTTAGCTGGCCCTGGAGTCTGTACTAGGGCCTTACTTCCCCAATTTCTTCTTTCTAACAGTCTGAGGGGAAAAAGAAAGAAGAGGAGAGAAAGTGAATGTTCGTGGTCCCAGCTGAGACAAGCTCTAGCGTATTTCTTCGGAGCTTTTAGGCTCTGGTCTTATTCAAAGGCTGCCTACTCCAGCTCCCTCCATATGTGGCCTGCTTTCCAAGGCTGTGGGCATGGCTCTAGCTACCTACTGTAGCGCTGTAGTGTGGGTTGCTCTCCTGTAGCCTGTCCACCTAGACTGGCATGGCTCTATTACAAAAGGAAAGTACTTTCCAGTTTTACCGATGGGATTTCCCAGAGGAAGTGTGGGATCAGGACGACTGGTCTTAGACCCCATTGCAAGATCAAGGTCTCCAAGCACTGATAGTGTTATTCTAGATGGGGAGGGGAGTGCGTGGAGGCGGGCTGTCCTTCACCGAGCATCCTGTGGCTGCCTGTGTTCAGAACCATGAAATGGGCATGCAGTGTGAGTCGTGAAGCTTCAGGAGCTAGAAGTGCTGCTCTTGTAGCTGGGATGCCCAGATTCAATCAATCTTATATTTTGCAAACGCGACGAGCTTCTTTGCGCCCTCCTCCTCCTTGGCCCGTGCCCTGCCAGCGTGATGCAGCCAGGCTCGATGAAGAGGCAGGATTTACATATTCTGCTAATCTCGGCTGTCTTGATTCCTCGAAGTGATCCGGTGGTGGGGAGACCTCGCAAGTGAGAAGAGTATTTTTAACCACGCTCTGTAGGGTTGATAGCCACTTAGGGACTTGTAATGGAATCTGGAGGTTCATGGGAGGCTGAGGGGAAGCCATGAGGGATGGAACAGCTCAGGCTGGGAGCTCTTGGGTGTTAACAGCTGAGGGGCCATTTGATGCTGAAGGAAACCCACCTTCTCTTTCGCCTTGTGATAGCTGCCAGTCAGTGGCATTATGACTGACACCTTGCCTGTCTGGCACAGGAGACCCCCCGGACGTCTGGTTGTTAAAAGGGGTTAGAATTGAAAACCTGCTGTGCAAAGTTTTCTTATTCATTCATTCGTTCGACAAGTGTTTTGGTGTGGGGGCAAGAGTGTGTCTAACTTTCTTGTGGAATGCCTGCCTCATCAGGCCGTCTGCTAAGCGGTGGATGCTGGGTAGGTGGATCTGGGGTTGGCTGAGCCTCAGCGTTTCTGAGTTGCTCCTATAGGTGCTGCTGCTGCTCCCAGCGGCCACACTTGAGTCACGAGACCCGAGATGTCATGCCACTTTGGCGTGACAAGATGAAGATAGGGGCGTGTTCTTGCCTTAGGCCTTGCTCCCCCATTTTCCCGCTGGCTTTTTGCTTAGCTTTCTTTGTTTCATCCATATCTCAGAACTGCCAGATGCCCCAGAAAAACTTTTCCTTCCAAATTTAAAGTAAGTAGCTCCCCGATGGCCTGTTTTTTTGTTTTTTGTTTTTGTTTTTGACTTTTCTCAGTGTTTGGCCATTTATCTATTTACTTTATTATCACTTTGTTGATGTTGCTATAACAAAATCCCTGAGACTAGGTAACTTATAAGGAAGTTTATGCAGCTCATGTTTCTGGAGGCTGAATCCAAGAGCATGCGGTGCCAGCCGGCATGTGACGATGGCAAAGGCCTTCCTGCCTGGTAACTGAAGACATCATCACATGGTCGGATGGAGGAAGCCTGCCAGCTTCTGCATTCATTCCTGCCAGCTTTATGTGGTCCGCTAGAGGCCAAAGGGATGGAGCCATTCAGTCCCCGGCTTTTATCTTTCAGGATTTCAAGCCGAATAAGTGACTTTTTTTGAGGTAGTCAGCTCCGGATATCCTGTTAAAGTAACAGCAAACAACGCAGTGCAGATGCCTGGTCTGTCCACTGTTCCCTACAAGACCAGAGGAAAAGGGAGCTTGAGGCAGCACTGGGCTTTGGGATGGGCTGAGGTGGGGTAACTAGGCTAATAGAAAACCCAGATTCTGGCTTTGAAGATGGCTCCTCAGGCAGGTCACGATGTCTGCTCTTACTTCTGACAACCTGAATTTGATCCTTGGGACCCACATGGCAGAAGGAGAGAACCTACTTCCCAGAGCTGTCTTCCAATGTACAGGTGTGGGCCGAGGCATTTGCATGTCTACACTGATACATGCAAGCATATACACACATACATGTGATGAATGCATGCAGTCAAAAAAAGGGAAATCAGTAGATGTGTGGGGTGGAATGGGAGCCACAAGAATGGAAGAATGGAAAAAATAGAGGGGAAATCTGATTTCTGAGCTGTGTTTTTGATGTAAAAGACGAAGACAGAGGACTCAGAGCAACAGCTGGTTTGAGTCTTGGCCTAATTGCTCCTGGCCAATGAGCTCTGGAAGGGGTTACTCAGCCACCCTGAGTCCCCTGCAGCTGTGCGGGAGAGCCTGGGTTCTATCTCAAGCTGTGACAGATAGCATTAAAACGCCTGTCTTCCCCAGAGCCAGCTCTCACTCCACTGAACGGCTTGTCCCTCAGGCAGATGGAGCTGGCAGGAAGCCTGTCCTTGGGAGCTACAGGTGGAGTGCTGGCAGTCCCACAAAGACAGCCTCTGGGAGTCTACTCCCCAGCTGCTGGCTGGGTAGGGGGTCCCGATGGGCAGGAAGGGGGGTGGTGCCTACTGTGAGCTGAGGGCGGGGAATCCCCGGGGATGGGGGTGGGATAAAACTTCGCCACAGTCAGAAACTAGAGCCCTTGACAGCGCTCACGGGTGGCTCCACTCCCTGGGATCCCAATGCTGCTGAGGCTGGGGGATGGACGCAGATGGGTCTTGCAAGGGACAAGAAAGGCCTTCCTGAAAGAAGGGGCTCAAGACAGGGTCTCAGGAAACCAGGGCTGGCTTCATTAACTGAGAATGACTTTGAACTTCCTTTAATCTTTTTAAAAATTTATGTGTATATAAGTGTGTGTGTGTGTGTGTGTGTGTGTGTGTGTGTGTGTGTGTGTGTGTGAGCACACCTGCCCAAAGAGGCCAGAAGAGAAGACATTCAGGTCCCCTGGAGCTAGCGTTGCAGACAGTCGTGAGCCATCCAGTGTGGGTGCTGGGATCTGAACTTGGGTCCTCTGGAAGAGGATCGGGGGCTCTGAACCACTGAGCTATGCCTCCAGCCCCAGCCTTGAACCTCTGAGCTCTCTGCTTTTACCTCACAAACACTGGGGTTATATCCACTGCTGCCACGGAGTCCTAGGGATTAGCCCAAGACTTCCCTATGCTATCTGGGCAGACAGTCTACTGACTGGGTCACATCCCCAGCCCATAGCCAGTGCTTGTTTCCCTCTGGTTTTCGTGAACTAGTGTTACCTATAGCACCAGAGTGGTGCAAAACCCCTTCCACTGAGAGCTCAAGAGACCCTATTCCCCTTGACAACTTGGAAAGGGATGGAGCTGTGATTTTAAGCCAACTCTGTCTGCAAAGTTTTCCTTCCTTCTGCGCCCTGTGAGGGGCCAAATAAGAAGGGGCTTCTCTGTGACTCAGGGCGGGGGGAGGGGTAGGTGGGGTCTCCCACTTCCCAGAGCCACACAGAGGATGTCTCTCATGGTTCTGGAGGGTAGACTGTTCAAGGCTGGCTCCTCCTTAGGCTCTGAGGAAGAACACCTCATTCCCAGCCTTTGCTGGATGCTGGCACTCATTGGTATGTCTTGGCTTGTAGACGCCCTCCTACTTCTGCCTCTGCCGTCACGTGGCCCGATGTGATGCTGTCACCGATGTATGTTCTAGGTCAGAGCCTAGCCATACTTGCCACAGTGAGCCAGGCCTCGCCGTCCCCAAAGATCCTCTGATGGTGGAGGCAGGAAGGAAGTTGGTTCTCGCTGTGTTCACACTGGGGAGGAGCCAAGCAGCCCTGAGGGGCTAGCGATAGTCACGGCTTATACAGCAAGGGATGCGGGCTTGTATCGCTGGCCACATTGGCCAGGTGGAAGCGCCTCGTGGCCATATGCTGCTGCTGCCCAGGATCTAGTTTTGAACCTTGTTTGATGTTTATCCAGGAGCCAGCTGTCTCTGGAATCCACGAGAACTGTAGGAGACAGTGACTTTGAAGCAAAGGGCAAGGCAGAAAGGATGGAGCTGATTAAGCCGCTGGCTCAGGGTAATGGCTGGAGGCTTCTGGGTGTGTCCTTGTGGTGGACAACCAGAATGATGATGTCCCTGGAAACCTTGAAAGTCTCCCACCATGGATAGAGTGAAGTCGTAGAGTGTTTGCCTAGTATTCACGAGGGCCAGATTCCTCAGCACCGCAGAAACCAAGCATCATAACACATGCCTAAGATTGAAGCCTTTGGGGTAGAACAGGAGGGTTAGGGGTTCAAGGTCACACTAAACTCCATAGTGTTTAGGATTATGTAGTGCTAGTATAGTGTTATATATATAGGGTTAGGTTATGTAGCCCATTGGGCTAGTCATCTTGTCTCAAACAAGACAGTAACAAACTGAAGAAACAACAAAAAGACAAAGTTCTCCAGCATTTCTTACCTTGTCGTCTCCAGCCTCGAAAGGGAAGGGTACCAGCTCCCGAGCTACAGACTACAACAGTAGCTGATACATCTGCGTGCAAAGTTGAGCAGGCCTCTGACCCAAAGTTTGCCATAGTAATGGAACCAAATGCCAAGCTTTGGTCCTGAGGTGAGCTGCCCACCGGGCATCTGCACGACCAAGGGAGAGCCAGTGCTCTTTAGAAAATGCAACCTTGGAGCCCTAGCAACATTGTATTCTCACACTATTGATGCCTCTGTGTCCCAATCTCCCTCTGCCCACAAAGATGCCAGTCATTAAATAAACGCTCTCCTCCCCTTCTCAGAATGACTGTATCTTAGTTAGATTCCATTTACAGTGAACAGTGTTTGTTATCGAATAAAGCTGCACACGTAGGTCCTGAGAAACACATGAAGACAGCGTCTCAGGGACACACCGTTCAAGCCACAAGAGTGGGAATGGCCATTCCTGGTTATATACCTGAAGGATTCTAAGTCGGTAATGCCCCAGAGATGTTTGAGCATCCCTGCTTATCGCTGAGAAATAGAATGAACCTAAAGGTGAACGACAGAAAAGAGAAAGTAGCGCAGAGGCTCAGTGGATTTTATTCTGCGGAGAGGAGAAATGAAATTGGGAAAGTTGCAAGAAAATGGATGCAACTGGTGAGCACTTGCACGAAGCAAAATGTGCCAGACCCAGAAAGATAAATACTGCAGATTTTTTTCTCACTTCTGTGGCGCCTAGACTTAAGTGCGTGTGTACGTATGTGCGCATGCGCGCGCATGTGTGCGGCTCAACTGGTAAAAGCACCCACCACATAAACAGGACTTGACAGTCTGAGTTCCACCCGTGGGACCTGCACAGAAGCAGGAGGCAAACACTGACCCTACCAAGTTGTCCTTGGAACACGCAGGCACACGGTAAAGAGAAGTAATAGAAGGAGGAGGATGAGCCCTTGAGGCAGGGAGGACATGTGAAGGAAGCAGAGGAGAGGCCGAGTGGGGGGACCAGAGGAGATCAGGAAGTGGGGGGAAGGGGAGTAGATGGTAGACGTGCTGAAGTAGTGGTGTGGAGGTCAGAAGTGCGTGGTGACGGCAGAATGTGGGTGATGGGCTGTGGGCAAGAGGGGCCGGAACCGTTGTGAGGGTTATGTGGAGGTTTAGAAGTGAGGTAAGCACGACCTGCCCTGGAACACTGCCAGCTGAGGTGACTTCAAAGGACTTCATCGGTGGAGTGGGTGGAGCTTCTTCCGGAAGGAAGGGGGCATCTTTTGTGCAGGGCATAGAGAGTTCATAGAGTGAAGTAGCTGGTTCGCTCTTCCAAGGAAGGAGCCCAGATCAGGGGGCAAGGGCCAGGAGAGGTGTAGGATCCAGGTCACACCGTCTGGGGACTCTGGGTTCTTCTTCCAGATGCTTCCTAGGGAGTTAAGTGGATCCATTTCTCTTGAAGCATTCTCCCGCTCTAAGTCCAGTTTCTGGGATTCCAGCTCAGGGCAGACCGCCTCGAGGACTCATGGGAGAGGTTGGTCATAGGTGGAGAAAGGCTGTCAAAAGGAGGTCTCCTTTTCGACAGGGAGGGGATTTCAGGGCAGGGACGGCTGATGTGGAGGGCAGAGCTGACATGCAGTGTGATTCCATCCAGGCTACCATGGGGCCAGCTTTGATGGGCCTTGGTTGCCTTCTCCGGGGGTTGTAACCACTGCTCTTGTAGATACCCATGCAAGCATTCCTTGCCAGTATTTCAATCTCTACCTTCACTAAGTGCCCCTGGGCCCCTGCACCTTCTCCATCGTCCGTGGTAAACAGAGTGGGAGAGATGTGCTTCAGCGGTGGCCACGCCAGGCGAGGCACGTGGACCCCTTGTAACTTCAGATAAACAAGACGTCTTAGGACCAAGCTTCTGAAGCCCCTTCCTTGTCCCCTCTTCTGTTCTTGTCACGATGGTTTGTTTTTCAAGGGAAAGGTGGAGGGGCCAAGGGTTCCCAGTTCTCTGAGAGAAGCCAGGCTGTCATTTCCTTTAGAGTGGGGGCCTTCATGGCTCACCCCTGGAGAGTGACGGAAGGAGCTCTATTGTGTGGTTGTCCTTTGGGCTCTTCAGATGGAAACGCCTGACTCCTCTTCCTCGGGTTCCAGATGATTCAAGGCTTCTCTGTGGGCAACTCTTCTTAGATGAGTAGTTAGTCACGAACCCGTCATAACATGCGGGGATGTTCTCCATCCAGGCTTTTGGCTGGGACCAGATCTGGTGGCGGTTTCTGGGGGTAGGCCGGAGTCCCGAATCCTGTGTCCTCAGTGGGAGGGAGGAGTTGGCGGTTCTTCAGTATCAGGAGCAGGCAGGCTCGGGAAGTGGCCTGCTGGGTTTCTGTGATGCTGTGGACACTCTCTCTCTTAGCGCTCCCAACACCTGTGGTGCTCGCTCCCTCAACTGTGTACTCAAGGACTTTGTGTGTCGTGTGTGTGCGTGCATGTGTGTGCACACGTGTGTGTGTGTGTCTGTGTGTGTGTGCGTGTGTGTGTGTGTGCGTGCATGTGTGTGCACACGTGTGTGTGTGTCTGTGTGTGTGTGCGTGCATGTGTGTGCACACGTGTGTGTGTGTCTGTGTGTGTGTGCGTGCATGTGTGTGCACACGTGTGTGATTCTATTTCTGGTTTGTTGGTGTTTTTTCTTTTGAATCTGTGTCCCCGGAACCTGGCACGGTAGTTGACATGCAGCAAGCGCCTCACAAATGAGTAATTCTGCCGCTTGTTTCTTGGGCACTTGGCCCCCGTGGCCAGGTCCACCTCAGGCTCTGAGGAGGTAACAGTGTGATAATGGGACAAAACTCTGTTCCAGAGAACTTCCGTCTCTGAGGGGAAGTCAGCTTTGTAAGTTAGCACTTTCCCAGTGTGTAACCTGACTTTTGCTGGGGTAAGAGTACCATTGCCAGTGTTAGTGACGGCAGGAAGATTGCCTTAGGAGGGTTAGCAGAGGAAGCCCTCTCTGAAGAAGTAGTTTTGAAGCAGGGACTAAGTAGGTGAAGGGTAGGCCAGCGTGTAACCTGTAAGCGGGAGTGAGTTCATCACGCTGAGGGAAGGGTGGGACTAGATTGCAGTGCGGGAAGCGATTGAGGGGTGGATCCTTTAGGGTCTCAGTGCTGTCTTACCTTTTTACTACCAGGATAAAGCCCCCTGACCAACTGGGGCAACTTCTACAACACCGTTGAATTGAGCTTATGGTTCCAGAAGGTTAGAGTTCATGATGGCGGACCAAAGCAGAGCTAAAGGCTTCTGGTGGCAGGAGGTGGTAGAAGTAGCCCCCAGTCGCAGATGCCACTCAACTTCCATCCTGGGATGTTGTTCGAGGTGGCCTCCGAGGCCTCTGTGTTTTCTGAGACTTTATAGATTGACATGAAATCGCCAAAGGCCCAGGAAGCCCCAGCAGCCTCCATCGTCAGGGCTAGAGGAGCCTTCAGAAGACGGGCACAGAAAGTGTAGTCGCTGTGGCATAGGTGGCATTCAGTTAGCCGTGATGCAGCCGTCAGTGCCTTATTCTCCTCGGTCTCTTGGGGTCTTTTCCTGGAGCAGGTGAGGCTGGTCCCTGGGCTGGGCACACCGTGAGGAGGCAGAAATGGAGGCAAGAACCTGAGGCTTCCTGCTCTTGGTGAACAGCTTCCTGTTCTCATCCCTCCCCTAAGTTCTGTCTCCAACACCTTAGCAGCCATTGCTGTCTCTTGTGTGAAATTCTCATTTTTTTTTGAGTTGCACAGAGGTGATTTGTCTAGAAAATGAAAGCTGCTCAGACTGGAAATAATTTTAGACTCTCACAGCCATTATTACTGTGACTCAACGGCTACATAGAAATACTTATTTTTTCATGCTGGGAAGCCATTCCTCATCCCATCAGGTTTTGGGCTGAGGAGAAACTGCACCAAGGCCACCTGTGGGCCTGCAGCTTTCAGGGAGCTCTGGGTGTGGCGTTCAGGAGATCTGTTCAACACCCACACAGCTACCCCCCCCCCAACACAACCCTTTCCTCCATTTGTTGCAAAGGTAATCCTTTGAACTTTGTAACTCATTGTTCCTAACTTTAAACCTTATAGGCCTCTGGAAGAGATCATAGGAAGAACTCACCTAAACTTGCCGAGTCCCTCAAAGAGCACACAATAACTAGAAACTGTTGGATTTGTTTAGAGGAGCAGAGAGGGCAGGGAGCTCTGGTACGATAATAAAATACCCTGTTGGATAGGGACCATGAGTGACCAGAGTCTCTTCCTCCTTAATTGGTCTTCCAGAGAAGGTACTGTGCACCGTTGACCCGAGAGAAGGCCCCACCCGAGAGAATGCCCCATTCTGTTTGCTAACACATGGGGTTCTGGGACTGAGGGCGTCACAGGCCACCAGGCTGAGGAGCGTGCAGGTTGTCTGAATCTGGACTGTTATGTCTGAGATGAGGCAATAGATTGGAAGAGCCCAGGTGAGGAATTTGGGGTCCTAATTCCATGGGACCTCTCAAAGCTTTCCAACCTGTATCTCCGGGAACCACCGGCACCAGCTCTTGTGGCCCTTGTCACTGTTGAGTGACTGGCTGTGGCAGTCAGGGGTTTGGGGACATAGGTGGGATCTGGAGGTACTGTTGGCTCCGCCGTGTCTGCTCCCTTTGGAGGGTCCCACACAGTGCAGCTCCGTGTCCTGCAGCATCGTTCCTGCTGGGAGAAGCATGTCTACCAAGGCCCTCGGTCATCTGAGCAGCCTTGCAGCACATCCTGCTAAATGACTAAACAGACAGAAGCAGTTGACGGTCTCCGCCCTAACACAGCTGTCTGCCATGGAGCAGACACATCCCCTGCGTCCGCATGGTTGTCACCTCAAGTGAGAAAAGTATCGAGTGTGCACTCTGGAGCCGATTCGGCAGAACTGGATTAAGGCAGACGGCTACCCCGCCACATACAGCCAGGAGATTCAGTTTCCTCAGTGTCGGACTTGGGTATGCGCCCCCACCCCCCATGCCTGTTTACTCCGTCCTCCATCACTGCCTTCCTAGTTGTTGTGGTGGTGGTGGTGGTGGTGGTAAAGAAGGCTGACTCAGCCAGAGCATTTCACAGGCCGCCCCCTCCCTCTGGTAGTGTGTGAGCGGCTGGGACTGTTACCATCTGCAAACCCTTCACACTCCAGGACATTCTCTTCTTACCTCGTGGTACTGAGCTTCTTGTCATCGCCATGGCCCACCACTGTGTTGTCATCAGGACGTAACTCAGTGGACTAGGGTGGAGGGGGGTGGTAGTGAAATGGGGTAATCTCAGAAAAGAAAGCCCTTTCTTGCCATCCTCTGAAAAGACCGTGCCAGGCATTTTATGGTAGGCGTGCTGCAGTGAGGAAGAGGTGTTCATGCACTTGGAAGCTCACCATTTTGGCAGGAATTGACAAGAACATTGGTGGTGATGATGATTGGAACTGGGTGGAGGATGTGCCAATCATCTTCTGTGTACTTGAGACCCCCGAGTCCCACCCTCAACCCCAATAAGCAGTGTTTGTTGAGCACACAGAACATACAAACAGCTGTGTGTGACATGGAGGATCCCCAGATGGCACATACAAGCCCTTCAGTCCCTGTGATCTTGGGGACTCTAGCTGAGTTCATCCACCAATGTCATCTAGTCAGTAGTGAGGTCACTGTTCTGTTCTTGAAGGACAAATGTTATTATGTTTAGTGAAACGTCTTCACTGCTGAGTGCCCTGTATCCAGTATCCACTACCACCCCCTCCACCCTGTATGCTGCCCTGTCGTCTGGAGCAGTGTGGTTTCATCAGAGAGGGACGTGGTTTGCTGAGGATTGCACAGTAGGAAGTAGCAACTTGATACTGAAGCTGGCTTGATTCTGGAAGGTTTTTGGCTCCTATCTTGGTTAGGGTTTCTGTTGCTGTGAAGAGGCACCATGACCATGCACTTTTTATAAAGGAAACATTTAATTGTGGCTGGCTTACAGCTTCAGTAGTTAAGTCCTTTATCATCATGGCAGGACATGGCAATGAGAGAGTTCTACATCTTGATCTGCAGGCAACAGGAAGTAAACAATGACACTGGGTATAGCTTGAGCATATGAGACCGTAAAACCTGCCCCCACAGTGACACACTTCCTTTTGGCCACACCTACTCCAATAAGGCCACCTCCTAATAGGACCATTCCCTTTGGGAGCTCTTTTCTTTCTTTAAACCCCTGCAACTCCTTATCCATGGGCTGTATCATTCCTCTCTCATCGGGACATTGTGACAGCTCACATCAGATATAGTCCCTTAACCAAATGACTGAGGAGCCGTGGGAAAATGGACCAAAAAATACAGCCTGGACAGCCAAAGGGCACCTGAAGTTTGTGTTCACTCTAGATGGGCATTGTAATTTACCATCAGGCACTTCCCAAGCGCCAACGCCGTTCCTTCAGCGAGCAGAACGGAGAAGTCCCCCTTGCTCCCTGTCACTGCCATGCAACCAACAAGAAGCAGTTTGTTGTGGCTCCTGCTTGAGGAGATCATGGTGGTGGGAGGGAGGGAGGGTGTGGTGGGCGTGGCTTCCACCTGCACAGAGGCCAGGGGCGGAGACTGTTGCTTTCTCCTTGAACCTTCTGTGGCGCTATTCCTCCTCAGGGCTCAGGAGTTGCTGACTCTAGTGTCTCTCTGTCTGTCACCTCGGGAGCCGGAAACCCCATTGTTAAAAAAAAATAATCCATTCTTGTCATCAGAAAGCCAGCAGGCCAGGATTTATAACCACAGGGTGGGCGACAAGTGGGCATCAGTGTGCTCTTCAATAACACAAGTGTGAGAACAGTTGTTCACACTCATCATACCCTGAGGGTGTGGAGAGCTCCCACACACTCCCGTGCCCAACAACAGCATGTATGAAGTCCTCTGTGTGTGCTCTCTCTGCCTTGGACCCCTCTTCCATCAGCTTATTGACCCCTTAGGGTACTGTTTTAACTCCTATTGAGAAGATGTGGGAGCCAAGGCCTACCGAGGTGACCCACAAATAGCTCAAGGTTCCAGACCTGAAACCCTGACACAGCAAACCTTGTGTCAAAGTGGTAAGGTGGTATTATTGACTCCAGTGGGGAGGGCAGAGGTACAGCGGAGGAAACAGACAGGAGGAGCATAGGGCCCGGCATCTGTGTGGCTGTCAGGTTCTGACTGACACCTGCTAGCCAGGGAAGGCGAGAGAGCACTTACTTTGCTCCTGAACTGCCTGGAGTCGGTATGAAGGCAGGTGAAGGAGTGGGCGCTGCTGCTGGTTATGTCTAAGCCCACACAGGGGTGGCTCCTCCACTCTTCTTCCTAATCCAGTTCCCAGACCCAAGAGACGTTTAAAAAGCAGGATTCCCAAGCCTGAGGGGAGGGTTTGGATGGGGGGGGCTGTGAATCTGTGCTGAGCCACTTGGCCATTCTGAGAGGGTATCCATGTTGGGGAGCACTGGTCTGGACTCAGTGGAAGATCCAGAGGGATGGGTGTCTGTGGGTTCCTGCTAAGGTTCCACCTTTTATACTCAAACCAAAGATGGTGGACATGACTGACAGCCCCAGACACTCTGGGGACCTGGCGCCACCTCATTGGCAAACTGTCAGTTTGGTTAGATGTATCCCACACCATTTTTCGCATTTAAAAAGAAATGTGGCAAAATACACAGAACTTAAAGCTTCCATTTGGGTGGGAGAGGTGGCTCAGTGGGTAGTGTGCCAGATTAGTGAATATATGTCTCTAATCCCAGTGTTCCCATGGCAAGATGGAAAGCTTGCTGGTCAGCTAGCCCCACTCACGCAGCATTAGCCTGACGCACGCAACGTTAGCCTGACGCACACAACGCAAACAGCAGCACCACAAAGGCGCCCTGCCTCACACAAAGCAAAACACCTGAGTGTTTTGTTTGCTCTGACACCCACAAGTGCCCCACACATGCCCCACCCCCTCAGGTGGGTCCAACACACACACACACACACACACACACACACACACACACACACTAATGCTTACTAGCTTTCCATTGACAGTGGACAGAGTGGGGTCATCAGTGACAGGGCTCTGAATTGGTTGTCTCCGTTCTGGGTGTGAGGTGAGAAGCTTGCGTGCTGACACAGGTGAATGCAGAACTCTAATCTGCATCGAATTCTCCATCTCTACCTTTTTAGTGAAACAGGATGGTGAATCCATTGTCTGGTCAGTGCCCCCAGGCAACTTCCCCTGCCTGCTTCCATCTCCCCGGGCAGAATAGAGGATGTGTGTCTGAGGCACACTAGCACCCCTGCTGTATACACACAGCGTCCAGGGTACCTGGGCCGGAGTCTCAGATGCCGCGATGCAAGGCCAACCTGGCTGAGAAGCGCACAAATGGGCCTTGTGCGCGTGCAAAGAGTGACTTCTGTGTCTGAAGCCGTGGGTCAACAGAAGCTCTGTAGACACGCTTGCTACACATCTCACGCTGTTGACTCCGCGTAGCTGTGGCCATGGGTCTGTGGTTTTCAGGTTCTGAGGGGAGCCACAAAAGCCGGCCTGTTCACCTTGGAGCATCCTGCCCGTGGAATGTTCTTGAGTGTTGCTGCCGTGAAGGGAGGGTGTGAGTTATGGGAATCCTGGCCTCAGCCGGACAGTGCTGCCTGTCCCTCTTCACCGCTGTGGAAGGACACTGAGACTCAGTGCGGGGGGGGGGGGGCGCAGAGAGTGAGGACAGAGTTGGATGCTCTATTTGTCTTACCCCAGAGTTCCAGGGTGCCACTCTGTTGTGTCCTTTATCTTGGAGAGTGACCTGGATGTGAGCGGAGGAAAAGGATGGGGCTAAGGAGGCTGTACCACCCAGTGTGCCCACCCCTATTCACAAGGGAGACCCCTTTCATTTCTAAGTGGAAATGTTGAGTCTTGGACTCTTGCATGTCTGGTCGCCTCACCCACGTCCCCGGTGTGTTAAATCCCTGAACATTAGGTATTTCCTGAGGGGTTGTTTTGTGTCTGGCGCCACTCAAAGAAGATACTAAAAGTAGCCTGGGCTCCCTATGAGAGGGAAGGGCATTGGGGGACCCTGGGTACCTCCTGAGCAGTGCAATAAATACTCTTGGATTCTTCTCTTTGAAGAATGAGGGCCAAGCCCTAGAAGAGCATCAGGGAGGCCTGTGCTTTATGCCCAGGGAGGGCCAGCTTCCCCCAGTTCTCCTGCTCCTTCCTTCCTGCATCCCCAGTAAACTGTGAGTGCTTAGTCATGGATATGGAATTAAGTCTAGGCTTGTATCTGACCACCTTGCTTATATTAACTAATACTTCCCGTAAGAGGGGTCCACGGCCTTCATCTTGTCCTGGGGGCTGGGGTGTAACTCACAGTCCCAAGATGTCCCGGCACAGAAATGAAATCTTTTCCAGCCTCACGCGTCACATCAGGTCACTGAGCTTCTGTTCATATTTTTCTCTAACTCAAGGAGGCACACATTGTGTGACCTCTTTGTGACCTTGGGTGCATCATCGAACCTCCCTGGCCTTGGGTTTCTCCTCCACATAGTGAGAGGCAGTGGACACGGGTGGAGCAGGCAGTCAGTGAGTCCTGAATTTGTTATTCTCAGCCCGTGTCTGAAATGGTCTGTCTCACAGAAAGGTTCAGAAGGATGGATGTGTCCCAGCGTGGATGACTTGAGGTCCCCATGTAGGGTGTGGCACTTGGCTGTGTCCTCAGAACCCCCAGCCCTGAATCTGCTGCTGACTTCCCCAGCCAGTTTGAACGGCAGAGATGCTAATTCCTTTGAATGACTCCTAGCCTCTGGCGGTAAATGCTCCCTGCTTAAGGATATCCAGCAATGCCAAACTCACCTGCTGCTTTTGTTCCCTCTGGGTCAGTCACACACTTTCTACTGGCTTTGATCATCCTGGGGTCCTGGAACTGTAATTGTAATTGAGGACCACAGATAGAAATCACAGAAAATCAGCCCGAAGTAACCTGCCACTTTTATTGCAGAGGTTGAAAGAAAAAGGCCCGATTTGCCAATACGATCAGGGAGTGTTTGCTTTCAAGCCCCTTCAGTTATTGATTTAGGGACAGAGGCCAGAAAGCCTTGGGGCCATGGCTCTACTCACAGATTTGAGGGATAGAAGATCTTTAGTGGCTCTGTTAAGAAGGAAGGCTCCAGGCGTAAGCCAGACTCTAAACGCAGGTGGAAAATTAGGATGTACTTCTAGATTCTATGGACGTTTCTGTGTTCCTTACAACCTTCCATTCTGGGCATAAGCTAGTTTTGGGTGTGGGCTTCTCAAAAGGTGGGTTCGTAAATCACTTAGATTCCACGTTAAGCTACTTGTTTCAAACACCTGGGACTCCGGCCCATTAGCAGGTCGAGTTTTAGACCCTCCAGCCTTGCAGGCATGTGCATTGTGGGTGAATGAAGGGGCAATTGTGTGAACAGTCAACATTCTTGGAAAATGTGCAGCGGAGCCTTGCTTTCTGCTCGGGAGGGGCTCCTGTCTTCCTGGGAGTTTGAGGAGCATGAGCTTGTTACAGCTTGTTTCCAGAATGTAGCCGGGCCAGGAGGGTTTTTGCCCAGAGGTGGCTACCTACGCCTCTGAGGCTTTCTACTTCAGCTGGAAAGTCCTCTTCACTGAATGGGCTTGAACAAATGAGATTTTTTTTAAAGGTTCTTCCCTACTTGCTATGAAAATTAAGATGAGTTTTTTAGATGAAAGCTATTTATTAAATTAGAAATGAAAGATAGATATCTGGGTTCCTTTCCTATCCTCCCTAGCTTTCTGTGAACCCCAGTGCTGTCCTGGTTTCCCCATCTGCACCCTTAAGAGACTGGGACCTTCCTCCCACCATCTTTCCTTGGTGGAATCTCCTACACAGGGTACTTCTTTCACTCCACTCTCTTGTGGGTGTTGGGTCCCACTCCCGAGGGTGCGGCCCTCTTAGCGTCTGCTGGAGGACGGCTCATGCCTGGTCAGGTGCAGACCACCTGGCGGTCACTGTCATACTCTAGAGTATGGCTGTACCTCTCCAAGTCCAGGCGGTGGACACCTAATGCCCAGGTAGAGTTCATGGTCTGCGGGCCTTTGAGAGACAATTAAGATTAGGTGACGTCATTAGGCTGGGGATCTCATCATGGCATTAGTGGCTTTATAGGAGGAGGGAGACCCTGAGCTAGCACTTCCATGCTGGTGTTACCATGCTAAGATGCGGCACGAGGACCTCACCAGAAGCCAGGTCCACGTTCATGCCAGCGCCCTGCTCTTGGGCTGTCCTGGCTCTCCAACCAAGCTATGTTAATTCTGTTCTTTAA
Organism: Microtus pennsylvanicus; assembly: GCF_037038515.1. Taxonomy (NCBI): domain Eukaryota; kingdom Metazoa; phylum Chordata; class Mammalia; order Rodentia; family Cricetidae; genus Microtus; species Microtus pennsylvanicus. The sequence goes on from NC_134598.1 coordinate 36,410,524, forward strand.
GAATGGCCAAGGCATTGCAGAAATCAAAACAAAATAGACGAAGGCATAGAAGAGTAATATCTATTGAGATATTACTGCAATTCATGCCTACACAGGACAGCTATTCTCACATGGTTCAATTAAAATATTAACCAATTCTTTGTTTTGTTTTTCAAGATGGGGTTTCTCTGTGTAGCTTTGGAGCCTGTCCTGGAACTTACTCTGTAGACCAGGCTGGCCTCGAACTCACATAGATCTGCCTGCCTCTACTTCCTGAGTGCTGGGATTAAAGGTGTGCACCACCACCGCCATGGCTAAAATTTTAACAGAGTTTTAAGACAGAGAAGTTTAAAAGTTGAGGTTCCCCCCACTCCGTGTGTGTGTGTGTGTGTCTACGTGCATTTGTGTGCCTGTGTGCGTGTGTATGTATTCCTGTGGATGTGTGCACGTGTACGTGTGTATGTTCATGTGCAGAAGCTAGAGGTGGACCCTGGACATCACCCTGAGGAGAGCAAGTTGAGACAGGGCCTCCCACTAACTTAGAGCTCACTGGTTTGCCTGGACTAGTTACCAGCAGGCTCCAGGGGAACCTCCTGTCTGTGACTCTCCACCACCATCACAGACAGTAGGCATCAGCCAACTTAGGACCAGACCCTTTCTGACACACTGGCCGTTCCTACAGACACAGCCTCTGGGCTTCCTGTAGCTGTAGCAGATTACAGATATCTTATTGTTTGATGGCTTTTTAATTGGATTGCACAGATAGGCCCTGCCTAGCTGACTCGGAGGACTTTTAGTAGCTAAAATGTCCTTGTTACACAGAAAAGGACCACCCCTTCAAGCCTACCACAGCAACAAGGAGCTTGGGCATGACTTTTAGATTTTCTGGAAAAATATCTGACTCTCCTTTGCACTTTACTGGCATTAAGCTTTTACATTTATACTTAAGGGGAATAAAAGTCTTCAAATGTTAAACATTCCCCTTGGGGAACTCACGATAGCCGTCTAAGGTTATTTTTGTTTTGTTTCTCTCTCTGTCTCTCTGTCTCTGTCTCTGTCTCTGTCTCTGTCTCTCTCTCTTCCCTATGCTTACTCCCACCCTGCTGCCTGGCTGCAGAGAGACTGGGCACCCAGGTCCAGTGGCATCTTGGATTCACAGGGAGGGAGGCAGCTGGCAACATGGGTGTGTTTAATAGGATGCAGCTGCAGTGGCCTGTCCCTGCTGGCCACACTTCAAGGAGAAGGTTTGACACACAGCAGAGCTGTCCCTGGCTCCCCTCCATCCTTCTGTGGCTCTTCCCCATCACCCACTTTTATGACCTTCATCCCTTTACAGTCCCCAAGAGCAGCAACCAGGGCTATCTTCAAACATCCTGGGATCTTGAGATATACACCGTGTTCTCCTTCGCAGTCTCTTAGGGGCCAGAGGTGGGGATGGCTCAGGGTTAGGAGCAAGCGAGGCCCTGGTTTCCATCCCCCACCCTGCAGGGGATGTGGGGAGGAGGCAGACAGAGCTCTGGCTCAGAGGATCCCCATTTGGGGCTGCAGATCATGTTTTGGTTTTCTTTGGGGGGCTTCCAACCCTTTGTTTAGAACACGGCTTTCAGTTACATCCTTAGCACTTGATCTGGTGTGAGGTTGGAGTCGTCATAACGAAGAGTGTCAAAGCCGCTCCAACACCACTTTTATTTATTTTGGCTGGCTTGCATGTATGTCTGTATTCCTGAACTCAAGTGTATGTATCGGTGAACTCAAGTGTATGTTTGTGTCAGTGGGCTCACGTGTATGTCTGTATTGGTGAGATTCTCATCTTCTATTTGAATTCTGATTCTCTAACTCCATTTCCATGGTTTTGCTTCAGGATTTTTTAAAATTATAGTAGCATGTTCAACTCATTAGTAATATACCATTATTTACTAAGATAGACTTAAGAGGACTTTAATTCATGACTTATCCCTCTAACTTTGGCCATCTTAGAATGTTTCCAGTGTTTAACTAGTAGAAAGAAAATATAGTAATGAGCATGTGTGCATGCTTGCGTGTGTGTTTATGTTTAGACCAGAGCTCAACTTCAGGAGTATTCCTCTAGAGCTGTCTTCTCTCTCTCTCTCTCTCTCTCTCTCTCTCTCTCTCTCTCTCTCTCTCTCTCTCTCTCTCATCCATCTATCATCTACCAATCAATCAGCATATGTATGTATGCATGCATGTATCTATCATATCTAGCTATCTACCATCCATCCATCCGTTAAGGCAGGGTCTGACCACGCATAGCCTTGGCTGACCTGGAACTCTTTATGTAAACTCTAAGGTCTCACAGAACTGGCCTGCCTCTTCCTCCCCGGTGGTAGGATTGAAGGCAAGTCTGGTTGGCCAACTAGTCCTTAGGAATCTTTCTGTCTCTTCTTCTCCCTATACTGGGATTGCAGTGGATGCAGTGAGCCTGGCTCTTTAATGCAGGTTCTGAGGATCGAATTCAGATTCTCATTCTTGTGCAACAAGTGTTTTTCCAATTGAGCTGTCTCCTGCAGCAAGCATCTTTACCCTCACAACACTTGATGTCATTTTCCCAGAGGAAAGCAGGTAGATTTGAGGGATTTTAACGCCTTCCTGGCTCCAGGGACATGGCCCATGTGGCCATGTTTTTCAAGCAGTGTTATACCAGACAGGTAAGTGATTCAAAAGATAGTTCCCTGTCTTCTTGTTTTGTTTTCCCAAACCACACCAGGAATCACTCTCAATTGTCTGTTGTGCAACACTTTGCTGGACCCGGGCCTTGACTTACCTTTGCCTGGGATGCTTTATTTCGGGCTCATGGCCACCTTAGGACAGGAGGCACATAGCTTGTGAACTCATGTATGTTAGTGTGCTAGGCTTTTGTGACAGATGACAAACTGGGTGGCTTAAAGCAACAGAAATATGTTCTCCCACACTCTGGAAAACTGACATGCAAAATCAAGGGGCAAGTTGGCCGTGTTCCCCTCGAAGGCTTCTCTAGGGGAGAATCCTTGCCCCACCCTGCACCCCAGCTTCTGGCAGCTCTTGGCAACCTTGGCGTTCCTTGTCCTATCATTGCAACCTTCTGGTGTTTTTGGCCATCTTCTTATGGCCCTGTGTCTGTGTGTCCCCTTTTCTCCTCTCATTAGGACACCAGTTATGTGGCTTGAGCCCCACCCTCATCCAGTGTGACCTCCTCCCCATGTAACTACAATTGCCTTAGCAAACACTCTATCTTCAAATAAAGCTGCAGCTTAAGGTTCTTGTGATACGAATTGGGGGTGAGGCACAATTCTGCCCACAGCGCCTTGTTTCCTGCCTTCTAGGATAGGTAGAGACAAAGGAGAGAGGAGAAGGCTGGGGGACTCGGGGTCTTCCTAAGTGGGGGCTGTGTGGCAGGAGGGGCTGGTGTCATTAGCATGTGAGACATTAGCATGCAGATGCCGCTTGCCCCGTGTTAACTAACACGCAGCTGCCCTCTGCAGGGATGAATACAGGGAGCAGGGGGTTTGGACCTCCCAGCCCCCGGCTTCAGGAGTTTCAGCAAAGTTGACCCAAAGGGCTTCTTATCTCCAAGAGCTGCGTCCCTTGTCTGTGAGCGTGGGGGGAGCCCCAGAGCAGACACTGACGTGTCCAAGTTGGAGAGTCAAACTTGGAGCACCAGACACCAGGATGAAAGTATGCTGGCGCGTTATCTGCAGCCTGCAAAATATATTCATAAGCGTTCCAGGAAACTGCAGGGCGGCCGGGGGGGGGGGGTCAATTCCCCAGCGCTCAAGGCTGGGGACAACTTCTGTATGGCGGATACAAGACGTGTGTCACAGCGCTGTCTGTATAGTCTCCTCAGAAGGGACATAAAGTAAATTTACAGGGCCTCTCCCGGGTCAGCCGCCAGCTCTGGTCCTCTGAACCGCTTTTCCACAGAGACTTGTGTTTCTCAACTATGAGATTCCCCCCGCTGTGGGTTTCACGAACACTCTCGGTTGGGATATGGGATGCTGCCCTTTGCCCCAGTGAGTTGTGCTCCCTGTTTTACAGGTCAGCCTAAGTAGCCAAGCCCTGTCACTTCCATTAACAAGAGGCTGGCCATTGTGTACAGAGAAGGCTTCTAAGAAATTAAAGTCCCAAATTCCACAGCCTGTCTCCAAGAGTCTCAATAAACTACTGGCTAACATCTAAAACGGCCTTTGATTAATATTTAGCCTTTAAGAAACTCTTTAACTTGTAATAATTTGACTTGTAATAATTGAAATTACGTTTAAACTTTAAAGTCCTTTTTTGAATACTTCACTTCCCTGAAGAAGCTAACATCTAAATAATGTAAACCTGATAGTTCAAATTTAGAAAGAATTTTAACTTTTACCAGGACGAAAATACTGTTCAATTAAATCTTACACGTTGGTATTACCGCATAATCTCGGAAATATTAATACTGCCAGTCTTCTGCCGAAAGCATTCTTTTTGGAGGTAGTTTTATTGAGCTTTGAATTTATGAATAAATTTTGCTTCGTTGAAGTATAGCGTTCTGTGGATCAGGCCACATTGACAGAGCTATGCACCCCCCTCCCCCATTCTCCATGATGCTAAAAAGAAGCCCATGTCTCTACTGCCACTCCTGGTCTCCAGCCCTGGCCTCATGTAGACACAGATCCATTTTCTGTGGCTGGAGATTTGCTTCTTTTGTACACATCTAATCTCTCATCTTTGGAAACCATCCTTGGTTTTAAGTATTTTAGGCCATTTTGGAGTCACCTTTTGAGGCCGTTCTGTGGGTCATGGTCCCGTCGGCCTGATGTCCTTTTCTCAGGGCTGAACTCAGTTTGAGTAGGACTTCTGCAGTTGATGACAGAGCTTGAGTCACTGGCTGACCAGGTCACACTTATTCCCACCCAGGACCAGTCCCACCTCTCCAATCCTTGGCCCGTCTTTCAGGCTCACACACTGTGATGCTCAGGAGAGACCTGACGGGTCCAGCCTGTTCTGAGGTCTGTTCTGTATAGCCACTCTGAGGTGGCCATCTGCTTTTCCTGGTAGAACTCGAGAAACCATGATTCTAGCCATAGCTTATGGACTGTTTCCCCTGGGCATCCCTTCCTCCATTCCTGCCCGGGTATCCCTCCTTAATGTCTACTGTCTCCCACTTCTTCCCCTCCCCTCCGCTGTGCTCTCTGTGGGTGACAGGCGTACGCCACCAGCCAGGCCATTTTCTGAGCCGTGGGTCTCAGTCTGTTCCGCCTTCCGTATTAACCAACCACAGGCCGTGTGACATCTGAACAACAGAAATGCATTTCCTACAGGTTAGAGTACTGACAGGTTAGCGTCTGCTGGACATCCACTTCCAATGTCATGGGTGTGTGTCTTCTGTGCCCTCCAGGGGTAAAATGTCACTTTGAGTCAGACAGTAACCCTACTCTAAAGGCCCTGTCCCCATGACTGAATCACCTCCCGAACGCCCCCCCCCAACTTTCAATGTAGGAATCTGTGGGGGTGGGGGGAAGGGGTACAGACATTCTTCCTATTGTGCTTTCCACCCTGACAGTTTGACTCCATCACTCCCCCATTCTGAAGACTTTCTCAGCCCTTTCCCTCTACCCCTGTGCTGGCATGAAAGTGACCTCACCGGTGACTTTCTCTGGGACTCTCTCCTTGTCCCTGCCCCCGCCCCCTCCCTGATTTAAGGCTTTAACAAGTGGTTTTCCTTGGGCCGGACTTTGCGTTTTGAAGTAGACAGGGCAAGTAGACACTTGCTCGTATTACTGCCGAGGGACTGGGGGAGGCGATTGCAGAAGCGGCATTGTTTCTGAGGAATCCATTCAGTGGTCATTCTTATCTGCTGTGAGTGTTTGAATGAGCGAGTCTGTTCTTCCACGCTGGGTACTGGAGCCCCTGGGGAAGGCTTCCGGGTCAGTGAACCTCCCGCTTCTTAGATAAATGCTGTTGTGTGTCTTTCCTGCGATGCGGGAACATTTACTGAATCCTGAGATTTATGTCCTCGACCTTCAGAAGCTGAAAGTTCTATTCAGGGTGGTCCTGGCTTTATGACCTTAAATACTAAGGGGTACCGATATGGGAACTGACTGTAATAAAGACTTGGATTTTTCCCAGATCTGTGCACCCTGAGGAGGGAAGGTGATCGGGTTTGTGTGTATTAGGCATTTGTGGAGTCCACTGGACATTCACTGCGCGGTACTGGGGGCATCTTTTCAGGTTAACTTTTCTTGATGTTTTTGCCTGTTTGTTTTAGCCCTCCCGTTAACATTCTATCTATCTATCTATCTATCTATCTATCTATCTATCTATCTATCTATCTATCTATCTATCTTCCAGCCTGGCTATGTTCTGTTAAGTCACTGGCCGAAAGCAGCTTCTTTATTCATTAACCAATAAAATCAACACAGATACAGAAGGACTTCCCACACCATGGTTCTCCGGGGACGTTCCTATTGTTGGTGGCCTGAGTACGGATGGGGGTTTTGTGAGGATTTGTAGACTCAGTTTGCCGCTCACATTCGTGGGCACCTAGGACATCTACGACCGTAGGTTCCATTTGGGTATCTGCCTAGACTATGAGCTGGTTGTTTTTTCATTCTCTTGAAAACCAATTAGTTATGCAAGTGTGTGTGCACATGCGTGTGTATGAGCGTATGTACCTGTGACTATCAGAGGGCAAATTGCATGAGTCTGTTCTCTCCTCCCACTATGTGGGGTCGCAGGGATCGAGCTCAGATCTTCAGGCCAGACAGCATATGCCTCTGTCCGCTGAACCATCTTGCTGGACCTGTTGCTCGTTCTTCACCCAAAAAGTCTGAAATCTGAGCATCCAAACTGTGAAATGTTCAGAGCCCTGTGATGCCCCCCAAAAGGTTTTGTGTTCTCCGCACACACAGGACCTTCTGCACAGGGTAGGCTTGTTGTCATCCTTATAAATAGCACAAAGGCCCCTTTGGCTTTTGTGGCCTGGGGTGCCAAAGTCAGTTTACGTGGCGTCCCATGAAGTCACAGGTAAAAGACCTGAGCTGCAGGCCCCACACGTCCAGGCTTCTTAAAGACCTTGTTTTAGGAAAATAAACCAATTAAATAATACTGCCCCCTGTAAAAGAAGGCTTTTAATGGGTTCCACCGTGGAGTGTTCAGTGTGGCAGGTCCCGATGAGCTTGTCTGCTGCCATACGGGGACTCCAGTCTTGTATGGCACGGGCACGGTTTCACACGTTTTATGGCCGTGTTCTCCCATCCAAGCGCCGGTATGCCATTGTGCAGATGGAGGACCTGCGTGCCCTCAACGGTTTGCCTCCTTTTTGGTGGAAATGAAAAATGAAGTCATAAATTAAAGAAAAACACAAAGTAGAGTTTCTCCCTCACTTTCCTGGGGCAGCCGTGGAGAAACAACGAGCCAGTGTTTTTCTGGACAGCCTAATCAAATTCTAGCGGCTTTTATGTGTTGACTTTTGCTCATAGATCCCTCCTCCCGTGGGAAGGCTGCGGGACTTGCAGGGTGTGTGCAGCGTTTGTATTGGAGCACCAGGCTGCAGGACAGGGATCACCAAACTCCAGCCCCAGGGTCAAACTCTGCCTACTGCCTATTTTTGTTAAGCCATTAAAACAAAACAACAGAAGAAACCTATTTCCTAACACAGGAAGATTCGGTGAGCGTCCGATTCCTGTTCCTAAAGGGACCCTGCTAGCTGGCCTCCATGCAGGCCTTCCTCTTTGTGTGCCTATTGTTCTTTGATGACACATCGCTAAGTGCCACTTGCCCTTTCCAGAAAAAGCTTGCCAGCCTTCCCTGAGGAAGGCAGGAAAAGGGAGAGAGGACACGCGGCCTCTCCTACCAGGAATGGATGCTCTCCCCTCAGGGTTTCCACAGGCTCAGAGGGAGAAGTCAAGCAAGGGAGTTGGTTCCCCTGGAAACCTTCCAGAAGTTACCTGTTGCTTGTGAAAATTAATCTTCACGTGTGTGTGTGCAGGCATGTGCACACATGAACGCACACACAAAGCCAGAGGTTGCTGTCAGGCATCTCCTTCTTTGAACCGTATTTGAACCTGGAACTTAGCATTTCAGCTAGGTCAGTTGGCTGGTGAGCTCCAGAGTTCTCCCCTCTGTTTCTCCAGAGCTGGGGTGACCCCCTTGTGGACATATGACACTATGCCTGTTTTTCAAACGTGGCTTCTGGGTATCAAAACTCAGTCCTGCATGCTTCCGTGGCAATGGCTTCGCAACGAACCATCTCCGAAGCCCCAGCCTCTTCGCTTTCTGACCTCCTCGAGTTGGCACCTGCACGGCCCCCTCATCAGCTCTAGTCTCTTGACTATATCGTGATTGGAGGGTGGCCAGCTCCCTCTCAGCCCACATGCTACTTCAGGAGGAGAGGTATTCCGTCTTTATACCAGGAGCCGAGCAACATTGATCATAGGCCATGTGGAAATCTAGTGGATTCTCCAGAACAGGAACTTCGAGCTTGTCTATTCACCAAGCACTTTTTAAACAGTCTGTGTAACTCAACCTTCGCAACCAGCCCAGAGAGGTTCTCTTTCTGCCCTCTTCCTTACCCAGATGAGGGGCAGACAGAGGGAACAGATGGTTTGCCTAAGGTCGCACAGCTGGCGTATGGTTAGAGCCATGATTCAAACCCAGGCTACCTGTTCCAGGGCATGGGGGACTGTCCCCTTGGCCACCATTGCCAAATGAACCATCTCCCAAGCCCCACAGGTACAGGATGCGACAGCAGATAGTGTGAGCAGTTGTGTTACTGGTCTGTATTTATGTCCTCCGGTTTCTATTGTCATTTTAGAATGTATTTTTTTCTTACGTGGACGCCCTAATAACTCAGCTGTCAGCCTGACACACCTGCTAGAAGAAGCCTCGGTTGAGGGTTTGCCTCTTTCCGATTTGCCTGAAATGCCTGTGGGACATTTTCTTGGTTGCTAATTGATGGCGGAGGCCCAGCTTACTGTGGGCAGTGCCACCCCTGGGCAGCTGGACCTGGGTGCTATAAGAAAACAGACTGAACCATGAAGAGCAGAGACAGTCCTCAGGGTCTGCGTCAGTTTCTGCCTCCAGGTTCCTGTCTCGGGTGCCTGCTCTGTCTTTACTTCCACCAGGAGCTATAAGCTTTCCTCACAAGGTGGTTTTGGTTCTGGCGTTTATCACAGCAACAGAAAGCCAACCAGGGCAGACGCTTAAACTGAAAGTCTTCCGAGTTCTGCTGGGCAGCCTCACCAGGCGGCCCCCCGGGAACAACTATCCGGCACCTTCTCAGTGTGTGTGACTTTGTCACCTCATGATACAGTTCTCAGACCACAGCCCTGTTGCTGGGTGACATGAGACTATGCCACCACATCCAGGACAGCCACGCTCACTTCCTTGGGTACTCTGAAGGTGCCTTCTGTAAGGGGCTGTGTCTCAGTGAGCTTTGACGCCTGTCTTATTTTCTCATGTGCTATGGGAAGTGATTTTGTGTGGTCCGTAGGGTTGGTGCTGGGGACAGAAAAGCGCGGTGCTCTTGCAGTCCGGGACAGCAGTGGGCTTTCTCTGGCAGAAGCCAGACTTTTCTGCTTTGCCGACCCCCCCCCCCATGTCTTTCCCTCTCTCCGTCAGCAAACTTTTGTAGCAAGCTATTTTCTGATGAACTTCACTTTCTCTCTCCAGTCATGCGGAGGAATCCCTTCGGGATGGACATCTGCTGCCGGAAGGGCTCGCGAAGTCCGCTGCAGGAACTCTACAACCCCATCCAGGTAGGACCCCGACCTCTCTGCTGTCGGTGTGCTCTGGGGATCGGGCGTGTCCTCCATCCTGACATCCTGCCTCCAGTGGTTGCCTTCGTGTTTAGCATCCTTAGTCTGAAGTCCAAGATACTCCCCAGCCTGAAACTTTTGGAGCAGCAGTGTGGCACCACAAAGTGGGAAATTCCGTGTCTGACCTTACAGAGTGGGTCCCAGTGACAGTGCAGACGCACGGAGATCCTCTATAACGCTATCCCCGGGCTCTGTGTGTAAGATACATATGAAATATAAAAGAACCTCGTGTTTAGACTTGGATCCAGGTATCTCACTAGTGTGTACAAATATTCCAGAGATCTGGGGAGGGGGACACAGATCTGAACCATTTCTTGTCTCAAGCATTTTGACAGTGTAACCCAGGAACATTTTAGAAGTTGTAGAAAAAGCAGTTTGGAGACTTGTGGAGGATTTGTGCAGGATAATGGAACTTTTGACCTTCCTGGGGTTTGGGCCTGTGAGCTCACCTAGTCTCAGTAGGTGACTAGTCCTAGTATCTATGGGACTCTGAACTTCAAGAGCCTCCAGGCTTGTGAAGCCCCTTGCTGGCACTCCCAAAAAGACGTGATCGTGGATAAATTCGCCACCCACACCCCACGTGGGATTACTGAGACCTGGCAATGGCCTATATGCTACACTCTCTACAGAAGAGTCTCTGGTTGGGGTGTGGGCATGAAGTGACTGTCCTGTCTTTCTGGCTCGTTAGTTTAACAAGGTGGCAATCATGGTGCCAGTGACCTTGAGGAGAATAGGAAGCTGGACTTGGGGGAACTTGCCTTTCATGGGAAGCGAGGGGCAGTCAGGAGGCCTGGTCACCTTGGCAATAGCCACAAGTCACTTAAGGGTGAACGCGGAGACTCTTGGGCTGGTCACTGTGAGGGAGTGTCGCCTAGCTGTTTTCTGGAGCCGAGAGCTGATGCTTGAGCAGCTAAGCCGATGCTGACGGACTTTAATAAGTAACTGCCAAGAAATGTGTGTCGGGGGAGCGATGGCCTGGTCGTAACCTCAGGGCTTTGTTCAGCGCTGAATTCTCAGTTTTGTATTTCCGTAGTCCATGCTGCCTGGTGGGAAAAGATGACAAACTCTCGGGGTCATCACAGAGGCCTGAACCCGAGATCTCTGTCCACTCTCTCGCCTGCCACCTGTGCTCTGTTCTGGAGGACAAAAAATGACTAGAATCCAGGCACCCCTGGTGGCCTCATGGCGTCCAGAGATGCCCCTCTCTCTGCTCCGTCCCGGGGCTCCAGGTGTGACTTGGACAGAGCAGACAGGTGATTGCAAGCAGAATGTCTCCTGAGTCGTCCCCTTCTGCCCTCTGCAGAGACTCAACAGGGATTTGATATTTGGGTTTCCTTTGGTGCCCTCAGTGACCTGGCCATCCTAAGTGTCCTAGCCTTTCTACACTGTCATCTTCATGAAGAGATCAAGTCAGGCTTTGGTCACACGGAGGGTTTCTGGCGTGCTGTATTGAAAGCCACCCAGACTACTACTACTCCATCACAAGCCCTCTCTCTCTCTCTCTCCCTCTCCCTCTCCCTCTCCCTCTCCCTCTCTCTCTCTCTCTCTCTCTCTCTCTCTCTCTCTCTCTCTCGCTCACTTGCTCGCTCTCCATCCTATGTTGATGAGCTGCACAGGACGTGTGGTCCACTGTAACCGACCCTCTGGGCAGAAAGGTGACAGTTTCCAGTCTGAACCCCGCTCTGAAATGCTGTGAGGACAGCACCGTCTGGGGTTTGTCGCTTCCCTTGACGTCAGAGTCAGACCCGGCGTCACCATGTCCTAGCGATGTGACCACTCCGAGACTGCGTCCCTCTTTTATAATACACCAGGACTAAGACCGAGTGCTGGTTTTGGGAGGCGGTGACCTGCTGCTCCTGTCCCCCTGCTCTGGCCACTCCCTGGCCCTCTGCCATGTGACACACTGGGCTTAGAGGGTGGTGAGGCTTCTGTGTTGGTTACTTGCACTGCTCCAGGACTGGTGTGCATGACCCTGTATGGCATCTCGACAGTCGGAAGAGGTGACGTCACCCCCCTCCCCCAGTGGTTCGAGTGTTGCTTTAGTGAGTTACATTTAACCTTGACCTAAACCTTAGGGTGGCGGGGAGGTGGCCCTGACCGTCACAGGGGAGGGCCTTGGTAGATGACTCTTTGCCCTTCAAGGACATCCTGAGCACATTGTCTGGGTCTCTCCAGCCCATGCAGGCAAACATTGTTTCAGGAAGATCACCCCAGTTCCTGGGGATGTAGTCTGGGGATTTTTTTTTCTGGGTCTAGCTTCCTTTACAAGTGCCAGTTACACCCATTCCCGCACCAAGTCCTTAAGCAGGGCTTTGTTTTTGGAGAAGCAGCCCTGCTTAGCGGTGGGCTGTGGAACTGAAAGGAGGGGCCGAGCGCTCCGAGGAGCATAAACAGCATCTCCTTCCTGAGTCATCTCTGCTCAACACTGGATTGAGCTCCCCTGCGTTCTCTCATATTTTCCTGCTGAAAAGCTGCTGAGCCTGGAATGGCGTAGTCACCAAGGCGAGTGACAAACTCTGTGCTGGCTCCACCCCGAACTGTCCCCAGAAATGCTATTCACGTCTTTGTTTTTGCTGATTGTCTATGTGGGCTTAATCCAGGATGGGTTAACGGAGACTGTTTATTTTTTATGATGAGAAAACTTAACTTCTTAGTAACCTTAGACACATGCCCTTGGCCAGATGCTTTCTGGATTGAGGATTTGTCTCATTGGATCTGCATGTGAGCTCTGGCCTAGATGGTCCTGCTCCTTTCATGGATAGGGAAACTGGAGCTCCTAGCTTTGTATGGTTTATCCAAACCCAGATAGCCAGTAGGAAGCAGTGAGGATTTGAGCGCAGAAGGAACCCCACCAGTCTGGGTACATGGGACACACTGTCACTAGTGACTTATAGTACTGTCGCCATCGACACTCCCTCAGCAGGAGCCACCTTCCCCCAAACAGCTGCACAACCAGCGAGCTTTTCACTGGGTCAAGACCCAAATAAGCCCTGGGACAGTTGGCTCTAATCTGACTTCTGTATCCAGGGTTTTATTTTTAGTACATTGAAAAACCCCAAACCATCCGAAGGACAATTGGTTAAGGAAAAAAAAAAAAAAAAGAACAACACCAACTTTGCAGTTGATATTCTTAGCAAAATAGCACTGTAGCGTCTTATAATTTTCCTGGTTCGCTGCTGTCTCCCTGGCCCCAAAATAAAACATAATTGCCGACCGGATCAGCTGGCACCGAGTCACCCAAAGTTCAGGAGTTGCCAACCACATGCTCGTGGGCCGAGCCATCTGCGAGCCGCCCCAGCTCAGTGCAGACCCACAGGGCAGAGCACTGCTCTCAGCTGGGCGAGAGGCTGTAATTGTCCCTGAATGCCAGTGAGGGCGAGACAGCTTGTCCTCCTGCCTCCCCACCTCCTGGCCTCTCGTGGGTTCGCGGAAGTCCTTTGCACCATCGTTCACGGGGCTCAGCCCTGCCCGGCTGCCACTTTCTTTAGCGTGTGTGCCTGCCCTGTCATTAGAGTGTTTCAGGGGCAGGATGCGTGGCTCAGTGCTGGCCATAAGTGTAGAAACAGCCCAGCTAAGCCTGCACGGGGCATGGCAGATCGCGTGGGTGGCAGGCTTCCGAGGGTTCCTGGATCCTAGTGTTTGGGGATCCGGTAGTGTTCTAGGGGACCTGTTGTAGAGAAAAGAGGATCATGCGTTGCTGAGTGTGGCTGAAATCCTGAGGTCTGAGGTCCCATTACCTCTGTTACGGGACGGCCTCTTGGTGTGCTACAGTGAGCTTTTTCCTCCTCCAGGGTAACACAGGACTAAGGGCGGAGTGAAGGGAGGAAGGGGAGGAAGGAGTCAGTGTTCACGGAACATGTCATACACATCTGTGACCACTCTAGACATTTTCCAAGCGTGATCTCGCCGTCGTCCTGGTGGGGATGGAACCCAGGGCTCTGCATGTCCTGAACTGCCATTTTCCCTACCACGGAGCCACAGCGCAGCCCGTCACCAAACCTTTACAACCCTCTCCGGTTAAGATCTCTGATAACCCCGTTCTTTCAGAGGGAGGAGTGGAAGTCTTCCTTGCTTCCACCTGGGTGGCATCTTCAGCCATGCTCAGCACATTTTGCTGGTTCCACAGAAGAATAAACAGAGAGAGAAAGGGCCCCAGAAGAGAGATAGCTGGAAAATCTCACGGCAGAGAACTCTCACAGATGAGGGGAAATGGTGTGGATGAGCACCCTTCCCCCAAGTCCTGTGCACAGTGGGGATGCTACAGAGGAGATCACCCTTGAGTCAGACCTTTGAAGATACATCAGGTGTCAGAAGCTTACAGCATTGCAGACAACAAGGACAAACAGCAGGGTCGGGGTGGGGGGGGTCATGGTCATTCACATTTAGAGGAAGGGAATGGCCTGCAGTCAGGATGCTGCTGGGGCCTGGTTGGAAGGGACAGGAGAAGCCTTCAGTCCCAGGAAGATTAAGTGGTAGTTAAGGTGGGTGGACAGCAGGGGCCCTGGGAAATACTCAAGTCATGAAGCAGCTGTACCTCTGACTCAGCTGCTTCTCTAAAACAGGAGGCTCCCCAACTTTTGGCCTCATCACCACTGCCTCTAAAGTGACGGTGTTGTGATTCACTGGTGGCTCCCAGCTTCAGCTGCCCCTGAGATACAGAGCCTACGCCATTCCCTTTGTGGCTGATTTGATCTGGTCTGGAATTTTGCCAGCATGTCAATGGGTTCCAAAGCTTCTGGGGGTTTTGTTATGGGCTTCAGAGTTCAGAAGCACAGGGCTGAAGGGCCCTCCAGGTCTTCATTTGCAGACACCTTTCTTTGAGTCTAACACAAGCCATCTTGTGTTCCTGCTTTTGTGATCAAAAGAGACTTCAGACTTCTGATATGAAGGCAATGTTTTCCCAAGGGTAGGAGGGTTCTTGCTCCCTGTAGCTCCCCAGAAGTGGTGCCCCAGATAACAGATTGGGACAAGATCCCTCCGAAAGGGATCCCTGAGCTCTCCTGTGAGAAGAAGGGAAGAACGTACAATAAGGCCGGCCACCAATCAGGTGAGGTTTCCGGGGATCAGTTGTACCTGCCAAATAATCAACAAGGAGGAAGGCTGTCTGCTTTTGTGGTTGCTGTCTGGGAAGAATGTTGGGAGTACTACCTGCCAGGAAAAGCCAGAAAGGGCAGCTCTTGTTCAGCCCTGGCTCTGCCGCATCAATCCCTTCATTACCAACCACCTGGTCAATGCTGCGCCTGCCTCATTAGCATCCTTTGACCCAACAGCTGTCCACCAGCCAGAGAGGGATGGATGTAGTTGTAGTCTGGTTTCTTAAGCAGAGCTGTTACCGATAGCTGGCCCGGCAGAATGGCAGCTGGCCGGCCAAGATGAAATAGTACATGAACCCGCCCTACCTATACCGCCCTCCTGAGTGTCGCATTCACTATTCATGACAAGTGACATTAGGCCAGCGAGGATCGTCGCAAAGCCGGGCACAGTTGGGCTGCCGTTTTGGGCCATGGTTAGCAGCTCCATTGTACTCAAGCAGAAAGCTACCCTGGTCAGATTTCCAATCAGGCTAGGACAGGTGGAGACCTGGAGTGAGCTGCAATTCAGGTCACAGGAGAGGAGTGGATATTTGAAGTGAGGGCGCCTAACCCAGTCATGTGACCTGGGGCTATTTCGCTTGAAGAGAATCAGAGGAAGGTACCTATCTTACAGGAGGATTGAAGGCATCACCTACCCAAGGCTGAGCGGAGAAATGGCTCATTCAGGAAAGGGCTTGCTTCACACACAGGGGGTCTGTTCTACCCCAGCACTCACACAGAAGGCGGGGCCATCCCAGAACTCAGGGTGCACAGACGGGGATCTCTGGGGCTTGCTGGCTCTGAGGGCACTGTGAAGGTCAAACTTTGTTGGTCAGGGATTGCCAGTCGTCAGGGCCAACTTAGGAGTCAAGCTAAGAGAACACAGTTCGTTTTGGTTTATGTCGGATCTGAGGCTCTGTGCGAGCTAGACCCCCATTTGCAAGCCCACAGATGCTATCTCCATGTACGGTACAAACATGTCCACTGCACACGGGCCCTAGACAGCAAGCAGACAGAGTGACTCCCGTGGTTGTGTCTGCTCCGAGCCCCTTCATAACTCCGTGACCGCCTTAGGAATGGGGGTGTTTGTTAAGTAAGCCCCTCTTCAGGGTGGCGATGAGCCTTTGAGTTCATGGCTAACTCTGGCTGCCTCTGTAGGCTCGATACGTGGAAATGTGGAGAGGAATTGTGGGAACTAATGGGGTTCCTCCAGGGGAGTCTGTGGGAACTAATGGGGTTCCTTCAGGGGAGTCTGTGTGAACTAATGGGGTTCCTTCAGGGGAGTCTGTGGGAACAGATTCTGATGCATTTCAGTGGAGAAGAAGCGTCGGGGTGACAGAAGTGACCTCAGCAATCGCCGAATGGTAACACAGCTGGACGAGCCGCCATTTACCGAAAGTTATTTCCTGAATTACCCTCAATTAGGGGCGGCCTCTTCATAATTTGATCTTTCTGTAAATTACACAACTCAAGCTGCTTTGCGGCCAATTGGAATTTGACCTTGTCCGGCGACGAGAGCGTGCCAGAGCCTGGCTTGCTGTCAAGCTTTATGGACGCTACTATGGGGAGGAGTGGAGGGGTCTTGTCCGTCCCCCCTCCCCCATATACATACTGGTCACTGCAGATCTCAGGCAGAGGGCTGAACATTTTCAGCACTGGAGACCTTGCCTATAAAACAGGAATACAAAATGCAAAGGTTTTAGCTTTTTCAGAATTACATTTGAAAATATATAGCGGTCTAGGCGTGCAACAGATAAGCCTGGCTGAGTTGTTGCTGCTGATTGTTGTTTTATTGTTGTTAATGCAGAGGAGCACTCCTCTGGGGAGCACTCCCTGCTTCTCTTCCTCTGGGAATTTCTGGTAGCCACTGACAGGTAAAACATGAATTTTAATAAGGTATTTGATCCAATCCAATGCATTCAAAATATGATATTTCTATGTGTCATTGTTTTTTTTTTCTTTAAACCACTAAGGTATCCTATGTTATCATTTTCATATACCGTCTGGAGTACAGGATTGTGTTTGACCCCAAAAGCATGTCTGTCTTTATTTGGCCTCTGGCTACCATATTGGATGGTGTGGCCCTTAAAATGGCCCTCACTATCAGTGCTTAACTGCAGGTGTGTCCTTGGTTCATTCATGCTGGCTTCTTTAGGTGAGAAGCCCTTTAGTGGGTAGCGGCCGTGTCTCGTGAGTCTGGGGGACCCGGCTGGTTTCCTAGCCAGTCATAGGCAGGGACTGGCCAGGTGTGTATTGTATTAGTTTCCTTCCTCATTTATTCTAACTAATGATTTACGACACCGCCTATCACGGCAGGGAAGGCCTGGCAAGTGGAGTGGCCACTGGCTTATCATACCAGGGTGTCAGACAGAAAATACCCTCAAGACCCACCGTCCAGCAAACCAGTCTCTTCCAGCTAGGTCCCACCTCCTAAAATTTCCAAAGACCCTCCCCCCCATGGTGCCACCAGCTGGGGACCAAGTGCTCCAACACTGGGGTCTGTTGGGTACACTTCACAGTCAAAACCTACCATGAGGTGCGGAGGCTGTGAACTCAGCCACTTTCTCCTGGACCCTGGGAGCTCAATGCTGCGCCGACTTCACTCCCCAGAGCCAGAAACAGCCAGACTTCAACCACGTATCTTAGTTACGGCTACCATTGCTGTGATCAGACTCCATAACCAATGAAACTTGGGGAGGAAACAGTTTATTCAACTTATACTTCCACACCACAGTTTGTCATCAACGGAAGTCAGGACAGGAACTCAAACAAGGCAAGAACCTGGAAGCTGAAGCAAGGCCATGGAGGAGTGCTGCTTACTGGCTTGCTCCTCCTGGCTTGCTCAGCCTGCTTTTTTACAGAACCCAGGACCACCAGCCAGGGATGGAGCCACCTACATTGGGCTGGGCCCTCCCCGAATGAATCATTAATTAAGAAAATGCCCTGCAGGCTTGCTGCAGCCAGAACTTAGAGAAGCATTTTCTCAGCTGAGGCTCCCTCCTCTCTGATGACTCTAGCTTGTGTCAGTTGGCAGACACAAGCCAGCGCAGGGAAGCTCAGGGAAGAAGACTTTCTTCTTTGCTCCAGGCCCGTGCCTCTGCATCCCACCCCCCTCACAGGCTTCCTAAGAACCTAAGTGCAGGTACCCAGAGTATGTCAGCCCTCCCTCTCCCCATCCGGCCACCCACCTCACCCTACAGTGTGTCAGCTCTCCAACAGCACAGGGTAAATGAAGGAGCCCTAAGTCGTGAGTTCAGAGTCTATGCCTTCCACGAACTGGCAGGGCCACCTTCGGGAAGAAATCCAATATCTTGGGGGTTCGAGTCCCCCATCTGGAAAGTGGGAGTGGCCTACTTAACCCCACTAACTACAACCTAACAGTGAAGACTTGGGGTCCTCCGAGTCAGGATCCTCAGGGTCAAATCCATACTCACTGGGAAGAGAATTTGGAGTATTCTCCTATTCTCTCTGTGCCCCAGTTTCTTAATCTGTCAAGTGGGGGATACTGACAGTTTCTAGGTCTTTGGGTTCCAAAATGAAATGTGCTGACTTATTTGAAGTGTCCAAACGACGACATGACACCCACGTATTGCAACCAGTGGGTTTTGTTTTATTTTTTAGCCTTACTATTTCCAGTCTTACGTCTTTCTCATGGGGTTCTTAGAATACCTCTGGTCCCAGTGGGTGGGTTCAGGGAAATGGGAGCAGGGCATCCTGTGCCTGTAACTACAGTCCCCTTCCCGGCCCGGCCACCTCTCCCACAGACTCACACAGGCACTTAGAGCCAGGCAGAACACTCCCAAGCCAAGACTGCGTGTGCTGAAGCTGGAGACCATGTCTGACTCAGGAAGCTGGCACTTCTGTGGCTTTGGAACTTCATTTTTATTTCTTTTTTTTAAAAAAAAAAGAATAAAGATGCTAGGCAGCTGTTTTTAGATGTTCCTTTTTGAGCGTTCCCTGCCCAGACATAGTAACCATGTGTAAATTTCCCCTCTATTCATGCTCCTTGCCCGTGGATTTCGGTGGAGTCGGTTTGGCGGCCATCTTTCATCCTCTTGCCGGAGCTCCACCAAGTACTGGTGTTCAGAGAGGAGTGCGGCTGGTTCCGGCTTCTGATTACCAGAGGCCTAAGCCAGTGAGAGCAAGCACAAGCAGGCTCTCGGCAGGGCAGGCCTCGAGCTGCCCATTCAGAGAGGATCGGTGGTGATGGTGGTGGTGGCGCTAATCAGCCCTGGCCTCGCTGGGTTTCTATTGGCGGAAGTGCTGGCTCCAGATCCAGGCACAGATGCCAGCTGGGGGAACAGAGGACAAGGTTAACCACCTTGAAAACACACAGAGCCTTGGGTTTAGTTCCCAGCACAGCGTCCACCATAGCATAGTGGGGCAGACTTGGACAAATACCAGCACTTGGAAGGCAAAAGCAAAGAACCAGAAATTCAAAGTTATCGAATTTAAGGCCAGCCTAGGCTAGATGAGACCCTATGTCAAAATCAGTCAGTGGGGCTGAAGAGATGGCTCAGTGGTGAAGGGCGCTGGCTGCTCTTCCAGAGGACGCTGGTTTAATTCCCAGTATCCACATGGTAGCTCAAGGCTGTCTATAACTCCAGTCCTGAAGACACCCTCACACAGATATACATTCAGGCAAAACACCAATGTACATAAAAAATAAATTAATTAAAAACAAACAGGGTTGGAGATGGCTTGGTCAGTGTCTCCTGCATGAGCCTGGGGCAACTGAGTTCACATCCCCAGCGCACATATTTAAGAGAAAATTAAAAAGCTGGTGTTTGGGGTGGTGTCCTGCACCATAACGCCAACTCTGGGGAGGCAGGCCCAGGAGGGTCCCTGGAACTCCAGCAGTCTTACAGAATCCGTGGGCTTTAGGTTCAGTGAGTGTACTGTTTCAAAGTGAATAAGTAAATCAACAAATAAATAGTAAGGTAGAGAATACCAGGAGAAGGTTCCCGATAGCAACCACCGGCCTCCACATGCACACGCAAGTATGCTCGCGCGCACCCCAACACACGTGTGCGCGCGCACCCCAACACACGTGTGTGTGCGCGCACACGTGAAATGTACACAGATGACATAAATCAAGCAGAAAGTCCGTTTGTTCCCCAGGACGAAGAATTGGAAAAACACAGGCCAACGGTGTTTGCCAATGGAGCATTCTGGTTTCTCTTTTTCAACCAGAAAGACTGGCAAGAAGGAACACTGTCCAGCCACTGAGTAGGGGTAGACATGAACTGGAGAAAACCCGTCTCACGACTATGCGAGCCCAGCCCTGTACCCAGCCGGCAGCTCAGCACATCTGTGATTGACATTCCCAAGGACCTATATTCCAGGACCGATGGGCTTGCTTGCCAGTCACATGCTGATTTGTAGGGAGGTTCCTTGCTGGAATGATGGTTTGAAAATGAGGAGGCTTGAGGTCTGTCTGGAGGCTCGTCCTTCAAAGGCACAGATTAGCATGCCATTCCACCGTACCCCCTACGTCCTCCGTCTCCTGCTCACCACGATTGGGATTCACATCCCCCCAATGGTACATCTCGGTTCAGAAAGCCAGTTGCGTCTCTGTGAGTTCTCTTTCATGTGACAGCATAGATGAGCTGGTCTCTGGGAAGCAGGGCTCCTTTAAAGGAGCTGGGGAGTTCACACGCAGCTGACATCCAATTATTCCTGGTCATGGGGGAAGCAGACTGAACGAGAAGCTGAGATCTCAGATAGGCTCCTGGTCGGCTCCTTGGTGAGTGGCCCTCCTTCCCGCATACGCTCAGCACGCCAAGGCACAGGCTGGCGCATTGCTGTCCTCGGAGCACTGTGCAGTCAGCGAGCTGCCCACCGTTTTCTTAATGAGGACCAGCCCGAGAAACAGAAAGCCTTTGTTTGTCTACTGCCCTGCGGATTCATTCATTCATTTCACTGCCCGTAATAAAGTGTCATTTTTTTTCCTTGAGCAAGAAAATAGTCGTTTGAGTTCTGAGGAAGCAGCATATACCAGTGCGATTTTCATTTTGCTAATAGTAAGAGGAAGGGGCTGTTAATGGGTAGACCGCTGGCTGAGTGTGCACCAAGCTTTGAGTTTGCACCTCGTATGCACCCGACACTACATATAAAATGGGGCACATTGTGGAGCAAACCCGTAAGCCCAGCACTTGGGAGGTGGCGGCTGCAGAATGAGTTCAGGGTCATCCTTGGCTACATGGTTTGCTTGAGGTAGCCTGGGCTACTTGAGATCCTACTTCAGAGTAAATAAACCAAACACACGCACGTACGCGCACGCATACACGCACACACACACACACACACACACACACACACGCACGCACGCATATTACAGAAATTCAAGCTTGGGTTTTCTTGGAGTCAGAGCAGGCACTAGATGAGTGGAGGAATTATCCGTGAGATCTCTCGTCAGGATCTGATGACGTAACTCAATCAGAGAGGAAGGCAGGATTAGCATCGTGGAATGATAAGGCCTTGCCAGAAGCAGCACTGGCAAATCACGGCCATTTGTCATCCAATTAACATGCAGGCGTGGTCTCCTGTACCTCAGGAAACCCTGGCTCTTCCGGGACCCCCTTCCATTTTAACATCCTTGTCCAGATCCAGCACAAACTTTGGAAAGCCCCGTCACATCTGACCTCACGGTTTCCACTTGTGTGTGAGACCACGGCATCGAGGCTCCGGCAAAGGATCTTGGGAACAGTAAAAGCCGTGATGGCATTCGGGAATGCTGGGCTACTAAAGCCATTTGAGAGGATGGGAGGCAGGCAGTGCCCCTCTGTGGTGCTGCCTTGACCTTGACTCCAGCCAGTAGAACCTGTAGTTGCTGACTTCCTACACTGTAGTGGGCAGGATGCTCTCCCAAATCACGGGAGTCTGCTGCCTTATGTGACAGAGGGGACCGTGCAGCCACAGTGAAGAGTTTTAAGGTCAGATTGTCTGGACTCTCTCAGGAGAGTCACTGTGTATCATAAGCCATCAGACAGAGGCAAGGCTGCTGCAGAAAGACAGACAGACTGACTGACTGACTAGGCTGGGATTGCAACTCGTTCGGTACAGATGCGTTAAAGCTTGAATTTGATCCCTAACGTCATGGAAATGGACAAGGTAGTGCAAGCCTATAATCCCAGCGCTCCGGGGGAGGGTCAGGAGTTCAAAGGTCACCCTCTGCTACACAGAGTGTGAAGCCAGCCAGTGCTATCTGAGATCCTGCCTCAAAATTAAGTAAGAAAGTAAATAAATGCAGGAAAAGGCAGAGTGGATTTTTCCTGAGTGCCTAACAGAGGAGCCTATATTGCCTGTGCCTTAACTTTAGGACTTTGGCCACCAGAACCCCACAAGAGTCAATCATAGTGTCTTAAACTACTGAGTTTGGAGTGACCAACTGCAGCAGCAGTAGAACCCTAATATGCCCACATGCCTTTGTAGTAGGAACTAAAGGGCACTTCCCTGCATGTAAGGTTCAAAGGAAGTCTGGGGGGCTGCAGGCCTGTGATCTCAGATGAGCAGAGTCCCCCACCCCATTGAGTCTAGAAAATGGGACCGCAGATGCCTTCAGGTGTGTGAATAAGTTTATGTCCCAAAGCTCCCTCCAGAGAGCTAACTTCTGGGTGGAAACAGCAAGTCAGAGGCTGTCTATCCTGCTGACCACAGAGGGAATCCTCCTGTCTCTGTCAGAGAGGACTGTGAGGTTCTGGGAAAAGGCATAGCAAAGCCAAGGGTAATCCTTGCCCCACAGGTGACCCGCCCACTGGCTCCTCAGCACTTACTCATCTCCAGGGAACAGCCAGGAGGAGACAGATGGAGCATCTGTGGTGTCTGCCAGAACAGACCTGAGATTCCAGTGTACTCGGTCCTCTGTAGATAGGTCCTGCAGATGGGGGTACCACCACTGCAAGCACGGGGTGGGGGCGGGGGACAGTGGCAGACAGAGGGGGAGGGGAGACAGAGAGACAGAGAGAGAGGAAGGGAGACAGAGACAGACACAGAGAGAGGCAGTGATGGAGAGGGAGAGAGGGGGAAGAGAGAGAGAGAGAGAGAGAGAGAGAGAGAGAGAGAGAGAGAGAGAGAGAGAAGGAACCCTGTGGCAATCCCCAGTAAGATTTGTTAAGACTTGTTTTATCACAGTGTTGTAGCATCCTGGGGCGCCACAGAGTATTGACAAGGCCAGCCCCACTGGGATGCAGTTCCGTGAGGGCGGCAGGTGCATGCCATGGTTTGGTTACGGTGCATCCCCGTGTATCTACAGTGGTTACGGTGCATCCCCGTGTATCTACAATGGTTACGGTGCATCCCCGTGTATCTACAGTGGTTATGGTGCATCCCCGTGTATCTACAGTGGTTACGGTGTATCCCCGTGTATCTACAGTGGTTATGGTGCATCCCCGTGTATCTACAGTGGTTACGGTGCATCCCCGTGTATCTACAGTGGTTACGGTGCATCCCCGTGTATCTACAGTGGTTACGGTGCATCCCCGTGTATCTACAGTGGTTACGGTGCATCCCCGTGTATCTACAGTGGTTACGGTGCATCCCCGTGTATCTACAGTGGTTACGGTGCATCCCCGTGTATCTACAGTGGTTACGGTGCATCCCCGTGTATCTACAGTGGTTATGGTGCATCCCCGTGTGGTCTACAGTGGTTACGGTGCATCCCCGTGTATCTACAATGGTTATGATGCATCCCCGTGTATCTACAGTGGTTACGGTGCATCCCCGTGTATCTACAGTGGTTACGGTGCATCCCCATGTATCTACAGTGGTTACGGTGCATCCCCGTGTATCTACAGTGGTTATGGTGCATCCCCGTGTATCTACAGTGGTTACGGTGCATCCCCGTGTATCTACAGTGGTTACGGTGCATCCCCGTGTATCTACAGTGGTTACGGTGCATCCCCGTGTATCTACAGTGGTTACGGTGCATCCCCGTGTATCTACAGTGGTTACGGTGCATCCCCGTGTATCTACAGTGGTTACGGTGCATCCCCGTGTATCTACAGTGGTTATGGTGCATCCCCGTGTATCTACAATGGTTACGGTGCATCCCCGTGTATCTACAGTGGTTATGGTGCATCCCCGTGTATCTACAGTGGTTACGGTGCATCCCCGTGTATCTACAGTGGTTACGGTGCATCCCCGTGTATCTACAGTGGTTATGATGCATCCCCGTGTATCTACAGTGGTTACGGTGCATCCCCGTGTATCTACAGTGGTTATGGTGCATCCCCGTGTATCTACAGTGGTTACGGTGCATCCCCGTGTATCTACAGTGGTTACGGTGCATCCCCGTGTATCTACAGTGGTTACGGTGCATCCCCGTGTATCTACAGTGGTTACGGTGCATCCCCGTGTATCTACAGTGGTTACGGTGCATCCCCGTGTATCTACAGTGGTTATGATGCATCCCCGTGTATCTACAGTGGTTACGGTGCATCCCCGTGTATCTACAGTGGTTATGGTGCATCCCCGTGTATCTACAGTGGTTATGGTGCATCCCCGTGTATCTACAGTGGTTACGGTGCATCCCCGTGTATCTACAGTGGTTACGGTGCATCCCCGTGTATCTACAATGGTTACGGTGCATCCCCGTGTATCTACAGTGGTTACGGTGCATCCCCGTGTATCTACAGTGGTTATGGTGCATCCCCGTGTATCTACAGTGGTTACGGTGCATCCCCGTGTATCTACAATGGTTACGGTGCATCCCCGTGTATCTACAGTGGTTACGGTGCATCCCCGTGTATCTACAGTGGTTATGGTGCATCCCCGTGTATCTACAGTGGTTATGGTGCATCCCCGTGTATCTACAATGGTTATGGTGCATCCCCGTGTGGTCTGCAGTGATGGGAGGTGGCGCTCTAAGAGAAAGCTGCATTGACCGCTGCATTGAGCCCTTGGAGACCTGGCGGTCAGTTCCCTGGAGAGCATTCTCTAATGCAGGCCCCTCCCCATGCTGTCACCTCCTGTCAGTCGTGCGAGCTCTCGCTTCTGCACACAACTCCTTAGGGTGCTGTTTGCAAGAATGGGTGCCGTACAGTTTGGACTTTTGACACCCCCACCACCCCCACCACCACCACTGTGAGCTTAAGAAAGGTCTTTTCTTCCTTAGTTGCCCAGCAGGAGGTATTTTAGCTTTCGGGAGGGTATCATCTCCCCATTTTACAGGTGCAACAGAAGAAAGCTTGAGGATTTTATTATTGGATAGTTCTCTAAAGCAAGCCTTTTTTTAAAAAAAAAATACTTATCAGAGGCTAGAGAGATGGTTCTTGCAGAGGACCTGAGTTCAGTTCCCGGCACCCATATGAGGTGGCTCACAACTGTCTGCAATTCCTGTTCCAGGTGACCTGACTCCCTGTGGCCTCTCTGTACACACACTCACACAAGTACACACATACACACCAGTTTATTGTGCGTCTGTGTGTGCATGCGTGTGTCGTGGGACACGTATGAGAAATGGGATATCGTAAAGCTGGCTCTTTCCTCCCACCTGGGGAATCGAACTCAGGCAGCTGGCCTTGCTCAGCAAGTGCCTTACCCACTGACCACCTGGCCAGCCCTTGCTTTAATAAACAGTAGGTGAGGTGACACCTACTGTCTAGACCAGAGAGGGCAGAGAGCAGGCCGGTTCAGAGCACATTGTCCTCCTCGTTACAAACAGGGTGGCGACAAGCAAGGGGCTTACCTCTCCGTGTGCCTCAGTTTCCCTATCTCCCCGCATAAGGATAACAGCAGCTACTTCCTAGGTATATTGTGGTCACCAGATGAAGAGAACACAGCAAAGGACTCGCGCTGTCCCAGGCACACCCGACATGTGACTGTGTCCCCCCACCAGCCACAGCAGCAGTGATCACAACCACAGCCACGGTCTTCCAGTCCAGGGGTCAGTCTGAGAAGTCCTGTAGAGTAGCTCTCTCTTGTAGTTACCCGTCTTGGGGGTGGGGGTGGGGGTGGGGCTGTGAGGAGAGTGTGCAAGTTTGTGGGCCTGGCTAGAATCAGGCCCTCAGCTGAGAGCCGTTCTTATCAGACTCCGGGGCTTTGGTGAGACAATCAGAAGGCTTCTGGGACTCTAAAACTAATGGTGCCCTCTCCTGAAGTTGTAAGCCGTAGGTAGCTGCTAGCAAACTGTAGAGTGTGGTGCCCGATCTGGTTAGTGGCGTTTTTCTGTCTATTCTAAACCTAGTCAGAGCCTGTGTGTCTATGGATAAAGTACTGGACACCGGTTGGTCGGTCCTGCCGCCGGGGTTGAAAAGTGAAGTCAGGGAGGGTTGTTTAATTTTGGTCCTGCTCATCTTCTGGGATTGAGAGATTGGCCTCTGTCCGCTCCCCTCTGCTGCTGCCGTGAAATGCGGCTCAGTCCACGGCGCCTCAATTATCCAAGTCTGTCTCCATTCTGAAAATGGCAAGCAAGCAGGAAGACTGATGAGCGAGGGCCCCGGAGAGCGTAGGACATTTGCTCGCTGTGGTTGGAAGCTGGGCCCGGCCTACGGAAGACGGTGGGAAACAGGCTGCCAGGCAGAGTGGATGAGAGCTGGCGAGGAAAGCCTTGAAACGGAGCGGCCCTGCGTCTCATTAACATGCGCTGTGTTCTAGCGCAACTACTGGGGAATTGTTGGAGCAATTACATTCAAACCTCAATTTTGAAGCTTGAAAGGGGGTCAGCGCATAATTGGCAGGAGGAGAAAAGGAAAGAGATGGCCTGGAACAATAGGTATTTAAGTGGCTGTCACTGCCAGGGAGCCTGAGATCCAGGGGCCAGACCCCCTTCTCAGATCCCGAGGAGGTCAAGCGTGGGTGGTCTCTGAATCCCACATGGGCCTTCTGGGTGCTGCCTTTGGCGTTCTCGGGATCAAAGGGACTCGGGAGAAAGCTGTGTGATACTCGGGACCTCTCTGTTGAATGGAATGCATGAGGCAATTGGTGCCTGTCACCTCTTTACCTGATGGACGAATGAAAGGAGGGAGGGAATAAATGAAGGAGTTAAGTCAAGAACGCGTATAAAACAAAGGTATTGATTGTGCCTTCTCTTATGATGCGTTGAGAACTGGGCAAGCAGAGCCTGGCAGCAGACCTCAGTCCGCTTGAAATGAAGTTCCCGTGACATTTTCAGGTACGTCGTTCAGCTTTGACTGCCCTGACAAGATGCCGCAGGCTGGCTGGGTGGCGTCCACAGGGGACCTACTTCCGCCTGCTTCTGGAAGCTGAAAGGCTGAACACCAGGTCTGGTTTCCCACGAGGATTTCGTCCAGCTGTGTCCTCCTGGCCTCGCCAGTGTGGTAGCACAAATCTGGAGTCCCTTCTAGACTTAGCACAGCCGGCCAGGGCCTGGCCTTTGTGACTCCGCCTATCTTAATCAGACCTTTAAAAGCCCCACCTCTGGGGCTGGAGCAAGGGCTCATTGGGTAAAGCGCTTGGTGTGTAAGGAAGACCAGTTTCCCCAACACGTGAAAACCAGCCATGGCGGTGCCCATGTGTAAGCCCAGCTTTGGGGAGAGCTGGAGACAGGACAATCCCTTGAGCGCACTGACTAGCTCGCCTAGTCAAATCCGCGAGCTCTAGGTTTAGTGGGAGACCCCATTTCAAAAGAAAAAAAACTTTTGGAGAACAACAGAGCATGAGATCTGACCCTGGTGCACACATGTGTGAGCACACCACACACACACACACACACACACACACACACACACACACACTGGAAGAGAGGGTGCTGCTTACGCCCCAACAACAGACAGATCAAAGTTAGCTTTTAAAGTCCGCCTTTCTGGCCTTGTCCCTAAGCATCTGTATGAATTCCACTGAATCCACAAAAATGACCTTCCCTTAGATGAGAAACCAGAGGGGCCAGGGTTCCAGAGCAAAGATGAATATGCCTAACAATATATAAAATGTCCTGACCACGCCCTCGGGGCTCCCAGGGCCCTCTTGGGTCCCTCCTGGTAGATAATAGGCAACTCACTCCTGTTGGTTACTTTTTCTAAGAAAGTCCGGTTCCTGAACCGTCTTCCGGAGGACTCTTCAGCGGATGCCATGGGAACCCAAGTCTGTGGCCAGCGCAGCACTGTGGGATCTCGCGCAGCACTGTGGGATCTCGTTTATTTTTCCATCGTCTTTCCCTTCCCATCTCCAAATCTTGCCCCGAAGACAGTGAAAATCTCATTAGCTTGTCCTCCGTGCGTTCAGAATATAGCATTCCTTCCGTGTTCCACTGCAGAGGGACCAGGGATGTGAGGTGACTAGTGAGAATGTAATCAGGGAATGCGGCAGAGCTGGAGGCACCCAGAGCTGGCCAACCCTCTCCCCAGCGAGGGCCTGCGATTCCCTTAAGCACACACATCACACGGCAGAGCCTTGACCCTCCGTAAGGACATTGGCTGAACACACGACACCCTGTTTGTTCATGAGACCGTCTCTTTCTTAGGGTCTCTTCTACTGTGAGGGCTTAAAGTATGAAAAAATGCTTTTTTTTTTTTGAGAAATATCCTGCATTTCAGGTTTCCCACTAATTATGACTGGCTTTCTCCCAAGTTAGCTGGAGCTATTTTAGGGAAAGATTTATAATGATTTTAATAAGAAAAAGCTCTCTCGGAGCCTCATAAAACTTTCTGTGCAGCCCCACCTAACAGCATCCCCTCTTACAATTATGTCAGTAAAAACTTCCTTCTCAAAGAGCGGGACCTTTGTCTATTCATGTGACCCGTAAAAGAGGCATTCATGGAACCTCTGGGCGCCAGGCAAGCTGAGACTTTATAGGGTCAGGCAGAGCAGGGATGGGAAGGAGTCCCGTTGGCTGGGGGAGCAGGTTCCTTGCTGGTTTCACTGGGCTGCATCTCTGGGTTCTGTGGATACAGGCTGGCCTTTCCGGGAGAATCCCCAGGCCATGCGCTGCCTACAGCCGCACTGTGGGACTTGGTTCTCAGGAGTAAGCCCGTGCATGAGTGCGTGCGTGCGTGCGTGCGTGCGTGCGGAGGCCAGATGAGGATGTCGGGTGCCCTCCTTTGCACCTCTGTACCTTGTCCGCATGAAACAGGGCCTCTCCCTGAGCCTGGAGCTAGGCTGTCGGGAGGCCAGCCAGCACCGGTGTGACCCTCCTGCCTCAGCCCTTTGTTCCCAGGTACAGGGGTGGCAGGTGTACATGTCCACACCCGGATTTCCTTTTTTACTCCGAGAACTTCATACATGTTTGCAATGAAGTCGCATCATGCCACTCTCCCAGCTTTCCCAAATATGTCTGCCTCTTCCTCTTCTTTCTTAAGTTCATTTAACGCTGCCCATGTATGCACGGATGTGGGGCCATACAGCGAAGTATGGGCAGCTTAGCGTTGGCCACACCCCCGAAGAGTGATTCGCCCATAGTAGTAGCCATGACTACTGGTAGCTCCCTAGTTAGGGGTGGAGCCTAGTGATTGCCTCTGCACTCGGCACTCTGTGCTCAGAATGTGACCCGGCTGCTGTGTTATGCCTCTGGCTGTTTAATGCTTCTCTGAAGAAGGTTGGGGCAGATCCCCAGAGACTTGTTGCTGATGGAGATGACAGGGTCGGCATTGGTGGCCTTGGCAGCCGTGGTGGTGGTGGTAGCCTTACCGTGCCCAGCTTTGCTCTTGCGTTCGGTCTTCCCAGCCCAGCAAGGCAGACGTTCCCTGTTCTGATTTGAACCAGATCTGACCACTGCAGGCTCTGATACTGAGTGCTTGGTTCCCAGCTGGCGTTTGGGGACCCTTGTGAGATGGGGAGAGTAGACAGCCGGAGGCAGACCTGTGAAGATTCTGCCTGGATCCTGGCCATCATGAGGTGAAGAATCTCCCTGCCACATGCTCCCACCAGTATGAGGTCTGCCCAGGTGATGGACCCAGGACCTCTGACTGGATCCTTTGAGAACATGAACCAAAAGAAATCCTCCCTGCTTTTAAGTTGTGTGTGCCGTGTGTTCAGTCACAGGAGGAGAAGAAGCCAACTGATGAATTCCAGTAGGCAGCTGAGAATGGCGAAGTTCAGAGAGGTTAAGAACTTGCCTTGAGTCACACAGCCTTCCCTGGACAGTCACAGGTCATGACCCTCAGCCACTTAAGCCCTTAGCTCCTTGTCTGCCGCCAATCACATGTGCTAAATGACGATCTACGGGGTTCTTAGGTGGCACAGGACACACGTGACAATGTCTTGGGACTTCAGCACTCATTGAAAAACTGGGATCTGGGGGAGGCCCTTACATCTGTGATCTCAGGTTTGGGAGGCCGAAGCAGGAGGGACCATAGGTTATAAGGCTAGCCTGGGCAACTTAGTGAGACCCTAACTCAAAAATAAAAGATAAAAGTGGGGGGCTAAGGGGATGGAGCAGAGATAGACTGTCTAGCATTCCCACGGCCCTGGGAGGAAGGGAAGGAGGAAAGAAGGAAGGGGATTTAACTGTTGATACAAGGGGAGAGTCCCAGTGAGGGATTGTTTAGGTCGGGTTGGCCTGTGGGCGTGCTGTCTCTGAGGGCGTGCTGTCTCTGAGGGCTAGATTGATGATGTTTGTTAGCTAAGGTAGGAAGACTCGCCCACTGTGGGAGGCACCATTCCCTAGGAAGCAGAGAGAGCCAGCCCGGTGCTGGCACGCATGCTCACTGCTTTCTGCTTTCGACTGTGGCTGTGGAGTAACCGACTTCTGACACCTCAACCCCTCCACAGTGACAGACCATAGCCTGGAAGCGTGGGCCTGATAAAGCCTTTCTCCCTTAAGTTGCCTTTGTGAGGGCTTTTATCACGGCACCAGGACACAGAACTAAGACAGAAGGTGCGAGAAGTCAGGAGACAGGAGACTTCCGTTGTCCTCCTCCGTTCAGCCTCCTCACCTCCAGTTACCTTACGCTGACATCCACAGCCCCCAGCAGCCACTCACACCCAGACAACTGCCTAGGGTTGTTTTCCATGTTTGTTCAGGAAAAGAAAAGGGCAAAGTTATCTATTCTCGGCTGTCAGGCACAACACGAGCTATCAAGGCTCCCCGGGTCTGAAGCGCTTCCAGCTCGCTTCTCAGAAGGCAGGGATTTTGACTCCGGGCCATGGATGCTCCGTGAAGCATGCTTCTGTTGTCCAGGGTAACAGAGCCTTGGCTTTCTCCTCCCCCTCACTCTCCAGCCTCTTTCTGGGTCCGTCTTTCCCTCCCAGCCCCGGGCCTTTGCACCCAGCCTCACCTCTCCTCAGCGGATCCCAGCAGGCTCAGGTCTAGTATTCTTTTCATCTGTTTCATGCCCTCTTCCACGCTGGAGGCTCTCACACCACCCACCTGTGTGCCTGGTATGGTCTAGGAAAGCCACTGGAGCTGGATGGGTAGGCAGGCTGGCAACTTGGAACCCCAAGTTTTGTGACTGAGCCCTCTGGCCTTTCTTTTTTAAGATCTGACCTGCAAGGCACAGGCTGAGGGACCCTCTGCAGTCAGGCTACCCACGTATGTCCCAACCCGGACCTCGGGAGCCACATTTGTCTCTGTGAAACAAACAACAACCTGGCTATTTCCAGAATCCAGAATTTTTATTTTCCTAGTTTTCATGAGCAGCGTTATGGTGAGAAGGTGGCTGGTCTCCATCAGGGGTCCTGCTGATACTGGGTCCCCAGTGACACTGCAGTCTTTCTGAGTACATCAGTACCATTTCCTGGGGAGTTGCAACTCTTGGGGGACCACGTTAGTCCCTGAGAGTGTCGGTTGCTAGGAGCCGGCCCTCTCACAAATGCTCTGATCCTGCTTCCTGCCACCAGCTGAAACAGGGCACGAGCCTGCCCAGAAGCCAGGCAAATCTCATATTTCCCGTCTCCAAGATGATGAACTAAGCTAACCCTTTATAACTCCCCCAACCTCAGGCATTCTCTTACAGTATCAAAAAGTGCACCAGGGCAGGGCGTGAGCCATCTTAGTGTGTGTCTCAGGGTCCTGTAGTCTGCTCACAGTCTCAGTGGGCCAGGCCACAGAGGGCACCACCTCCTCTGAACTGTGGAATCTTCCAGCCCCACGGGGCTGTTGGTAGAGTTATTTCTTTCTAGTGGTAGAACTCACAGCAGCTGCTTCGGGCCCAGGGCTCTCCCCTCTCTGAGCCCTGAGGAGTCCAGAGCTCATGAAGGATTGTTGCCTGGTTAGCTGGGGCCTCTTATGACACATGTTTTCCTGATTAGCATGAATCGTCACGGAATGATTTCACTTTTCAGGAAGTGAGTCACAAATAGCAAACACAGTGATAGCCCTTTCTATCTCAGCCTCCAGGGCAGCGGGCACAGGGAAGGAACCGCAGGGCTCCACTTAGGATTCTTGCTGTGTGGCCTAGGGTGAGTTGTTTCACCTCTCTGTGTCCTGCTGCCGGGGTTTGTTGTGTGGATTAAACGAGTTGGTTCATGAGATGTTCCTAAGGCAGCTCCTGGTAGGGGGAGTGCAGGTGGTACACCAGCCATTGTGTACAGGCGGTAAGTTCTGAGGCAGCCCGGCTCCCGTGCCTGGATCCACCAGCTGGAAAGTGGGATCCGAAGACGTGGGGAGGGGAGCGGCCGAGTCTTGAGAAGTCTGGTCACCTGCGTATCGTGAAAGAGCCTCACCAGTGTCAGTGCCAACGGAGTGTGGTGTGGAATTACCCACTAGCACTGTGGATAAGTGTGGGGGCGGGGGGTGCCCAGCTTCAGTTCTTGCCATTGAGATACCTCAGAGCAGACAATGACTTGTCTTGGTGGATGGATTAGAAGTCTTCTGTCAGGGATTATAATCGAGATGGGCCTCAGCAGGGGCTGCAAATGTAGCTTCGTTGGTGGAGTGCTCAGCTGATAGAGTGTTCTGTTGGTAGAGTGCTCTGTTGGTAGAGTGCTCCCTTGGTGGAGTGCTCCATTGGTAGAGTGCTCCCTTGGTAGAGTGCTTTCCTAGCACACACATGAAATTCTGGGTTCGGTCCCCAGCGCTATATGAAACAGATGATGGCCAATGCCTCTGAGTCCCAGTACTTGGGAGGTGAAGGCAGGAGGATCAGAAATTCTCTTCCTCCTTTGCTATACAGTGAGCTTGCAGCTAGCCTGGGCTGTGTGAGACCCTGTCCTTTAAAATAACAAACAACTAGTATTATCTGGAACAGACAGAGTGAGCTGGAAGTCTAACTCTCCCTTGCCGTCTGCTTGTGGGGATGTTCCGGGAAGTTCCCGGGTTCTGCCGGGTTCCAGAGAGTCTAGCATGGGACATCTCCGAGGCCCCCAGGGATACGAACTGCTCATCTCTGCGCCACAGTCAAAGGGGCAGCCTAGGAGCTGACCCCAGAGCAAACTCTCTCCGCACTCTAGGCTTCAATCTGCTGCTAACTTCCATGCCCACCCCCACGGGAGTGGGCACAGCAGGTGGGGAGACCACAGCTCTCCTCACTGACTTCTCAGTCAGGTCCCAGGCAAGTCATTCCCATTTCCCGACTGCTCACATGTGGCGTCCAATAATCCAACTCGAGTCATTTATTGACGGCAGGAGCAGAACTCGCTGGCTTCCTGCCCAGATTCCCTGGCTTCCCTTAGAAACTTGCTGGGTCATGTTTCCCTGAACCTTGCCTCTCACGGTGCTGCTGCAGCCTGCACACCTACCCAGGGTGGACGGAGCTGGGCGACGACCTGTCCCAGGGTAGCCCCCAGGGTAGCCATCAGCCTGGTTTCCTGACCCAGGACTAACTGTGCCAGAGCTCCCTGAGTACAGATGAGGGTTTTCCCAGACACTTTTGTTCGCAAATACGACATCTCCAGATAGAAAATCTGCGATCCAGAGGCCTGCTCTACAAGATATTGTCACCGTAGGCTGAAGTTTCAGAAAGCCACCTGTGTGCAGCGTGGTGACTTTAGCAGCAGGAGTAGGGTTCGGTTCACCGTCTGCCCAGGCTGACATGCTGCAGCTACCAGAATGGGCAATCTTATCAGAGGCACTCAGCTAAAAGAAGCCTGTTGAGGAGTCTGAAGCTTGGGCAGGGCAAGGTCAGTGAAGCTTACGGGTGGGATAACCTTTTCAGTGACCTTCTGGCCTGGTCACCTGGGTCTCGTTTAGCCCCGTTGCTAATCCTGCATCACCCTGGTGTCAGTCACACAGCCCAGCGTGTGAAATAATCTCCTGCCCCTGCCCTGAAGCCCTGGTAATTGGCTGACACTTGTTTCCAGCGTCTGAGCTTCCTAAAGCCAGGAAGATTCCAGCGTCTTCAAAGAGTGCAGGCTTTGAGCTTAACAAACCCTGAATGCCAGTGGCAGGCGCGGATCCAGAGAGCTGTGCACGCGGCTTGCTCCTGACTGCCAAGCTGAGGATGTCTTTCCTAGAAATGTCAGCTGAGAAGTGAGGGGCCTGAAAATTCTCTCCACGCAGGGGCTTTGGGAAGGTGGGGTTCTCACAATCGCTCATGCCTCTTGGGGCTTTTAGTTCCGTGACGCCCAGAGGAAGCAAGCTGTGTCTTTTTCCTATTGGGGTTTAGAGGTGTCATTTGCAAAAGGAGGGGCCTTGGTTCTTCTCGCCTTGACTGCCATGACAGCTGCTAGCTTTGAGGGTTTCTGCATGGAGCTGCGACCGTCTCGACACTGATGGGATGTGCCTCCCACAGCTACCCCCAGACAGAGGGCCTCCCCTTAATATCTGTCCATTGGCGTTTCCAGACAGTTCCAAATACGCACTTTAAAGGCATCTGGGCAAAATTACATTGGGGGCTGGGGTGATAACGAAGTTGGCAATGTGTTTGAGTAGCATATACAAAACCTTAGGTTCAGTTCCCAACACTGCACAAACCTGTTTTATCCCAACACTAA
Source organism: Microtus pennsylvanicus (assembly GCF_037038515.1). Lineage (NCBI taxonomy): Eukaryota > Metazoa > Chordata > Mammalia > Rodentia > Cricetidae > Microtus > Microtus pennsylvanicus. Next base: position 36,445,130 of record NC_134598.1, read on the forward strand.
TAAAACTCCACACTTAGAGTTCAAGGTCAGCCTCAGCTACAGAGTGCATTTGAGGCCAACCTGAACTAGAGACCTTGTCGGAAGGAAGGAAGGAAGGAAGGAAGGAAGGAAGGAAGGAAGGAAGGAAGGAAGGAAGGAAGGAAGGAAGGAAGGGAGAAAAAAGCCAAAAAACACTGCATTTTCTTTGAGATTGCCCTTGACTCTTCTTCCCTGTGACATGCACCATCCTCCCTGCTAGGGTCTTCTTGTCATTCTCTGAGCGGCTCCCCGCCCATCTCCATTTTTCATCAAGGCTGGAGTCTAAGTCCAGCTTGCAGTACCTGCCGTACAGCCAGCCTTCTTCCTTCAAAGCCAACACAGTTCCGCTGCCATCTGCAGCAACACACCTGGGCTTCCGCAGCTGGCATCTCTCTTCCCGGGCATCTTGCCAAGCCTGGAGGCTGTCCTTTTAGTGTTCCTATCCTGCTTCGAATTTAAAGGCCTCCCAACGCGCTAAGAAGAGGGGAGAGGCCATGACTCCGGGTTGGGACTGAACCCTGGGCCTGCCATTAGTAACTGACAGTTCTGGCCTTGGCCTCAGAGTCCTTGCTGGTGACTCCCTCTGTCCAGCAGTGATGGCAGGACCGACCCAGCCGTGTTGAGAAGAATGACTGCCGCCCAGCACAGCTAGCCCCTGACGTAGGTAGAGGCTCGTGTCTAGGACACAGTGTGGAGACAAAGTTTGCAGGAGCGGTTTGAAGGTCTGTCCCCTGGTGCTGGGGCCTGTTATCCCGAGGGCGCGAGGGCTCACCCACCAAAGCAAAGCTTTTGTATTTTAAATGGCCAATAATACTCACTTGATTTCCACTTACACACTCCAGGCAGGGACTTGCAGTAATCCTCGGGGCTTGTCTCAACTTGTATCCCCGTCATTCCAGTGAGGAAACCGAGGCTGCAAGAAGTGATTGCACCTACCCAACCCGGGTTAGGGTTCTATGCTGGGCCTGGAGCTCCAGCCTCAGGTTCCATCGGGGAAGAAGTGACCACAGTTGGAGTTTCTGTCTGCCCTCCTGGGTTCTGGAGGCTTCTGCACCCTCCTCCGCCTGGGCCTCTAGGGCCCAGCCCTTCCTTTACCTCTCCTGCTGGCCACACTGACTAATCCCTTTTCCCATGAGGTGAGCCAAGATAAGATTAGAGCTTTATTGAAAGGAAATTAAACTAGGAAATGAGAAGATAAACAAACCCCAAATGAATGGGGTGGGGGAGAAAAAACAGCCCCCAAAGCAAGTGAGGTCACCCAGCCCAGGTCTCCATCCTGAAGGGACATGCTTCTTGCAGCCCAGACCAGGCATCCAGCAGGTAGCCTCCCTCCCAGCTCCTCTTCACCGGCCCTGCTGGTGACCATGGTCACACTGACTAGCATGGTCACTTCAGCAGATGGCTTCTTGGAGGGGGCTTGGCTTGTGACAGCGACATGTGCCTTCCAGCACTTTTCCCACGCCACAGCATCCTGGGACCTTTCCAGTGGTCACATTCGGAATGCTGCCAACATTGGTGATGTTGCTTCGCCCTTCCCGTGCAGGGGCAGAAACGGCATTTTCCATCCTCATCACCCTGGCCCCGCTCTCCTCTCCTCTCCCACCCTGACAAGTGTGTCTCTGCTCTGCTTCCGCACCTGCATTCTCTGCCCAAGGTGACCCCAAGGTGACCTTTGCTGCTCTCGCCTGCAAGCCACCTCTTCCTTCACAGCCTCTGCTCACCAGCCCCGACCTGTCCTAAATGTCACGTTTTAGTACCGTTCCCTCTGCATTTCCTGTGGGGAAGACAAAATGAACGAAACGGCTCGTGGGTCCAGAGTCTGTGACGTCCGGGGGCACGGCACTGGCTTCTGTTGGCCCCCCGACAAGGACTTTTGTTTGTTTGTTTCTGGTTTTTTTTTTTTTTTTTTTGAGACAGGGTTTCTCTGTGTAGCCCTGGCAGTCCTGGAACTCACTCTGTAGATCAGGCTGGCCTTGAACTCAGAAATCTGCCTGCCTTTGCCTTCCTGGTGCTGGGATTAAAGCGAGAGCTGTGTTTTTAAGTACCCTTCTTTTTGAGCTGTAAAGTGATCGTTTGGGGAACAAATATAGAAAAAACTGGAAAAAAATAAAAAAGACGAGAAACACTTTAATTCCTCTACTCCAAGGTAATTATTGTAAACATTTAAATTTATCTTCTAATGGTCTTTTTTTGAGCACACAAAAGTACAAACATTTTCAAAAGATTAGATCATATCATATATGTGCTTCTCTGTGCTCGTAATGTATTGATTATGAACATTTCTTACCTTGACAAATATTGTTCCAGAATAAGAGTTTATCTGCTATGTTCTGTCACTGTTTTAGATCTTATCTATAAATAGAACCAGTCATGCCGAAGGGCTGGGGAGGGAACTCTGTGGTAGGGCTTTTGCCTGGCACGCACAAGGTCCTGGCAGCGAAAGACCCCACTGCTGGGAGCTGGGGAGATGGCTCACTGGTTAAAGTGTTGGCTGCATAGGACTGCGGACCTTAGTTTGGATTCCCAACACCTCTGTAAAAATCTGGGTGTGGCGGTGTGCCTGTAACCGCAGCACTAGAGAGGCAGAGACTGGCGGGCCCCAGAATGCACCGGCCTTCCCGACTAGCTGAATGTGTGAGGTCATGGAGCGTGTCCGTCAGAGGGACGTGGGCATATGTTGGATTGGAGTTTGCGAGCCCACCTCTCAACTTGTACCCTCAAGTGGTGGTCATGTTCTCATTCCTCCCAGGGCCTTCCCTCTGGAGTCGCAAATGTCCTCTCGAAATGGTGACTGGCTTTATCCAGACTGAGGAATTTAGCGGAGCCAGTAGGAATCTGTCTTCTCTGAGGCCTTATATCAGTTTCCATCGTAATCATCTTCTTCATGATAAGACACTATGACCAAAGCAATTTATAAAAGAGAGCATTCAATTTGGGGCTCACAACTGCAGACAGAGTCCCATCTCATCCACAAGCACGAGGCAGAGAGAGCTAACAGGGCATGGGGTAGCCTTTGGAAACCTCGGCGCTCCTCTCCAGTGACCTACAACCTCCAGCAAGGTCACACTTCCTAACCCTTTCCCAACCGTCTGCCAACGGGAGATCAACTGTTCAAACATGAGCCTGTGGGGTGTCATCCTCACTCAGACCTCCACAGTCACAAATGCTGTTGCTTGGGCAGGATTCTGTCTGGGACACAGGCCTGCCCTGTCGTGGATGGGAAGGGACCATACCACAAGGTGAAGGTCAGTCATAAGAGCCACTCTGGGATGTTACGCTGCCATAGTGGAAGTGTCCCAGTCCGCCCCTCTTGTCGGGCATCCATGTTGTTTCCACTACTTGCTGTTGTAAGGAGCCCCCCCACAGTCCCTGATTGAGAATTGCTGGGTCAGCTGTGTCTCCACTGTAGGAATTCCACGTCACAACCTAGGAGCCATATGGCTGTTTGGGGACACCCTTCACTTAGTGCAGTTATAGAGACAGTCCTTTGAGGGGCTTCTCAGCCTGACTCATGGGCTAGGAGAGACTGACCGGACGCAGAATTCAGCTGAGAGACTCACCAGAGGCCCTCTGGGAGAGATAGGCGGAGACTCAGAGCCCCCCCAGCATGTGGGGCACCTTAAGACAGGAATCACAGAGAAGCCGCTGGGCCCCCGAGGCCTGCAGGCACAGGTGACAAAGCTGTCTGCATCAAAAGTGTGTGTGGGGGGGGGGGGTACACTCCAATCCAAATCGGTCCTCAACTCTTCTTCAGCCTTCATTTTCCACCAGCTCTTGGTGTTGGCTTAAGTTTGACCGAGATCAGCCCACAGCCAGTGTGGAGCTGGGTTTGTCTGGCTGTGCCATTCGACCCTGGGTGGGGGCAAAGCAAAGTGGATGAGGGCAGAGAATGGGGGACAGAAGAGGAGACACAGGCCTTGCAGCATTTTCAGAATGTCTGTAGAATGCAGGCTGCCATGTCTGCAGAGGTAGCCGGTCCTCCTTGCTGCCAATGGGGGTGGGAGGGATTATTAATAGTTATTAATAATGGCCATTAGTAGTCATTACAACAGTAGTATTAGCTATACGTGTTAAGTATTTTTATGTACAGGGCAATGTATTACATTACAGGGCATTTTTGCACATAATATTTCTAATTTTTATAGTCAATCTGGTGGACACATGTTATTTCGTATCTGTCTCCGGAGAGGCAAAATGAGCTTGCAGGGCTCAGCCTCCTGCGCAAGGTCGCCAAACATCAGTAGCAGAGAAGGGATTTCCGCTCCAGGCTGAGTAACTCAAAACAGCTGAACCCAAGCTAGAGAGGTGGTGGTGCAGGTTCCTTTATCACGGAATAGTGGTTGAAGAGGGGGAGAGAGAGGAGAAATGGGGAAGAGGAGGTGATCTTTCACCTACCCGTTCATCTGGACAGGTGTGGTAGAGTTAAATGTAACATCTAGCCAACCCTGAGTGTTGTACTAGAGTTTGAAGACTGCAAGAAACAGAGACTAGACCTGTGCAGTAAGGTCCCATAGACCACAGGCATCTCTGCGTGAGCCTCATGACCAGACCCGTGCGGTAAGGTCACGTGGACCACAGGTGTCTCTGCGTGAGCCTCATGACCAGACCCGTGCGGTAAGATCACGTGGACCACAGGTGTCTCTGCGTGAGCCTCATGACCAGACCCATGCAGTAAGGTCCCATAGACCACAGGCGTCTCTGCGTGAGCCTCATGACCAGACCTGTGCAGTAAGGTCCCGTAGACCACAGGCGTCTCTGCGTGAGCCTCATGACCAGACCCGTGCGGTAAGGTCCCGGGGAACACAGGTGTCTGCATGAGCCTTATGACCAGACCCGTGCGGTAAGATCACGTGGACCACAGGCATCTCTGCGTGAGCCTTATGACCAGACCCGTGCGGTAAGATCACGTGGACCACAGGTATCTGCGTGAGCCTTATGACCAGACCCGTGCAGTAAGATCACGTGGATCACAGGTATCTGCATGAGTCTTATGACCAGACCCGTGCAGTAAGATCACGTGGACCACAGGTATCTGCGTGAGCCTTATGACCAGACCCGTGCAGTAAGATCACGTGGATCACAGGTATCTGCATGAGTCTTATGACCAGACCCGTGCAGTAAGATCACGTGGACCACAGGTATCTGCTTGAGCCTTATGACCAGACCCGTGCAGTAAGATCATGTGGACCACAGGTGTCTCTGCGTGAGTCTTATGACCAGACCTGTGCAGTAAGATCACGTGGACCACAGGTATCTGCGTGAGCCTTATGACCAGACCCGTGCAGTAAGATCACGTGGACCACAGGTGTCTCTGCGTGAGTCTTATGACCAGACCCGTGCAGTAAGATCACGTGGACCACAGGTGTCTCTGCGTGAGTCTTATGACCAGACCCGTGCAGTAAGATCACGTGGACCACAGGTGTCTCTGTGTGAGTCTTATGACCAGACCTGCGCAGTAAGGTCCCGTGGACCACAGGTGTCTGCATGAGCCTTATGACCAGACCTGCGCAGTAAGGTCCCGTGGACCACAGGTGTCTGCATGAGCCTTATGACCAGACCTGCGCAGTAAGGTCCCGTGGACCACAGGTGTCTGCATGAGCCTTATGACCAGACCTGCGCAGTAAGGTCCCGTGGACCACAGGTGTCTGCATGAGCCTTATGACCAGACCTGCGCAGTAAGGTCCCGTGGACCACAGGTGTCTGCATGAGCCTTATGACCAGACCTGTGCAGTAAGGTCCCAAGGGCCACAGGCGTCTCTGTGTGAGCCTTATCCAGTGCATGACAGGGCAGAGGCTGAGGCCGATGGTGAGGCTTCTCTGGAGGTGCTTGCTCCCCCTGCACACTGTCCTGCAGCCCCAGGCATCCTACAAGTGCTCCATCCAGTGTTGATGGGTTTCTGTCCTGCCCCGTCCTGCAGCCATTAAGTCCCAAAGAATCACACAGAGGTCTACATTAGTTATAAACTGATTGTCCCATTAGCTCAGGCTTCTTATTAACTAATTCTTATAACTTACATTAGCCCATAATTCTTGTCTGAGTTAGCCACGTGGCATGGTACCTTTTTTGGCAAGGCAGTCACATCTTGCTTCCTCTCAGGCTGGGTCACGAATACAGACAGCACTTCCCTCTTCCCAGCATTCTCCTGTTCTCATTGCCCAGCCTATACTTCCTACCTGGCTACTGGCCAATCAGCATTTTATTAAAAATAATACAAATGACAGGATAAAAGACCATTATCCCACAGCACGTCCACTGCCTAACTCTAGAAGAAAGTGAGACTAGTCTCTGGGATCGCGGGGCAAGGAATTGCTACCGGAAGGAGCTGCCCTGCTCCTCTTCCGTAATAATGGAAGTTGCGTGCTCTGTCTTCCCTGCTGGACACTGGATGAAAACAGCACAGGAACGTCTTTGATTTGTTTGCGGTCACATCACTTGGGTTCTTCCCAACATGAAGGAGTGGGCCTAGCGTGAACTGCAGAGGCCACACAGGTGGAGTTCAGCTCCAGGGTCAAATCTGAGGGTGTCACTGGCACCACTCCGGGGTCAAGAGCACCACTTTGAGCTAGCCAGACTTGGTGGGGTCAGGGGCTGCTTTCTGCTTCATTTGTGGGTAGAAAATTCTCTCCCTCCTTCCTAATCCTAGGTGCCATGACTAAAATACCCCCTCAGCGCTAAAAGTGTTGGCCTCTGATTGAAGTCCCTGTCCTGAGGGTCACTCAGACACACTGCTCATCGACGTTGGGAAATCAGGCCCAGGGGAATGGGCGGGGCTCAGAAGGAAAGAGAATGGTGACATCTTTCTAGGCTGCAGAGCAGAGAAGAGGTGGCCAGGGACCCTGCCAACAGGGTGATTCCCTGTGGACTGGAACTAGGTCTGACTCAAACATGAGAAGTGTAGAAGGGCTTTGACCTGGGGTCCTGCACACAGTAGGTGTTTGGGGAGGTTGTTGTTTTGTTTTAATTTTTCGAGACAGGATTTCATGTTTAGCGCTGGCTGTACTGGAACTCACTTTGTAGACCAGGCTGGCCTTGAACTCACAGAGATCCGCCTGCCTCTGCCTCCCTAGTGCTGGGATGAAACACTGCAGAGAGCCTAGGCGCTCTAACGTGGTTAAGATGCAGGGTCCAGGAGTCCCATATCTGACGTTTGCATCCTGTACTCTGTGACCACAGAAACTCAAATAATATTTGTCTCGCTTTACCAGAAAAGTCAAAAGACCCAAAGTGCACAAAAACCTGACCATTTCTGACATCACAAGGGGAAAGGCTCACAGCTGGCCTCATGTGATATCAGTCCAACTTGCTAAAAGTATCTTTTAAAGCGTCTTCAGGCTGTGTGCAGAACTGGCTCTGTGGTCAAGAGCTCATGTGTTGTTGCAGAGGACTCGGGTTGGATCTGAAGCACCCACATGGCAGCTCACAACTGCCAGTAACTCCAGTTCCGGGGCACCCCACACCCTCTTCTGACCTCCGTGGGCACCACACGCAAGTGTGTGCGTGTGTGTACATACAAAATACACAAATAAAATTAAAAATATTAGAAGCTGAAGTGGCTGCAGGCTGTGTCTGTAATGTAGATATAAGATGGAATGGATCCCGTGTCCCCAGGTCCTGTAAGATGGAATGGATCCCATGTTCCCAGGTCCTGTAAGACGGAATGGATCCCATGTTCCCAGGTCCTGTAAGACGGAATGGATCCCATGTTCCCAGGTCCTGTAAGACGGAATGGATCCCATGTCCCCAGGTCCTGTAAGATGGAATGGATCCCGTGTTCCCAGGTCCCAGCCTCTCTGCTGTCTCACAGGTACACAGTCTTTCTAGCAGATGAATAGCAAGGGATGAAACCCCAAGCGTTTTGGATCAGGGATACCTATCTGAGCACAGAGACATTTATTATTCATGAGTCTTCTTCAATTTTAGACCCATTTTCAAATAGCTAGTCTGACCTTTTATGTGGGGATTTTTTTTTCAGCCTGCTTGGTGGCCAAGGGCTCAGTTCCTCTCCTAGTTGAAAGCCACCATCGGATGCGTTTCTGAGTGATTCTAGAGTCTCGTTATCTTTGTTTATTTGCATTAAGAAATGGAACGCTAGATCCACGAAGCCCGATTTGCCATTAGGCTCCCACTCACATGGAAACAGTCTGTGGCTTCTTTTCTCAAATTCCCTGTGGGCCAGGAGTGGGCCGGGCCGCTCTTCCCATCTTCCAGAGAAGGCTTAGGGGCGCGTCAGCACACTGTCCCCCAACTCTGCTATGCAGTCCCCATCACTGAAGATGAAACATTGCCTGGGAGCCCCAGCAAGAGACTGTCCCCAACCCAGGGGACAGGAGAGACACCCCGAACAGCTCCTCCTGTCTCTGTCACCGAGGGCCAGCCTGATGCTTGGGCCCTGGCTGCCCCTTTGTGCTTTGGAGAGAGCTGAGCGGATGTCACTTCAGAGCCATTCTGGAAGGTTCTGGGGAAATGAATCCACAGTCCATGACTTCAACTTGATACTGTTCTTTCTTGTTTACTTTCATTTCTCTTCTCTCTAAAATAAAAAAAATAGCTTGTTCTTTATATTGCTTCCTGACCCCCTCCTGGCTTCAGGTCTGGACCAGTCTCAAAAGCCCAAAACAAACAACCCCCCCCCCCAAAACCCAAAAACCTACCAGCCATTCAACTAAACTGTCACTGGGCGGGGGCTGGGGATAGCCAGGTGACGGAGAGTATTACATGAAGAAAAGGCGTGTCCCATCACAGGTGGGCACAAGACCACGGGAAATTGCCAGCGAAGTGCAGGAAGCCTGAGCGAGAGCTCACCTTTGACTAGAATATCCCCAGGGAGGCAGCTCAGGGCCGCAGTGGGTGTTTTGCCCGAGTGACCGAAGAGTACAATGCGCAGAGCCACTGCCACCGTTGTCTAGAAAACAGCTCAGGGCTGCTGCTCTCTGAGCTACGCAGGAAACTCAGAGCCTGGCCTACTGGGCACCATCTGCCAGCCCAGCCGGGGAAGGGCTGCACCGCAGCTGGGGAGGTGACCACAGGGTATGGTGAAAACAGTGGCTGGCCATGCACCCACAGCTAAGGGAGTCGGCCCGCTTCCCCCACTTTAGACAGCCTGCTATGCCGGTGCCTAGTGAGCGTCAGTATTTTAAGGATACAGTTCCCTTAATTTATTTACCCTCCCCTGTATGTGTGTATGTGTGTGTGTGCGTGTGTGTGTATGTGTGTGTGCGTGTGTATGTATGTGTGTGCGTGTGTGTATGTGTATGTATGTGCGTGTGTGCGTGTGTATGTATGTGTGTGTGTGCGTGTGTATGTATGTGTGTGTGCGTGTGTGTGTGCGTGTTGTATGTGTATGTATGTGCGTGTGTGCGTGTGTATGTATGTGTGTGCATGTGTGTATGTGTATGTATGTGTGTGTGCGTGTGTGTATGTGTATGTATGTGCGTGTGTGCGTGTGTATGTATGTGTGTGCATGTGTGTATGTGTGTGTGTATGTATGTGTGCGTGTGTGTATGTATGTGTGTGTGTGCACGCAACTTGAAGTAGTCATTCTCTCTCCACCATGTAAGTCCCAGGGAAGGAACTTGAGTCCTCAGACTTGGAGGCAGGCACCTCTACCCACCAGGCCATTTTTCCAGCCCCCTTTATATTTTAATTGTGGTAGAATACACATAAGAACACGTGTTCTAAGAATGTAGTTTAGTGGTAAAACATATGCCTATCATGTGCACCGCCCTGGTTCCATCCCCATCCCTGGAAAAACAAATGAACAAACAAAAGAGGTAGCAGACGAGGGGTCTGAGCCCAGGTGGTTGGCTTTGGGCCGGCCAGCCCTAAACGGCAGCCGTGTGGTCAGCCTGAAATACCTGCAAGATGCCACTGTTTGTATGCAGTGCCCTGGGCATCTACAGAGAGCCCTTTCCAGCCCTGACCGTGCATGGTCTGAGTGAGTCGTGGGCGTGTAGCGTCCCTGTTGCAGAACGCAATGGGCACTGTGTGAGGCCAAGGAGGACCCAATGTGCTGGGCAGCCCCTGTGGCCTCTGCTGCTTTCAGATGGGAAGGTGTGGTGTGGTTGGGGGCCACTAGTTCGTTTCTTGACCTCCCTGACCCGAAATAATCACACAGAAACTATATTATTTGCAATGCTGTTTGGCCAATAGCTCAAGCGTATTGCAGCTAGCTCTTATATCCTAAACTAGCCCATCTCCATTGATCTGTGCATCACCACGAGGTCGTGGCCTACCAGCAAAGTTTCAGCAGGCTCCGGCGGAGGCATCTATCTCCTGTGGGTGGCTACGTGGCTTCTCCCTCACTCCGCCTACTCTCTCTCTACATCTCTGTTCGGATTTCCCACCTGGCTTTACTCTGTTAAGCCATTGGCCCAAAGCAGCTTTATTCATTAACCATTAAAAGCAACACATAGATTCCCACACCAGTGTGGGGTGCCAGGTTTGCATCATGTATTCCACGAATATGGAGTGCTGATATCCTCTGCTTCGTGACGTGTTCACGCAAGGCTCGTCTGGAAGGCACGTGGTCGAATATGAAAACCAATTATCATTGCTTATCAATGGAGTAACCCATCTATGAGTTCATAGCTTCATGAGCTGTTAGGAGATACATCCTCTTGGATAAAGTAGACTGCAGGGTAGGTGTCCTTGAAGGAGGTCTGCCCTTCCCCCTCCCATCCTGGCTTCCTTTCCTGGCTGTAGTGAGGTGAGCAGGTTTGCTCTGGCACACCATGGTGCTGTGCCATTGTGTGCTCCAGAAATAACAGAGCCCAGTAGCCGTGGAACCTCTGAAACCATGAGCCAAGTACACATGTCCTCCTCTAAGTTCTTTTCTCCCAGAGGCAGAGCGCTGTGCAACCCAAATGCTGGTGTGCAGAGGGGGTCCAGAGAACAGGACCTTGCCTTTGGAGGGCAGAACCTTCTGAAGGTGTGGCTGGGGCTTCCTGGCTGCTGGCACACACCAGAGCTGCTCCTCCTATATACATATTTGAGCCAGAGTCTCAGCTATCCCACAGCCGGCCTCAAACTTGCTACGGAGCTGGGCAAGGATCCTTGAGCTTCTGATCCTCCTGCCCAAGTGCTGGGATTACAGACAGGTGCCACCGTGCTTGCTTTGTGCCAAGGATCGAACTCGGGGCTTTGTGCACGCTCTGAACAAGGACTCTATCAGCCTTGCCATGTCCTGGCCCTCGCTGGAGTCTCAAAGGAGCAGCTCCAGTATCCAGAACCATCGGGTCTTGCTGGCACCTGGTGAACCCGAAGACTTGCCCAGCAGAGTTTCTGTAGAGTTACAAGAAGGTAGAGGGCAAGGGTGGCAAAGCCCCTGGGTTCTTTACGGTGGGGTGGTGGAGAGATTCATAGACGGACTTCCTTAGACAAAGCAGGGAATGGCAAAGGATTCAGGGAGGTGTGTGAGGACCACAAAGCAGGAAACATCTGAAGTATGCCTGAGTGGGTGCCTGACTCCTGGCTGCACGTGTCCTCTTCCTCCCAGGTAGAGGTACTGCCCTGGGTCAGAGTCCAGAGAAGGAGCTGCCAGTCCATTGGTGCCTTGTGTCATTCCTGTGGTGAGGGTGGGGGTCAGGGTGGGGGTGGATGACTCCTTCTCTCCCCCTGCCCCAGCCCGATGCCCTCTGGCCTGTCCCTTCCCAGGTGAAGGGAGTGGAGACTATGTCTGGCTAGTGTGAAGAGGTCACTTCCAGAAGGAAGCCAGCCTCCAGTCTGATGAAGTCAGAGAGCCATGCAACACCCGTCCTTCCATGTTTAGGTCCACGATCAGCTTCCCTCTGCGCCCTAGAATCACACCCCCTCGTCTTCCACAGTAAAGGCCACAATCTCAGAGCAGTGTCCTGGAGGAGCAGCCCAGAGTAGCAGCCACGGAGCCTGCTCACCCGCTCTCTCCTCTTCCATCCAAGTGTGGCTCTTGATCAGAGCTCTTCTGGGTCACCTTCCTGGAATTCCGAGACATGAGCTGCAAGTGCCGAATAAGTTTGTCTGCATCCAGGAACCAGGGACGGGCATGAGAAGGGGCTTTGTTGGGCTGCCAGGACAGTGCTGAGCCCTCTGTGGGCATCTGGGTGGTGACCAATGTGTAGCTCTCCCCACAGGCTTCCCTGTCCCTGCAGATCTGCATGACCTAGTGCTGACTTAGGCTGCTTTTCCTGCTTCTCCTATTCTGCTGTTTCCGGATTGATGGAAGAGATGCCAGAGTGGAGGCCAGGCTCGGCAGGGCGCCTGGGGACAGATCCTGTTCTGTTTTCAGTGCCTTCGGATCCCTCGGGCCCCATCAGAGCCCCCTGAGGCTGGAGGTCAGGCTGGGTCCCTCTTTTGACTCATCTGAGAAGAGCAGGCCTTTCCGGGCCAGATTCCCTAGCAAAGGCCAGGTGTCCTCACTTGCGCTCCTGTTGTTGAGACGAAATATACCAGAAAGTCAGTTTAACAGAAAAAGTGTTACATGAAGTGGAGAGTTAAAAAAAAGATAGGAAATAAAATAATTTTGAACCAGATGAGCATATTGGGCATGAAGTGGAGAGTTAAAAAGATAGGAAATAAAATAATTTTGAGCCAGATGAGCATATTGGGATGCTCATAATAACCCTTTGGCATGATGATACAATGTTGACATCATCTACAAAGTTCATGAGCGTGATTGAGTTAACAGAAAAATACTTTGAGACACACAAAACAACTCATAACATCTTAGGTAGGTTTCTGATTTTATATTGGACACATTCTCTGTGCAGAGCCCATGAGTTGCAGGTTGCAAACTTGTGTCTGCAGTGCCGTGGGGTTGCTGTTCTCTTAGGAAACCACAGCAGTCTCTTCCGGATGTAACTGAGGGTCCTTCGCCCGGGCCCCAGAGTCTATAAACTCACGGCTGTCCCCTCTTGCGGGGAGCATGGAATTAAGAATAGGCTTACGCTGCACTTCTAAATGGCGGCACTGGGGACTCTGACTTGCTTTGCTGGTTTTGTAGTTTGCTGTCCCCCATGGTTCTATGCTGTGTGTCTCACTGCCCGTCACCATGCCCGGAAAGCAGGATGCTCTGGGCAGTCCCTATGGGCTCTCTGCTTATTCTCTGCTGGACAGAGCATGTTCTTAGCCCCTGCTGGGAAGATTAGCAGATCAGTGTCTACTCCCAATCAAAGCAGTTGTTCCCCCCAGGTGAGGGACAGAAGGGACGCTGGACTGAAGTGTGTTTATCCTGAGATGGAGATTCCACAATCTGTCTCCGGGGACCGTAGGTACTGCCTCTGATCCAGGCCTAACCCAGAGTTCCAGGGTCAAGGGGCCTCGGTCATGCTCTGTGGCTCCATCTCTATCATCTCGGTTAACGCCCCTGAGGCCATCTCTGGGGTTCGGGGGTGCCACCTCCTCACAGTTATTTTTACCAATTATTCTGAGATACTATTGGCACTGCCAACCCTTTCGTGGGGCATTCAGATATTGCTCCAGGGAGATAAAGAGCCACACGCAGAGATAAGCCATCACCATGGCCCCAGAACAACTGCCAGGCTGGAGGGGAGGCGGTGGAGGAGAGAAGGCAGCGCCTTGTTTCATGTTGGTGCTGATTTCCAGTCCTTCTGTTCAGTCTTTACTCCTGCCCCTGCCAAGTCTCTGGAGCACATGACTGTGCTAACACCCAGCTCAGGCCGCTGCCTTGTGTGTCATAGAGAGTTCTTCAAACGGCAGCACACCGGAGTAGCCCTCAGACACTGCTTCGTCAAGTACATCGCTTTTCTTTGTTTTTGTGGGTTGGTTTTTCTGTTTTGTTTTTGTTTTTCGAGACAGGGTTTCTCTGTGTAGCCCTGGCTGTCCTGGAACTAGCTCTGTAGACCATGCTGGCCTCAAATTCACAGACATCTGCCTGCCTCTGCCTCCCGAGTGCTGGGATTAAAGGTGTGCACCCACCCCCACACACACAAGCGCATCACTTTTAGTTGATGAAGGAAGTGTGGCATGGGGCTTCCGAGTCACTTAAAGCTACACAGAATCCGGCAGTGTTGCTGAGGTCAGCTCTGGGCTTCAGGCTGTGGGCACTAGATCATTTTCTTCATTTTTTTTTTTACAGTTATCTGACAGTTTCCGTAGTTTCCGTAGGTGTGGTGGTGAATACCTGTATTTGCAGCGCTCAGGAGGCTGAGTCAGGAGGATCATGAGTTTGGTCTTAACCCGGGCAATGTAGCAAGACCCTGCACTAAATAACCAAAGTAAACTAAAACAAACAAACAACAACAACAAATACCACCACCATCAAAAATCTGACAAAATTCTTTCCTTGGTCTACAATTTGTCTTTATCTCTGTGCGGGTCTTTGTCTTGTTCAAGAGAGAAATACAAAGTGCAAGTGTCTCGAGTCCTCCCGCCTCAGGAACATGTGGCCACGTGCGTTGCCAGTGATCTGCGGTCCTACTTATCCATGGCAGCATGTCTGAGACGTTCAGCCATATCCGAAGCTGCCACCCACCCTGTATATCCTGTACCTTATAAATTTAACTCATACATTAGGCATAATTAGGCATTAACAACAGTGGAAAGGCAGAACAATCAGACGTCAAACAGAGGTTATTTGAGCGTAGGTGTAGCACGGTGACAGCTGACCCAGTGGCTAAGGCAGACGCTGAGTGGCCGGTCTATGGCCGGCAGGTAGAGACCTCTAGCCTTCAGCGGGCAGAGGGACAATCTGCAGCCTGGGCAGAACGGCCCTAGATTCCGTCACCCTGCTCACAACAGTGCCAGTTTGAAAATCCTTCCTAGAATTTTCCATTTCAGGCTGAGGTTGAAGGGGAACAGTCAGCCAGCACAGGGCTTGCTGTGTTTCACCGTTTCTTCTGGCTGACAGGCGTGATTGATTAGAGATTGAAAGCCACCTGGAAGAGAGAGTAGGGTCTTCAGGACCTGCCTCTCAAGTGACAGCTTTCTGGAACAGAGAATTGGTCCGGGAGTGACAGCCCCTTGTTTCTTCCGCCACAGATAAGAAAACAAAACAAAGCAAAAACCCAAAAAACTCCCAGAATCTGTGGCAGGCAGGTCACCTCCCACATTCCCTCTGTGAGTAGCGTGTAAATAATATACACGTTGAATTGCACAGCTTGGAAAATTAGCAGTCATTGTCTCGAACTGCTAGAGTTTGGAAGACGTTTTTCTTTCATTTCCAGGTACTCGCGTGTTTGAATAAACAGGCTGGGTCACCTGAGCTCCACTGCCTTCACCTCAGGTCTCCTGGTCTCCAATGGCCGCAAATGCCTCTGCGGGTCCCGGGGCTCCGGAGTGGCGGCGGACCTGGCTCCATGAGTGACTGCTTGTCTGCCTTGGCCCAGCCCACAGCACGGTGTCCAAGAGAGGCTGGCCTAGAATAAAGGCAGGCTTTCTTTCCCTTTAAGCTCACAGAGGGGCTCTCTGAAGGTAGCAGGAGAACAGAGTCCCAGTGTTCAGGGAGCTGCCCACCTTCCCTAGTACTTTTCCACCGCGACAGCCCTGTGGCAGTGGCATGCTCTGGCCTTGGAGCAGGTTTTACAAGCACCATGGAGGGGCACTGGGGAAGTCCCTGCCTGGGTCTCTGCCACAGAGACTCAGAATCTCCCAGGGGGAGATGAGCAGGGATGTGTCTGCCTGGGTTAAGTCTGCTGGCTGCGGAACAAAAGGCCACAGACTGGGCCGGAACAGCAGACCTTTTCTGGGTCTGGAAATTCAAGCTGAGGACACAGGTAGGGTTGATCTCTCAGTCCACTCTGAGGGCCGTGAGGGAAGGCGGTGCTCCCAGCCCGCTTCCTGGGCTAGCCCATGCCCATGTTACCATCGTCCTCCTCAGCCGTCTCGCTGGACGATATTATGGTATTTCGTACAGGATGCGGGTCTTACAGAATTATAAGAATAGGCCACCCTAAAGCACGACTTCCCTGGGGTCTTCTTAAAAGGTTCTGTCTCACATAGTCTCATTTGTACACACCCTGTACCTCACAGGCTGGTCCACAGGTGATGGAGTGCAGGCCTGGACCTGGGTGAACTCTTCAGAGCCCCACCCCACACATGGGTCCTGCTTACACCCCCCTGGGCGTGAGAGCTGTTCCCAGTAGATGTGCTCCTGCAGGTCTCACTGCGGGTCTCACTGTGGCACCCCAGGCTGGTTGTCATTACCCCCATCGTACACACCAGGGAGCAGAGGCACAGAGAGACTAAGTAACCTACATGAAGGTACACAGCCAGGAAGTAGTGGAGCCAGGATTGGAACCCAGTTGGGCTGGATGCCTTCGGATACATTATAAACCACTTCCTTTTACTTAGTAGCCTTAGTATCCACCACGAGTCCCTTCCCAGCTTACAGAGGACTCCAGGTACATTGTCCGTTGACCTCCATTATAAAGAGGCTGCATCAGAAGGGCTGAAGAAGGGCCCTGACTGCCTTTGAGTTCCAGGACCAGGGATGCACACTACACGAGGACCCAGGATCTGAGTTCTGTGTCATCTGTCGGCCATCGTATGCCTGCTGTGTGATTCCAAGGAAGCAATGCACCCTTTCCTCACCCTGAGTGGTGATGCCAGTGTCTTAGAAGGGTTTGCAGAGGGTGGCAGGAAAAGCCGACCCCTGTGTTACTACGTATAGGATGTGACATCGTTTCCCCCAGGAGCGCTGCTGTCCCCTCATCATCTGCCCTCACAATCTGCATCACAGTGTGGTGGCCCTAGCCCCTCTGAATACCGAAGCACTGTCGTCAGGACTGAATGTATACCGGGGCTGAAAAGTTGGCTGCAAATAATGATCTCCTTGGCATTTTCTGATGACTAGGTATTGGGAAAAGATTGGTTACTAGACAGCTTCGCTCTTTTCAAACATGTCTTTTGGAAGTTTTAAGTCCCATGCATGGTTCCTTTCTGCTCCCCTGGGACCGTGTGATCTGGACAAGAGAGTGGCTGGCCAGGTTACTCTTCTCGCTCACCGCCATGTCCCAGCCTTGTCCCAGGCCTTGTTCCTGTAGATCGGTGGCTCTCAACCTTCCTATGCTGTGGCCCTTTAATACAGTTCTTCATGTTATGCTGACCACCTCCCAGCCATAAAATTATTCTAATTGCTTCTTCATAACTCTAATTTTGCAACTGTTATGAGTTTGTTGTGTAAACACTTGTGTTTTCCCATGATCTTAGGCGTCCCCTGTGACTAAGGGGGTCATGACCTGCAGGTTGAGAACCACATGCTGTAGACGCTACCAGAACATCTCCAGGTGGTACAGTTTTGATGATAACAGCTGTTCTGCTCTTAGACCCGGAAGGTCTGCTGGGCACCAAGCTGCTGCTTGGCCCCAGGACTTAAGGGGTCAGCAGCCTGTGGCTCCCTAGGTATTGGCAGCATTCGGTCCCTCACAGTGCACGAGGGGTAAGGGCTGAATGGAGTTTAGGGCTAGCCTCTTGCCCCATTAGGGGGTGGAGACAGCCTGACTCTTTTGCCCAAGAGGTAATATGGCTCCACAAGTTTCTTTGTTGCCGATGTGTTAGAGATACCAGGTTTGGATGGAAGACAGGGTAGGTCATTTCATAGGCCATAGGAAGCTGGTGGAAGAGCCACACCCAGTAGGAGAGAAAGGCCCGGAGGAAATTTTCATTAAGCACAAGGTCTGTGTTGGGTTTAGCACCACACACAGCACCCGGTAAAGATAAAAAGACTTCTTTTATCCCTCTGCCTTATCCATACCACGTCCTTTCATGCCACCCTCACTCCTGACAGGAGATGCCTGTCTAACATTCCTCTTTAACTTGAGCTCTCATGGAAGCAGAGTCCAGCTCCAGCTGCAACCGTGACCTATCCCAAGGTTTGAGTCTGCTGGTGAGCACACCGCGTGAGGAGCTCCAGCCCATGGATGCCGAAGAGTCGTGGGACGGGGATAGACCTCAAGTCTAATCCCCTTCGTGTGACTGTCCAGGGTTCTTGCCGCTCTGTGATATTTCCACGGCTGGAAGGGGTCAGCACTCAGGAGAAGTCACCATGGCAGTGCAGATTCCTAGTGTACCCCACCCCACTGTCTCCTGTTCAAACCTGGGCCTCACTGCTCTTTCTTCTATGGACCAGAATGCCAGAACTGGACATAGGAGATAGGAGATGTCAGTTATCACCAGTCCCCCACATCCCAACACAGCATTACCTAATCCTGACAACTTCACTGAGCTTCCGTTAACCCACATATAGACTGGAAGGATGCTCTATCTGCCCAATGCCTTGTTCACAGGAAGCAGAGCACCGGATCCTCCTCTTCTCTGCCTGAGCTTTGTCCCTCCATCCCAAGCTCCCTGCCTGGCCCCCTACAGCGTGAGTTCCCTCAACAGGATGTGGGAGACAGGCACCGAGCTTTTCAGCAAGTCGATTCTTACCACAGTCACACGTCACCCCAGGAACACAAAGACCGCCAATGGGGCTTCTCGGAGTTGGAGGTGACTAGTGTTTGTACTTTCTGGCTTTCTTGGAAACCACCTGCTCTTTCTATTTGTGTCAGGATTAGAACACGGAATCTTGGCAGCAGAAGATGTTACTTTTAATTAAACATCCTGAGTCTCCTTCCCTTCTAGGATGAATCAGTGAGCTCCATATGGGTGGAGGTGCCGGAAAGCAGGAAGCATGTTCATAGAAACACAAACTCAGATGATCGCTAGGTTAACTAAAGTCAGGGATCCACATTGCTAGAAGGGCACCTGGCACGCACGGTGTCTCCACGTATGTTCATCCCTTGGCTTTGGCATCATGACTGAAGTAGGTCATAGAGCAAAGAGATGAACTGAGTCCCAAGATCAGAGGTCAGGTTGTTGGCGCTGCCTCTTGTGTGTCGTGTGTCCTCATGAAGCCCGTGTAACATCTCTGAGCCCCAGGTTTCTTATCTTTAAAAGTTGGAAATGATCACAATTACACTTTCTTCATAGGGTCATTTGCAACTTGAATAACTCAATGGGAGAGCTTTGTGTGTGGCAAAAACCCCATCCTCAGCGGCAGATTCCCCTGTGTTCTTGTGGATAACAGTTTGTATCTTTGAAGTTTGATTTAAGTAAATATAAGTCAGTTCCCAGCTATGACTCAAATTCAGTTATTTTTTTTTTTGTGTGTGTATTGTTTTCTGAATGGTCCAGTTTCTAGGTCATTGCTTTACTCTTGCAATCAGTATTGATGACATTCGCTCCCTGGGGTCAGAGACAAAGGGGTTTCCCATCTGTTCTGCCCCATGGCGGAGTGTTGTATGATCTCCAGCTCGCCTGGGCTCCAGATGGCTGCTCATGAGTTCTTGTGAGAAATAAGAAGTAAAATCTGTGGAAACCACTGATCCAGGATGCTGACTTAGCTCAGGGGAGGGGTCCGCTGTTTTTGAGATGTGATGCAAGGAAGGCTTACTGCTGCTTGAGCTTTTAATTGGTTTACTAATATTTTTTTTTACGGCTCCTTATTTTAATGTTTACGGTCCCAGATGGCGACATTTACACACTCCCGAGAAGGGACGGAGAAATGATTTAGCTGAAGTAGCAAAACTGGAGGCATTGTATGGAGTCAAGATTATGCCACGGAGACCACGAGGGGCCACTGGTTTATCTACTGTGATTTAAGTTGTCCGGCTGTTCTCTCTGCAGCCGAGAAGACAGATACCCACTGTTCACTCCGCAAGCAGGGGCTGCCCAGGGCGTTGGCAAGAGCCTCGAGAAGCTTGGGGTCAACCTGGCCTGGGTTGGGCAGTGACAAGGCTCCGTGTGTGAGAGTCCTTTGTGATTTTTGTGTTCATGGGGCAGGAAGAGATTATCCAAGTATCTGTTTTCAAGACTGTCTCAGTATGTAGCCAAGGCTGGCTTCAGCCTCGTCATCCCTCTGCCTCAGCATCTCCAATCGACTCACAAACTGATGCTCACCTCACCTTGCTCCCAACCCACAGTTCTCTATTGAGTGTGTGGTTTGGCTGAGAGATTCTGATCGGATTATTTTGCTTTATCAGTTGCCACTTGATAGGGGCCAGGACTCCATCCTTCCAAGGATGTAGAATAAGAATGCTCAAAGTAAAAGACTAAAGCTGATGCACGTTCCACTGTCTGTCTGGGCATCAGTGTGATGTGTAGTTCTGGAGCCTCGGTGACAGGATGAGCCTATGAAAATGAAAGTCCTGATGTGTTTAGTATAGACACCGTATTTTCCCCCTCAGAGTGTTTTCAGTGCACAGGCTGTATCAGGAGTCCAGATACAGAACTCAGTGAGTAGTGGGGGGTGTGGCTGCACTTTTGCTCATCTGAAACAGACTTTCTCAAACTAGGAAAAAAGAACACGCTGTCCTAGTGTGAAAGAGAGCATGCAGACAGGGGCTGCGGTTCAATAGAGCGCTTGCTTAGTGCGCACTGGGGTCCTGGGTTTGAGCCCAGCACTGCAAGAAAATGGAACAAAACCGCAGTAGAGCTCCAGAGAGAGGGATTGGCCACACAGGGAAGAGCAGAGCACAGCCCTGGCACGCGCAGAGTCCCAAGTCCTGTCCCCAACACTGTTCTAGTCAGATTTTTAAAAATAGATTTATAGCTGGGCAGTGGTGGTGCAAGCCTTTAATCCCAGCACTCGGGAGGCAGAGGCAGGTGGATCTCTGTGACTCTGTGAATTTGAGGCCAGGCTGATCTACAAAAGCTAGTTCCAGGACGGGCTCTAAAGTTACACAGAGAAACCCTGTCTCGAAAAGCCAATAATAATAATAATAATAGACTTATGTTACACAGAACATCAAACGCACACATCCATCAGATAGTTTGCAATCCCCAGCAGACTCACTAGTATGACCTGCCGTGACGAGGCCCCGTCCAGCCTGTCTCCTTGGGTATCCATTTTTGTCTCTTACCGAGTTGGAACCACTTATTTGGTAGTATTATCGTAGTGTTCTTTGTGGTGTCTGTGGCTTTGCTGGGCAGGTGCTCCAGGAGCCACGTGGCCAATCCTAATAAACAGGATCTGCCCCAGCAGAGAAAGTGGCTGTTGGGAAACGTTTCTGCCTGGGTCGTCCTCAGCACCGTGTGGGTTGTTGTCCTCAGCACCGTCTGGGTTGTTGTCCTCAGCACCGTCTGGGTTGTTGTCCTCAGCACCGTCTGGGTGTCTTCAGCACCGTCTGGGTGTCTTCAGCACCGTCTGGGTGTCCTCAGCACCGTCTGGGTGTCCTCAGCACCGTCTGGGTGTCCTCAGCACCGTCTGGGTGTCCTCAGCACCATCATCTGGGTTGTTGTCCTCAGCACCGTCTGGGTGTCCTCAGCACCGTCTGGGTTGTTGTCCTCAGCACCGTCTGGGTGTCCTCAGCACTGTCTGGGTGTCCTCAGCACCGTGTGGGTTGTTGTCCTCAGCACCGTCTGGGTGTCCTCAGCACCGTCTGGGTGTCCTCAGCACCGTCTGGGTGTCCTCAGCACCGTCTGGGTGTCCTCAGCACCATCATCTGGGTTGTTGTCCTCAGCACCGTCTGGGTGTCCTCAGCACTGTCTGGGTTGTTGTCCTCAGCACCGTCTGGGTGTCCTCAGCACTGTCTGGGTGTCCTCAGCACCGTCTGGGTGTCCTCAGCACTGTCTGGGTGTTGTCCTCAGCACCGTCTGGGTGTCCTCAGCACTGTCTGGGTGTCCTCAGGACCGTCTGGGTGTCCTCAGCACTGTCTGGGTGTCCTCAGCACCGTCTGGGTGTCCTCAGCACTGTCTGGGTGTCCTCAGCACCGTCTGGGTTGTTGTCCTCAGCACCGTCTGGGTGTCCTCAGCACCGTCTGGGTTGTTGTCCTCAGCACCGTCTGGGTGTCCTCAGCACCGTCTGGGTGTCCTCAGCACCGTCTGGGTGTCCTCAGCACCATCATCTGGGTTGTTGTCCTCAGCACCGTCTGGGTGTCCTCAGCACTGTCTGGGTGTCCTCAGCACCGTCTGGGTTGTTGTCCTCAGCACCGTCTGGGTGTCCTCAGCACCGTCTGGGTTGTTGTCCTCAGCACCGTCTGGGTGTCCTCAGCACTGTCTGGGTGTCCTCAGCACCATCTGGGTGTCCTCAGCACCGTCTGGGTTGTTGTCCTCAGCACCGTCTGGGTGTTGTCCTCAGCACCGTCTGGGTGTCCTCAGCACTGTCTGGGTGTCCTCAGCACCGTCTGGGTTGTTGTCCTCAGCACCGTCTGGGTGTCCTCAGCACCGTCTGGGTGTCCTCAGCACTGTCTGGGTGTCCTCAGCACCATCTGGGTGTCCTCAGCACTGTCTGGGTGTCCTCAGCACCGTCTGGGTGTCCTCAGCACCGTCTGGGTGTCCTCAGCACCGTCTGGGTGTCCTCAGCACCGTCTGGGTGTCCTCAGCACCGTCTGGGTGTCCTCAGCACTGTCTGGGTGTTGTCCTCAGCACCGTCTGGGTGTCCTCAGCACCGTCTGGGTTGTTGTCCTCAGCATCGTCTGGTTGTCCTCAGCACCATCTGGGTTGTTGTCCTCAGCACCGTCTGGGTTGTTGTCCTCAGCACCGTCTGGGTGTCCTCAGCACCATCTGGGTGTCCTCAGCACCATCATCTGGGTTGTTGTCCTCAGCACCGTCTGGGTGTCCTCAGCACCGTCTGGGTGTCCTCAGCACCGTCTGGGTGTCCTCAGCACCGTCTGGGTGTCCTCAGCACCGTCTGGGTGTCCTCAGCACCGTCTGGGTGTCCTCAGCACTGTCTGGGTGTCCTCAGCACCGTCTGGGTTGTTGTCCTCAGCACCGTCTGGGTGTCCTCAGCACCGTCTGGGTGTCCTCAGCACCGTCTGGGTTGTTGTCCTCAGCATCGTCTGGTTGTCCTCAGCACCATCTGGGTTGTTGTCCTCAGCACCGTCTGGGTGTCCTCAGCACTGTCTGGGTTGTTGTCCTCAGCACCATCATCTGGGTTGTTGTCCTCAGCACCGTCTGGGTGTCCTCAGCACTGTCTGGGTGTCCTCAGCACCATCTGGGTTGTTGTCCTCAGCATCGTCTGGTTGTCCTCAGCACCATCTGGGTTGTTGTCCTCAGCACCGTCTGGGTGTCCTCAGCACTGTCTGGGTTGTTGTCCTCAGCACCATCATCTGGGTTGTTGTCCTCAGCACCGTCTGGGTGTCCTCAGCACCGTCTGGGTGTCCTCAGCACCGTCTGGGTGTCCTCAGCACCGTCTGGGTGTCCTCAGCACTGTCTGGGTTGTTGTCCTCAGCACTGTCTGGGTTGTTGTCCTCAGCACTGTCTGGGTGTCCTCAGCACCGTCTGGGTTGTTGTCCTCAGCACCGTCTGGGTGTTGTCCTCAGCACCGTCTGGGTTGTTGTCCTCAGCACCGTCTGGGTGTTGTCCTCAGCACCGTCTGGGTTGTTGTCCTCAGCATCGCCTGGGTGTCTTCAGCACCATCTCAAGGCTGCCGACTAGTGTGGATATTTTGCCCCTCTTTCTTAGCCCAGTTAAGGATCTTTTTTCTCTGTTTTTGGATTGGGGATGAAGGGGATTACATTTATGCCATGACACACATCTGAAGGTCTGAAGACAACCTTTGGGAGCTGGTTCTCTCTCCTCCATGTTTCAGGGCTTGTACTCTGGCTCTGCCTTGTACGCCAAAAGCATTACCCACAGCCACCTCACCAGGCCAGGAATCATTTTTATCAAATTGCTAATGGCCACTTGGTTCTTTCTCCCTCCTTAACCTCCCCCTTTTCTGTCATCTACCCATCTACCCAGCTACCTGTTCTTGTATCAATCCTATACCCATTTACCCTTCCATCTACCTGTCTGCCTCTCTGTCGGTCCATCCTTCCACCCTCTCAACCACTTTATCCACCTACCCATCCATCTGTCCCTCATCCACCCGTCCATGCACATATCCACCTACCCATCCATCTGTCCCTCATCCACCCGTCCATGCACGTATCCACCTACCCATCCATCTGTCCCTCATCCACCTGTCCATGCACATATCCACCTACCCATCCATCTGTCCCTCATCCACCTGTCCATGCACATATCCACCTACCCAATCATCTGTCCCTCATCCACCTGTCCATGCACATATCCACCTACCCATCCATCTGTCCCTCATCCACCTGTCCATGCACATATCCACCCACCCATCCATCTGTCCCTCATCCACCTGTCCATGCACATATCCACCCACCCAATCATCTGTCCCTCATCCACCTGTCCATGCACATATCCACCCACCCATCCATCTGTCCCTCATCCACCTGTCCATGCACATATCCACCCACCCATCCATCTGTCCCTCATCCACCTGTCCATGCACATATCCACCCACCCATCCATCTGTCCCTCATCCACCTGTCCATGCACATATCCACCTACCCAATCATCTGTCCCTCATCCACCTGTCCATGCACGTATCCACCCACCCAATCATCTGTCCCTCATCCACCTGTCCATGCACATATCCACCCACCCATCCATCTGTCCCTCATCCACCCGTCCATGCACGTATCCACCCACCCATCCATCTGTCCCTCATCCACCCGTCCATGCACATATCCACCCACCCAATCATCTGTCCCTCATCCACCTGTCCATGCACGTATCCACCCACCCAATCATGTGTCCCTCATCCACCTGTCCATGCACATATCCACCTACCCAATCATCTGTCCCTCATCCACCTGTCCATGCACATATCCACCCACCCAATCATCTGTCCCTCATCCACCTGTCCATGCACATATCCACCTACCCATCCATCTGTCCCTCATCCACCTGTCCATGCACATATCCACCTACCCACCCATCTGTCCCTCATCCACCTGTCCATGCACGTATCCACCCACCCAATCATCTGTCCCTCATCCACCCGTCCATGCACGTATCCACCCACCCATCCATCTGTCCCTCATCCACCTGTCCATGCACATATCCACCCATCCATCTGTCCCTCATCCACCTGTCCATGCACATATCCACCTATCCATCCATCTGTCCCTCATCCACCTGTCCATGCACGTATCCACCTACCCATCCATCTGTCCCTCATCCACCCGTCCATGCACGTATCCACCCACCCATCCATCTGTCCCTCATCCACCTGTCCATGCACGTATCCACCCACCCAATCATGTGTCCCTCATCCACCTGTCCATGCACGTATCCACCCACCCATCCATCTGTCCCTCATCCACCTGTCCATGCACATATCCACCTACCCATCCATCTGTCCCTCATCCACCTGTCTACGCACAAACCCATCGAATCACTCATCCATCTGTGTGCCCATCCACACACCCAGCCAGCCACTCACCCGCCCATCACTGATGCTGAACATCCCTGCTGTGCCGGGCATTGTGTGTACGCTGAAGGTGTGGTGATGTGTGCTCTGAGCCCCTGCTCACCAAGGTTCCCATCATCTAGCCGGCTCTGTCAGCTCCTCTGAATCTGCCACCACTCCATCTTACTGTTCATTGATCTCTTCAGCGGCCGAGTCAGCCGACCGCTCCTCCCTTCCGGTGGAGGTGCCACAAGCGTAGAGTTTGCTACCACCTCTTGTCTGGAAATCCCCAAATATCAACTGCCCTGTAGCCTGACCCACAATGAGACCAGGAGACAAACTGGGCGTTTGCCCTGAGGGCGAAGGGTCACAACGCTTTTTCTAAAAGTCGTTTTTCAACACGGCTGTGATGGCGACGGTGACAGCAGATAATATTTAAGGTGTTACTCTACGTGCAGTCTCCTTAGGTCAGGGAGAGACAGCAAGGCTGTTCTGTTCAGACTTGGCCGTGATTCCTGCCCTCGCCGTTTGTTCAAGAGGGTCACAGCTTCAAGTGAGAAGTGAGATTTATTCTTCTGCCAGTAAACGTATAGCCCAATAACGGAGGACGTTACCTCAGGCCGCCCGCAGCAGAGCCTGCCAGGGAAGCTTCCAAGTATGAATGGCCTGTCCCCTCCACTTGTAGGCTTGCTGCACTTGCCCAAGAGGTGGGCGACTTTCTTTTTACGGCGCCATTCTGACTTCCCAAGGCTGTCACAGGTTTATAAGGAAACAGAGTCCACCAAACAGGCCTTAGTGGCGCCCTAAAGTTTATGAAATTGCAAAAAAAAAATGGTTTCATGGAAACATTTTGGTGTCACCAGCTTAGAGCCGTTTATGATATTTATGATACTGTGAGAGCTTTATTTAAAATACCAAAGTCGTGTTTAATAGCGTCACCCGCAAGGCAGATGTGGAAGGTCGATTCTAACAATCGTCAGACAGCAGCTCCCTGCTTTGCGCGGATGACTAGAACCTTCCGTAGGGCATGCCACCGAAATGGATTCTCATTCCACAGGCTCTCAGCTTCATCTTCCCCCACTCTGTCGAGGAACGACAGAGATGAATGGAAATAAGCTGGAATTGGCCGCATGGCGAATTCAAGACCCGCTAACATGGGGTAATAAGACCCTGTCTTCAAAACTTTTTTTTTTTTCAATAAAGTCATGAATTTTGTTTTCCAGGATACAGTACAGATGGAAAGGCCTGACCGGAGGCCTGGCTCTCTGTCACTGTGGTTATTAGCTGTGTGGCCCTGGCAGGGTTACCGCCCCACCCTGGGCTTCTTTCTGCATTTGTGAAACACAGACATGAAACTACGTATCTCAGGGTTTGGGGAAATAGAACTTTAAGGGAAGAGAGGAGGACATAGACAGTAAAGAAGAACATCGTCGTCTGTGTACAGGTTAGTAGGTGCTAGGTTACCAGGGCAGATTCTGGGGCCGCACTCCCAGGAGAACTGCAGCTGGATGGATGGATGCCTGCTGACCTCTCTTCTGGAATTTTCTCTGAAGACAGAGAGAGTCTCGTGTTTTTGAGGTCCCCTTCACAGTTAGACCAACATGGATGGAAAGGGAGTGGGGCCCGTGTTTACCTTGCTGCCGGTCACAGCTTCTGTTGAGTTAACACTCTGACACTGCCACAAATACAAATTCCCCTTGCTGAAAAGCACACAAGCCGTTTCTTCAAACCTACCCCAGTAGTTCAAGTTTGAAGGGGACAAGGACGGGGGATTCTTGCCTGTCTGTAGTCCCAGCTGTTGGGGGTTGGGGCAACCAGGTCAGAGTTCAGAGTCGTCTTCAATTACGTAGTAAATCTGAGGCCTGCATGCCTGAGGTCTATGAAACCCGGTCTTTAAAAATAAATCAAGCTGGGTGATGGTCGCGCACACCTTTAATCCCAGCACTCGAGAGGCAGAGGCAGGTGGATCTCTGTGAGTTTATAGGCCAACCTGGTCTACAGAGTGAGTTCTAGGACTGTAACATAGAGAAATTCTGTCTTAAAATAAACAAACAAACAAATAAACAAACATGAGACTTTTGTCTTCAAAGTGTGTGCAGGCACCACCAGCTGCTATGGAGCACAGAGGACTTCAACCCCTGCCTCCAATCCTGCCATGTAAAAGTGAGATTTTGTTAAGATAAGGCCATGTGATTTTCACAGGTTTTCTTGAGGAAAATGATATTTTTTTCATTTGTACCTGCCTACAGATGAAAGTATTCCTCCCACACGCTGTAAACACAACAGCCAGCTCCCAGAGGTTTGTGGGTGATGCAGCAGGTCACCCAGACACCCCTGGTCTGAATGTCAGGGTCTGCATCGGGGCTCAGAGAACCACGCTCTCGTACAGTCCCAGAGGTGACTAGCGTGGCCAGCCAGACTGTGGTGCCTGACTCTTAACAAACTTGATCCATAGAGTCTTTAGGAAGCAGCATAGCCAGTCCAGGCTGTGTCACAGAAGCTGGAATCTGGGGAGTTTGGTTAGAATTCCGATGTCTGGACTCACGCATTCCCTATTATCTCGGTAAGAAGACGGAGTTCCTTAGCTCCCGCTAAGGCCAAGCTAGAAGGGAAGATAGGACCCAAGGCGTGTAAGTTCCTGAGATGGTAACCCTCTTCCCTGGTCTTCCTGCAGCCGCAGGGGAGTAGACAGGGTCATAGTCCGGTTTCCACACTCAGGGCAGGGTACCACACTGACGAAGGAGGTCCCTGCGGCTAGAGATCACTTGTCTAATGCGGAAGGGAAGAGGCCCCAGCGTGCTTCTGCTGTCATCGCCTGCCTTTCTGCCCTAATTATCTCCTGGGGTGAACAGTTCATCTGATAGCGGTAGCCTCCAAGATTTGCATGGAAGAGGGAGAGCCCTGGTGCTATGCTTTGGAGGAAGTTGTGTCCGGGGGACCACAGCCCCAGGGACACTGCTGTTCTCTTCCTGTAAGAACACGGAACTTCCAGCCTCTCGTGTTCTAGAGCAGCCATTTCAGCCCTGACATTGCCCTGTCCCCGTTTCTATAGGAAGGGGCATGGCCCCAGGAAGAGAGAAAGGCCCTGGCCCCGATTCCCTTTGGCCACAGCCTCTCCTCTGTAGGCTCATGCTCCACAATTCTGCTGTGTCCCCTGGCCAGCCAGCTGGGCCAGTGTCCCGGGGCAGCCCCAGCGCCTCCCCTGCCTGCCGACTCCAGGCTCGTCTGAATGTTCCATTCTAACAGGTTACAATCAGGAGCCTGTTCCTGCTCTGGGAAAAAAGAGCAGCCTGCAGGCTTTTAAACTCGCTGGCTAATTTGAGGTATTTATCACTATTTAGAGAGCCTTGCTTGTATTGAACCTATTCCCCCTCCAGCTTTGAGCAACTGCAAGGGAAGGTTGTGTCTCCAAAAAGGAAGCTTCTGGGTCCTTCCGCTGCCTCAGGCTGGATTCAGAGGCAGACCTAGCACAGTAGCTTGGTCTGTGCATTCTTCATTCGAACTGTCAGACTGAGAATGAGGCGCCATCACCACCCAGTCCAGGACCCGCTGACACATATAGCCCAGCTGACTGAGCCCAAGATATAGGGTTCCTGACACTCGACAGAAAACTGCCCATCCGGCCTGGACTGTGGGTTCACAGTTTTCGGGTTCTCTGGCGCTGTCGAAGCTAACCAGCTGCAGAGAGCATGCTGCCTAACATCTAATCCCAGCCCCGCCACATCCTCCTGCCCCAAGCTTAGCTGTCCTGTTGACTTCCTGTAGGTTGGGTTACTCGTGGCTCCCTCCAAAAGCCTGAGCAAACTCAGGACGACGGCCAGCGTCTGGTACATAGAAAATGCTCGATTCACCAAATATTAGTTGAGAAAAGGCTCGTGATAAATCCTTTCCCCAGCCTGGGCTTGTTTTAATAAAAGCCTGGTCAGACCCAACAGCTGGCCAGCAGTGGAAGCTTGCCAACATGAACAGGAGAGTCACTGCGTGGTTTGCTGGGTAGCTTACTGGCCTCGTCAGGAGAGGGAAGGCGAGGGCACTCAGGCCGTGTGTGCTCTGGACAGAGCGGCCAGTGGGAGCCCTCTCACCGCTGTTTCTCTTCTTCCTTGGGATGCCAACGAGGCGACGGGAACATACCAGCCCTCAAAACCAAGACACTTCCTCCTAACCCTCTAGATCTGACGACGTCTGCCTGAGGATTTTCCGTTCACAGCTCTCTATCTGCACCTCCCATCTCCCCCTCTCTAAGCCGGCCTCTTTCGTGAACACACATACTCCCAGAAGACATTGTTCTCTGCTTTGAGTTCTCCATATGAGGAAACCACACACAGAGGGAGCGTACCTGGGTCACACACTTTTTTCTCCAGGTCCCAAAAAACCACACCCTAACTTGGTCCCACCCCTTAAAGATAATTGGTTAACAAGGCTTCCCCTTCAGCCATCACACCTGTGTCCCTCAGAGGACACGTAGCTGTGGGCTACTGATGTCCCTTGCGTCTCGTGGTGATCATTTGGCCATGGGAACTGACGTGAGCCAACTTGGTGATGACTCAGTGTTTCTTCGCTGTGCCAGGGCAGGGTGGCTGGAGGTTAAGAGCCAACAGTTGGCTGGAAACCTTGGCACGGTGACCACCAATCCGTTCTTGAGTGTTCAGTCACAATGTCCTGGTGTTGGGACATGCTGCTGTGGTAGGCCAGGGGGAGGGAACACTGGGATTTCTGCTCTCACTTCAGGTGTTGTGGATAGATGATCTTGTCCACTGTAAAGAGTGGTTACTCGTATTGGCTTAATAAGACGCTGATTGGCCACTAGCCAGGCAGGAAGTATAGGTGGAGCAACCAAATTAGGAGAATTCTGGGAAGAGGAAAGACAAAGAGATGCAGCCACCAGCCAGACGCAGAGGAAGCAAAATGAGAATGCCTTACTGAGAAAAGGTACCAAGCCACTTGACTAAACAGAAATAAGAATTATGGGTTAAGTTGTAAGAGCTAGGTAATGATAAACCTGAGCTAATAGGCCAAATAGTTTTAGTTAATATAATCCTCTGTGTGTATCTTTGGAACCGAATGGCTGTGGGACCTGGGGGGAGGGGGAGGGGGACGCCGCAGGGAGTGGGAGTGGGAGGGGGACAACAGAAACTTCCGTCTACATTCAGGTACTTGATAAAAACAATTAAGGTCTCCTGAGTGTCCATCTCCAACTAGGAAAATACCCAACAGTGTCAGCCAGAGAGGCTTGTCCACAGAGGATACTGCCCACAGGGATGGCAGGGCACCAGGGACAGAGTAACTGCTTGCATGAATGACTCTCGGGGGCCCGTGCAGGGTCTCCCTGTCCTACAGACGCATTGCAGGTATCTGTGCCAAATGGGGCAGGAAGGAGTGGGCAACTCGAGGGAGGGAGAATAAAGAGACCATTGGTCCTGCTTCCTGGCAGAGTCTGCCAGGCTACACTAGCATATGGGGACGTAAGAGGAAACCCCCCTCCATGAGCTGCCCCGTGACTCATACCCATTGATGATGCTAGCAGGTGTTTCTGAGCATTGGCCACCTGCCTGGCCCCAACCTCCCGCCGTCTAACGATGCAGGAGAGTGGCAGAGATGCAAAGCCCGTCAGCCATGTTGAGGCGTCTCCCAGGTCTGTCCCTCTTTATATATCTGTCACAGTTTCCAGTGACCGGAATTCTAGAGACACAGAAGTAACTAAATGTGGTAACTTTTCAAGTCAACAAAGACACCTCCTCCAGCCCACCTAACAGTTTAGTGAGTTTTCCTTAGCCCTTGAGTAGAGAAAACTGCTCAGGTACTCAAATGTTTCGTGAGCTTTGCTGCCCATCAAAGACACCGTATCTGTGCATGGTGATGATTCTCTTCCTACCCCGAAGCTGTGTGGCTTGAGCAAGTCAGACCAGCTCTCTGCACCCTAGTTTTCTCAGCTTTAACACGCCGTACATACCAGGCCTCGGTGCACATTAACTTGAGGAGTGAAATACAAAATACTTTGTCATGTTCCAAAGAAAGGAGCTGAAGCCCTCTGAAGACATATTATTCTATTGCACTTGCAGCTCAGATTAATGCAGATATTTTCACTCAACACCTGTTTTTGCATGGACCACTCTGGCCGGTGACGTGTTTAAAATAGTCTAGATGAATGAGAAACGTACAAAGAGATGCTCATGAAGCTGGACCAGAAACATGATCG
Organism: Microtus pennsylvanicus; assembly: GCF_037038515.1. NCBI lineage: Eukaryota > Metazoa > Chordata > Mammalia > Rodentia > Cricetidae > Microtus > Microtus pennsylvanicus. Next base: position 36,476,525 of record NC_134598.1, read on the forward strand.
TGGACGTCCATTGCTTGTGAAGTACCCAATAGAGCTTATGAAGAAACCCTTGTAGGCAGACATGGCCGCAGCTTCGCGCACACTTGTGTCTCCGTGGGAATTATGAATACTCAGAACCCCCTCCCCAGCACGGCCACTTTTTGGGCATCCCCCTCTGGGTGAGGTGGTCTTGTCTTGTGCAGGCTTGGCTTAGCTGTTTGATTTAGTGTGGGGGATGCTTTTAGTGTCTTTATCCTGAGGACTCAAGAAGCCAAATGAGTCTCCGATGAATGAATACATAGATGAGCTGGAGAATGAGTCATTGAGTCAGTAAATCAATGAAGGCTTAGCCAGTGAGTGGGGGCACACATAAATGAGCGAGGGAGAGAAGTAGTGAATGAGTGACTCTGACAAGTGGGTGAATTAATGAATGAGTGATTGAGTCCATGGGTGAGTGGATGGCGCTACCCAGAGCGGCAGCTGTGAGGAGCAGAGAGCCAGCCATGCTGATGTAAAGGCCAAAGGCTACCAGCTCTGGAACCAGACTCCCGGTCCCAAGCTATGTCCTCGAGCAACTCAATTCTGTGTGCCTCGGTTTCCCTTCCTGTGGCATGGGTTCCCACCAGTGCTGTTAGGGTTTCTGTGTCCCCAAAAGGCTCATATGTGAACCCTTGACCCCACGATGGCGGCGCTGTCTTGGAAGATTGTAGAACTGCCTTGAAGCGGGTTGATGGAGGGTGGGCCATGTTCTAGCCCCACCTCTCTGCTCCCTGACCCCTTCACAGCTGTGAACCTCACATCATCACAGACCTGGTCCCCTTAGACCAGGAGCCAAAATCCTCCCCCGACTCTGCCCCAGTCCTTTCTAGCAGGTACTCTGTCCCAGTGAGCAGGAAGGTCATTAATACATGTACCTCTCTCACAGGGGTATTCTGAACCTGAACCACACACGTACACAGAGCCTGTGGTGTGCTATCTGGCCAGCTCGAAACACTTGCTGTGTTACTGTTGGGTCCTTACAAAACCCTCTGACACTGTTTGGTGTGTGTAAGTCTCAGCCCGAGGGGCCTGCTCAGGGGTGTGTCGTGGGAGGTGGGAGCACTCGGACCCAGCTTCTCTAGAGATGGCACAAAAGCAGGGACGACTTTCCCAGCCGTAACTTTGCCCATTCTCTTCATCCTCTGGCTGCTGCTTTCCTTGGGGCAGGAGAGCCGCCTTGTTTCCTCATTATGTATGTTTCCTGTGACAGTGACGGCGGATAGGGTTTCCCCCACGCTGATGAATTCTAACACAGTCCTGGGGATTCAGAAATCAAGACAGGTCTCCCGGGGCCAAAGCCAGGCTTGCAGCACATCCAGGCTCTTTCTGGAGGGCCTGGTGAGACTCGACTCCAGCAGGGATACACAGCACGGCTTACTTGCCTTCTAGAAGAGGCTCTGTGGTGGCCCTGGGAACACCTGGGAAACCATCATCATCTTCCCAGCTCATGCTAGACATGACTGCAAATCTCATTTGGCCGTACTAGCTATAGGTTCCAGCTACCAGGATGTGACTATCTTTGGGACCCGTTATCCTTTCTGTCACCCAAGTCTTCCGCAGTGTCCTTGATTTTGGCTCCATGGGTACTTCACAGCCACGGCCTTTGAAATGAGACAATTAGTGCCCATCCCTTTCAACCCTGTAAGCCAATGCCAATTCTTCCCTTTCTCTATCTTTCTTTTTCTTTCATGGTCCCTCACTTCCTCCTGTCCTTTCTAAACTGAAAAAAAATGATTGTTTTAATAATAGCACAGTTGCCTGGCTGTTGAGAGCAGAAAATTACTCAGTGTGTAAAGTGTGCATGGTCCTAATTGGCCCCCCAAAATGGAGCCATTCTCCCTGTGACGGCTCCGCCATGGTTTTAATGCCTCTGTAACAACAAACAGCCCAGTGTCTTGGCATGGTCAGAAGGAACAAGAGTTTCAGCTCACCAGTCAAGAGGTCCCAGTAATGGCCTATGGAATGCAGAAGAAAACAAACCTGGTCCCAGCTAGTCAGAACCGGGCTCCGTGGGGAACAAAAGGGTTATTGAGCCCGGCGGATGGTGGATATGAAGCAGGAGGGCACGGGGAGCAGGCATCGGCTCAGCTAGTAGCATTTTCTTGTGAACACCGTGGATCAAGGCGTCTTTTTGTCACGCTGTGTATATGAAAAGAGACCCAGGATATTTATGGCCTCAGTGGCCACCCTGTGTGATCAGCTTTGTGCAGGTTATGTGATAGTTCTAGGAGGAACTGGGAATAAATCTTCCCAGGGGTCCAGCTGGGATGGGAGGGACCACTAGAATGTAAGGGGTAGGGCTCGGAGCAGGATGGGGGTAGGGGATCCAACTCTGCACAGTCAGAGAAGAGCAATAGGAAGTTCAGTATGGTACATGGCCATGCTTGGCTCTGTCACGTTGGCCACCATGTTGCCAAGTTGGCTGTTGGAAATTGGCAACATGGGCCAAGGTGATACTTTGTCCACAAGGAGCCCCACAGTTTGTGCTGGTCTCTGGCTCCTGCAGATCCCTCAGACTGGCCTTATACAACGACCTGGTTCCCCCTTTTCTTACTGATGGCCATACTTCCTATAGCCCTGGGCCTGACTCCATCCCAGCTTCCCAGTGCCCCCTCCATCTCACCGTCCAAAATGGGCAGTCTCATTAATCCATCCTGTGATGTGGGAGGTCCTTCTGTCTGTGTGTTGCTTTTATTGGTTAATAAATAAAGAAATTACCTTGGGCTGTTGATAGGGCAGAACTTAGGTAGGCGGGGAAAAATTAAACTGAATGCTGGGAGAAAGAAGGGCGGAGTCAGGAGATGCCATGAGACAGACGCAGGAACTTTAGCTGGTAAGCCACAGCCACATGGCCACACACAGATTAATGGGTTATATTAATATATAAATGGGTCTCTCACAGACAAGCCCAGAAGCTTATCTCCTAAGTGACTCTGGAGCCTGTGGGGTTGACAGGACTCACCACCCCAGGTGTTACTAATAAGAAACGCAGCCGACACCCCGTTTCACTTTATCTCTTCTGACCTGCAGCCGACACCCCGTTTCACTTTATCTCTTCTGACCTGCTGGGACAGTGGAAGGAAAGACTGAAGCAAGGAGAGTCCATCTCAGAAGGGCTGCCTGCTGAACCTCCCACGAGCTCAGACATAGTGTTAGGAACTAGCAGAGTCTCCATCCGAGAGGCCGCACCTGGCCCAGGCACAGTGGCCATCTTCAGGGTGTATGCAGGATGGGCTGAAAACCTCAAAGGCGTTCCTCAGGACTCTGGCTTGTGTGTGTGTGTGTGTAGAAAGTCACTTCCTGTAGCGAAATGCAGCGAGTGATTACAGGCGCAGGTGAGTCCCGTCATTGTGCAGACCCTCCGCGGCTCATTTCCACTCAGAAGAGCATTTGTTTCAGTTCCAGGGTGAAATCCCGAGAAATCTAGTGGCTGGGCAGGAAGAGTCATCTCTTGCTCATGGAGAGTCAGCCCTTTTGATCTGTTTAGTTCTTCATCTGCTGGGATCACACCCACCCACCTTAGAGAACCCCTGCCCCACCCTGTCTGAGAGCTTGCAGGACTCATGGCTGTATTTCAGCTCTGCCCTTGGAGACAAACCAAACAGAGAAATGGGCCACTGTACAGGGCTCAGGATTTCCCCAGGGTGGGTCCCACCAATAGTATGTGGACTGGTCTTTATGTGTGGTCCATCTCCAGGGGGCATAGTCTTTGTTTTTGCTACTCTGACACAGACTAGAGAGGGGTGGTGTTCCCTCAACGGTCCCTCCTGTGGGAGTGCAAGCTGCTCCACATCATCTGTTAATATGTTTCGTCCAGCAATGGTCTCCTCTGACAGGGAGCAGCGCAAGTCGGGGTCTGGATTTGAATGTTGCTGTTAGCACTGCCTAGCCAGCTTGTGTAACCATAGCAACCAGTCATTGCTACAACCTGTTCCCGACTCTGCTGGGAGAATGCCTAACAAGCTTTGTGGCCCATCTCTGAATTACCTCGCGAGGCTAAGATACACATTTTCATTTTGTGTTCAGGGTCAGAAGTCAGTCCTCTCTAAAAGGTGACTGGCCTCTGGCGGTGTGGGGCAGGCTAAAGAAGGGCGAGCAGAAGGAAGGATGGGTGTCAGCTGTGTGAGAGAGAAGGCAGCTGGGCTGATGCCTCAGCCGCAAACCTTCTGCTCACTGAAGGTTGAGCCGGCACCTCAACACCCGAAGCTCAAACTTCAGCATGGCTGGGGCTGTGCTGTCCCCCGTGAAGGAGTGTCTATGTGTGAAAGTTGTTGATGTCATCGTGGGGAGGGTGGGAAGTGAGTTGCATTTGCGATCGCTCTGCGGTTGAATCCTGTTTTCACTTTGAATCATATCTGGATATGGCCCTGCGGTTTTGTTAGGACACCAAACCTCCGAAGGTTGACAGGCAGCTGTGGCTACGCTGCGCAGTTTTCCTGTAACGGCAAGGAGCGGGGCCACGGACTCAGACAGCCATTCAGAGCAGCGCCCACGGAGGAAGATTTCTCAGGAAGTAGTAAGATACGATGTTTACCAGCCAGCTGCCTGTCTGAGCCCTTGCTACTTCCCGGAGCCATCCTCACTTGGCCAGCCCAAGACTGTCATGCCCTAGGGCAAATTTCTAAAAACTACAGTTTTATTTAACACTTGAATTTTGTTCGTTGTTTATTAGGCCTACTGCTGTGCAGTTAATAGATACCTAGTAGATATTTATCAGATGAAGGAAGAAAGATACACGCTTGTGAGATGAAGGGGTGCCTCATATGTATGAGAAACATCAGCCCTGGATTCAGTCCCGTCGAGTAAGCCAAGCTGCAAGGACCTGGAATCCTACCAAGGCTGCAGAGGAGAAGGGCAGAGAGGTGAAAACGTAATCCCATAATGCTTAGCACTCGACTGTCAGCACATGCGGGAGAGGGAAAGTCAGCAGAGGAAACATGGGGAGAGTGAGGAGACACAGCTGAACTAGGAGGTGGGCAGACCCAAGCCCCAGGCTGGTGCACTGCCAGTGAGGACGGGGCTCCTCCTGAGCACCTGTGCCTGTGTGTCCACTGTTTTTCTTTCAAGAAGGATTGTAGAACAAATAAGAATTGGTATAGGTGGGTGGATTTGTTTGATAGATTGGTGGATTAATAAATAGATGGTCAGGTGAGTAGATGTATAGGTGGGAGGGTGGATGGGTGAATTGGTGGGTGATGGGTGGATGGATGGATGGATGGGTAGATGGGTGGGTGGATGAGTGGGTGGGTAAATAGGTGGATGGGTGAGTGTGTGGATGAGTGGGTGGATGGATGGATGGATGGATGGATGGATGGGTGGGTGGGTGGGTGGATGGATGGATGGATGGATGGGTGGGTGGGTGGATGGGTTGATGATGGGTGAGAGGATGGGCAGATGATGGATGGATGGATGGATGGATGGATGGATGGATGGATGGGTTGTGGATGGGTGTGTGGATTGGCAGATGATGGGTGGATGGATGGATGGGTGGATGGGTTGATGATGGATGGATGGGTGGGTGGATGGATGGGTGTGTGGATTGGCGGATGACGGATGGATGATGGGTGGATGGGTGGGTGGGTGGATAAATAGATTCTGGAGTGGCTCTCCAGGTGGGGCAGTAAAGAGAGTATTGGTCTTGAATGGCAGTGCTGTTCACTCTCTCTGACCCCAGTTCTGCCATCTCGAAATGGAAATGACAAACCCTGGGCCTCCCTCAATCTGGGGACCATGGGGTTGCTCGGATTAAACCCCAGACACTTGTGGTCAGCGCAGAGCAGTGTGATTCTAGAGACTTGCTATCTCCGTCACCTCTCCCCCACAGCTTGCCTCACTGCCTGTGTGTTATGATTGAAGTCCGAGATTGAGTTGAAATCCTCGTGAGCCCCACGATCGCATTGGGATTCCTCCAGCAAACCTCATGTGGATTTTTTTGCCCTGCTTCTCAGCTCCCAAGCAATTTTTCTTCAGGTGGAGGTTGCCAAGATTTTATGGCTGTTTGGTTATCTTATCCATCCAGATGGTTAGCATTAATTTATGCTGAAATAAATGTGCAGAACCTCATTTGTCTTATTGCTCCAGAAACATGAGGTGTAAGACCTAAAAAAAAAAAAAAAAAAAAGTCTTAATATATAGCCTCCCGCAAGGCCAGGGTGTGATTTGACTACACACTTTATCATTCTATTGGGTCTGAAAAGCCTGCTTTTCTGTCCCTCCATATTTATGTATAAGCAAATTAGGTTGTTTGGTATAAGAAACTCAGACTCGTTTTATGACTTTTTAATCCATATGCTTGCCTTGTGTTACTTAACTGCTTTTCATTGAGAAAAAAAATAAGCTGTGATTTATTACCTGATGATAAATCTCAAACACCTCTCTATACTTTTTAAAACATTAATCATTAGGCATAACGTTAGGATTGGTGACCAGGGATTTAAAGACTCATTAGCTGTGTGCCTCGGGTGTGGCTCTCAGCCTGGCGCAGCTGCGTCCCCCTCGGGCCCACTGTGAGGATGGCACAGCACAGTAGATGGGACCCGACTCCCTTGTCAATGCCATCAGGTAGGGCTGTGGTGGCAGCCTCGCTAGTGGGTTATCTCCCCGGGTTGTGTCTGACTTCCCTATGGAGCGAGTTGTGTCAAAATTGGAAGCTCTGACCTTGCTGGGACTGGTCCTCTGCTCTCCGCTGGACAGCGGGTATTTCCGAAACGCCCTTGTGTCATCTGGGAACTTCTGAAGCAGGAACTCACCAAGGTTCTCATAGGAGCCGGCATTTCCACACAGTGATTCATGGGACATCATGACTGTTTTTTCTAAAAGTCAGATCTCCCTGGCCAAGTTCCAGAGGCTGGGCTATGGGACGGTTGTATTGTGGTAGACACTCATCTGTCCCCTCGGGTACAGAAGGCCCCAGCGACTGAGTAGGTGATTCATGATGTCTGCAATGAAAAAAAGGAAACTTGGTTCTAGGGCTGGGCCCACACAAGCTCAGTTACAATGTGTCACTTCCTGTAAGACTCTTTAAGACTTCCGGTCAAGTCTTGCAACTGTAACTAATGAGGTTTTGGAATCTTCTAAGTGGAGCTTTTGGGCTTTTATTGGTGTTATTTTGTTGGGGGGGGGTGTTTTTAATTTTATGAAGTTTTCTTTTTAAAATACATATAAAAAAATCACACCCCAAAATTAACCAGACCCAAATTCCAACTCCATGAACTTCTACACAGTTAGAATAGGCATTTGGAATGGAATTTCTGGGGCTTCACATTAAGTTTTATACTTTCAATAATGAATATATATATTGCTCATAGCTACCACTAAAACCAAAAAGAATCGGACGGTGGAATGTTGTCATTTTGTTTAGCTATTTTACACATCAAGTCTTGTTCTTTACTCTCTCTGCAAAGGCTGGTATGGAGATTGGGTGGAAGTTTGTTTCCAAGGTGCCCCTGCTCCTGTCTAGTTCCCACAGACTTACAGCGACTACAGCAGCCTTCCAGGTGCTGTGGGACTAAGAGTAGCTATGCCAAGGCCTAGGGCTCCAGGATCAACAGGGCACAAGCCGGACACCCACAGAAATAAGGGGCTTAGTTACATGAGTTATGTCACACGTCTGTAAGAAAAGCGGGCAGGGGCTTTTGCTGTTCTTGTGTTTGTTTTGAGCCGGTCTAGGCTGATCTTGACCCAGCTCCTGAAAGTCGTCCTCTGACCCCCATGCAAATACCGTAGCATGCATTTGTGATTTCAGCGCTAGGAAGGCAGAGACCAGTGGGCAGAGACCCAGCAAGTTCCAGGCCATCGAGAGGCCCTTTCTCAAAATAAATAAATAAATAAATAAATAAATAAATAAATAAATAAAGTAAAATAAAAATAAAACCAAGGTGAGCAGTGTCTATAGATAGTGACGTGGTTCTCTGGCCTTTCCATGCAAATACACACGTTTATCCCACACATTCATGCATGCTCAATAATAATAATAATAATAATAATAATAACAACTATAAATGGACAACTAAAGCCGGGCGGTGGTGGCACACGCCTTTAATCCCAGCACTCGGGAGGCAGAGGCAGGCGGATCTCTGTGAGTTCGAGGCCAGCCTGGTCTACAGAGCTAGTTCCAGGACAGGCTCCAAAGCCACAGAGAAACCTTGTCTCGAAAAAACCAAAAAAAAAAAATGGACAACTAATAGGATTTGGCCTATGGGTTGTGACAGAAGTGACCTCTGATGGGTGTCTAGCCCCTTCTCTTTCTCAGCAGCAGTGAAACACATTCTTCCCCAATTCTCACCTCTGTGACTTAGAAGCTGCGCATACAGAGGGTGTCCAAAGCTCTTTTGAGTCTCCTACACTTAGCCCGTTCAGCAAAGCCAGAGTTCCTACCAAGTCTGCTGAGTGTTAGTTAGTATTGCGGGCATGTCTCAAAGTTAGTTTCATTTTAAGAAAACAAACTGGACTTTTGAGAGTTGAACACTGTGCGTGTAGATGAATATTCCTCGCGTCTAATCGGAAAGTCTTACCTATTCTCGAAAGGAAGACTTGTCTGCTTGGAAGGACATCTGTATTTACTCTTTGTACCTGAACGCAATTCAGCCAAACGTGTTCAAATACTTTAACTCGGACTTGGCTAACAAAGAGCGGACTTTTCCTGCCCGGTGTGAACTGGGGACTCGTCCTTCTGCCTAGCAACTCTTCTCTCTTATACACAGTGAATAACTAGGGTGCATTTTCTGAGCTCGCGGGGTCCAAAATGGCTGCCTCAGAAGCCCCTAGAATGCTGGCTAGAGATCAGACTCGACTCTGGGCAAGGCCTGCAGACCTGTATTAGAACAGCCCGTCCCTGTGGTTTTTATGCATCGTAAGGTGAAGGACTGTCCATCTGGGTCGGTGCTGCTCTAAATGGCCTCCCAGTCACGTGGGACTCTAATGTGTAGCCGAATGAGTTGTGCTATCGGAACAACACACACACGGACCTCAAAATACCAAAGGATGGGTACAAAGAGGTGAACTAGGTCCTTCGTCAATGTCTGTTACATTTTGTTTGATCATGAGAAAGGATAATATTTTGGATACATTAAGTTAAATAAGTGATTCCTATCAATATCTGTGTCATTTGACTTTTTACTGTGGCTGTTACCAGAGTTTGCAGTGTGTGTGTGTGTGTGTGTGTGTGTGTGTGTGTGTGTGTGTGTGGCTTGCATTCTGTCTCTGTGGGACACCGCTGGTCTCAGCCATCAGTGAGTCCCTGAGAGCACTCGACATCAGGGGAATTGGGGGTAATGGTGGGGCCGAGCACCTCAGTCTCCCCTACAGTAGCAGTGACCTAGAAGGCTCCCTCTGTGGGGTGAGGAAATGATGCCATCCCTGCTCACAGAGCGATGAGCTAGGATGGCCCCAGGAGTCCTCTGGAATTCTACCTCCTGGGGCAGCCCTTCCCAGACCTCCTTGTGGGCTCTCCTATCTAGGAATAACCCTGTTTGCCGCCACAGGTTGTGGCCTCCCGTCCTGCTCACGGCTGTCCCCACAGAGCCATACAGCTTTTGGTCCTGCGGCCTGTAATCTGTGACTCAGCTCTAGACATGCCACGTGAAACGGTCTTGGACGTGAAACGCTGGGTTAGCTCATCCGCTACCCATCAATGTTCGTTCTTTCAACTAAATTCTAATGCTGGAGGGGCAGTGAGATCGTAATACATTGAGCCGAGGGGAGGGGGTGCAACAGGAAACGTGTGTTTAAAAATATTGGTAGAGGGTTGAGGAGATGGTTCCGCCAGAAAAGCACTTACTGCACAAATGGGGGCTACCAATTTGACCCCCAGACCCGGAAGCTACATGAAAGAGTCAGAGGTGGGGGTGGGGTGTGCGTATAATCTCAGCACTCAAGAAGGCCGATCTCTAGGGCTTGCTGGCTAGGGAGCCTGATTGTGTGATGGTTGATTCTTTCGGCTTTTTTATTTGGGAGGTCTGCCACTTAGCTCCCAAGTAAATCACACACGGAGGCTTCTTGTTAGTTATGAACGCCTGGCCTTAGCATGGCTTGTTTCTTGCGAGCTTTTCTTAACAACTATTCCATCTACCTTTTGCCTCTGGGCTTTTTCCCTTTCTTCTGTTATCTTACTTTCAGTCTTACTCCTGGGCTGGCTGGGTGACTGGTCCCTGACATCCTGCTCTTCCTCGTCCTGGTTCTCTTTCTGTTTATCCTCTCTCTCTACCTGCCAGCCCCCCCTTCCACCCCCCGCCTGTCCTTTCTCCTACCATTCTGCTCTTCATAAGACCATCGGGCGTTTTAGACAGGCAAAGAATCACAGCTTCACAGAGTTAAACAAACGCAGCATAAACAAAAGCAACGCACCTGAAAGTAATATTCCCTAATAGAGCCTGGCCTCGTCAAGCAAGCTCTCCAAGAGAGAGAGAGAGAGAGAGAGAGGCCCTGTCTCAGGAAGGAAGGAAGGAAGGAAGGAAGGAAGGAAGGAAGGAAGGAAGGAAGGAAGGAAGGAAGGAAGGAAGGAAGGAAGATTAAATCACAGAAACCTACCCTGAAGCCCCAAGAACACAGACACCCACCTCCTGCTCTCGTTTATAAGAAATGTATCTATAAAGTTGTTGCCTAATTACTGTGAAAATGACTGCTTACAGGACAGGATGGTGGTCAGAAGACAATTCCTAACTTGCATGCCTACAGCCACCGTTAGGTCTCTCCTTACCTCAGTGTCCTTGTCCGTTAAGTGGGGAGGATGCGAGTTGAGCACCCAGAAACCCCAAATGTGGGCATGAAAAGCCCACATTAAAAATGAAATTGTTAAAAGATAGTGTCTAAAATTCCCTTCAGCCCCTGTGTTTAAGGTATATGTCAAACAAATGAATCCCATGTTTAGACTTGGGTCCCGTCTCCAAGGTTTAGCATTTGTATGTGCAGCTGTTCCAGAGTCTGAAGGGGGAGCACTGTTGGGCCAGGGTTTTGAGTGAACAAGGACTATCGCACGTGCACTAGCAATCAACTCACATGGCTGTGGGAGGGGCGCGTGAGAAGGTGTGTGAGGCAGATGGCTCGGTGGCTGGCACCTCCCGAGGTGGTGGTGTTGCCTCATTGGCTGCCCCTCCCCCAACTGCCTTTATCCACTGCCTTCTGGAGGGATGCTTTTCGCATCTTGCTGCCGCTTTTATGGAAAATGACCCAGTAAAGGGGTTAATATGGCAACATCTGTGAGGTTTGAAAAGGAACTCACGGGATTCGGATGAACAGTAAGCGCAGGATGCCTGCCCTGGTCAGGCCCCTCACATTTAAACACCAGGATCTCATTCCTTCTCCTGACCCCTCCATTTGACACAAATGGAGAAACCACGGCTCAGAAACCCAGAGTTCAAGCCTAATCTGCTAGTAAATGATAAAGCTGAATCTAAACCCATGTCTTCCTGCTTAGAAGGTCCCTTGCTCTTTCTAACATGCTTCTTTCTACGAGAGGGATAGGATCAGTCCTTGGCTGTACCCAAAAAAACCATTCCTGTAGTGACACATGTCTTGCTACATCCGCATTGCAGACCTGGTAAAAAATAATCATGGAATCTAAAATCCAAATGCCCCTGCTTCCTGAACGTCCTGAATGAGGCACACCCAGTAGAAACACTAGCGTGGGGTGGGGGTTCCCACTCCTCAGGCCCTGTAGGAGTTTACAGATCTCTCTCCCACACGGGTCCAGGAGAGGCTAACACCGCAGTGTTCAGGAACAGGTATCACTGAGCCAGCCAGTGTGGTCCCTCCAAGCCCAACCTTGGGATGTGGGAACCAGGACCTGTATCATCGTTATGTTTGTGTTTGGTTCTAGTGGGGTTGGGCAGGCCTGGGGAGTCACATACTCTGAAGCCCAGGTGTGACCAAAGACAGGATGGCCCACTCCCTCCAGACAGAGGTTTCTGATATTTCCAAAGTCCAGTTCACCTTTATTTGAAGTTGAAGTGGGACTCGGAGGTTCTCGTTCACAGAACGATAGGTGCTAGATGGCACACCTCACAGAACCATGTGTACGCTCCAAACACCTGGTCATCTGACCCCCAAAATCGCCTTGGATTCTAGAAGCCCAGTTTTTAAAAAAACAAAATGACAAAAACAAAACAAGCAAAAAAAAAAAAAGCCATAGTCTTTTACATCTGGTTGGCCTGGAACTCACTGTGTAGACCAGACTGGTCTCAGACTCAGATCTGCCTGCCTCTGCTCTTACTAAAGGCATGTACTGCCTTGGCTGGCCCTGGAAACCCATCTTCTATTCATCTGATCACTGGTCCCAGAGAATGCAGAAGCCCATTTCCAAAGATGAGTAGTGGAGAGACTGTCTATATGGGTGTTCCTGATGATAGCATTGATAGTGAAGGGTGTCCCCATGACAGTGTTGAATGCACTATTGCCGTTTCTCGTCACACACCTCAGTGGAGTCCAGCACATTCTAGAAGCTTAATAAGTAAAGCTGTGCTCTGTGCTCTGTGCTGTTCTAGTTAATCTTCTAAAGAATGCCGGGAGAGCACGTGATAGCCCTAATCTGTAGGTGCGGAAACAGTGGTATGGGGAGGCTTGTTCCAGGCCCAGCTCCAGCTTCAGACTTCAATAGGAAGATGCAGATGTTTAGTTGCTGGAGGCCTGGCTCACGGGATCCTTCCTCCCTTTGGAAAGCTCCAGGGAGCAGACAGCTCTTTGCCCCAGTGATTGAAGGGCTCCCAGGCACTGGGGCAGATGTCTCCCGCCTGTTCCCTGGGCCCCTTGCCCAGTTCCTCCCTGCCCTGCACAATGTCTTAAAGCATGCTGGAAACATTAACTCATCTCTTGCTATCCGTCTTAGCTAGGCTAACTCTGACAGTACAATTTCAACGTTCCTCCAAGGGCAGACAACAGGTCACAAGAATCGATAATGGATCCCAGGCAATTGGACACAATTCAGATCTGATGGGAACCTGCGCCTTCCTCACCCTGAGCCCCAGGCCTCCTGTTGCACCCACAGTTTCAGGGTACCCCCTTCCAGGAATGGCTTGGCTCTAACGTGGCTGGAGGGGACAGCGGGATGGTAGTTCCTCCTCTGCCTAGGGGTGGTGACAAGGTCAGCAGGCCTCAGCCTCTCCTCTCCTGGCCCCTTCCGAGTCATCCAGCACTCCCTCGGCCATGGACCCTGCATACTCCCCAGGGCCCAAGCCTTGGGTCCCCTGTTCCATTCTCTGTCTTCTGCAAAGAAAGATATGGGGTGGGGGGAGGCGCCTCTAAGATACTAAAACCCACAGAAGCACACGTGCCCGGTGTGAAGAGGCTCTAGCCTGACCTTGAACATGGCTTTCCCTCACCTCCACTGCAGTCTCTCTGACTTGCAGTCTGGACTAGATCTATCCCAATTCATCTCTCTTCCACCTAAAACCCCTCACTGAAGCCAGAACTGTTAATCCAAGCTGGACCATGTCTCTCCCTAACTCATGCCTTCTAGGGGTCCCACCCAGCACAGAGTGAGTCCTGGCATGCGCCTCTACCCCAGGCTCACGGAGTGCTCAACACCAACTCCAGCACAGCCTGACTTGCTTTTTGGTCGCCTCTCTGTTCATTGTTCCCCTCCCTTCTCAGCAAGGCCTGGCTTCGAGACTCCACGGAGGGCCACGTGAAAAGCGGGCAGTGCCCCTCTGCGGCCCTTAGCTGCTGCATGCATTTCCAGAGGTCCCGTGGGGGCCGTTTCCGAGCAGATCGTGTTTGCTCAATGGGACTCTGGCCTGGTGCCTGGCCCCAGGCGGGAACTTGAGTGTGTGTGGAACTGAGGCGAGGAGATAAAGCCGGAAGGTGGTGCAGGCTAGCATGGTGTGAACCTAAGAGTTCTAAAGCCTGGAAAGGAAATATACCAGCCAGAGGTGCGCTGGGCTGGGGACAGTTTCCCATGAGGAGGAGAAGCCGGCAGAGCCATACCTCAGGCACTCCAGGTCCGGCACACACTCTGCTCTCTTGCGCTCTCTCTCTCTCTCTCTCTCTCTCTCTCTCTCTCTCTCTCTCTCTCTCTCTCTCTCTCTCTCTCTCTCTCTCTCTCTCTCTCCTGGAGGCTTGAGTCATAAGCTTCTCAGGATGAAGCCTGTGACCCACATCTCTTGGTCTCTTTCCAGACAGCCCACATGAATCCAATGTTTTGATTAATTCATAATTCGAAACAGTCTCTGTCCTCGGACAAAGTCACCCTGTTGGGGTCCCAGAACCCCAGCCTGAAAAGGCCTGAAATGCAGGTTGATTTGACTCCAGGCATTTGTCCCCCAAGATAGGAGGGAAGTGGACGGGTATCACATCCTGTGCCACAGGGCTTCTGTGGCCCCAGGCCTCTCTCCACAGCACTTAGAAGGAGCGTAGGCCTCTGAGGGGTGTGTGGGGCTGTTTATGTGTCACGTGCCTCAGGATGTTAAGAATAAGCTTGGAACCCTCCTATGAAAAACAGCTCAGCCTGACTCTTTCCTTCAAAGAGGCTGGCACGCCAGCTGTATGCTGTGGGCACAAGTCTGCCCCATGTCATGTCTCTGTTTTCTGAGTAGGAGCTTCATGGTCAGGAAGGTTTGGAGACCCTGAATCCCAGTCCCCATCTTTAACTCGCCCCTCTGAGCCTCTGGTTTCTCGTCTCTAAAATGGACATAACTATCTTGCAGAATTTGTGGGAGAACTAGGGATTAATAATCATGTAATGGGCTCAGTTCATGCTGGGTACTGGGCGCAGTGTATGTTGGGTATTGTGTTTGGGGCATGCTGGGTACTGGGTTCAGGGCATGCTGGGTATTGTGTTCAGTGCATGCTGGGTACTGGGCTCAGTGCATGCTGGGTATTGTGTTCAGTGCATGCTGGATACTGGGCTCAGTGCATGCTGGGTACTGGGCTTAGGGCATGCTGGGTAGTCAATCTGCAGGAGCTGTCACTCACTGACCCATGCAGTAGCATTTATTGAGAGCCATGTCTGTGCTAGGCAGGAAAGAGAACAATACCCTGGACTGCTATCAGATAATAAACCCAGGCAGATAATAAACAGACAAATCAATCAATGAGTAGTAGGTTGGCTTAGGTAGCATGACAAGATAGGAGGATTCACGGAGAAGCCAGCAGCCTGGGAGCAGGGTCTGATGGCAGGGAAAGAGACAGCAGGAAGTGAGCAGGTTACATCACGTGAGGCTGGCACCTCCTCTCGCTGTCCAGTGCGCCATACTCGGCTCCGTGCACCCAGCCACTGCCCTTTGATTTCTGGTGATTGATAGCCTCAGTCGTCCTCCCCGAGGTGGGCCATGTCTTTGGGGAGCTGGCCTTAATAACAGAATTAATCAGACTAGATGTATTTCCAAGAGATCTAGGGGGAATGTTCTCATCACAGCGGCACCAATGTTAACACAGAGAACACAGCTATTGAGAGAAGGGGAGAGAAGGGCTGGAGGGATGGCTTAACAGCTAAGAGCACTAGCTGCTCTTCCAGAGGTCCTGTGTTCGAGTCCCAGCAACCACATGGTGGCTCACAGCCATCTATAATGAGATCTGGCGCCCTCTTCTGGAATGCAGGCATACACGCAGGCAGAACACTGTATACATAATAAATAAATAAATCTTTTTAAAAAGTGGAGGGTGGAGAAGAGAGCTTTGAGGAGGACAGAATGGCTGCCCGGGGCTGTGTCGAGACCTGCTTCCACCCTTGACAGACCGTGGCAGGCCAGTCCCGTGTCGTGTGTCCCCACCACCACCCCACTTGCTCGTGCCTCTCCAGCCCACCTGTGGTGCTGCCTCATCAAGTGTCCCCTCCCCGAGCAGCCCACTGGATTTCCCTCCTGCCCTTTGTCCCCATGAAATTACCCAGGGTGTTTCACACCGTGTCTCATTTTATTCTGGACAATTCATGTGCCAAGAGGACCGGAAGGCCGTCTCCCGAGAACCTAGAAAAGCGGGTGACACAGAATACAATTGCCCCCCCCCCGTCTTCCCCTTTATCCCATTTCACTTTTGGAGGTTTGCGTTAGCCACGCTCAACCGTGCTCCACAAATATTAAATAGAAAATTACAGCAAGAATTCACAGGCCTTAAAATCCTGGCTGTTCTGAGGCCCGCGATGAAATCTTGCACCGCTATCCCCATCTTTCCTGAGGTATGAATCATCCCGTGGTATCCATGCTGTATACACGGCTCACCCATTAGTCGCTCACCGCCTTGGCTATCAGACTGCTCCCGTGAGGTCACGGTAACTCATTTTAAGGTGAGCCCCGAAGTGCAAAGGGAATGGCGGTGGCAGTTCGGACACAGCAGAGGGGAGCTGAGAAGTACTTCTGGGAGAGAGAAGGTGAAGGTTCTCAACTAATAAGGACACGGGAAAGCAGCTGCCGAGGTTGCAGAACTGTGCGGGAAGAAAGACTTGTGGAATCGTGGAGACGGGGGAAGGAATTGGTGTGAGCTTTGCTGCTGTCTCAGAGTAACGTCCGTGGAGCACGCGCCCCGCCCTTGGGAAGGGACAGCCGCAGCTGACTGTAGGATGCACAGGGGAAGAGAACCCCGTGTGTGGCGCACGGCTGGGTCACCCCACCTGCTTTCGCACCGTGACACCGGATAAATGATCTGAAATCAACGTTTGAAAATCAAATAGACGGGAGCTTTTCAAACGTCAGAGTGGCTGGGCGCTTGTGTGCGTGAGGCCCTGGGTTCAGCTCCCAGAGCCCATGACATGGGGTCGGGAATTACCTGTAGTATGATGTACCCCGTCTTCCACTGTGGGCCAGCCAGAGACCAAAAAGCCTTAAAGCGGCAGATCTCAACCTTCCTAAGGCTGCAGCCCTTTAATGCTCTCCAAACATAAAATTACCTTGTTGCTACTTCATAACTATAATTTCACTGCTGTCATGAATCATAATGTGAATGTCTGTGTTTTCCGATGGTCGTAGGTGACCCCTGTGACCGGTACATTCGACCCCACAGGGGTCGCGGCCCACAGGTTGAGAACTACTACCATAGAGTTTGGGGTTCTGGAGACCAGAGGTGGAGCTTGGAGATAAGACTGTTTTGTTTTCTGTTAACTGAGACAAATGAACAACTCTCTGTAGAGCAGACCCCGTGTCTCACTAATGTGCAGAGCATTTACACACTTGGACGGTGTGTGTGCACACAAATACATATATACTGTACACCCACACAGGCACACAAACACTGACAACACACTCATATGTGCATGCTTGTGCATCCAATCACATGTGCACAGGCAGACATTGGCACACATGAATACACACTCACAAGCATACTGGGTGGTAACCCCCATGGGCATGGCTGCACACACATGTCCATATAACAGCGCCCTAGGGAGGGACAGCAGAAGACCTTCCAGGTAGTACAAGGTGAAATCACGCATGTTAAGACAGCCTGAGTTCACAGTGTAGTGTGCTTAGCCCTGTCCTAGGATTCCAAGGGACCCAGCCGCACCTGCTCTGTGTGAGCTTTGATAAAGAATGACAGGGAGCATGTATGTGCTTTTGTGGGCTGGCACCCTTCAGGCCTAACTGTCCCTACCTGTCCCCACAAGGACAGTTCTGGCTCTCACGACAGGGAGTCCTCGTCCGTGTCCATGCCCACACTAGCCCCATAGATGGCCTGAGAGGCCAGGGAGTGTAGGTGTGTTACCCCCCGCTTTTGGGAGGGTGCTGGGGGGCTACTCCCAGAGGCCCTTTGTGCCAGGGAGTTGAAAGATACAGTGACTTAAAATCACCCAGCTAGGGAGATGCAGAGAGGAATGGGGCCTGCTTTACCGTCCCCTCATCAGGGAGCTTGTGGGGAAACTTATAGGACGGTGTCCTCTCAAGAGGAGCAGGATTAGTGACCGCAATTACCTGCCCTCCTGCCCCCATAGGGCTCCACAGCCACTGCCACAGGAACCTGCCTTACGTGGGGCTTGGCACGCTTGAGCCAGAGAGACATGATGAAGTCCGTGGCCATTCCTTCCTTGCCCCAAAGCATCAGATGCGGTAACCACTGTTGCCCCCACCCCGCTGTGGGACCTTGGCGTATTGTCCAGTCACCCATACCTCAGTCTCCCCATTTACAAAGTGGGGAAGAGCTCACGGCCCAGTCCTCATGTGTGCTTGTGAGTGCGTGCATGAGTTGCCTTAGGAAGACTGGAGGACACGCTGTCACCTGCTCCAGACTGCTGTTCAGATCATGGCTCCGACTGCTGGGGCTTCATGGGCTCTAAGCCCCATGTGGGGCTGATGTCAGACACATTCTAGAAAGTATTTGTCGAAGATGGGAGTGTGATAGTGTTCCGGCCATGCCCAGGCAGAAGAAGCAGCTCAGATGCTATGTGAGAAAGTGAAGGAATCATCGTGGGCGCTCTCATTTTCTGACGTTGCATCTTGGTGTGTCGCAGCACAGATGTGTCCTGTGGCTCTGGAAGCCACGAGTCTGTCAGCATGGGTCCCACATGGCTGCAATCCACAGGCCTGTAGCATCCACCTCTGTTCCTTGGCTTACAGTTCTCTTCTCCTCAGAGGTGATGGCGGCCAGCTGGAGCCTTTCCCCTGCTCACCCCCGTGTCCCCTGACTCCCCCTCTGCAGGAAAGCTTCTGTGATGAGTGACATCACCCGCTAATCCAGAACCACCCTGTACTTTAGGTTCGTGTGGTTAGCAACAAGTCTTCCACCTGCTCCATCTCTTGCCCCTAGCCAAAGAACACTACGTACCCGTCTGGGGCTGGGGTGTTTGCTTAGCTCATGGCCACAAATGGTTTTGGGGGGAGTGACGTGGCTCCTTTGCCTGGGGCTGTTCCCATCTGTTCTTGGGGAACCTTCTCTATTGGGGCAGGGAAATGAGACCTCAGGGGAGGAATGACAGCTCAGACTCAGCCGAGACTTGATCGTCACACACATGTCCCTAACCCAGCATCACCCTGGGCCGCCTGCTACCACGCAGGGCCCGTCTTGTCCTCATAAAGCAGCCGCCTGCTCCTTCACATGATGGCTTCGTGGCGTATTCTGTTGCCGTTCCCACCTAACCGGTGAGAAGTTGGTGGCAGAGAGAGTGTTGGTGACTTGAGCTCACAGAGCCCATCAGTGACAGAGTGAGGACTTGGGCCCAGCGACCTGGACTCTGTCCTCCCTGTCCTCCCTGGGCCTCTGCTTCTGCGCCTTCAAGCTGCCTGTTCCGATTCAGTAGCACATCCCGAGAGCTCCTTATTACTCCCCACGGCTGAGATCAGAACCGTGAAACCAGGGATAGTAGTGTAGCCGGCCTCCCAGAGACCCCCAGGCTCCGTGTCTGCACCTCACAGCCACGCTGTCCGTTATTGTTGGGGAGTTGATGGAGGTTGGCTGGTTCTGTCTCCCCCACCCCCATGCAGGCAAGTCGTCACAGCTGTTTTAGTGCTGAGAAGGGACATCATCGCTCGATGCTTGCGAGACTGTCATGGGGCCAGCCTACAGACTCTGCCCAAATGCTTGTTCATTAAGTGTTGCTCTGACTGGTAGCCAGTTCAGGTGAAGTTATTAGTTACCCAGCAGCACTTTCTGGGCTTTATAGACTGATTTATGTGCCTTCCTAGCTGGGATAGCTCATTACTGCGCATGCTCTTTAAGAAGGCACATTCACAAGCCGGGCGGTGGTGGTGCACGCCTTTCATCCCAGCACTCAGGAGGCAGAGGCAGGCAGATCTGTGAGTTTGAATTCCAGGACAGCCTGGTCTGCAGAGTGAATTCCAGGACAGCCAGGACTACATAGAGAAACCATGTCTCGAAAATACAAACAAAAGAGGCACATTCACAGGGGAGCAGAGGACTGGCTGCCCTGAGGGACTGTCCCCCCCCACACACCCCGCCAGTGGGGAGATGACAGGCCTGTACCAGGAGCTTTCGGGGACCAACCATCTTCCTACCCTGCAGCTCAGGACAGCCTAGGGCACAGACAGCTCTCTGCTTGTGTCCCCTGCTGGGGAAAACGTGTCACACACATGACCTGGAAGTCCTTCCCAGCAGGCTTTTCCTGACTTCTGTCTCCAAGTGGACTTCCTGTGCCACAAAAACCCTGCCAGAGCATCTGGAGATGGTCAGGCAACACTTTTCTCCCGAGCACGGTGTGGCTCTGAGGGCACAGGGCACAGCACCAAAAGTAAATGTTTCCCGACGTAGGGCAACAGCCTTGACTAAACCCGGCTGTAGGCCCTTCCGCAGGCCCATGCGTGCCCTAGCCAGGCGGGTCTTCCGCCCCCCGCCCCAGTAGCCAACTATACCCACTAAGCTGTTGCCAGTCTCCAGGGGAGCAGAAGGAAGGTCAGCCAAGTCCTAGCACTGGTGAGTGCCTGGCTGCTCTCTGTGGGAGAAGAGCCACCAGCTCCCCCACTCCTCCCTCCCGGTTTGCTGTTCAACAGAACAAAGAAAATATCAGAGAGGATCCATGAGATGAGATTACATGCACGCGTGCACGTACACACACACACACACACACACACACACACACACACACACACTGGGCTGCTAAGGTGCTTGCTGCCAAGCCTAACAATCTGAGTTTGATCCCCAGGACCCACACGGTGGAAGCAAGAGCAGGTTCCCGAGAGTTGGCCTTTGACTACACGTTTGTGTACACACACACACACACACACACACACATACATACATATACACACATGCATACACACACAGAGTAATTAAAATGTTTTTTAAAAGGAAAAAACTCAAGTTCACACATGGCAAGGGTGTAGGGTCGAGTACTATGAGTGTGTTTTGAAATGACAGTTATGGGGTGCTGACTCCTGCTGCCCCTTTACAGGTTTAGAGTACCAGGGGTCCACACTGCTAGGGGAGTGGGCCAGACAAGGTGGGAGCCCAGGTCACCCGGCACAACTTTGCCTGGTGTTTCTGTCCTTGGCCTCTCTGCTGCTTGATTCCGCACACACCTGAGTGTCTTCCTTCAGAGAGCTTGTCTGCAAAGGCCAGCCGCCCATCCTGTCCTGCTCAAACATAGAGTGTGAGGGCCAACCTAGGGCACATAGGACTAGGGTGGAACCCAGTTCCTCCTTGTCCCAAGCCCATCAGACATCCAGCTTGGAAGGTGGGGCAAGGCTGTCTCTTGTCTTTGTCCATGAACCTTGCCCCCTTCACACATGGACACATACACACACATGCACACGCACACACACATGCACACACACACACACACACACACACACACACACACACCTCAAAATGGTTCCTTTAGCTTTTCTGTGTCATTGACCTTCAGCGTGACCTTGGGGACCACAGTCTGCCTCACACCTAAGGCCACCATCACAAGCAAGTGTCAGCACCTCCCTGATTCCCTCTCCCTTGCCCCCTTCATCCCTTCTAGCCTTAATGATTTCCTTAATGAAGTCCCAGAATTCGCACCTGGCTCTTTCACCTGCAGCCTCCCTTGCTTCCCAAGAGAGCTAGTCCACAGCCGCGTTAGAGCATGCTTTACTCTTAAAATCCAAAGAAATGCTATCTACAGCTAAGCATTGAGCTTTCTGCAAAACCACACCTTTCCTTTTTTTTTTTTTTTTGTCTTTTTTTCAATGCCAGGGATTGAAGCCAGGGCCTCACACTTGCTAAGCAAGTACTCTGTGTCCCCAAGTCCTGTTTTTATTTTGAACTAGATGAATCCTGCCCTCCCAAGTCCCAGTCACAGACATACACACACACTCCGTCAGGACTTTTGTCTTCTGAGAGCCTTCCTGCCCATCCACCCCTTCCTATAACGACTGTTCCCTGTGAGCACCTGATGTGAGCTTAGGCCTGGGGTACACCTGTGACAAGGTCCGCCCCTGCATCGTGGGACCCCTGGATCTGCCCACAGAGCCTGTGCTTGTCACCCACTAATGCTTATTCACCTGTGACCTGCGGCAGGTTAGGAATTCAGTCTTCTCTTCCCTGGTTCCCACCCCGACAAATCACTCCCTGGTTAGCGCTGTTCTTAGAGCAATAAGAAAGCCTCTGTGGGGAGCCCCATATCTACTCTGCCTGTTCATGATGCCTCTGTCTTAGAGACAGGCCTCCAGGAGGCTGTGGTGCCTAAATTAGACTCTGGTATGAAGGGCTGTCCCATCCAGAGGGCCCTTGTTATTGTGACTCAAGAGAACCCTCTCTGGAAATGGGCTTGTCCTGATTTCCCAGGAGAGCCCAGAAAATGGAGTGAATGTCTATCCTCAGAGGAAAACATAGTGTGAGCTTAAGGTCTTAGATAGAGATTGAAATTATGACACAAGCCACGTGGTTAAACCTTGAGGACATAGGCTCAGGTGTGCCAGCCACCGCAGGGCAAGCCCTGTTCGCTTCCACTCTGCCTTCAGGACAGTGTTTTCCCATGGGGGTTACAGGCCCGAGGAGCAGACCTGGGAGCTGCATGGTAGGTGAGGGTCTCAGGGCTAGGGGACTGTTTGATGGGTAGAGTTCCAGATGGGAAAATGAGGGGTCTCTGGAGATGCTGGGGCTGCATAACAGCTTAAGGCCACTGACCTGTGTACTTCAAAGTTGTTTAAAGTGGTCCAGTCGGTGCCTGCCTGGCTTTCACAGAGCCCCGAATTCAACCCTCCGCACCACATACGTGAGGCATGGAGCAGGAGTTACCCTCACTATATAGCAAGTTCAAGGCAGCCTGGGCTACATGAGACCCCGTGTCCAAAAGACAAAGAGTAAGTTGCTAAATACACCAGGAACGACGTACAGATTATCTCCCTCCTCCTTGACCTCCACTCAATGTCTTGATATCCGCCATCTTGACAGCCGTCACCTGAACGATCACGTGTGACTGGACAATGTGTGAGCTTTTGCATCTTTTGGCTTTGTCCTTCTCTGTCCAACCCCAAAGGCAGTGACATTGGATTGGCAGATACGGTGGCTACGGTGATGAATGACATAGAGAGCCCTGTCAGCAGAAGGTGGGCCCAGCAGCAGACGCATCATCCGATGGCTTCCTGGGCATCAGAGGGCAGCTGCTTCCTTCTCAGGGCGACTAAGTAGCACAAAAGCCACCATCAAAGGCTCCTCCACCCTTGTCTCTGGGGCTGGCTTCAGAGTTCAAAGGGAATTTTTGTCTTTTTCATTTGCTGACATTTCGCTTAGGAGTTGGGTTAGGGTGAGACCAGATCAAACACCCCGCCCCCCACACGCAGCCCCCTCAGCTTGTTCTGAGCAAACCAAGGCAGCTGAGTGGAAACAGAAAACCAAGGGGCTTGTAATTTAAAGGCTGTGGTATAGAGCAGCTGCCTGGAATTGGTACCTGGTACTCAGACTAAAAATAGACCCTTTCCACAATCCAAGCAGGAGAATCCTGTGGGGGTGGCCGGTGTCGTTGGAAGACATCAGGAGATGTGTGCCTTCTTGTTCTCCATTCCGCTGGGAGAATGGACTGAGTCGAGCCTGCCCCAGAACAGGGTTTTCTGTAAGGGACCGGCCTGGCATGCTGGTGGCACAGGCACGAGGGACATCAGTGGCTGAGTGATCTGGACTTAGTCTGGGAGCTTTAGTCCTCCAGGATGTCATACCTGGGCATGGATGTGGGGCGTGTGATTCAGATGTATGCCCTGCTGAACCCATTGGCAAGGGTTTGGTATGTTTGAACCGCCGGGCAGAATTAAGGCCCGTGGAAGATCAGGGTATAAGATAGGTATGTTTTAGCAGCTGGGATTGGGGAGGTGTCCAGGGACAAGCCCAGTAAGTCACATGGCTGTCGTTGGGAAGGGTAGCTCTGCTCTCTTGATGGTTTGTCTGGTGCTCCTTGCTGCCTGAGGTCCCCAGTGTGACAATGAGCAGATAGGCCTCTGGGATCTGGAAGGAAATAGGCTTCCATTTGGCTACCTCCTTGACAGTGCAGTCATAGCAATAACAAATGACATTATCAGAACCTTCTAGAATTAATTGTGCCTATCCTTTGCCAATCCCTGGGTCTGGGAAAGCTCTGCATTGCTCAGATTTTGTATCGTACACCTTGAGGTTGTGCATTCGAGACCCTGCAAGCCCTTCAAGGCTCTTCGGTCACCCCAGTTACCCCTTGAGGGAACATCAGATACGTGTCCTAGTCGAGAGCAGACAGGCAAGCTGTAGAAGCTGTCTGTATGTTCAGGTGGCTGGAGTTCTACAAATCCAAGCAGAAATCTCTCAGAGCTCTGCCAGGGAGTAGGGCATAGGGAGTGATGGTGAGGGCCCCAGGGGAGCCATACCCAGAGAGCAAGGGACAACACACCCACCGCCTTTCACACCAGATGCCCCTCGGTGTTTGTTGAATGGGCAAATGAGTCTTTATTGTTGCATTTAAACTGAAATTTACTGTTACAGATAGCCATCCCCTAGCCGTTCAACAGCATCTATTGTACCCTTAGTCCAGGGAGCTCCAGGCACACGCCTTGAACTTACAGAGATCTTGGGCTGGAGGGATGACGGGAAGAGCAGATGGCTTGAGTTTTCAAAGCTAAACAATGATGATGATGATGATGATGATGATGATGATGATGATGATGATGATGATGATGATAGGGGCTGGGGTAGTACCTCTGTGGGTAAAGAACGAAGACTTCATTCATGGTTGTGTATGCTGCCGGTAACACCAGCTCTGGGAGATAGAGACAGGAGGATCGTTGGGGTCCCTTGGCCAGCCACACTTGCCGAGTCGGTAAGATCCTGGTTCACTGAGAAACCCTGCTTCAAAAGAAATTTAGATGGTGAGTGGCAGAGGAAGGCTCCCAATGTCAACCCATGACCTCCACGTGTGTCCACATAGATGAGTATTCCCACCACACACACACATACAAAGAAACCTTAAATATAATAAGAATAAGATGATGGTGGTGGTGATGATGATGGTGGTGATGATTACTACATCCTCACTGTCCATCAAGATCTTCCCCTCTCTGACTGCAGCCCTAATTGAGTAAGTGGCTCCTGAAGCAGTAATTAGGCTGCAATCAGTGTGTATTCAGGTGCTTCCACAGAAACTGATTTGCAAGTCTCTCCAGGCTGGCCTGAAAACTTCCCCAAAGCTGTGTGCTCCGGTGAAGTGAACCCCTACTCTGGCTTCCGCAGTAGGTTCTAGACAAACAGGAAGAAGCATGTCAGCTCTGCCTCCTTGACCTCAGTTGGAAGGCTTCTAGAGTGGTCAGCCCCCCTTCGGCGCCAAGACCATTCTGTACCCACTGACCATGCTATCTCTGAAGCACAGGGCTCTAGAGGGCTGGGGACACAGCCTCACACCACCTGAGCCCACCTGAGCTTTGATTTAAAGTCAGTGCCCCACGTTGCTTTGTGCCCTGTGGAGCCCTGCATGAAGTGTGCCTTCTGCTTTTCATAGCTCGAGTGATCTTGGCCCAGTTTCAACTTAAGAGTTAGCAAGGACCTTGAAGTCCTGAGCTCAGTATCTTGATTGTCCTAAGGCCCCACCTTGCCTGCAAAGGCTTGTCCTACCTGCCTTCCCAGACTCCACCAACTCAGAGGCTGGAGGGACAGGGGGGTGGAGGTGGGGGGTGAGGGGGGTTGGGGTGGGAGATGAGCAGCCACCAACACCTTCCTTCAGCCTCAGGGATCAGCTCCAGATGTAATCTCCTTCCTTCCTATCCCTGCTTGGCTCTTGGATGGGGAGGGGTGGCCTGAGAGGCTGGGGGAGGCTGGCTCAGTTGGTAAAGTGCCTGGCATGTAAGCTTGAAGACTTGAGTTTGGATCCCCTGCATCTATATAAAAAGCCAGGGGTGGTAGTACCTGTCTGTGCTCCCTTTGCTGGGGAAGTAGAGACAGAAGGACCCTGCAGTTCACTTGCTGACAGTCCTGCAAAATCAGGGAGACTTCTTTGTCTTGAAAACTGAGGTGGAGAACAATTAAGGAAGACACTAAGGTCAACCTCTAGCCTCTCACCTGCGCGTCTGCACCATGCATGCGCACACACAAACATGTAGACATGTGCTTACTGCACACATGCACACAGATCAATCTGACGCCAATAGAAGCGTAAGAAAGAAGCGGGGCGGCCTCAGCAGGGCATGCGCGGTGGTTCTGGGCAATGAGACACTGGGAACTTTGATTATTCTCACAGTTGGCCTCCAGTGATCTTTAGTTTCCAGACTCGTTTTTATAGTTACAGTGGGCAAGAAAAAGAAGAAATAGAAGGTGAAGAAAGAGCTGAATTTTGCCGAGGCAGACTCACCTCCAGAAGAGCGGGTAGGAGAGGGGGTCCACCCTAGCTTCCGCTCACATTCCCTGTCAGCAAGAGCAAGCCTTCTCTCAAAACATAAAAACCTGGGGTTTTGCACGCGTGCACACACACAAACACACACATACAGAGAGAGAGAGAGAGAGAGAGAGAGAGAGAGAGAGAGAGAGAGAGAGAGAGAGAGAGAGAAGCCTGGTCTAAAATGCCTACCAGGCAGGGGAAGTAGAAACTGAGCTTCGCAGGGAGCAGAGAGACACTGGCTTCTCCCCGGGGAGGCTGCGGGGCTGTCCCTGCTCTCACCAGGTGCCCTTGTTCCTCCGACCTGGGGGCATCTGTTAGATCAAGAGCAGGTCCATTCATGTGTGACAGTCAGCCGTCCCCACAGGACCCATCCCCAGGCCCCGGACCCATTTGTTTTTCTGAGCCTCTCTCTGTTCGCTGCTTTGACACGGAGAATGCCACTTAGAGTGCAAAAAAAGGTTCCCAGAGTCCCTCCTCTGTGGCCCGTGTAATTATGTCTGAGAAGCTTCCTCTTTCTCCACGGATCCTCCCCACCCATCCCTGAGCTGGTCCAGCATAGACAGGTCGATCTACTTCCAAGGCCCTGGAAACACACCACACACACACACACACACACACCCCAATACACACACACACACACCACACACACACACCCCAACACACACACATACCACACACACACACACACCCCAACACACACACACACACACACACCCCAATACACACACACCACACACACACACCCCAACACACACACACACACACACACACCCCAACACACACACACACACCCCAACACACACACACACCCCAATACACACACACCACACACACACACCCCAACACACACACACACACCCCAACACACACACACACACACACACACACCCCAACACACACACATACCACACACACACACACCCCAACACACACACACACACACACACACACCCCAATACACACACACCACACACACACACCCCAACACACACACACACACACACACACACACACACAGAGCTGTAGGTATACCACAGATTGAGTGAGCCAGGATTTTGGCTCAACTCTGCCCTCTGTCCCCCAACCTCCCTCGATTGGCCTCTCCTTTGTCCAGCCTATTTCTAATCTTTCCAGGGCTTTATTGAACACCACCCCAGTTTGGGGGGAATCAATGAGTTTCTTCCTAAGCTGAACCAGTACTGTCACCCAAACACGGAAGCTACCTCTCTCCCCCTTCACATCTTCCCTGCCGTGTGGGACCAGCACTTGGTGCAGAACTTGCTGGTGGTGTCTGATTCAACAGCCGTCGTTCAGCCATGGTCCTTTTTGGCCCATTTTACAGATGAGCACACAGAGACCCTACGAAGGAATCTGGTCTGGTCTTAGGTCTGACCCAGCCTCCCTCCTCGCCTCATCCCTGCACACTACCCAGCAGTCTCTCTCTTTCTTCAGGCTACCCCTCCCACAAGCTATACTCTCTCCCTGAAATGTGTCTGGAACTGTGCTCAGCAGGTAAATGCACTCACCACACCAAACAGAGGGACTATTTGATCCTTAAATCACATGGAAGAAAAGGAGAACCAACTCCCAAATGATGATGTCCTCTGACCTCCACACACACACACCACAGCACACATTCTCTCTCTCTCTCTCTCTCTCTCTCTCTCTCTCTCTCTCTCTCTCTCTCTCTCTCACGCATACCATACCAAAACCCCAAAACCCAACAATATATAAATAAGGTGTTTTTTTTCTTCTTTAGAGATAAGAGTTTAATTCTGTAGCCCAGGCTAGCCTTGGTTCACAGAGTTTTACTGTGTAGCCCAGGCTGGCCTCGGATTCACGGAGATCCACTTGCCTCTGCTTCCCATATGGTGTGCAACCTGATAAATTTATGAAATGGATTTATAAAACCTTATAAGCACCCACCAGAGCTTGTGTGTGTCTAACGCTATTGACACCTATTTTGTTGGCGAGGAAACTGAGTCTGGGAGGGTGGGAATGACTGACCCAGTTACATAGCTGCTGTCAGGGCTCACATCCTGACTCTAGAATCTGACCTCTGACCTTGACTTGCAAACCCAAAGCCACCCCCCCTGGGCAGCCATTGCCGGGCAAAGCAAATTCCCTCAGGGTGTGTTCAGTGTTTTCCGTGGGAGGCATCCATTTCCCATTAAATATTATATCCAGAAATGGATTCATTTAGTCTCTCCTGTTAGCCCAAGAAGAGGAACTCGCTGTCCTTTAAAAGAAAACCTGCCAGTTCCCCATCCTTTGCTCATTTTAATGAGTTCCCAAATCAGGCCAGCCCAGGAGTACACAGCCCACGTTCCCTGTTACGGTTAAGAAAGTAGGCCACCTGCTCGGTATCTGCAGCCATCCCGACCCCACAGGTTTCTCAGAAATGCCTCCTGCATCCTGAGAGATGGCTCGGTCAGCGAGGTGCCAGAGGACCTGAGATCAGCCCCTAGGACCCACATTAAAAAGGCTGGGCATGGTGGTCAAGCGTGACAGTGCTCGCTTGTAACTTCAGCCTTGGGGAGGCAGGCAGGCAGCTCCCTGGAGCCTGTTAGCCAGCCAGTAAAGCTCCAACCAATGAGAGACCCTGCCTCAAAAAAAGGGGGAGAAAATGGCGCCAGAGAATGACCAGAAATTGACCTCTGGTTTCCACAGGTGTGCACCTGCACACAAATGAACTCAAGCAAGGGAGGGGCTTCCACTTAGGAAGAGGAAGTAGAGGGTGCTTTTCCGCCGTGCACAGAGGCGGGCTGGAATCACACACACAGCAGCGAGCCCCTGCTGGCTCATCCCATGCTCAGGCCTGGGACCCTGTACACCCAGGCAGCTGCCGGTTGGACGGAATGAGATTCTTCCACCTGCTGCATCCTAGGAATGGGTAGCTAAGCATCCACCAGAGTCTGAATAAAACCTGCGGTTGGGAATAGATGGTCACAAAGGAATGTCCCAGCCCTGGGTTATGAACCCCCCACCCGACCCCCGCGTGTGCAATAGTTCAAAAATCTACGAACTACATGGTATTTACACCTCTGATGTCCCCAGCTCGGGTGTCTTGCTCATCCCTGGGCTCCAGGTCGTCTGTGTGGCTGTTGTGCACAGCTGCGTGTCCTGGGTTGTAGCCTAAAAATCTCAGGTGCTGACGTTCCTCAGCTAGTGAATTCAGAGATGCTGGTCCCAGTAGCGCCACCCTGTGGCCTTCCTGGTACACTGCCATGAGGACCACAGGCCATCTTCTCTGAGATGAGACAGGAGTTGGCACTAGAGAGATGCTACTGTGTTGGCACAAAGCAAATCCTCCTTATGAATCCTCCAAGTATCGGGCACCAGTGCTTGGAACACAAGGTTGCGTGGACCAGCCCAGCCCCTGCAGCCCTGGAGACAGGAAAGGTACTGACTGTGTTCCTTCGCGGTGATGTAATCGTTAAAGACAGGGTCCTGCTGCTGGGCGTGGCTCTTCAGGGCCCGCCCAGGTTTGTGGGAGAGGGAGGAATACTTTGGGGCTCTATCTGCCGGGTTGGCCCAATCCCAGCCTCCTCATCATCAGGAATAGTGCGTGAAAACTTTCGGAAATGCGAGATGGGGTGTTATGGAAACCTACTCCTCTATTAAGAGCAAGGTCGCGGGGCTTCAGAGATAGGTCAGCCAGTAAGTGCTGGCTGCACAAGCGTGAGAACCTGGCCTCAATTCCTAGACCCACGTAAAACACTCGGCATGGTGGCATGTGCTTCTAATCCCACACTGGGGAGGCAGAGACTGGTGGGTGGCCGGGCTCACTGCCCAGCAAGCCTAGCGGGTTCAGGCCAACAAGAAACTCTGTCTTCAAAGGGGATGTGGACAGCATCTAAGGAATGATACCCAAGGTTGACCTCAGCAAGTGCACAGGCACGCACGCACTCACGCACGATCCTGGCGCCCTGACGTCCGCGTCCGCTTTACAGTGCGCTAGCCCATGCTGATAGCTATTCTCCGCAGAGCTGGACAGTTGCTCTTCTAATGCGCAGCTGCCAGTGACATCCGTCCATCTTCTCCGTCACTGAGGTACCAGATCACCAGGAGACAGGCACTGTGTGCAGATGACAGATGTGCGTTGGACGCTCACTGCAGAGCGCACGCCCGGAGAAAGACGCTCAGTCAGCGAGCGGTTCTCCAGGTGAAACAAAGCCACCACAGCTGGCGTGATGGGAAGACTCCAGGGCCGTGGTCAGGAGCAGGTGTCTGGGCCACCCACCCCGACCATACAGTCAGGTTCCTAGGGTGGATTCTCGCCTATGCTGAACGTTCAAGGGTCAGTAATGGGTTTGCAGGTGTCCGGCTCTGCCGCCAGACCCTTCCCAGACAGTCCTCCATAACGCTTTTAACAGAAAGAGAATTTCTACTTCTGTGGTGTTCCCTGAAACTCAGGCATGGTGCCGTGTGCTTTTCTCTGAGACCTTGGTCCTCAAAACAGTCCCGAGAACTGCACAGTTATTGTCCCCATGCCACAGGGTGGGTAACCATGGCCTGGGGGGCCAAGATGCTCAGGTAGCGTGTTCAGCAGAATGTGCTGCTGTGTCTCTGGAGAGAGGCAGGAACGACTTCACACAGTCAAGGGTCCAGTCAGAGGCCAGGAGAACCTGCAGGGCCACACCTACACCACCATTCCTGCCTCCCGCAAATATCTCAGGCAGCCCAGCCCTTTGGGGGAGCTGGCAGCCTCCAGCCTGCATCCGTCCTCCGGCCACCAGTGACTTCCGAGGTCCCCGGAGTGTGTCACAGCAGGTGCAGAGCCCGTCTCAGGGTCCAGCCTCCTACTCTGTGTCCCTTCCTCGCCATTGTCCCTTTTCTGGGCCACCATTCATGGGAAGCCAGTCCCGTTGGCAGTGGCCCCATTCCTGTGCCCCAACCACTCTTCACAAGGCCCAGGCCTCCCCGGAAGCCCCCACAGCGGGTCTGAGATGTAAATGAGGCCCCTTCAGCTGCAGCTGCTTCCTGGAAAGAAACCCCAACGCGCACGCACGTGCCCTATGCAAAGCCCTCTGCGTCTCCTCCGTCCTCACCCTCCAGCCTGGTGTGACGGCTCCTGTTTCCTGACCTCACTCGGCAGGTAGACAGCACCAGGGCTCTCTCTCCCCTCATCAGAGTGGAGGCAGTCGGAGCCAATTCCTCCTAAGACCCAGAGCCCGTCTGCTAATGCGTTTGTGCTTCAGGCTCTGGCCCACAGCCTCCGTGGGAAGATGAACCAGGGCAGCAGATGTAGACACCAAGGGGGCGTGCAGCCTCTGCCGTCACCAAGAACCTATATAGTCTCCGGCTCCCATTTCATTCATCCATACCGGCATCATTCACTCATTCTTTCGTGCGTGCATTACGTGCGTGTGAGTATATGTGCAGTGACTCGTGCATACATGCATTCACACATTCATTCAACAAACATTCGAATATGTATGTATGTATCGGGGATTTGTAGTAGAACAGAGAACCAACAACAATGGGAGACACCTGCACCCCGGGAGTTAGCATTCTAGGGGGGTTGAGGACAGAGCGAGTGAATTGTGACATGCAAGGAGGTATACAACATGCACGCAAGCCAGGCAAGGGCTGAGCCTCAGAGCTTTCTCTTAACACACCGATTGATTGCTTTCCTCAGGAAGCCCGCCTGGCTTTTCTTTGTCCCAAGGTCCCAAAACTAAGCAGCTAGCTTGGGTACAACAGGGGCTCCAAGAGAGCCACCGTCTTGCAAGCCTTCCTGTCAGGTGGTGGTGGGAGGACACCAGCTGGTTACTCACAGGCAACACCAGCACAGTGTGATCCAGTAAAACTTGACAAGGCTCACACCCAGATCCCAGGTTAGTCCAGCTGCTGACCCTGGACCCTAGGAAGCCGAGGTTTCTACCCTGGCAGTAGCAGGGCCCTGAAGTCCCTGGTAACAGACCTCTGGGATAGGAGTAGAACCCAGCCTGACAGGCACCTATGAAATGCCAGGGTTGAGTCTCCAAGTGGCTACCCCTACGGTAACTCCCAGGTGTGTCTTCAGACCCCAGGAGCCACGCGAGTTAGGGTCTCAGCACTGTCTCCAGCACTTGAACTCCAGCCCCAATTCCTGGTCTGTGACCTTGAGCAAGCTAGTTCTCCTAGTCACTCAGTTTCATTATCCGTAAGTCAGGATTAACGACGGTGCCTGCGTCAGAGAGTGTGGGCCAGTGGTGACTCGCAGGTAGTAAACACAGCTGTAGACATGGTGCTTGTGTTTGCTGGGGCTGTGGTTTCGTCAGCAAATCCATCCATCGGGCGCTCTCACCATCCCTGTAACTCAGGACAACAGGTGTCCGCGGTACCACAGAAACGCAGGGCAGGACTATCTCAGCCCCACGGCCCTGGGGTTACAAGTGTGTGCCACCATAACCAGCTCCTTTAAAGCGGGTTTCAGGGGACGAAATAGGGTCCTCATTCCCGCAGGCAAGCAAGTCACCAGCTGAGCTGTCCCTGCAGCCTTGCATCCAGATTTTTTAATTGGGAAACCCAGCCTGGCCCCAAGCCAACTGTTGTAACAGGTGGGGAGTCATTGGAAGCTTCCAGATTTACCTCTTTATCTGGCTTTCCATTTCCCTGGGTCTCTCCAACCACAGGCAGCGAGGGGGTGCCGCTTGCTTCGGTGTGGGTCTTGCATCCCAGGAGACTGCAGACCTCACAGGGCAGGCGGACTCTTCCTTTTAAGATAAAACACTGTAAAACTTTAAAGACGTCTTAAAACACCCCCTAAGCTCGGTCCTCACGGTAATTACAGTTGGCTTTCAAAACGTCCAGATTAAAAATAGACATCAAATCAAGCATGCCGGATGCAGCCCAGAGCCAGAAGCAGTGTTCAGGACATCCTAGGCTCCGCCCCTCCCCTGGCCTATACTTTGAGGACATCACAGGGAGATGAAGGAAGTTGGTGGCAGGGCGAGGGTAGAGTCTCTCGGCGTCTGATAGTAAACTGGGTTCTGTGTTCTGTCATTAAGGACCCCTGTGAATTGGTCCAAGATGTTAGAGCCCCACCAGGACATAGCATGGATCTGCAGCCCTCAAAGCGTGGTCCCGCACAGCAGCCACGCTTGGCATTTAGTGGGGTTCTCTCTCCCACTGAGTTCGTGTTAACTTCTCCAGCCTGGAGGACCCTAGAATAGGACTGGAACTGGAGGCAGGGCTTTAAAGATACCAGTAAGGAAAACTAGAGCTGCCTGGATGGTATGCTGGCTCGGGGGAGCCTGCCGAGGGAGGATGGTGTATGCTGGCTCGGGGGAGCCTGCCGAGAGAGGGTGGTATGCTGGTTCAAGGGTGCCTGCCGAGGGCAAGGACAGTGCAAAGAGCCAGCAGGAGAGGCCGTCATGGGCCAAGGAATGAGGCCTCGAGGGGACACCACCCTGGGGGACTTGATCTAAGAATTCAGTCTCCGTTACTGTCAGGGGATACACGGCTGTGGGTTAAACCTCACTCCGTGGCATCTTGCTCCATCTTAGCAGAGGAACACTGGCAGGCTCTCCACCCCGCCACACTTCCAGCTCTGGCTGGAAGCCGGGGAGTAGCTGGGATGCTGTGACCTCCACACGTGCCCACATTTGAGAAGCCCTAGCATAAACTATCTCCGATACTGAGGAGAGCCCGCCCAGAGAGAGTGACGGTGCTGGGGTGAGGGCTGCTCCGCAGGGCAGATGTTCTTTTCATGGATTCTGCAGCCTCTGTAAGAATCTCAGGGGCCTCCTTCCTTGAGAGGAAGAGGGGACCGTACACATCACCGCGTTCCTTAGGCAATCCCGTGTTGGCATTCACTCAGCCAAAGACTGAGCCCTTTGAAGGCTCCGTCCTGAGCATACTGGATCCAAGAACCTCCCTCCCTGACTGAATTTTCTGAATCCCTTAGATCTGGTACATCCTTTGCCCCCAAACAATTGAAACGTGTTTCTCTTTGATAACAAGAGCAAGGAAATTCTGTCTCGTTTCCCCCGTGCTCCTGTTGTTCAGAAGCTCACAACCAAATAAGATCCTCAAAATTGCACACAAATCCTCTGCTATGGTCTCCTCAAGCCTCTTTAAAGGGGGAAAAAGAGGAAGAAGGGAAAGGTGGGAATGCGGAAGAGATTCCTCCTCCAGCGCCGCTCCCCGACAGAGCCACCTGCAAACCCCTGCTTTGTAGAACTGTCGGGACTGGGCTGGCGAGCAACAGTGTTCTCTTCCAGTGATAAGGAACAAACTGCCGTCCGTGTCTTCTGCTGTCCCCAAAGAGCTGTCCCTCAGATATCTAAGCCCCTCAGACAGATCGTGACTGTTATGACAGTTCCTTTGAGCCCTGGTTGGAGACAAGAATGCCATCCGGGGAAGAGAGGGTGGAAGTGACATTAATGGGTTTTTAAGTTAAAGTCATAACTCTTCGTTGTCCTCTGAGTGGACATTCGGGCTGCTCTCCGAGGTCTGTCCATTTCCTCCTTGGCATTCAAGCCAAGAACTCATTCTTCTCCTCCAGCCTGTTCAGTGCTCCCGTAAACCCAGGTCTCATAAGGCAGGCTTCAGAGAGGCCAGGCGGGATTCCTGGAGCCTAGAGTTTTGTGTAAGAATTTCGTCACTTTTGTGTTTTTGTCGTGGTGATTTGATTTATTCCGTGTGTGTGGGTGTCTTATCTGCAGAGTATGTCTGTGTACTGTGTGTATGCACGGTGCCCACAAAAGCTGTTGGATGCCCTAGAACTGGAGGTACAAGGAGTTCTGAGTCCCCCGTGCAGGTCTTGAGAATTGAACTCAGGTGAGCAGATGGTGCTCATAACCGCGGAGCCACCTCTCCAGCCGTAGTGGTGGTATCTTCTGAAACCATTAAGTATTTCTGGATAACAAGTCCCACCCTGTAGTAATAGGGGCGGCAGGGCTGTGACCCCAAAAACCCCAGCCGCCTGCTCGGCTAGCTTATGCCCCGAAATAATTACACAGACACTGTATTCATTTAAACACTGCTTGACCCATTTCTACCTAGCATCTTCTAGGCTAACTCTCCCACCTGGACTAGCCCATTTCTTATCATCTGTGTAGCACCGGTCTTACCGGGAAGATTCTAGCCTAAGTCCATCCTGGGTCGGAGCTTCAGAGCTTCATCGCGTGTGTCTGCCCAGGAGCCAGGAGCATGGCGGACGTCTGCTCCCGAGAGGAGAGCTGTGGAGTCTGAGCCCACTTCCTCTTCCTCCCGGCATTCTGTTCTGTTTACTCCACCCACCTAAGGGTGGGCCTATCCAATGGGCCTAGCAGTTTCTTTATTGCTTAGCCAATGAAATCAACAGATTGATATATGACACTCCCCCATCACCACCCTAGATATTCTAGGTCCTACCACGTGACATCAGGGTCCTGGTACTCAATGACAGCCTCAGGGATAATGGGATTAGGTTCTGACTGGGAATGGCTGACCATTCTCGCTCCATTTCCGTTGCTGTGATAAAATACTCTGACCAAGAGCATCTTAGTGGGGAGAAGGGGATTTATTTGGCTTACAGTTCTAGACTATCGCCTGCCACTGGGGAGAAATGAAAACACAGTCAAGAGCAGAGAGAAATAAATACATCCTTCCTTGCACACTTGCTAGTGTTTTTCACTCCTCTATAGAACAGAGCCCAGCCTAGGGAACAGTGATGCCCACAGTGGGCAGGGTTTTCCTACATCAGTTAACAATGGAGACAATCCCCCACAGTCGTGACCCCAGGCCATTCTAGTCTAGATAATTCTAATTTATACTCTCTTACCAGATGATCCTAGGTTGTATCAAGTTGACAGTTAAAACTAACCAACACATCTTACTCTGGGGAGGGCTTTTTGCTCTTAGAGAACACAGGCATCTTCCCAGGCCTTCCCCTCTGACCTCTGTGGAGCCTCCAACGCTAAGCAGTTAGGCTGAGCCTCACCTCACCCTGCCTCCAAAAGCTGTGCACCTCACATGGTGTAGATAACTGTTTGAATACGTGGACCAGCGACCGTGGCAACCACGTAGGAATGTTCTAGATAAGCACTCATTTCTCCGCCCTCTTCTATCTCCTCTGCAGCTGGAGCTGTCCAATACTGCCATCCTGCACCAGATGAGAAGGGACCAAGTGACAGACACCTGCCGGGCCAACAGCGCCATGAGCCGAAAGCGTCGGGTGCTGACCCCCAACGACCTGAAGCACCTGGTGGTGGATGAGGACCACGAGCTCATCTACTGCTACGTGCCCAAGGTGGCATGCACCAACTGGAAGAGACTCATGATGGTTCTGAGCGGCCGGGGCAAGTACAGCGATCCCATGGAGATCCCCGCCAATGAGGCCCACGTCTCGGCCAACCTGAAGACCCTCAACCAGTACAGCATCCCAGAGATCAACCACCGCTTGAAAAGCT
Source organism: Microtus pennsylvanicus (assembly GCF_037038515.1). Lineage (NCBI taxonomy): Eukaryota > Metazoa > Chordata > Mammalia > Rodentia > Cricetidae > Microtus > Microtus pennsylvanicus. The sequence goes on from NC_134598.1 coordinate 36,513,086, forward strand.
ACATGAAGTTCCTGTTCGTGCGGGAGCCCTTCGAGAGGCTCGTGTCTGCCTACCGCAACAAGTTCACCCAGAAGTACAACACCTCCTTCCACAAGCGCTACGGCACCAAGATCATCCGCCGCCAGCGGAAGAACGCCACGCAGGAGGCCCTGCGCAAGGGGGACGACGTCAAGTTTGAGGAGTTCGTGGCCTACCTCATCGACCCACACACACAGCGGGAGGAGCCCTTCAACGAGCACTGGCAGACGGTCTACTCCCTCTGCCACCCTTGCCACATCCACTACGACCTCGTGGGCAAGTACGAGACGCTGGAGGAGGACTCCAACTATGTGCTGCAGCTGGCCGGAGTGAGCGGCTACCTGAAGTTCCCCACCTATGCAAAGTCCACCAGAACTACCGACGAGATGACCACGGAGTTCTTCCAGAACATCAGCGCCGAGCACCAGACGCAGCTCTACGAAGTCTACAAACTGGACTTTTTAATGTTCAATTACTCAGTGCCAAACTACCTGAAATTGGAATAAAGGGGCGTGGGGGGGTGGTTGGGGGAGAGAGGGAGAGAATCCTGCTTTTTAATTTAAGATTTTTTATTTGTCGAAAGAATTCTATGGATACTGGGTTGTTTTGTAAGTTAATATGTCTCGGGGGGAATGCTGCGAGCGGCATGGCAAGAATTATTTAAATCCTCCACGGGAAAGGACAGCTGTCTGTGCAGGGGAGCGGGGTGGATCGTCCCTGTTCTTTAGAAGTGGAAACCGCAACACCATCTCCAAGGTGTCCTTGTGTTCTGGTGAATTCCACAAACTGTGTGTTCCGTGAAGTCTAATGGTTCTTATTTATAGTAATTTAAACGTGATCTCTGTATAGGTTTCTTTCTGTGGCAGCAGACTGCTCGTGTCTTTCTAGAGGAGAATATGGTCTGTGCTTTGCTGGCTATGGCTTGTTTAGGGGGTGTGATTGTCTCCCCGCTACCCTCTCCTGGAATCCCGTGGTGACAGCAGCTGGGTTGCGTGGATGCCACCGTTCAAGAAACCCTGCTTGGAAATAAGTAAATTGTCCTTGCACTAAGAAGTGGGGCCGGGGCGGTTCACACGGATTGCGGGAACCCCAGAGTCCCCAGCAGTAAAGAAATGGAAAGTTTTTAGCCCAAGGAGAGAGTGGATGGTGGCAGTTTCTGTTCACCAAAATTACCAATCTGTAAGAATAGGCTTCTTGTGGAAATTTTCAACTGGCACTTTCCAGTTCTGGTGAAGAGTAGCTGTTATTTTATATTTGATAAATATTTATTGAGCATCTACTGTTTTCCAGGCTTGCCTGCAGGCCGAGCATTGAATGAACCCAGTAGCCTTGGCTCTCAGCAAACTTTGTGTGAACACAGGGCAAACTGCTCAACAGCGAACCAGCCCCTATTCTTGCGGTCTTCACGTGGGGTTTGGATTATTCTCAAATGGCTCAGAGAGTCCTTGACCCCAACAAATTTGCATTTTTCTACAGCTCACAAATTTGAAAACCACACGTTTGGGTCGGTCCACTTCACTAGCTGAGTGACCTAAGTTCATCGCCCAACACAAGAAACAGCAGAAACATTTGATCGTGTATGTCTAGCTGCAGTTTCTGGGTAGCAGAAGCCTCAGTCTTCTCCAGACATGAATGGAGGTGTGTTGAGAACGATTAGTGATGTCTGTCTCGGGTAAGGTGGCACCCACGGGCACATGCCCACCCTCCCACGCCTCTGCCTTGACAGAGCATCCAGGACAGCTGCCCGGGATCTTAACCTATGCTCCCTCTCCTCCAGAACGCTGGAAACCAGTGCTTTCTATTCCTTGCTGATCAACACCCAGACCTAGTCCTCCTTTCTGGTCCTTTCTGAGGCTGCTCAGTTGATATTTGAGCCACGCTCCCGTTACAGCCAGTGTCCGGGTGGGTAGCAGATGCTGTATATAATATTTCTCACGATTGGGGAGGGAGTGGGGTATAATTTTTGCTTTTTGTGTTTTAGTTGGTTTCCTTTGTTTGTTTGCTTTTGTTTTTGATGCAGTGTAGCGTGAAGGGGTGAGAATATTCTGAAAAGCAAAATAATGAATAATTTATTCACAGAAACTATTAAGATGGTATTGTTAGGCTCACAGCGAGCCTGGGATCAGCCGTAGCTGTGGCTCTGTCTCACGGAGGAAATTATTTAATGTGAGGGGAATACGAGCCAGAGCAGCTGACGGCGGCTATTTATAAAACGCAGGTACCTTCCCCAGTCTCTCTCCCCTCGCCTTTGATAGATAGATTTATGTCATGCCTTTGACCAAGAGCGGTGACAGACTTTGGACATCCCTGTCCTCCAGAACTGACCTTCTGCTGATAGGGCGCTCTGTGTGATGTCGCTAAGGGGCGCTCCACAGAGCCCGGGCTCTGTAGGGTGTCAGTTTGGAGGGGTTTGTGGTCACGTATCCTTAGGAAACAAAATTAAGTCAGGTTCTTCTCTGCAGGACTTTTCAGGGCCTTTCATACATACGTGCTCTGCCTCGCGAATCTGGGAGAATGCAGCATTTCTGAGCTGCAGGACCCGGTGTCCCGTACGGCAGGTGTGTCTTAGCTGGCATTTCACACAGTAGCCTTTGGTGAGGGTGGTCTAGCCTGTCTGCGGTCTGCAAGGATTGACAACCACCTCCTAGGTCCCTCCGCAGACAAACAAGCAGAAACAGCCGCACAGCCTCTGTCTGGGAAGAGGATGAAGTGAATTAGTCTCTACCCAAGTGGGATGGCTCCATCTGGATGCTGCCCCCAGACAGTTAGCCTGCCCTCCAAACACAGGGGAGGGAAGTCTTGGCTGTCGTGGAGGGGGAAGGTGGCATAAGGACACAGAAACAGCCCCTGATTCCTGGCCTTAAAGGCCACTCAGTGGGGACGATGGCCTCGTGACAAACACTTCTCACTTCCACCCACAGTTTGAAACTGTGTGCTCCGGGGGTTTTAAATGGAAATTCGTGTTGGTTTCCGTGTTTTGCATGTCTGTTTGTCTTTCATCTGTGGTAAAGTGCTGTGTGCAGATGGCCGTTACTCCGTCTTTCTCTCTGAAGTGAGAAAGATCGTCCTTCAGGGGGACCATGTGTCTGTGCTTCTGGGATGAGGGCCTCTCCTGTTTTGTGTTCACGTTTTATTTTCTAGTGACATTTTTAAAAACATGTATTGGTTCAACTGTTTTGTAGAAGGTAGGAAGCATTCTGTGTCCCTAGCTGAAGATATCCGTCGGTGAAGTGTGCTTGGAAACCCAAGTGTTTTCTACAGGAAAACGTTGCAAAGACTTTCTCTTGCTCTCGTGCTTAGCTAAGAAAAGGAGCTGCTGGCGTCCCGGCTCTGGGCCGAGGTCCTGTTCAAAGGCACAGCTGTGTTTTTAGGACCAGGTACATTTGAGTAGAATGACAAAGATATTCCTTCTTAGCCTACCCCTTTATTGGAAATGTCTAAAATATCAGCCACAGGGGTCCCTGCCTGCAGCCTTTCCAGCCCCCGCACTTGCCCTTCTCAGCTGGTCTGGGAAGCAGGACAGCCCGTTGTCCGGGTCTCAGGACAGACCGCCTGGTCCCGAGGGCAAGCCTTTCTCTCCTGCTTGTTCAGCCTGAAGGAGAACTGTGGGAACCACCAACTTCACTTTGGCTGGCCCTCCCGAGCACACAAGACTAGCCCAGGCTCTGAGAGAGCTCTGGGACACTGTGCAAGGCCTGAAGACACTTAGCTCAGATAACAGCTGTGTTACTATTCTGCTTCAACTGACAAAGCCACAGGGACTGTGCTTGCTTTCCTCTGCCGAGACCTCCTCTGCGCGCACACACACACACACACACGTACACACGTGGATGTGCACACACACACACACGCGTACACACGTGGATGTGCACACACACACACACACGCGTACACATGTGGATGTGCACACACACACATGCACAGTCTATGCACACACACACATATCGCCCCAGCCTGTGTACTCCTGGCACCCCACTCCCATTGTGGCCCACCTCTTCGTCAGCAGGACTGACCCCGTCACTCCCCCAGGTTCTGCCCACCAGCATCCCCCGGCTTTTCCCTACCACAGCCAAACAGACCCTCTGAATAGGCAACAGGACCTTCTAGAACCAGCTGGACCCTTGGCCAGAAGCAGGCAAATTTTGGTCTGCTCTCATCAGGTACAAAAGGCGGTATCCGTATTCTCTTCTGAGCATTCTCAGTAAGGCATATGGATGTAAAATTTAACATCTTTGTGGAGCGTGTTTTTTTTTTACATATTTGTATGCAGTTGAGGGCCTGTTGTAGAATTCTCTCCCTGTATCTTACTATACTGTTAAAGAAGCTGAATTCCATGTTGCCAACAGACACGTGAAGTGTTCCCGAACCTTCCTCCAGGAAAAGCCATTCAAGCCTGATTATTTTTCTAAGTAACTTCAATTAAATTGAAGAAAAAAAAAAGCTGTGTTCTGTGTATGGTCTATTTGTGGCTCGTTGCTGAGACTGGGGTGGAGTGGGGTGGGCTGTGCCCTTCAGCCTGTGGTCACCCAGCTCATGTGTGAGTGTGAACGTGAGACACAGCTGTAGTAAACCCTCCTCTCCCCCGTGACGAGGTTCTCTTAACTGGATGGACGGGGCTTTACATCACCCGCTCTTCTCTAGAAGATCTGTGCTCACTGGAAAGCCCGCTGCCTAGTGTGGTCCTGCCACCGTGTCAAAAACAAGGCAGTGAAGACCCTCGTGCGTGGTGGCAGAGCCAGTGTGCAAACCTAGACTAATGTGTCCTCACACCCTACACCCTGGCACGGGACCCTGTCTCTTTGCCCCTTCCTTCCTTCCTTCCTTCCTTCCTTCCTTCCTTCCTTCCTTCCTTCCTTCCTTCCTTCCTTCATGATTTATTATTTTTAATGTACATTGTGGTTTTGCCTGCATGAGAATGCAAGATCCTCTGGAATTGGAGTTACAGACAGTCGTGAGCGGCCATGTGGATGCTGGGAATTGAACCTGGGTCCTTCAGAAGAGCAGCCAGTGCTCTTAACCACTGAGCCATCCCTCCAGCCCCCTCAACTGCCCATTCCTACAGCTAGGAAACCACAGACCCCGCTGCAGACTCCACTGTGTCTTTGGCCACATCACCTGCTACGGCTTCATGGATGGTGTCTTAGTTTACTTTTATTCTTGATGGTTTGGGCTCACGCTGTGAGGGCTACAGTCCATTTTGGGGGGGGGGACGGTGCTGGCAGGTGATCACATGACATCCCTAATCAGGAGGCATGGGGAAGGTGACGCTGGTGCCCAGCTCCAGTTCTTTTTGTTCAGTTCGGAATCCCAACCCAGGCTGTGATGCCACTCATATTTAGAGTGGTCTTAGCATCTCAGTCTAAAAACATCCCCCACAGGCATGCCTAGAGGACTGTTCCCATGGTGATTTGGCAATTGGCCTAGTTAGGGTTTCTATTGCATGACCACAGCAACTCTTATAAAGGAAACACATCTAATGGGGAGGTTTGTACGTTCTGTGTTTCAGTCCATTATCAACCTGTTGGGACGTGGTGGCATGTAGGAAGACGTGGTGCTGGAGCTGGGAGTCCTATATCTTGAGCCACAGGCAACAGGAAGTGAACTGAAACATTGGGAGTAGCTTGAGCCTATAAGAGACCTCAAAGCCGGCCTCTCCGGAGTGACACACTTCCTCTAACAAGGCCACACCTTCTAATAGTGCCACTTCCTTGGGGGCCATTTTCTTTCAAACCACCGCAACAATCAAGATTAGCAGGCACAGTTAAGCTGGAGATGGGTACTTGATGAGTATGTTTATTTGGCTCATGATTCAGGTATCAGAACTATGCAGGTGTCATTGCCCAAATCTCTTTCCTATGTATTTCCACGGAGAAATCCCACTTGAAAGCATCTAGGAGCGAGTCTCAGCAAGCAACACAGAACAGGTATCCGTGAAACAATGGAAGGAGTGAGCTTGCTGTGCAGGAAGCTCATGATCCCAGCAGTCACTGAAGCAGGGGGATTGCCCTGAGCTTGAGGTAAGCCTGAACAAAATTCTGTGACTCTGTGTGTGTGTCTGTGTGTGTGTCTGTCATGTGTGACTCTATGTGTGTGTGTGACTCTGTGTATGTGTGTGTGTGCCCACGCGCACACGGTCCAAAGGGCAACCTTGAGTATCTAATTCCTCAGATCTGTCCACCTTATTTTTTGTGACAGGGACTCTCATTGGCCTGGGGCTCACCAGTTCAGCGAGGCTGGCTGGTGAGGAAGCCCCAGTGTTGGGGTTACAAGTGCACACTTCTCTGTCCAGCTACTTTTCTCTGTCTCATGAGTTCTAAAGACCTAACTTGCATCCTCACGCCTGTGCAGCCAGCACTAACTACAGTGAGTCCTCCCGTTCAGCCCTCGGTTCTGTTTTTACCACCCTGTATATGATGGCCGTTGTGCCCTCTCACACTCGTGTCTGGTGTCACCATTACCCTTGCAGTTGAGAGATGCCCAGACGGCGGGACTTAGTCATCTCAAATGGGCAGGAAGCACTGCCTGTCAATCAGACAAGATGTGTCTGCCAGCACCTACCCCTGTCCCTTCGGGCTGTTTGCAGGCCCGGTGGGAAACAGCAAATGAAGACCATCCTGGCCACCTCTGCTTCCATCAGAGAGGGGCTCCAGTCTGCCCAATCAGTAGGAAATTCTGATAGTGTCATGGGCGCCCTCTGTCAAACACTGCAGGAAGTGCAGAGAATAAGGCTTAGGTGGGCACAGCTCCTCCAACCTCCCCGGCCCCCAGACCACCACCATTGCCGCCACCACCGATCCAAGTCACTAGGGAAAGAGGCGAGGTACCTCATCTTGAAAAGACGTGGGTTTTTCTGGAGTATGACTTCCCTTTTTTTTTTTTTTGATGAGAACATTTTATAATAGACACATACTTAAATAAAAACAAAAGGATTTTTTTTAAGAAAGTAAAAATTAATTTACACCCAAATTCAAGTCAGAAATCAAAATATGTTCTGATTTCTTGAATGGTCTGCCAGGGAGAGAAGAGGGCCCATCATTCAGATTATGGGCATGAAAAAATCGCCTCTGCATTAAGGAGCTTCTTCTTCTTTAATTTTTGTTTGTTCCTAGAGCCCAGGCTGGCCTCAGCCTTGCTCGGAACAAAGGCTGACCCTGATCGTCTGACCTTTCTACCTCGCTCACCAATTAGCCGGGGATTAGACCCTCGCTAGGCAAGCACTGTCCCCGCTCAGCCCCGCACTCAGCTCCTCTTCTGGGTTATTTTTAAGACGGCAGTGCAGCTTGGTGTAGAGACATAATGAGGGCTTTCCAGTCTTCCACGCTGTCGTGAATGAGCCTGGCCTAGTCACGGCCAGGTCGGAAACAGTCACTGCCTGGTACAAAGCAGATGGCAGGACAGAGAACAAGGAGCCTAAAGCCAGAAGGGGCTCTGGGGGTGAACCCGATGGCTCCTAGAGAGCTACTCTGCCCCGTCCCAACACCTCAAGGGGCCTTCATGTAGGCGGACATCTCTGTCTCTTGCCCGCCGACACGTGTCACCCTGCCTGGGACCAGCCACTGCTCGGGGATGGGCAGCCGTCTCTGCCTGAGATTGGCTGCTCTCAGGGCCCGCTGCCTGCCGCCACATGGCCCGCTACCACCGCTTGGGGACCTACAGCATTTCCGCTGCCTACTGCGGCCGGGGATCCTGCAGCATTTTTAACCTTTCCGTTACACTTGGGAACTGGTGTGGGGAGGCCACGTGATGGCCATGTGGGAGGACAGTAGCTGTCGCTGGGAATCCCAGGCAGAAGCCGACTGAGGGAAGGCTACTGAACAAGAAGAGTGAAGACAGACATTCAGGGACACAAAGGCGGTGTGTGTGTTGGGGGGGGGGGTCTCGAACTCACAACTCAAGGTGTGGTCTGTGAGCCTTGGAGGCTACCTGCTAATAGTCACTTTTTCTGGCACTACCTAGCGCCCTGCCCTGTGTTTTCAGAAGCTCCGCCCTGTGATTTCAGAAGCTCCCCCTGTGTTTTAAGAAGCTCCACCTGGCAACTGGTAGGTGGATCACGTTTGCAAATTGAGAGCGTGGGTCGCCAGTAAAGCTGTGGCCCTGAGGGAAGACATCTTACACCGTTGATTATCATTCCAGAAGCCTGGATTTGGAGGCTCTGGTTGCTCAGCCTGTGCCCTGCACAAAGTCCAGTTCAGGGACCGCTTGGCATTCACCCTGAAAAGCCCGGCCCCCTTCTGAGTTCTGCTTGCCAAGCTATGGGCCCCAAACGCGGGATGTGGGACTACCTAAAGAGCGTGCTGATGGCGGATTGCACAGCACCCGGGGCTTCTGCCGAGCTGCTGGGCAGAAAAACTCCACAGCCCTCATCTGCAGTTTTAAAATTCATAAAACCCTTGAACATTAAGGGAAAAAATCCTTAGAAGATTTTTTTTTTTAAAGATAGAATTGAAGTAAGCTTGCTTGGCAGCAAACCCTGACCTTAGCTAACACAGGCTAATTATAGTCTGTGCTTGTCCCACTTACTGTGAAAGTCTGAGCTTTTCCTGCCGAAATATTAACAAGTTTTACCAGGGGCGAGCACTCGGGCTCTCTGCTGGGAGGCAGGGGCTGGGGGTGGATGTGCATGCGCTATACATTGTATTTGAAAGTGTCTTCATTCAAACGCACATCAGTGCCAAGAGTTTTGGATTCAGCCTAGGAACTCGGGCCACCTTGATTTTACAGATGGAGAAACTGAGGCCCAGAAAGGTCAGGTCATCGCCCATCTCTTCATCTATTCCAAGGGGCTTGTGGAGTAGGACACACCTCTGCGTAGAGCCTAGAGACAAGGTTCCGCCCTGCTGTCCTGGAACTCACTCTGAAGACCAGGCTGGCCGAGAACTCACCAGAGATCTGCCCGCCCCTGCCTCCCGAGTGCTGGGATTAAAGGTGTGTACCACCATCTCCTGGGAAGCCCCAGCTCTTAAATTCGCTCTTAGCTGGGTTGTGGGATTTTACTCTGTACACATGTGTGGCCTTCAGTCAAAGACTCCGAAGCTTGCTCTCAAATTTCTGTAGTTCATTCTTCTGGGCCTCTCTCTACGGGAACTACACTTAACTCTAGCCTACTTGGCCTCTCAGGATTAAGGATCGATCCATAATTCACAGGCCTGTAGGCATTCCCCTCAGCTTGTGGTCACAGGCTGGGTGTTAATTCCCTCCAGACAGAAAGTCTTCATAAAGGGGTGGGAATGTGGCCGGTCGGTAGGCTGCTGCCTAGCTGGCATCGAGTCTTGGGCTCCACCCCCAGTACTTCCTAAACCAGGTGTGGTAGCACACACCTGTAATCCTGGTACTTGGGAGGTAGAAGCAGAGGGTCAGAAGTTCAAGGTCACCCTCAGCCACAGAGTGAGTTCAAGGCCAGCCTGCGATTCTATCTTTGGAAAAAGAAAATTGTGCAATTTCCCACCGGATAATTGAATATCTGGGTTTCCTTGTGTGCAGGTATTCCTCAGCTTGGATGACAGATCACATGGAATTGCAGCGTTATAATGTGGGACTCGTAACATTTTGTAGGACTATAAGATACCACTCCTGTGGGGTTTTTCTTTTTTTTTCTCTTTCTTTCCCTTTCTTGGCTTGATTCCTTTCTTTTTTAAAAATTCTTTTTCCTTAATCCTCTTCTAGTTTTTATAAAAATTTCATTAATGACTGTGTTTCTTTAAGCCATCAATGACTAGATTGTGTTCGTGGTAGGGTGTTCTGGATGTGTGGAGGTCAGAGGTCAACATCAAATGTCTTCTTCATTGCTCTCCACCTTTTTGTGTGTGTGTGAGGCAAGGTCTCTCTCTGAACAGGGACTCCCCAGTTCAGAAGGCTAGCTGAGCTGGATGGTGAGCCCCAGAGAGTCTCTTGACTCTTTCTCCCCAACTCAAATTACTGGCACCTCCTTGCCACCTTATCTGGCTTTTTCCTTAGGTTCTAGGGCTCAGAGCTCAGACCGTTATGCTGTGGCAAGCATTTCCCCACTCCTCCAGCTCCCAGATTTTGTTCTTATTGTCTCTATCTGAGGATGTCGCTCTCCCTGCCCCCTCTCACACTGATATTTGTGCTTTCGTCATCATCTAAATGCAGTTTTAAACACAGCTGTGGCCTGCTTCCCGTCTGTATTGGCACAGGCGCTATAGAATATCACCAGGTGTGTTCAGTACGTCACAGGATCTCCAGGACATCACCGGGTCTGTGCCGTACGTCCCAGGATCTCCAGGACATCACCGGGTCTGTGCCGTACGTCCCAGGATCTCCAGGACATCACCGGGTCTGTGCTGACGTCCCAGGATCTCCAGGACATCACCGGGTCTGTGCTGACGTCCCAGGATCTCCAGGACATCACCGGGTCTGTGCTGACGTCCCAGGATCTCCAGGACATCACCGGGTCTGTGCCGTACGTCACAGGATCTCCAGGACATCACCGGGTCTGTGCTGACGTCCCAGGATCTCCAGGACATCACCAGGTCTGTGCTGACGTCCCAGGATCTCCAGGACATCACCAGGTCTGTGCTGACGTCCCAGGATTTCCAGGACATCACCGGGTCTGTGCTGACGTCCCAGGATCTCCAGGACATCACCAGGTCTGTGCCGTACGTCCCAGGATCTCCAGGACATCACCGGGTCTGTGCTGACGTCCCAGGATCTCCAGGACATCACCAGGTCTGTGCCGTACGCCCCAGGATCTCCAGGACATCACCGGGTCTGTGCTGACGTCCCAGGATCTCCAGGACATCACCAGGTCTGTGCCGTACGTCCCAGGATCTCCAGGACATCACCGGGTCTGTGCTGATGTCCCAGGATCTCCAGGACATCACCGGGTCTGTGCCGTACGTCACAGGATCTCCAGGACATCACCGGGTCTGTGCTGACGTCCCAGGATCTCCAGGACATCACCGGGTCTGTGCTGACGTCCCAGGATCTCCAGGACATCACCGGGTCTGTTCCCCCCTTTCAACGCATGCAGACCATGACTGTGTGGTTGCCACCATCTTCTTCTGATCTAGTACTGTTCCTGGCACACAGATGTATGCTGTTATTCAGAGACTGAAACGTAGCTCAGCTTGTGAAATGTTTTCCTAGCACTGCTCAAAGCTCCAGGTTCTACCCCAACCCCGCATACACTAGACCCTGCTGGCACACGACTGCGATCCCAGCCCTGGCGAACTGAGAGCAAGGGCATCAGAAGTTAAAGGTCATCTTCTGCTACATAGTGAGGTTTAGCCCAGTATGTCTCCAAAAAGCGATTATTGAGAGCCTGCTGGGAAATCTAGAGACCAGATACGTGGATTAACCCAGAAACACCAACTCTTTCGAGAATTTGTATCGTGGCTTTTCGTGTTTTATACTATGATTTATAAACATTTACATTCCCTTGCTGACCACACCTCTGAGAATGTTCTAGAAAATTTCCATTTCAGGAGAGTTTCCATCCAATTCAGACTCCGACAGCTGTCCTTCCCCATGAACAATCTCACAGCTGTGGGATCTAGGACCTGTGAATTCAGTACCTTTGTGTTTGGCCTGGGTTGAAGGTCGGCCCAGCCTGTAAATGCCAACCTGGCCAGCCCTGGGGAATGCTATATGGCCTTTCTTTTTCCCTCTTGTTCTCTGTCATTGGAATTTGTTTTGTTCTCACATCTCAATGCTTCCTTTCTCCTCAGATCCTCCCAGAATCGACCCAAGTCATCGTTCTTTGATTGCAGCTGCTGGGCGTGCCATTTTCTGCCCTGCCAGCTTGCCACGCAGGTCAGAACATTGATCTTCAGTGACTTCCAATAACCCTGGCCTTCCCATGGGAAGGACAGTGGCAGCTTACTCTACTCTGCCCACTGAGTTCCTGACAGGACGACCAAGGCCTGTCCATTTTTCTTACATGACAGTCCCTGCCTCTGTGACTTGCCCTGGGCACAGGCCAGCCTTCCACCCCATGGAGTGGCTCCAGACTGCCAAACACTGGGTGTAGGAGGAGGGCCTGCTTGCTCGTCCCAGCTGCCCAGCTAGCTTAGCCCCAAAATAACCACGAAGAAGCCGGGCGGTGGTGGCACACGCCTTTAATCCCAGCACTCGGGAGGCAGAGTCAGGCGGATCTCTGTGAGTTCGAGACCAGCCTGGTCTACAAGAGCTAGTTCCAGGACAGGCTCCAAAGCCACAGAGAAACCCTGTCTCGAAAAACCACAAAAAAAAAAAAATAACCACGAAGAAACTGTATTAATTAAATCAGTGATTGGCCCATTAGCTCTAACTTCTTATTGGCTAATTCTTACATATTAATTTAACCCGTTTCTATTAATCTGCATATCACCATAAAGTCGTGGCCTACCAGCAAAGTTCCATCACGTCCATCTCCGGCCATGGATCCATGGTGTCTCTCTGACTCTGCCTTTCTTCCTCCCAGCATTCAGTTCCATCTCCCGCTTACCTAAGTTCTCCCCTACCAACAGGCCAAGGCAGTTTCTTTATTCATTAACCAAGAAAACAACATACAGACAGAAGGACCTCCCACACCAACTGGGGTCAAACCAAGTCCTCTGTAGAAGTGATGTTTGCTGGAGGAGACATGCCCAGGTCCATGCTGTTTAGTGGTGGCAGAAAGGAACTGAGGAGGTGTGGTACCTTCTTGTCTCTTCAGCCCATCACCACACAAGACCAAAACCATGCAGCGAGTCCCAGAGCTGACCGCTTGCTTCGGTTCCAGCTTCTCCAGGTGGAAGTCAACTCTCGCCTGAGGGCCGCCCTGTGTTTGTGAGCCCGAATTCGATGTTTACTAGACACCCTTCTGTCGTGATAGGAACCATCCCATCTTCATCTTTCCCACTAAGCCAAACCTCATCCCGATGCTTCCGGAAGGATCTATGTAAATCTGGGCAGAACTGGTTAACTTTTAGGGGGAATAAAATCTCTTTACACTTGGGGAGTGGGAAGAAGCCAGGAATGAAGTGCTTTGGTTTCAGAACTACACATATGGGCTTCTTTTTATTTATTAACAGCTTTTATGTATTTTCAATATTATCCCTGAAAACAGCTGTTTCTCTGAGTTCCCTTTCACACCTGCCTGTCACTTCGGATTTCCATGTGTTAATTTACAGATCTGAGCTACACACGATAAGAGCAGAGCCCAAGGTAATTTTTTCCGGATTTGGAATTTTGCTTAGAGACCCAGCACGTGCAGCCAGGCTCCCACCGCCGGCGGCTTCCTCTTCACCCCAAGTACTATTTTTGACGTGTTAATACTAACACCGTGTTTGCCAAACTGATATTAGTTATATTTGTGTGTTTTTTCCTCCCCTCAATCGCAAGACTCTGAAGGGAACATGTCCTAAAATCCATTAGTTTATACTTAGTACGATACAAATGAGCAATGCTTAGGTCAATGGGAAAAGCATCATTATCCTTAGTGCCCAAAAGCCTTTAGGAACTAGGAAATGTTTTTATTGGGCTAGGGGTGCGATCCGTTGGCAGAGCGCTGGCCTAGCACGCTGGAAGCCCGAGGCTTGCTCCCTAGCGTGTTATAAACCACACCTGTATTCTCAGCGCTCAGGAGGCGGAGGCAGCAGGCTCTGACGGGCAAGGATAATCTCCTGTATACTGAGTTTGACACCAGTCTGGGCCTTGACAAATTAAACAAGTAAATGAATAAAGTTTTCCATCAGACTCCGATTCAGAAGGAAAGAGAGAGGGGGCAGGAAAGGAAGCATGTAGCATTCTCTGTGGGTCTCTGCAGACAAGCGGCCCTCTAGGTTATCGGATGCCTAGAGGACAAATTCATACCCCGCCGGTAGCTCTTGAATCAGGCAGTGTCCTGAGCAGCAAGTAGACTCAAGTGGTCTGGGGCTCATCACGCCAGAAGCCATTACTATTCCTGTTTCAGGGTGAAGACACGGGTTACTAGACTACAGCCTTGCTGTAGGGAAGAGCAGAGCCCAGCCCAGCCGGCGTGGCTTCCTTGACCTTTCGGTGTTTGTTCAGGGACTGACACAGTTAGGTGAGGATCTATTGGAAGTGATGGGGGCGGTCTAGGCCAATCCTTGTTGAGTAGGCTCATCCACTCTTGTCATGGGAAACTGTTTCATCTTCTTTTCTTTTTTTTTAAGGTTTATTTATTTATGTATTTTATGTACATGAGTGTTTTGTCTGCATGTACATCAGCGCACCAGACGAGAATATTGAATTTCTTGGGATTACGGTTATAGACGCTCTGAGCCACCATGTGGATGCTGGGGTTTGATCTCAGGACTGCTGAGCCATCTCTCCAGCCCTGGGAAGCCATTTCTTAAGACTCTGGGTAACACAGACATCAATAAGCAGGAGTGCTCGTACCTGTCCATCAGTCGGCCTCGAAGAATGTAAGAGCAAGATATGGTCCCCTAGCCCACTTCCTGCTGCTATACCAGAGTGCCAGAGACTGAGTATTTATTTACAAAAAGTAAGTAGTTTGGTTCATGGTTCCGGAGGCTGCGAAGTCACCAGGGTGGTACCAGCTCCTGGGAAAGGCCTTCTTGCTGTATCATAACATGGAGGAAGGGAAGCAGACTCGTGAGAAAGGGAAAACAAGAACACCCCACCCTCTTAACAGGCACCCACATGACAAAGACCTCAACCCATGGTGAGAGCAGAACCTCGGGGCCCAAGTGTCTCTCCTGTGTCCTGCCCAGGGTGTCCCAGTGGCAATCTGATTTCAACACGAGCTTGCTAGGGCAGAAGGTACAGCCACACCATGGCACCCTGTACAGACTGAGCTTAGGGTCACACACAGACAAGGCTGTCTCGCTGCTGACCCTGGGCAGCTGGTATGGGAATGGGCCTCGTAATCAATACATCTACCAGGTGGGCCCAGAGGACATTCTCTCTGGGAACATCCAACTCTTGTATTAATAATTTAATTCTTCACCACTGACCACCGACAGCTGTGTGGGGCTCCTGAATGGAGCCCCCAGATAGTCAGAAAGCAAAAGAAAACGCATGGACCAAAGAGGAAAAAAAAATACACCCAGAGGAAACAGAGAGCATGAAAACAGAACAGCCAAGAGGTGAGCAGGGATATTGTTTACATAAAACTAGAGGTGCCGAGAACGAGATAATAAAAGAGGTTCTAGATAATTAAAAATAACTTAGCCTACACGAATTCAGCAAAAGAATGGGGAGATAAAACTAAAGAACACGCACAGAAAGAATGTTTAAAATCACAAGAGAAGAGAGAGAGGTGAGGGAGGTGCTTCATCTACCCAGGCAGTGCAATACCCAGCTGACTGGGACCCCGAGAGCATAAAATAACGATCAGGAAGCTATCAAAAAGCCCTAGAAGCTTTCCCAGAAGTAAAGGAGGATTTTTTTGTTGTTGTTGTTCAACACCGTGAACTGACATCACCCACGAGGCACCAGACCCTTCTCTCTCTCTCTCTGGTAACCCAGCCCTGATGTGGCCAGTTTCATTCCGCCACACACTCCATCATCATCCCTTGCTCCTTTGCCTTGGGACCAGCCGATCATGGACCGGGACCTTTGAACGCAGGAGCTAACATAAACCCGTTCTCTTTATAAGTTGATTAGTTTAGACCCTTGTTACAGTAATGGAAACCGATTGACCCACCACGGCAGTGACAGCCTTCCTGACAGGTTCCAACCGTCATCTGTTTCTCCCGACTGGGGCTTATCGACTTGAAGTTTTTTTTTTCCTCACTCAGTAAACAGCACTTAGGCCAGCGTTGACAGCAGTCAGCCACGCAGGAGCTGGGAGGTAAAGCAGAAGATAGGCATGAATGACAAAGAACTCGCGTTGGCTAAGCTGAAGAAGCCACTTGATGGGGGGTGGGAGCCCCTGGAGACTGGAGAGAAGCGGGGAGGGAGGGTGACAGGGATTAGATTGCCGCTACTGGCAGTATTTATCCACTCAAATGACGGTCACTTGGTTATTCTTAGAAAGCCACCTACCAAGTTTTTCCATGCAAATCTATCCTGGAACCAGTCATAAAATCCAATAAGGTCTTGCTAATTGCATTCTCTAATACATTGTGGGGTTGCCTAATCCGCAGACCAGGGGTGGTACAGTCAATAGCTACGCTCAATAGTCTCAATTATGTACACATTCTGTCTAATTTTGGTGTTAATTGTGCCCATTACCCCACACCGAGTGGTTTTAAACTCCTGCAGAATGGTCAATGTGTTTTATTCCTCTGAGGCCACTAACCGCGTCATCCTTTGTCCAGATTTATAGCAGGGCCCCGTAAAGCATCTTGATCTGCAAACGGTCTCTGGAGAAAGGACCCACAGTTCTTCTCTGATGGGATTGCTCACAACAGCATTGAGCTCAAGCTCGGACCTGCTCAGTATCTCTCCAGCAAAACCTGGGTGACAGGGCTGGGCACATGGTTCAGCAGCAAAGCGTTCACTGTAGAAACGTGAGGTCCTGAGTGTGGAGACCCAGCACCCACCAAAGCTGGATGTACCAGCTTGTGTCTGGACCTTAGTGCTGGGGAGACAGATGGATCCCAGGGGCTTGATGGGCGACCCATGTAGCTGAATTATCGAGCCCCAGGCTCAGAGACCCTGTCTCAAAAAGCAAATAAATGAATGAATGAATGAATGAGATACTCAGTGGATAAATGTGTCTGTCTCCAAGGCTGAAGAACCAAGCTCAGTCCCCAGGATCCACAAGCCAACTCCAGAAAGTTTTCTCTGGCCTCCACATGCATCCACCTCCCTAACAGTGTAACAAAAATAGTTTTTAAATAAGAGGGAGAACGGTAGAGGAAGACGCCAAATGCAGCCTCTGCCTCCCCAGCGACCTCTCTTTCCAGGGACCCTTTCTCCTCACCTGCCAAAGAGATGCTCGCCCTGGTCCGCCGCTGGAGGGCGCCCGCTCTCTTTGCAGTTCCTGTTTCCTCCAGCAGGGGCAGCCGTGAGCAGCTGGCGCTGGCTTTGCGTGAGCTGAACCAGGACCAGCTATGGCTGTTCACCCTAAAATAAGGCCTGAATGTACACGGCCAACGCTGAGGAGGCTTCATTCCCTTCCTGAGGCCGTAGCTGCTCCTGCCTGAATTGTCTTACTTCCTTTGAATGGCACTTGCTTTTTGGCCCTCGAGCCCCTGGATGCGGGGATGGTGGAGGGCGGAGGGGGGGCGGTGGAGGGGGAGTGGGACAGGGGTTAGTCAACGCGCACAAACACAATTTGCTTTTCCACTTCCATGTCATGAAATGTCTGGGGAGAGGTTTGGGGAGATTAGAATTGTACGTGATAATACGTGTTTTATTAATTAAGTGTTGGATGCTTTGTGTCTTCCGATTATCACCCTTATTGATGCCACGTACTTTTTCCAGATGTAAGTCATTGGTCTTCCCACATGTTACCTGCTAGGAACACTGAGCACCCTTGGAACTCCTCTACGTCAAGAGAAAGAATTCTTTCACATATGGCACCTAATAAAGACTTCACTTATGGTACAAAGTGGCTTGCACTGTTGTCCAATAAAACACGTCTCTTTAATATGAAGCCCTACGAACTCACAAGAGTGTGCCAAATCGAATTAGCCATCCACAAACAAATTCTCTCCGCAAACAGGCATTTTTCATTTTGTTCTGTTTAAGTTTGGAAATGCTACCAGCAGAAATGGTTGAGGAGCCAGAGACACGAAACACCATTTTCAGATACTGTGCCATGACTCTATCGTGAGTATTTGTCTATAGCCAGAGACAGACTCTATCCTTAGGCTGTCCTTGCAAGGGGAGCTGTGGAGCTGGTGAGATAGATGGCTCAGTGGCTAAGAGCACTGGCTGCTCTTCCAGAGGACCTGGGTTCAAGTCCCAGCACTCACATAGAGAGTCACGACCGTCTGTAACTCCAGTCCCAGGGAATCCAATGCTTCCTCTGGCCTCTGCAGGCACTAGACATACACATGTCACAGACAGACATGCAGACAAAAAGGACATACACACACACATAAGGCAAATAAACGCAATTAACTACAAGAGGAACTGTGTAGCAAACCAAAGGCAGTCCTTAGTTCAAACTGCCTTCTGCAGTTGTCTGTGCTGTGAGGACATGTTCAGCCATGTGACCCATGGGCTCTGTGTGGCGAGGACACCAAGGATGCTGTCCCACACGAGTTCCAATGCTTCCTTAAAAGTTTAAGTTTTTTTTTTCCTTTGGTTCTTCTTTTTTTGTGACTTGGTTGCATGGCTCCTAAGTGTGTACTTTGTAAGTGTGTACTTTGCATGGCTCCTAAGCGTGTACTTTGCCAGTTTTCCCACTCACTCTTAGGCCCCCTGTGGTGACTTATTAGGCTACTGGCTTTCCCTAGGTCCTGCACCATGGGAGACCACTTTCTGTCTGTCCAAGTTTTTAACCCTCGGTAAATCGACATGGCTCCGTAAACCGGCAGGGTAGTTTGCCTCCAGCTGCTTTTCTTTGCCCTTAACGAGCCGTGATGTAGGTCGCTGTGTGTTTGGAAATATAGTCAGGTGTGTTCGAGGTGGGGGGGGGGGGGGACGTCTCTAGGACGTGGAGGCTTCTGGGTAAATATCCTTTGCAAGGCCCCGCCCTCGTGATTTTAAGCTGTTTTACAGATTCCTTGAGCTCACACGGAGCGGAACTCTTTATCCCTGAAGCTGTGACGCCACGGGGAGAACGGAGGTCTTAGGGAAGGAGCCGTGAACCCACAGGACTACACCGCTCCGTGGGCGGATTCAGACTGTGGAGGCTACCTCCCCAGAGTCAGCGGGAAGAGCAACGCGGGAGTCCGGCCAGTCTGAGAGGTGTGTGTGGGCAGGCGGTGGGCGAGTTATCTGGGGCAGCCTGGGAAGCAGTGCGAGGCTTTGATCTGCCCGAGTCTTGTTTGAGTTGGAGAGAAGTAGTCTCCCTTCCGGAGCTGGGGGGCTGTAGGTGGCAGGTAAGAAAGTAACGCCTTTCCTGGCAAACAGACGCCCTCTTGACAGGGTTTCCAAGAATGCTGATTTGGAGTAGCGGTCCGCTTTACCTGTCGGCCCAGCCCGAACCCAGGACCCTTTCAGTGGCACTGCTGTATCGGGGGCTGGAGAGGGGCCCACTCTGGACTTAAGAAGAGACATTTTGGCACTGGAGTTTTGTCCAATGAGCACAAGTGAGAGTCAGTGTCCGGGGACCAGTCCCCCTCCCCCCGCGGACTGCCTTACTCTTGGGTTGTTGGTCTTTTCTTCCTGACTTAACAAGAGTTCTGCAGAGGTGAGGGAAGTGGGCCTTTAAGGAGTGACCTGTAGCTGTCGGGAACAGCAGCCCCTTGAAAACAGCTGTGGCTGCGCTGCCTAGCTGTCTGTCCTTAAAGGAGTGGCGCTGCCCGCCCACATTGGGAAGTATAGATGGGGAACTCGATAGAGAGGCTTGGAATGTGAAAGTAAAGGAGGAATTAGTGTAGATGACGTAACAATGAGGAGGGGTCTGGGGGGACACAGGTGAGCACCCCAACACTGAGAAACTGAGAGAAACGGGGGGGGGCAGTGGAAGACGAGCTTCAGACAGTGTAGGAAGGCCGTGTGGGCGTGGGCAGACCCCGGAGGTAGAGTTAGAGATGGCCACCTGCTCTTCCCGTATAATCAGGTCACATTTAGCCCCCCCCCCTTTGTATTTTGTTGTTGTTGTTTTTTGAGACAAGGTTTCTCTGTGTAGCCCTGGCTGTCCTGGAATTGCTCCGTAGACCAGGCTGGCCTTGAACTCAGAGATCTGCCCGCCTCTGCCTACCCCTGACTTGTTATTTTGGTGGGAATTAATCACTAGAGTTAACACAATCCTGTTGGTGGTCTGGATGAATGTACTTTCAGTGAACTGGTTGGGCCGTGTCACTGTCCCGAGGGCAAGCGGTGACAACAGAACACTCAGCTTCCTGAACACGGCTAGACGTGTAAACGGGGGCAGGGTGGGCAACTGGGCAGAGTGGGCATGTGCCTCTCACAGCCGTACACCACGGCTCAGGGCCAGGCAGAGACAGGGACAGAGACTGTGAGCTCTGTCTAGAAGAGACTGATGGCCCCGGGGCTCTGAGGGATGACAGAGGACAGGTGGGCAGTGGGGCTGGAGGTGCGGCTGTCATCGGGACCCAGCGGAGGGGGCGGCAGACCAACTGGACCCCTCTGGGGGATTTCCAGACATGTTCCCTGTTCCGCAGCTGACAGGGTAATCCACAAAGAAACCACCACAGCACAAGGACAGGCTTCTCACGTTTTATTCTGACTTGCGTTTACAATAATTCCAGGGTGCCAGAGACCACTATCAGTGGGCAAATTATACCTAGATACAGGGAAGGAAGGGACGCCTCACCACTGAGACACTTTGAAAGGACTCATTTGGCCTCATCATGAACAGTTTATGGTGTGAGGTTGTCTGATGTCTCCACAAAGGAACATCCTGTGTTTCTATTTTATTAGATTCTAAGAAACTCTGGAAATTTCAGGAAAAGGTGGATGGTCAAGCATAAAAAAATATGATTTTTTTTAAGCTGTGTGTATAATGTGCCTGGTAAATTAGTGGAAAGGGAGTTTTGGAAAGGTAGGATTTTGTGTGGTATAAAAATACTGTTAGTTTACCTAAGACTGATAATAAATTTTATGGGTAAATAAAACTTGTAAGACTTTCAAAGATCTGCGATTGTTTTCTAAAGCAATGTGTATCCCTTTTCAATTCATTTGCCCATTGCGGGCGTCTGACAAAGGCTGAGCATAAGCCGCCCGCTGTCCTGTGGCACCGTAGATGGAGGAAGAGGGTTGGTGCTTAGAAGAAATGAGACACCACCAGGTGGCGGCGCACGCCTTTAACCCCAGCACTCAGGAGGCAGAGGCAGGGGGATCTCGGTGAGTCTGAGGCAGCCTGGGATACAAAGCGAGTACCAGGACAGCCAGGGCTACATAGAGAGGACCCTGTCTTGAAAAAACAAAACAATGGCAAAAAGAAGAGAAATGAGGCACTGTTCTTTAAAGTCTTCATTATAAGATGGAAAATATTTTATAAGGTAAAGCATTTATTATTTCATTTAGTCTCTCTGACCTTAGGACCATGAGTAGCTCAGAGTTGGCTGTGCTGACCACCAAGACACATGAAGTGGAGGCGTCCCTGCAAGCAGTCTGAAAGACTAGTAACACTGGACTGGACTTTCTCCAGCTGTCTTCCTCTCGGGTACCTAGGTGGATATTCTTGGTGCATTGGGGGTGGGGCAGAGCTGTGCATAACGAAGTCTACTGGTCTAGAACAATCTGGTTGCTCTGCAGCTGTGCAGTCTTAAAATGTCACTCTGCAACCCCCCTCCCCCTGCCCCGCTATAAAATACAGACGGGGACTCCGGACTCCATTTAATCCACAGCAAGACCATGCTGTCAGCATTTGCGTGTGCTTTGGAATGCATGGCACAGCAGCCTAAGACTGCTGGCCAGCGCTAACACTGGGGCTTACTCTGCACTTTTTGTGAGTTAAAGATTCCCAGTAGGCTAAGGCAGGTGGATCTCCAGTCTAAGCCTCACCTGGAATACTGAGCAAGACTGTCTCAAAACAAAAGAATGTACAGCCCAAATGCAAAACCCAAATTCACAAATACTTTATAATAATATGAAAGGTAGTATCAATTTCTTAAAACATAAAATAATCATTGCAACTACATATTCATCAACATAAACTTTAAGCTTATTTTATCAGTGTTTGCTGTGACATGACTCTCTAAAGGAGAGGTCCCAAAATTAGTTCAAACTATGCCTTCAAAGTTTGATTATAAGGCAGAAGAATTGAATGAAGTTTAAAAATAAGCAAAAATATATAACTCTAAAGCACAGCCTCCATAAAGACTGAGTAAGAATCCTTCCTCCATATACAGCAATCCACCTGCTAGTTACACAACACAAACTCACCATGACGATCAACGCCATGTGAACTTTGTTCCCTCAGCAGCTTAAATTATTAAATAGTCAATGGTCTTAAAGATTGCACTGCAGTTTTCTAAGTGCTAGTGATCTGAAAGGGCTTCCTACTGACTAGGCAGGTGCCAGTCCAGTGCACAGAATACTGGTTGGAGTTTCAGAAAAATGTTTGAGTTGGTCTCTGCCGATGAAGCCTGTGATTGGATGCTAATGAGGTCGGCCACAACTTCTCCTTTGGAGGGACAACTGACAGGCAGGGTGCCTTACAGAGCCACAGGGCCACCTGCTCTTCCCAATTCTTAGGTCTGTGTTACATCAAATGGTACTTATTGTAGAAAAAGAAATCACGTTGTCTCTCTGTGTCTCTGTGTTGTTCTCTCTGGTTGCTATCTGTCTGTCTCTTTTGACATACGCACACATACACTCACACATGGTCAAACACATGTTTACACATTCTGGAACACAGGCCTACCTACACGCTCACACACGTTCGCTTATACGCATACACACACATGCGCATGCACTCGTGGGCACGCATATGTTCACACGCACATGCACACGCACACACACACTATCTTGGGCCCACAAACACAGCTCAACTCATCTTCTGCTTTGAGGACTGTTTTCTAAATCAGATCAAAGCTTTTTAACCCACGAAAGAGCAAAGGCCCAGTGCTTTAGAATCGGGAGGACGGACGGAACCGAAGCAGGAGGACTGCAAGTCCAAGGCCTGCTGGGGTAACGCGGTGAGCCCCTTCTCCCCAACCTCAGGGGTTACCTGCTGAGAACAGACATTAAACGAACATTGGCACGGGGCAGTTTTAAACAAGAGTAGAAGTCAGTCTGTCGCTAGCTCCGCAGGACGGATGCAATCAGCTTAGGACTCGGTGACTGACAACCTCAGCTCCCACGGAGGAGGGCACAGTTAACACTCAGGAAAGCTGGGCTGGTGCCTTCAGGTCACGGTATCTTTGTAGCGGGACACAGCTCTAGGACAAAGAAGGCTAAAGCTCCCTGGCCTCTAACCTTGCACTGTAACTTAAGAGTCAAGTACGTGTCTGTTAGGTCTGTGGTTTCAACACGATTCATTGTAAACATCTTATATTCTTTCCTAAGTAATTTTAGAGTGTGAGCTTGTATCTATGTCTGTGTCAAATTATTTATTCTACAAAAAGCAGCACAAATACCGTTCATTGTGGTTCCAGCACAAATTCCTTAAAATGTACATTAAGGCCATGTATGGAGTCAGGGTGAACCGCAGACAACCCTGGCGTAAGTCACACAACTGATGAAGAGCTTTGGGGACGGGAGGGGCAGCAGTGGCTGCCTTGTCTTCTCCTCCTGGGTGGCCCTGCATCAGCTTCAAGGACCCGTTAGTCCCCCACGTCGCCATCACGGTCTCCAATAAGCCAGAGAAAATGGAAACTTAAGGCCAGCAGAGCTGTCCCGAGCAGGTCACCCAGCGCCGTTAGGTAGGGGATGGAGAAACTGTCCGGGTCCTTCCCTTTCCTCCAGAAGCGATGGACCATCCAGTCTGCGATCCACAGCAGGATGAACACCTGTAAGAGAGAACCAGACATGACCACT
Organism: Microtus pennsylvanicus; assembly: GCF_037038515.1. Taxonomy (NCBI): domain Eukaryota; kingdom Metazoa; phylum Chordata; class Mammalia; order Rodentia; family Cricetidae; genus Microtus; species Microtus pennsylvanicus. The sequence goes on from NC_134598.1 coordinate 36,536,582, forward strand.
GTCAGCTGTATCTCCCTGCCCTGAACACGGCCAAGGGTCTGAGCTGCTTGTTTCTGGGAGGAGCAGCATATGTCCGGGTCAAGAAGCACGCTTGAGAAGAGACAGCTAGTTAACAGGACTGTAATCCTTTCCTAACAAGAGAAGCCTAGACTCCAGATGCTGGAGCAGCCCACTTGTCACAGGCAACGTCTCGCCTCCATCCAGCTGTGGTCCGTGGTGTTTTCTTCTCTGCCTTGGGTTTCAAATGGCCAAGGACGGCCATTCTAGCTCTGGCCCCTTTACCAGGATGGAGCGTGGCTTGTCCAAATCTGAGAGACAGGTGCCAAAGGTAAGATCCCCAGGGGTAAGGGCCAGAGATGGCACCTCCGGGCCCTGGCACCCCTGCGTGAGGCTTACTTTCCTTACTGCTCCACTGGCCAAGGTCGCCTGGCAACCACATAAAGCTAATTCAGACACTGTTTTGAGTGTGTAGGGAGCAGAGAATATTAGAGTCTTGAACTTATGTACTGTAAGATTTGGAATTTGGTTTGTAATTTCAGCCCTTGAGAGACAAAGAAGGATTGCTGTGAGTTCGCAGGTCACAGAGTGAGTTCAAGGCCTGGTTTATGGTACATAACGAAACTCTCTGAAAACCAATGGTTTTGAATCTCAATTTATTCTTCTGGCCGATTCCTTATTAATCTGAGTCTCTACTGATTTGAGAAAACAAAACAAGCCTCAAAGCAGAAAGGTACAAGGATCCCAGACCAGCTGCCAGAGCCAGTGGTTTGCAGTCCTGCCTCAGAGTGCCACAAGCTTTAGACCCAGTAGCAGGATCTGGTTGGTCTTGAAGCAACGCCTCTGCTCCAAAAAGGCACTCACCTTGCACCTCCTCCAAACCCAGAAAATGCACTGCAGCACAGAACGAGATGCTATATAGAGCTACAGCTCTGCCTGACTCCTCAAGTCTTCCATGAACGCTAGCGCTGTCAGTTCAGAATCCGTGGCTTTTATTGAAAAGGTAATTTGGAACACACGTGTGAGCACCCCCACACACTGGCTCCTAACACCAGTGACCGCTGTGACATTTCACCTCCAAGCCTCTCTAAAATGCGTGGTCTTGCCTTTGCTGTGTGTCCCAGCTGTGAACCACAGAGGAAGGCGCCTGCTGTCACACGTGGTCACGCACAACAGTCTTTGCGCCCCCTCTTTGCTCTCTCCCCCACATTCTCCTTCCATTTCCTCTGCACCACAGGCCACAGAATCAAACCAGCTTCTGGCATGGTGTCTTTTTAAAAGCGTTCTCACAATGTTCAAACAGGTTTCCGTTTTTAAAACTCTTTTCTTAAGGTTATCAAGACATATTAGTGTTTTCTTGGACCTCTGGGTGTAAATTATGAGGATCATGGTATCAGAGTCTTCTTATTGCAACGTGTTTTGCCTCGAAGTTAAATTACTGATCAAGACACAGACGCTTTCCACACCAGACGCCAAAGCAAGGGTGCACTGTGTCCTAACATCGTCGGCTCTCTATGAAATATGCATAACTTCTCTGGGTAAATATGCCTCCTCAGAAGGCAACTTTGTAGCCCTGGTTAATTATGCAAGTTATAAACGTACTGTCTGGAATTTAAATAAATACGCAAGCACAAGAATATCTATTTGCTTTGGATGCTATTGACTTTCTAGGCAGGCTGCTCCTCTGGGCCAGACCAACACTCGCATGCATTAGCGTCTCTTTAGCGCTGTGCCTGCGAGCAGCAGCCTTGTGTGTTGTATGAGGAAGGATGACTGAGTTGGCGGAGGGACGCTTAGGAACATGACACAAATAAACCTCAGGAATAGAAATGAGCACAGTCCTTCCTAACCGGGCTCTGCAAAGGTTGAATCCATGTCCCTATAAGACAGCCTCCTCTAGTCCGGGTCTCCAGGATGGAAAACGCTGCTGAGATCTAGTATTTAAATATCTGGGGTAATTCAAGGTTATCGGTCAGTGGGAATTCGGTCTACTTCTGATCTTCAGATAAAACGTCATTCTGATCTGGTTGTTTTTGTGGGGTTTGGGGGTGAGCAGTGCTAACGTTTGGCATCCTTTGCTCCTAAGGACGACAGTGAGAACTGTTGTCAGAGACTTCTCTAGAGGGGAAACCTGAATGGAGAAAAGGTTGAAGGGGCTTGTCTGGTCAGACACCGATTGAGAATGAGGTCCAGCTGAGGCCGTGAGACTCCAAAGGCTACACTGTTCTCCCATCCCACTCCGGCTCTGCCGAACAGAGCCTGGGGGTGACTGGGAAAAGAGAAGTTTCTCTCTGTGGATTAGTACACGACACAACCGGACCCAAGCCTCAGAGAGATGTCCCCTCCCAAACGAGGGACGGGAGCTTAACATTTTAGCTGCACTGCAAACACCTCAACCATGAAGACCAACTGCAGATGCTCAGCAAATTTTGGAAGGCGGTGTCTTTTTAAAGGCATCACTGAGCAGGCAAAAATCCTCAGAGGCCTCAGAGGGAGAGGGCCACAGGCATGCTGAGGCGCCTGGCCCTAAGCAGCCTTGAGCAGGATGCTTCACTGGGCACAAACCACACCCAGGCATCGGTGCTCTCAACCTCTCCAGCAGCCTGAGGAGCCTTCTATGTTTTTGTTTTTGGTTTCTGTGGAGGGAAGGGTCTTTTCAGCTCACACTTCCATATCAGTGTTCATGGCTGATTGAAGTCAGGACAGGAACTCAAAGGGCAGGAACTGGGGGCAGGAGCTGATGCAGAGGCCATGGCAGGGGGGGGGGGCTCTCACTGGCTTGCTCCCCATGGCTTAAGTGCTCGGTCTTCTCTTTATCGATTTAATTTTTTGAGCAGCACGGGGCACAGGGAACAGAAGGTAAAGGTAAAGTCTTTCCCAGGTGGGTCATCTAACAGAAGATTCGAAGACTAAAACTCACTCCTTCCATAAGAAGTAAACCTGTCCTCAAAGACGGACATTTGTCTAACTACATGGAGAGAAAAAAAAATCATCCCTAAGAAAAAAATCCATAACCACAAACGGTCATTCAAGGAACTGAGTGAGCCACGTGCCCTGAACATCCTGGGCTGGATATTTTAACAGGGCCTCAGATTGACAGTGCCCTAAGGCTACTGGAAAAAAACAAATCTTTTCTGAAGGTCTGGAGAGATGACCTCAGCCTTTGTTAAAGCACTTGCCACGCAGGTGTGAGGACCTGAGTTCAGATCCCCAGAACCCTTGCAAAGCCAGCTACAAACCCTTTGCTCCTACAGCCAGCCGGGAGACAGGGACAGGGCGGTCCCTGGAGCGCTACTTCGGCATATGCTGTGGCAGACACATGCAAGCATCATGCACACATGCATCTGTGTTCACACACATACAGCCATGGGCCTTCCATACTGAGTTCACTCTCGAAGGAAGGAGAGGATTCTTGCAAGTAAGTACTCCTTTGATCTACACACACATACACAGACACACACACACATGCAAATAAGTATAATTTATAAAATTTTAAAAGGCATATGTAGAATAAACGGTGAAAGATCGAAGCTGGGCTGGATCGTGACTTCTGGTATCTGCAGGCGACCCTGACCCTGCTATGCTACAGTCCTTAGCTTCTAAGAAGAGGCAAGCCTACTGTGCTGACCCAGGCTAACACTCCCAGCAGCCTGATGGACGTGCCCCATTGGGTAATGGCAGGCGGTGCTGAGACACGAAGCCATCCAGCCTCAGGAACAGCTCAACACTTTGAAGATGTCAACAACAACACAAGTGGCCCCTTACTTTTGCAAACATAGTTAATAAGACAGCCCTGGGCCCCCGAGGTCATGATTTCATTTCCTTACCTCAAATAATTACAGCAAATAAATAATAATTAAAGATAGTAAAGGGGGGCTGGAGAGATGGCTCAGCAGTTCAGAACACTGGCTGCTCTTCCAGAGGACCCAGGTTCAATTCCCTGCACCCACACGGCAGCTCACAACTGTGTGTAAATCCACTTCTAGGGGACCTGGCACCCTCACTCAGACATGGAGGCAAAACATCAAAGCACATAAAATAAAAATCTTTTTTAAATAAAATGTTTAGTAAATTATCTCAGAAAAATGACTTCTATTTTCTTCCGCTCACAGGCTAGCACAGCGCATAGACGCGGACACAAGCAGCCGTGATCCCTGAGAGCAGGGGAGAGCCATACCTAGGAGCTGCTCTAGAAACCACAGGTCAGGCCAGATTTCTGTGCATCCCTCGGGGCTGAGGGGAGCAGTCACCGCTACGATGACCAGCTCTTGAGCAATACACGTGCACAGCAGCGAAAGCGCTGGGAATAAATGCCGCGTCTACTAACGGGGAGACCTGAGTCCCCAGGCCAACGGCCTGAGAACGCCACACACAAGCAGTTAGTTACACGACAGCACACGCGTGTGCTCCCGGAGTGTCAGGCCACAAGCCCTTCGACTGTGCGTGGATTCATTGCTCTTGGGACTTAAGAGACACCCCTTCATCGATTCAAATGAAGATTTACTGAATAAATAAAACATAAAAACTTGATAGTGGCGTGGTAAAATTGGAGGCTGAGAAAGCATTGTGGTGACTTCTGTAAGGACCTGGTTGCTGGAGACCCTGACCCAGCCGCCCTTACTGGGCATTTAGGGCCTTTCTTTCCACACCAGGCTACCCCTCAGCCCACCACCTCGGATTCCTCTCCTGGCACGGTTCCGTCCTCTCTCACTCTGTGTATGAACTCAGCAATCTAGGATCCCACATTGTGCTGCTCTCTTGTAGAGAATATCTGAGCACACTTACTAAATACGGTGCTAATATTTATTATCAAGCAATTATAAAGCTAATAAAATATACTTTAAACACATCCGGCAGACAGAAGCTTTAATTTTTATTTCTATAAATACTGATGGATCTGTACTTTGAAAGCCACTGCTTCCCAGCACAGACCGGATCTCCCAGAACACGGGCAGTCCTGGGAAAGCAGGGTAGCACACAGCGGACTCTCCAGAGGCCAGAGGCTTCTTCTGTCTTCACTCCCCTTCCACCTTCCCCAGCCCTACCCCTCCAGTTCCCTGAAGGCCAAACTCAAACTCCACCCCAGGCCTTATTTTAATCTGCTCCTGAAGGAGGCACCAAGTCTGTGAAGTTAAACCAGAAGCCAGAGGGGGAGAAGGTGGGGCAGCAGGAAACACTAAGGCTGGGATTATGGGGAGAGACCCAAGTTAAAAAAAGAATTATTAATGCCAAGGAAATGCAGCCAGAGCAAAGCCATGTGCCTTACAATACAAACATTAATATAGTCTTAGTTGTATACTGAAAATTCATATTCTTAAAATATATAGGAAATATGCCGGGCGATGGTGGCGCACGCCTTTAATCCCAGCACTAGGGAGGCAGAGGCAGGTAGATCTCTGTGAGTTCAAGGCCAGCCTGGTCTACAAGAGCTAGTTCCAGGACAGGAATAAAAAGCTACGGAGAAACCCTGTCTCGAAAAATCAAAAAAATATATATATATATGAAATATGATTATAATGGCCCTAAAGCCCTGACTTATAAACTTGAAGTTTAGGCATGTTACTTTAAAATAATGGCAGAAAAAGTGGCTAAAATATTTCAAAGTGATGGTCTGAGAAACAGATCTAAGGAAGTAGAACCTTTCGATACTATTTAATTTTTAAAATGTGTATATTTATTATAGCAGCATACCTTTAAATGTTGTTCATTGGCATATATTAATTATACATACTAATGGGCTACATTATATTTTCATACACAGACATAATGTGTTTTCATAGTCACAGACATCCCATCCACTACCTCTCTCGCCCTGTCCTACATCTCCAATCTCCTTCCATTTTCAGTCAGCACCCCTTCTGTGTGAGTGTGTGTGAGTATGAATGTGTGCATGTGCAGGTGTGTATGTGTGCGTGCATGATAGCGTGAGTGCAGGTGTGAGTGTGAATGTGCGCATGTGCAAGAGTGTACAAGCATGTGTTTGCACGAGAGTGTAAGTGTATATTTGTGTGTGTGCGTGTGTGTGTCAATGTTTCTGTGAGAACTAACGTGCTTCATCAGATTTGTTTACAAGAGCATGAGTAAGGGGTTTGTTTACATAAAAGAAAATTTCTAAAATTAAGTCTTCCACACAACACAGAAAGAGGAGTAGAAATCTAAAAAGGAAATAAATAGGTAACAAAACAGAATTTTTAAGTTTGAAGGAAGCCGAGTAACCATGAAGACCATGAAGTGTCAGACATAGTGAAAACTATGTGACCCCATACGCACAGACATAATGTAGGGAACATTACATGACCCCGTACACAAAGACATAGGGAACACCACCGTGACCCCGTATGCACAAACATGGTGAACACCACCGTGACCCCATATGCACAAACATGGTGAACACCACTGTGACCACGTATGCACAGGCAGAGGTGAGCGGATCACTGTTTGAGGCCATTCTAACTACGCTGTGCACTGTAGAAGTTCTGAGATTCTAACTACGCTGTGCACTGTAGAACTTCTGAGATTCTAACTACACTGTGTGCTGTAGAAGTTCTGAGATTCTAACTACGCTGTGCACTGTAGAAGTTCTGAGATTCTAACTACACTGTGCACTGTAGAAGTTCTGAGATTCTAACTACACTGTGCACTGTAGAAGTTCTGAGATTCTATCTACGCCGTTGCGCTGTAGAAGTCCATCACGACAGGTTCCCAGCCATCCGAGCCTAAGATTTGAGGTTTGTCCCTCTTACCTGTAGCACAGCAGCAAGGAGATACACGACAACGAAGACGACAGTCAGAGAGGTGTGGCCGCTCTTCATCAGGTGAATCGTGTACAGGAAAATCAAGTGGCCAGGAACCACCAGGAGCAGAAGAACTTGGGCAGACTTATTGTTCACACCTACATGAGAATCGCAGACAGCATTAAAGATTGCACTGAAGGTCACTGCTGGGCGGCTCAGCAGGGTGCTGGTCTAGCACTCACAAGGTTCAAGCCCCAGTGCTGGTGGAAAAATAAAGTGATTCTAGAAACTGTGCCTGGTAATCCAAGTCAGAGGACAAACGTGGGTGTCTGTGACCCCAGACCTACGGAAGTGGAGGCACCCGCACCTTGAGTTCAAGCCCCCCACACCCCGGCCCCAGCCAGACTGTGAGACCCTATTTCAGAAAGCCGAAACAACAAATTGAAAGTTACGTTCTCATTACTATAGCTCACAGTATTACAGCAATTCAACCGCTAAGAATAAATCTCATTTACAATTCACATAATTCTTGGGAATTCTACTATTAGATGCAATTATAAAATCAAATAAAAAACAGCTGTTTAAAAACTTATTTTGAGCCAGGCATGGTGGCGCATACCTTTAATCCCAGCACTTGGGGAGGTAGAGGCAGGCAGACCTCTGAGTTTGGGGCCAGCCTGGACTACAGAGTGAGTTCCAGGACAACCAGGGCTACACAGAGAAACAAAACAAACCTTGCTTGTGTCTACCATGGAAACAGAAAGAGAACGGGACCCTAACGGCAGGCAGTCTTTAACTGTCCCATCACTGATAACGCAAGGCCGAGCCCGAGATGCTCAGTGGTTAGGGGCATAGCTGCTCTTCCAGAGGACCCGTGTCGGGGCTCTCCCTAGCACCCGATGTCCTCTGCTGCCTCTGAGAGCACCGGGCATACCAGTGGGGCACAGACACACTTGCAGGCCAGCACCCACACACATGAAAGAATGACCACAGCTTTCTGGCAGTCACACCTGTTCATATAAATTGTGTATTGTTTCCTGTCATTGGGTTGCCTCCTAATGTCCTGTTTCAGAGCAAATACCCACATTTTAAAGGGTCAAAAAGCAACAACACAGAAAGGAAAGTCAATCTGTCTGTCCTAAGTCACAGGTGCTTTTTATTTGTACATATGGTTCCTCTCTCTCTCTCTCTCTCTCTCTCTCTCTCTCTCTCTCTCTCTCTCTCTCTCTCCTTTCCTTCTTCCCTCCCTTCTTTCCTTCCTTTTTGTTTTTTGTTTTGTTTTGTTTTTATGAGACAGGGTTTCTCTGTCTATCTCTGGCTGTCCTGGAACTCGCTCTGTAGACCAGGCTGGGCTCAAATCAGGGATCAGCCTGTCTCTGCCTCCCGAGTGCTGGAGAGATGGCTCAGCTGTTAAAGGTTGGGCCCAACCAAAAATAGAAGAGTACGGTTCCTCTTTCTTAACCAACAGAGACAGGAATAAAGTGTGCAAAGGCCCCAGCTACACGCAAGCATGCATGCACGCACGCACTCACGCACAGGCTTGGGGAGGCAGAAGGCCTCCATCTCCTGAGATTAGCTCAGCACAACATTCACAAAGCATCAACTCAGCAAATGCTGCCCCCAGATCTCAGCCGGAAGCAGTTCCTGACAAAAGCCCACACAACCCACCCGACACTTACCTGAGCCAAAGAACGTCCTAAATGGGTAGGAACACCCTGTGGGCTCTTCGGGCAGCTCTCCGGGGATGCTGTGTAAATGGAGGTAGGTAGAAATCCTGCTGGCCTGAATGGCCACCAAATTGCCACCGATACCTGAGACATTGGGAAAAACAATCAGGTGAGCTTCCTCCCCATCAGTCCCACCACGGCAAGCCTTCTCCAGTCATGTTCTTGCCGATGAAACAAAACTTTTCCTGAGGTGTTGGTTTCTTTTTCAGATAGATAAACCAAAAATCATAATAAAAAAAATCACCCTCATTATTTTCAAATCCGATTAGCTGTCGGAGGTGGAAGAACAGCCGAATGGGTAATTTATAAAAATCATTCTTGCAATCACTTCACAGAACTAGGTAACAAAATATTCATGTTTGTCACCTTAATGAGAGAAGAAATAAGCTGGATTTATTCAAATTGGCAGGCTTGCTACTTTCTCAGCTCACTAAAGAAAACAAATGAGGAGCTGAATAAGATAACTTGGAGAAGCCCCACATTCAACCTAGAAGCGGCCTCGCCGCGACTCAGAGGCGGTAGAGTTGAGGTGAGACGGGACCCTCAAATCCTTTCTTCACTCACAGTCAGTGAGGAAGAGAAAACACTCTGCATGTGGGCCAGCACAGCCATAGAGAAACTGATGTCCTAGACACAGGGGCTCCAGGTTCGCGAGCTAGTGACCCTCAAAGGTTTTCAAAAGGTGTTTCATAGGCACAGCGAAGGAGGAGATGAGGGAGGAGAACCCTAGCCTACACCAGGAGGGGGACCAGCAGCGTGCTGAGGAGATGAGGGAAGAGAACCCTAGCCTACACCAGCAGCGTGCTGAGGAGATGAGGGAAGAGAACCCTAGCCTACACCAGCAGCGTGCTGAGGAGATGAGGGAACAGAACCCTAGCCTATACCAGCAGCGTGCTGAGGAGATGAGGGAACAGAACCCTAGCCTACACCAGCAGCGTGCTGAGGAGATGAGGGAACAGAACCCTAGCCTACACCAGCAGCGTGCTGAGGAGATGAGGGAAGAGAACCCTAGCCTACACCAGCAGCGTGCTGAGGAGATGAGGGAACAGAACCCTAGCCTACACCAGCAGCGTGCTGAGGAGATGAGGGAACAGAACCCTAGCCTACACCAGCAGGAGGGAGACCAGCAGTGTGCTGCCACGAAAGAAGGGCAAGGCCCACTTCACGCCATCCACACTCAGCCACACCAAGAGCCCGCTGATGAAGAAAAGCGACACACAGTGCAAGCACTGCCCTAACCTCAAACAAACAAAGATCTGCTCATGTCTGGGCACAAATAATATTTACCTGTTTCCAGTGGTCTTTTATATACAGTGTCAAGCATTTAATAAAATTTTACAAGTTAGGAATAAAAGGCAACAAAGAAAACAGCACATCGTGGGAGTTAGGACGTCAGCAACACCAGACCCAGAGATGCTTCGGATGTTGAGATAGTAATTATCATTTGCCGTGGGAGGAGGCAGGGTCTCACGCAGGGCAGGCTGGCCTTGAGCCTGCCGTGGCCTTGAACTCCTGCTCCACCGCCCAAATGCTGGGCCTAAGAGCACAGGCCGCCACGCCCAGATCCAGGGACTGAAACCTTTTGACGGTGATTCTAAAACAGCTGTGGTTGGCGCATTAACGAATCCATGGGGGAACATGTATGTCACACAACAAAAGATGAAACACAGATGAATTAAAATATGAAAAATATATACCGGACACACATAATACTAAAGAAAACTGAAGAGGCAGGCTCAGTGTCCAAGGGAAGCACTGCAGCTGGAATATTCCTAAAAAAACTGTGATGCTCAGCACCACCTGACCCACCTTCCAGAGCACCGGTGAGCTGGCTGCCCTTGAACACACAACGCAGGCTACGGGACACACAGGCTACAGGGCACGTCTGAGTTTGGAAGGACTGAAACATGTGCATGCTGGAGCCGAGTGCTGCAGTCTGGAGACTGGGGTGCGGGGCTACTGGAGCCGAAATCAGCCTGGGAAGCACACGCCGGACCCATTTCAACCAATACTAAGACGGGAAAGGTTGCTGACACCAGGGGGTTACCACGTGACGCTGTGATACACGCTGTAACGTTTAACTGTATTTATCTTAAATGTTTATGATATTGACACCAAATACAAAATCAGAAACATTAGAGATGACTTATCCTAGCTTTGTGAAATACATGTTGTGTGCAGCCATCTCTGTACAACAGCGCACAGGGCTTCCCACTCTCGCGGGACTTGGCGCCTTCCCCACCCGCTACTGCTGCTCTCCCCGGCTTCTGGGGACCACAATTCTACTACGGTCAGATTCTAGGTCGTTAACTCTCTCGGATTCTTCTGACTGGCACCCCACAAGCCCTGTCTTTCTGTAGTTCGCTTGTTTCCTTCAACACAATAATCTCATTTCATTTACTTCATCACAAGTGACCCGACTCTGTTCTCCTCGGACCCTCAACAGTGCCCCATTGTTGATTTCTAACGCATCTTCTTTATCCGTTCACCCACTGACACGCTTAGACTTCTTCCGTTCCTCAGCTATTGTGAGGAGTGTTTCAATAAACAGGGAAGTGCGAACATCTCCGACGTATTGATTTCACTCCCTTTGGAAATGTCCCCAGAAGCGGGACTGTTGTAGCGTGTGGTCACGTTACCGCTTTGAGAACCCTTCACACTGTTTTCCGGAGTGTGAACTACTTCATGCTCACACCGACGGAATACAAGGCTCTTCCCACAGATTCACTGCTATTTTCTTTCGTCTCTCCGACAACAGCCACTCTTTCTGGATTGACATCCTGGGCCACTGTGGCTTTATGTATCTCTGACTGGTGCTGCTGGCCACGTGAACCTCTCTGAAGAAATGTCTATCTAGTTCCTGGGCTGGAACTGGGATGATAACATGAATTCATCGGGACTCCACCGGAACAGTCTTACACTGGTATATGATGGGATCACACTCTGCTGAATTCATTGTTACGTTTCTTCTCCTTACACAGCAAGTGAACAGCTACACAGGCTAAGGCTGCCGTTCACACTGGTCCTGTCACCACAGGAGGTCAGTCCTTGGCCGGAATGTCATTCTGCAGTATGTGAGTATTAGAGAGGGAGACTTCTGGGTACAAGGAGTAAAAAACATTCCCAGATGTTGGGAGCAGTGAGACCCCAGATCCTGAATTTCTTGTAAACAACTTGTTTTCCCCTGACCTGAGTGCTCTGAGCACGAGACCTCCAGGAGTTCCTGATGGCAGGAGAGTGGTTTCTGGTGGGTTTGGCTGGGGTGTGGCTATCTCTCTATAATCTGCCCCTGAACACAGTAAAGAGAGCATTCTTTGGGGAACTCAAGGATGACCCATGTCGCTGTCTCTCTGTCTGTGTGTGTCTGTGTATTCTAAACCTCCAGCCCCTTGCCCGAAACTCGCGGACTGGGTAATAGCGCACAGAGCGCAGACACTGGGCGCGACACCCAGAGGGTTTCCGACCCAGGTGCTAAGGGCCAGCAGCTTTGATGAAGTCCTCTGCTGTGGACTGTCACTATGGGGATCCCCACAGAAGGATCAATGTGTGAATGATCACAGACCCATCCTCTGAGACTGTAGGCAGTTAAACCCCAGTGTCTCAGGACGGTGGGGCTGCTAAGATCTGCACCCACTGGAACCCCAGGATCTCGGGGCGGCGGGGCTGCTAAGATCTGCACCCACTGGAACCCCAGTGTCTCTGACTGCGGGCTGCTAAGATCTGCACCCACGGGAACCCCAGTGTCTCAGGACAGCAGGGCTGCTAAGATCTGCACCCACAGAGAATCTCAGTGTCTCAGGACGGTGGGGCTACTAAGATCTGCACCCACGGGGACCCCAGTGTCTCAGGACGGCGGGGCTGCTAAGATCTGCACCCACGGGGACCCCAGTGTCTCAGGACGGCGGGGCTGCTAAGATCTGCACCCACTGGAACCCCAGTGTCTCAGGACGGCAGGGCTGCTAAGATCTGCACCCACTGGAACCCCAGTGTCTCAAGACGGCGGGGCTCCTTGCTTTCTGATATGGCTGGGGCTGCTGCTGGAAGATGGACTTTCTTCTGGACAGTTGAGATGACTTGGAGGAACCAGCAACAGGTGAGTTAATGCGCGTGGGGAAAGCTAATATTAGCAGCTTCCAGCTAAGCAGCGGGCCTGGGAATATATAAGATTACATTCACGCCGAGCTGTGGTGGCACAAGCCTTTAATCCCAGCACTCGGGAGGCAGAGGCAGGGGGATCTCTGTGAGTCTGAGGCCAGCCTGATATACAGAGCAAGTTCCAGGATAACCTGGGCTACACAGAGAAACTCTGTCTCAAACAAACAAAAAAGATGTTGTCTCAAAAACTAAAATACAGGTTGAGAGACTATGTCTGGCTTCTAGTGAAATCTTGGTATTCAACACATTGTAACAAAGCTAATTTATTGTGGAAATAAGAATTTAATTTTATTTTAATAATAACTAAATAAATAGAAAAACAATAACAAAAAAAAACATGAACTTGCCATTTTCCAGCAGAGAAGCTAATATGTTGTTAATGTGACTGGACTAAAAAAAAAAGAAATTTGTGTTATTTTTAAAAGCTAAAAACTATGGCTTGACTTTAAACTAAATTAGCTTCGTAATTTCATTTTTACGTGTCATTTAGCAAGTAACGAATTCCACTAGAAGCAAGCGCCTGGTGTGGCAGTGTGCACCTGGAAGTAGAGCACAGGGAGCTAAGGCCGGGGAATTCTGGGTTTAGCTGCGTAGCAAGGTCCTGTCTCCGGCTGACACAGTAAAGAAGAAGATTTAAAATGTAGCTCCGAGGGGCTGGAGAGATTGCCCGATGGTTTAGTGCCCGTACTGTCCTTGCTGGGGACCCTGGTTCAATCCCCAGTACAATGTCAGGCCCCAGGGGCTCCAACACTTCCAGCTTCTGAACGCACCTGCGCTCACATGCAAAGATGGTTCTGTACACACATAACTGAAAATACATTTAAAAAACATAAAGAAAATGTCATTTAGGACAGATGAGATGGTTCCACCCATCAAAGGGAAAACCTGATAACCCAAGCTTGGGCCCTGGACCCCGGGCCCCACAGGTGAGGAGAGAACCGAACCCTGAGCACTGTTGCGGATCCACACACAGCACACACTCTTCCTTTGGGGAGTGCCCAAAACACTGTAGGGTATGTGGTGACTGTGATGTGTGTGGTCTCTTTTGTTGTTGTTTGTTTGGTTTTGGTTTTTCGAGATAGGGTTTTTCTCTGTAGCTTTGGAGCCTGTCCTGGAACTAGCACTTGTAGACCAGGCTGGCCTTGAACTCACAGGGATCTGCCTGCCTCTGCCTCCCAAACGCTGGGATAAATGGTGGGGATAAAAGGGGTGCGCCACCGCCGCCTGGCTGGAAATGACTTTCTTTAAAATTATGTTTAAAGGCCACATGGCCAGGCAGCCACTAAAGGCACAAGAATGCAGAGCTCCGTTCTCTGTGGATTCTGACCTCAGGTCCAGCGCAACGCCCTCAGCACAGCCCAACACTGCCACGACTTCAGTGGCGGGAATCCCTGATACCTCCTTTTTCTAGTGTGAAAACAACGGCAATCCTTATAATGATATTGAAATAGCCAAATAATGTACATATTGAAGACATCCAACGCAGTTATGAACACAGTGATGTGTGTTAATTGCCACCACCAACAATAACAAGCTATTTACACCAACAGCATGTTCCTGATTCCCCACAGTTCCTATTTCAGGTCCTTCCCTTAGCGTGATGTATGGCCCATCAGTTAAAAGCTAGCAAGGAACTGTACTGCTTTTCAATTCATTTGGTGTCCTATTTTAGACACTATGATGCTCAGCAAGCCCTGTGAAGCAAGCCAGTAAGCAGACCCCCTCCCTGACCTCTGCATCAGCTCCTGCCTCTAGGTTCCTCCTTGACTTCTCTCAGGGATGGATTGTTACCTGGAAGGAGAAGCCAAAACAAACCCTTTCCTCCCCAAGCTGCCTTGGTCATGGCGTTCATCACTGCAACAGAAACCTTAATGGAGACAGACGATCTTACTGTATACTTCTGGCTGGCCTGGAACTGTTTTGATGGTGATGGCCTCAAACTCGAGACATCCACCTGCCTCTGCCTTCTGGTGTCCATACCAATTTCTCTCTCTCTCTCTCTCTCTCTCTCTCTCTCTCTCTCTCTCTCTCTCTCTCTCTCTGTGTGTGTGTGTGTGTGTTGAGAAAGGGTCTCTTTCTTGTCATTGTTTCGTAACTGTGTACCCTAGGCTAGCTGGCTACAATCTTCCAAGAATTCTCTTGTCTCTGCCATAGGAGAGCCAAGAACACAGGTACACTCTATGGCACCCAGCTTTTACATGGGTTCAGGGGCAAGTCGAATCCAGGTGTTCGACACGACACCCACTGAGCTCTGGCCCCGGCCCCTGCCTAAGGACTTGTCTGTCAGGAGCTTATAACAACTATGCTTTTAAGCCTGGAATTTCCTAGTCAGAGCTCACCTTTGACAGCGAAAGTGGAGCACCCCGTACCTAGCATGAATTGTACACGTGCTACATCTCACAAACACAAGGACAGTGACTCACTCCCCTGATACTGAATTAATGCATCCCCGCAACTGAAAGTGGGGGTGCATTTGTCCTATAGAATTGAAGCACTGCCGCCAAGATTCTGAGGAGCAGAAAGGAAGAAACTGACTAACAGGGGGCCTTGTGATCGTTCATGGACCTCTGCTCACACTCTCAAAATGCCTCAGAATCTAACAGTAAGAACGTATTTGATACAGTGCAGAAGACTGCAGGTAACATTTTTAAACAGCGGCTATTTCCACAGAATGCACACACCGCAGGAAGTGTTTCCTCCCCTTCACTCTGGGGACTCTCTGGGGTAATGTTCCATCTGGTGTTTTATTAAACATGGAACGCTTCAGTGCAGATATAGACGGCGTACACTATTGGGCTTCAGCCAATTACCATCGTGGTGATTTTCCTGAGTCTGACCTATTAATGATCACTTGTAGCTCTCTCTGAGAGCCACGGATGACTGGGTAGAAATCTACAGAAGCACCTTTATCACTTCCATGTTACCATAGGGATGGCAATGACGTCATCTTCCTCAGTCACTTTAGAAAGCACTGGCGCTGCTTCTCCAGAAGAAGTGGATACAATGTTACTAGGGAAGAGACTAGGAAAGTAGCAGCTCTTCATGGTCTTGTCAGGATTGCCCATTATAGTTTTTAATTCCGGCAAAGTTATTACCTTGAAATAGCTTCTTTGAAGTCAAAGAATGCTTGCTTCCTTGGTACTGTTTTATACACTGTTGCTTTTAAGATCTTGTTATTAAACGCAGCTTCTGAATTATTTAAGTTCTACAGACACTAACTGCATTATTAAAGCTAGCAGAAAGCATCTAAAGATAGTCTTGTATAAATTAAAAACATCAGGAGAACCAGGCTGTCAATACACTAAGTAGTGAGACTCCTCGGTGTCCGCGGGACTGATGTGAGGTGTAGCGCTAGGAGAAGCTCGTGAGTGGTAAAATACCCGATGCTAAGATGGGATGATCAGCAGTTCACCTAGGGTCTCCTCCACAGCTCTTGCTGTTTCCAGTAAATGTTTCACACTCATATCATGGGCTGTATTTCAGATTCTATCAAGATTTTTTTTGTACATTCTCAAAGGAACCCAATACAAAAGTTCATTTCCTTAAAAAGCAAACTATGCTCCTAATCCTAGCGTGGTCAGTGATCCGGCACCTTCCACATGGGTCCGCATGATCACCCTCCAGGGCTCCCCCATCAGCGCTCAGAGGCGATCATCCTCAGTTTCTAGAAACGCACAGGGATGGAGAGACACGCCCTCCGTTTTCATCTGCTTCAAGGACAGGCAAAGCCCCTTTCATTTGGATAAGGGCAGGCACGTTTAACTCCTACTCCCCACCCCCTTTATTTACTGATTCTTACAAGTACACTGTGCAGAAGCTGGCCAATAACTGACCGAGTCTCTCTCTGTATTTTCCACCCTAGCTCATGATCTTCTAATGAGGGCAGAAATAGGTTCAAGTGCAGGGGAGAAATACTGTATTCCCTTAGTGTAAAAAGTATAAATATCCTCTATACGTATATGTAATATAACTATGTGGTAAATATGTATAACTTTATACTATGCAATATGTATATAATGGATATAAAAAGATACATGTAATGTTTATTTATATAGCCATCTTTAGAGGAGATTATTTTAAATGGCTCCTTCAGAAAGTGATAATGAAAAAACCAAACCAGCTTAAAGAACACTGTCGTAGTGAGAACGTCCCACCCAGCATGTAGAAATGAGTTAGTACCATTGCAACAACCCGCTAAATCCTTAGAATGGCCACAAGTGGCTCCTTCACCCCAGGGCATCTGCCCGGCATTATGGCTTTCTTCTTTATGCACCATGAAAAGGTTGAGAAACCCTGTCCTGGGGGAAACCTACTCAGCTCAGGACGAGTGAGGCTGTCAGCCGAAAGTCCCTTCTCCTTCATCTCCCTCCGCACCCCTTAGCCCTGTCTCCACCAGACTCTCCTCAGGGATCTTTCTCACTTGCTCTAGCACAGCATGGCCGGCCTGTCTTTCCAAGGCTACATGGAAAGGATTTATTGAACTCAGGTTTTCGGGCTCGGTGGCAAGTACCTTTCCCCACTGAGCTATGCCACAGGCCCTCAGCTCTTCCTCCTGCCTGCAAATAATTTGCTCTTGAATCCTCACCTCTCTCACTTAACATGTAAAGATGCTTTGCCTAGAGATTCCTACATAAAGAGTTCGGGGAGCAGAACACACAGAAAAGCTGAGAAGTTAATACTAAGCCATTTCTCTAGTTATAAACAAGAGACTTATTAAGGACAGAAATAAGTGTTGCTACCATTGCTAAAACTTTATATAAATGGAAGGAACCATTTTTCTCCTTTTGCCTCCTTAAATATACCTTAACAGTTCCCTCTACCGTCTACGGATTTGTTTTATGATCTAGGCTGTGTTATTTAACATGATAATTTCCTCTGATTCAGTGGCGTGTAGTTTACAGCAAAACAAAAATTTACCCCTTAACTCATACATTTATTCGCTCACCCATCGCCAGATCTTGACACTGTGGCCATTACTCAGGGTTGGAGGAAACAGAACTCATCATTCAGAATAAACATGGGGTGCCACGCAATCGCTAAAGGCGTGGGGGGGCACACAAAGGGGATGAACAACTCTGGCCTTCGCCTTGCAGGTGCGCTGCTGCGATTGCATCTGGATGGGGCGGGTCTGGGGGGGTCGGGAGGAATGGTCAGTGCACTGCAGGTGCGCGAAGGAGAACCAGAGCATGGTGTGAAAGTGGGGAGCCTGGAGAGAGATCACAAGCCACTCAACAGGGGACTTCATTCATTGTGGGTGGGGAGGTGGGGTGAGCCCAAGAGGCAGAGTGTAGGGTAGACAGGGCCCGGTGTGTTGGGCTAAGTAACTGATGCTTCATTCTCCAGGAAACAGAAAGAGAACTCTGTTCTTAGAGAGATGGGCATAATCTGGTTTGTGAGGAAGAAGATGATGATGATTATATCTTATTAGTTACTTTGTCTGTCTGTGTGTGTCAGGTACATGCTATGACATGCCTGAAGGAGTCAGAGGACCACTTATAGGAAGTGGTTCTCTCCTTTTACCTTGTGGATCCTGGGGGATTATACTCTGTCTTGATGGCGAGTGCCTTACCTCCACTGACCATCTCACCAGCCAAGATTATTTTTGATAGCAAATAATCACAGGATAGGGTTGGAGAGATGGCTCAGCCCTTAATAGCACTGGCTGCTCTTCCAGAGGTCCTGAGTTCAATTCCCAGCAACCACATGGTGGTTTACAACTATCCGATCTGGTGGCCTCTTCTGGCGTGCAGACAATCATGCAGGCAGAACACTGTATACATAACAAATCTTTTTTAAAAAAGTTTTACATAATGGCAGGATAAATGGAATGAATGAAGGACCAGCCAGAGAAGTAATTTATAGAGATCTCCTCAGGAAAACTACTGACCAAATGTCGGGATAAAAAGGCAAAGCACCCTTCTTCTACAGCCTTCCCTCCTGGCCCCACTGAAGCCCCCTCTCCCTGGAAGGCAGCTGGCCATGCCAGCCTGGGAATCAGGGGGGCGATCTTCACTCCCCTTCCCATCCTTCAGTTCCAATCCTGTCTCATGTCCAGTCGGCACAGCCGTATGTGATGGGGATGGCGGACGTCATAGAGCCAGCACAGCTGTTTGGCCGCCGTGCCACCCGTGGGCTCCATCTCCACCTCTGGCATTCTTGAGAGACTTTCAATATTGGTACCAGTTAGGAATGTTGGACTGGCGGAAATTTTCTTCCGAATCATTTCTGCCTTCTCCCAGGGCAGTCCTGAGCAAACTATTCCTCCCCCTCCCTACTTTAGGGAAATTATCCTTATCTACTTGAAGGTCTTCCTTGCGCCAGAGTTCTCTTTACAGGGCCTTGAGACATTTTTGAAACGTCTGTCCCTGTACTTACTCAGGAACGAGATAACCAAAACAAAGGGAACTTGAAAAGGTCAACCAGACTCGGTGGGCTGGAGGAACTGGCCACAGATCAGACGGCACGCCCCTCCCCACTGTACACCCAGGCAATCACGTGGCTTACACAGCGAGGAAGTTAGATTAGCTGAAGTTACTTTTGCCCCTCCCCACTGTACACCCAGGCAATCACGTGGCTTACACAGCGAGGAAGTTAGATTAGCTGAAGTTACTTCTGTCCGACACAGAGACTTACACTGATGGGCAAAGAATGACGTAGAAAGGCAATAAAAGTGTTCTATAAAGATATAAAATATAAACATTGTTTATGCCAGAATTTGATTATAACTGCAGCAGCGTTGGCCTGAGGATATTTCTTGAGCACTCTGACCACTAAGGGTGGGACACGGCAGCGTGCCTAGGATGGCTTGAAGATTGTTTTGGCCAAATGTCCTTGTAATCACAGAAGCAACCAGCCTGAGAACGACTTGTCATATGCCTCTAGATTCTTAGAAATTGGGTTATGGGGTTAATGAGTAAAAATGATAACTCTGTTTATCAATGATGTCAAAACTTGAGGGGAAACGATTGGAAATGATGACTCTGTTCTGTCATAGTTTATTACTTGATGACCAAGAGGAAATGAAACACATGTCCAAAGACAAAAATGACATGTTCTCTGTTTTAGAACAATATGAACACATCCCTGCTTACTGAATTCTGTACAAATAGAGAAGCTCCCTGGCTGCCAGTCAGTCAGGCTGCACGGTTCTCCAGACCACCATGGCCTGGTTCACGTCCTTCCCTGACCAGCTCCTCACATCCCCTGCGGGGATCCGTCCACCGTCGGGGATGACCATTGGCACCCAGTCCTATAGCAGAACTCCTGCAGGGCCCGTCTTCCCTCTCTTCCTCCATTCCCTCTGCAGATCCTCAGGGCAGACCCAGCTTTCTTCCCTCCTGTGGACCCTCTCAGCCCTGTGCCCTTCTAGCCCATCACCATACCTTCCTTTGAGCTCCCCAATACCTAGCAACGAGTTCTAACTGGGTCCCCCAGTAGCCACACCTGGCAGGGACTCAGAAGCATCCCTACCAGGCCATTCACAGCCTCCACATGGTCCTAAGATCACAAAAAGGCAACAGAAACTGAGGAACAGAAAACCACACCAAAAAGAAAAGACCAGGTATCAACACCAAGAATTACAATCATATAGCTGGAGCAAAAACCAAGGACTTAAAAATAGCCATTTAAGTTCAAGGACCTTAAAGGAGATATGAATAAATACATTAGTGAAGTCTGTGAAAATGCAAACAAAATAGAGATGGAAATAGTTTTAAGATGTGGGAGTAGAAATAGAATCTCTTAGGAAAGCCAAAACTGAGGGGAAACTGGAACTGGAAAATTTAGGAAGTCAAATAGGATCCTCAGAGGCCTTAAAGCCTCACCAACTGAATGCAAGAGCCAAAAGAGAATCTCAGGCACTGAAGACAAGATAAAGATGGGTATCTCAGTTAAGGAAAATGTTAAATTTTAAAAAATCCAGACATAAAAGATCCAGGAAATCTGGGACACCATGAAAAGACCAAATTTAAGAATAATATGAAGGAACAGAATAAGAAATCCAGGCACAGAAAATATTTTCAATAAAAATCATAGAAGGAAATTTCCCTAACTATCAAAGTACAAGAAGGTGACAGAGCTCCAAAAGGAAAGTGGAAAAGAAAAGGAAGTCCCTTTACCACATAATCATCAAAACACTAAACATAAAGAGCAAAGAAAGAATATTCGAAGCTGCAAGGGGGAAAAGCCGAGTAATACAAGGCAGACCCACAAGAATCACACCGACTTCCAGCTGGAAGGTCCTGGACGGGTTGCCAGCCCACAATACTAAACCTGGTAAACTGACTGTGTTCCCGTGGATGCCCTACATTCTAACACAAACTAGAAGTGATAAGTTGTTAAAAAAAAAAAAAGAACATGAAGGTTGCGGGGGGGGTGACGTAGAGGGGACCTGGGAGTAGTTAGGGGCAGGAATAGGGACAGGATATGATCAAAATTGTGTGATGTTCTCAAAAAATTAATTCAATATTTAAAAAGGAAATAGATGTGGGTTGAGGGTAAACTCAGAGACAGAGTGACTGCCCACAGCCATGCCAGGTCCTGGGCTCATCCCTCAACTCCATTAATAAGTAAGTAAACAATATGTAATCCCCAGTTCTGTGGTTCATCACGCATGGTCTTGGGAAGAAGGTCAGATCCAGACATTCCAATGCTTCCAGCAGAAGATGGTAACCCAAGGACGGCCTACAATATCCTGCCATCAAGAATTCTGTTAACTTAATGTTTACCAAATTTAACTGACCACAGAACTCACTTCTCAAATCACACTTCCTAACATCTCACACAGAAGCCTTGTCATTTACTTTCCCTGTGATGTTACCTATCCATTCCGGGTCAATCCGACCACGCTTCCAGCTAATGTCTCAAGAGAGCAGGAGCAGGTGGGAGGAAAAGCGTCGCTATTCTGGTGGGGAGGATCAGAGTAAGCATGGTAAGAGCTTGGCACCTCTGACCGGATCACTGAGTCCAGTAATCTAAGAGTCTTGAAAGACACTGGGATTTGGATTTGATGTGACACACAGGAGAAAGCCACCGAGAAGCTCACCTTCTGATTGACAGGACACAGACGATGCTTATGGAAGAACAATGTGACCAAAACAGGAGCAAATGCCTCGCAGGTTAATGGGAGACCAAGCAGAAAATATACCTGCAGCTAAGACAGTTGAAAAGAAGTCTCTGTTTGTACTGTGCTCAGTCCTAGCTAAGGGGTAAGTCCCCGACATCCTGTGTGATCAAGAGTAGGCTCTGTTTCTCAGGTCTGGAGCACACTGTTTGCAAGCCTATCCACTGGATGGACATCTTGTCCTTGTCCCTTCCCTCCTCATTGTATCCATCTAATAATGTACAACCGCCAACCCTCCTACCCCTGAAACACCTTATCTCCCCCATAAGAGGGACTCTCAAATCCCAACTCAGGGAGGCAGCCAACTGGCCAGGTCTGGGTGCACCCCAAAACACAGCTTGTGTTATTTGGGAAATTGTGGGCTTGTTTTTTCTCCTTGCAAACAGTAAGTTTAATGCTAGCAAACTCGTGGCAGCTGCACCGGGCAGGCAGTAACTCAGGGAAGGTATTCCCTTATCCAGATGGACACGCAAGTGAATGAGGGGACAGTGGACAGTTTGGTGATGTTAAGTCAAAGAGGAGAACCAGGTAGAAAGAATCAGACGGTTCCATGGTTTTAAGGACGGATGCCAGGAGGGAAATGGTGGTACCAGACAGCTGGGAGAGAGATCTGTATGGGAAAAGTCTTTGACATTCTAAAGGTAGACAAAATTACAACGTTCAGTAGAAATTTTAGATCTAAAATTAGACTTCTGCAGAACATGTCATTATATAAATTTTTATGTAAATATAGAAAGTCAATTCTTTGTCTGTAGGGGTGGGGCGATTAGAGACAGGGTTTCTCTGTAACAGCCCTGGCTGTCCTGGAACTGACTTTGTAGACCAAACTGGCCCTGAACTCACAGAGATCCACCTGCCTCTGCCTCCCAAGGGATTAAAAGAGTATGCCACCATGCCCAGAAATAAGAAGTTAATTATGCGAAGTAGAATTACTTTTTAAATTATGTCGATCTAGTCTATACTAAAGCTCAACTTCATGCTCACCAGAAGAGGTGAATTAAATTCTCTTATTAAGTGCGCTTCATACAAAATCATACTATTTTAACATGATTCTTTAATGTATGTATTATACATATTTAATATAAGGATTATAATTTCCATTGTGAAGGCAAGAAAATGATGAGGTCAGGTTTTCAGGTGTCAGTGGAGTGGCAGCTCTTAGTGAGTGGAATGAACTTAGCCAAGAGCCAAATCTGGCTAATTCTGCTTCTTCTAAGATAACCAACAAAAGTAAATATAATACCAGCGGTTCAGCCAAAGAGGGAAGGGCAATTTAGAACCGGAATTCTGCATTCTGGCCTTACACGTCAGGAGCGCCTGTCTAACCAACACATAACAAACATGACTGAGAAACAGCTCTTTTCCAAACAGGGTTGTGTTGTATGTACTGAGACCAGGGAAGAGGTTTCCACTCTGAGGTACATCTGAGTTTGAAGGAAGAAATGGATGGAGTAGGAAGACATGTGGGTTCCTGAGGGTGATGTCATCGTGAGGCAGTACTTTCCGGGCTTACCGTTGATAACTGGCGTGTAAACGACAATCCCAACCAAGTTCGGGTCGGATACAGTTGTGTCCAGAATAAGGCCCCCAATGCTGAAAGAAAGAAAACCAGGTATCAGGGAAGAGAAATGGAAAAGTGTCTCACGTTGCTCTGACATTCAGACACTCCCACCTTGTACAGTACAATGTTAACACAATATAAAAATCAGGCAAAAAGAAGAATATTCAAAGTAGAAATCAATGTTATCAGTAAAAAACTGGAAATAAAACATGGCCATGAAGGCAGGAGAGGCGCTCAGTGGGTGAGAACTGGCTATTTAAACACAAAGTCCTGAGTTTAAAGCCTATATAAAATCTCTGCAGTGGGAGGCAGACACAGAAGGATCTCAGGGGCTCACTAGCCATGCCAACCAATCAATCAGTAATCAGGTACAGTGAGTGCCTGTCTCAAAACTAAGAGAGACAGCAAATATAGGGTGTGACAGATGAAGACCCCCTGAACCCGGTGTTGACTTCTGGCCTCCACAGATGCACACCTGGGCACATACAGTACACACCCAGTCTACACACTAAAGCAATAATAAATACCATGACCAACAGGTAAAATGTGAGTGCATTAGTTTTTGTTTGTTTGTTTTACATAGCTTGCCCCCACCCCCTCTGGGGAACAGGGTCTTGCTATGTAGTCCAGATGGCCCTGAACTTATAGCAATCCCCCTGTCTCAGCCTCCCAAGAGCGGGGATAATAGGCATGTGTCACAATTCCCAGGTTACAGTTTGTTAACTTCACTAACCTACAAGAACGCCCTATAAGGCGTTGTCAACTACTTCAATGCTTAAAACAATGGGATGAATGGTCCCTTCATATTCTTCTGCACAGAGTATCTTTTGTTTTGTTTTGTTTGAGACTGGGTCTCACTATATAGGCCTAGGCTGGCCTGGAGCTTGCTAGTAGACCAGGCTAGCCTCAAACCCCTAGAAACCCACTGTCTCAGCCCCTAAGTGCTGCATCATACTCTTTTTTCATCATGTCATCTACTACTCTTGCAATTTAAGAGCTAGTTCGTAAACAGCGTCTTTCCATCTTTAAGGCAAGCCAGCATCAGAGGGGCGTTTCTAAAACTAGGTGGATTACAATCGTATGACCAGAGAGCTGTAGCAATGGAAAGAGCTGAGCTTGAGAAGTCTGAGAAATGAGATGGGGTTTTAAGAGAACAAGTGGCAAACCACACGCGTTCAGTATCTCGGTGGAACGTGGAGGCTTGTTTAAGCCTTTATTAATTGTTCACCTTCAGTCTGTGGTTCATGTACCGTAAGACACAGCCAGTCCCGTCACCCACAGTCACCTGCTGCCTAAAATCTTCCAGGGATTGCAATCTCCCTACAGCAAAACGATCCGCACGCTGTCGTAGGATGACCCAAAGTCCTGGCACCCTCTGACGGTGGTTGTTAGCCCCGTGCCCATACCATCTGTGCCCTAGGGATCCGTTCAGTTCCCGCCGTAACTTATTCTCTGCTGAGTGGCACGCAGAGACGCTAGTTCTCATTTTCAGGCTTAGATCTGACTTCTGCGGTAGATGAGATGTAAATCTCACAGCTTCCACAAATGCCAGCCCACGGGGAGCCCTTCCTGATACATCCAACCCGCGAGGTCGCCATCAATCACCTCCACAAAGCTGGTTTCTAATTCTTAGAGACACTGCTGTGACCCTCCACCTCCTCCAAGGGTCTCCCGTGCTGAATTCTGATCTCTGTGTTATCCAAATCCAAAGCTCGCGCACGATTCTTAGTTCACCACATTTTGCAGGACGTTCCTACTCTTTCCCAGATGACTTTGTTATCCAGTGCAGACTGGACATCTTTCCACAGCAGCAGAAATGTAACAGTGATATTCTGGGTCACGGATACCCCATTCTGCAACCCTGCTGGGATTCCTCTGAGCGATGCCTCACTGCTAACCCATGGTCGCGCTCCCGCCCCCCCCCCACCAGCTCTCACCTGCTTATGACCATGGCTGTTATGACGGGCTCCCAGCCAGAGTGGAGCACAGTCCTGGTAGCTGGGTGTTTGGCAGCTATTATAACCCAGATAGGTGTCAGAGCCAAGAAAAAGGCACAAACTAATGGAGAAATGTAATAATATGTCTCTAGAATAAAGAAAAGAAGACATTTCAGCCCTTCCTCTTTCCAACAGAAAATCTGAATAACAAAAGAAGCATTTTTATCAGGTTTATTATTAAACATATTAAGTGTCTAACATTTTATATATATCCAAGATTTAGAACAGTAAATAAAACCCAATGCCAAGAATGGCGGCCCATTTCCCCTAAGCCAGCAATCAGGAGGCTGGAGATGGGGAACCACACAGTTAGGGCCAGCCTGTGCTACACAGATGCTCTTTTAAACTATCAGCTCATATAACCTAAAGAACAACATTAATGTCCCAAACATTCATTATGAGGTAACAACACAGCCTACACAGAAGAGCAAGGACACCAGGATGGACAACTTGATAGCTGCCCAGGCCTTGCTGTGCTTCTCTGTGGCACACGTCTGGGTCACAACTGTTCATCCGGCCTCTATTTTCCGCCTCCTTACTGACGGCAGGCTTGGCTGCCCAGCCTGTCACAGGCACGATTCACGCCATTTCTAAACAAAATTTTACGTGAGTTTTCAGAAATGACTGAAAGGTGTGTGTGTGTGCGTGTGCTTATGTGTGAACTATCTCCCAACACCAGACAAAAGACGCTGCAAGATCAGAGACAAGTTGCCTCGACTTTCTTCCTAAAGGCCCAGAGAGGGAGGCTGGGGAGACACGAGTCCACAGGACAGAGCAGGGGAGGAAACTAGCAGAGGAGGAGCTTGGGAAGTGAATGCCGAGCATGTGTGCGCAGGGTGAACTCCGTGAACATGGGCCACTAAGGCAAACACCCTAACAAAGCCTGCAGACACAGGGCCGTGAAGAACCCAACAGCAGAGGAGAAGCCCCTTGAACTCTGAGAGCCACAAGCAGAGAGCGGAGAAAGGGCCATCTGAAGAGGACGACACTGGCCTTGCAACGAGGTCTGCTCTACTCTTCCCCAGCATAACCCTGAAGCAGGAACACGGATCGCAAGCTAAGCCACAGTCAGCAGCCGACATAATCAAGTCCAGCGCAGCATACGGAAAACAGACCTGGACGCGGAACAGCCCTGTGCCCCCCCCCCCCCCCCCCCGGTGCTCAGCAGCCAACCAAGCTTGGAATGTTTGATGGCATGACAATCTCTGCAACGTCTTACATTAGGGCACTTTTCTCATCATTTTTTTTCAAGTACCTAAAGTACTTTTTACGAGTCTAGCAAACTAAATGTATAAATAAGGTGATTTTCTTGGTGTAGTAGTGCACATATAATCACAAGTTCAAGGCCAGCCTAGGCCACAAAAGGACACCACCAAAGAAAGCAGGCTGGCAAGAATGTTCAGAGCAAAGGGCTTGCAGCCAAGCCTGACACATAAACTGGATCCTGAGCCAACTGGGAGGAGAGAAAGCTCCACATGAGCACTGTGGCCACACATAGACACACACACATAGACACACACACATAGACACACACACATAGACACACACACACATAGACACACACACATAGACACACACACATAGACACACACACACATAGACACACACACATAGACACACACACACATAGACACACACACAGACACACACACATAGACACACACACATAGACAGAAACACACATAGACACACACACATAGACAGAAACACACATAGACACACACACACATACACACATAGACACACACACAGACACACACACATAGACACACACACATAGACACAAACACACAGACACACACATAGACACACACACAGACACACACACACATAGACACACACACAGACACACACACACACACACATAGACACACACACACATAGACACACACACAGACACACACATAGACACACACACAATAGACACACACACACATAGACACACACACATAGACACACACACACAGACACACACACACACTTCTTTAAAAAGGAAAATGAAAGGGCTGGAGAAATGGCTCAGGGTTTAAGAGCACTGGCTGCTCTTCCAGAGGACTGAGGTTTAATTCCCAGCAACCACATGGTGGCTCACAACCATCTGGAACTCCAGATCTAGGGGATCGATTCCCTCTTCCAGCCAGTCTCCATAGGCATGCCACACACGTGGTCCTCAGCCCTCCTATTCAACACAGGCATCTCACACACGGGGTCTTCCTATTCAACACAGGATGTCACACATGGGGTCCTTAGTCTTCTTAGTCAACACGGGCATCTCACACACGGGGTCCTCAGTCTTCCTATTCAACTCTATGTCAAATTTCACCTCAAGTTTCAATGACTTATCATTGGGGGTTCTCAGATGTATAATTTTTTAAGGTCATATTTTTTTTTTTTTTAGAGTTAGGTGATCAATTCTGTTGCAGTGTGTTTACTCTTTATGTAGCTGCAACCTGAGGAAAGACAGCCTCTCTTCCAGATCACCAACCAGGGAAGATCCTCCCATCTCCATGTTGGGACCCTCTGAGACCAGACCCTCCAAACTTCCAATCCCTGGAAGTTTTTCTATGCATACAGGCGAAACACACAACAATAAAACTGTCAAATGTAAAAGATGACTGTTTTTAAATAAATATCTATATAACATGTACAACTTCTCTTAGCTCTCTAACAGGCAAACCACACAAAAGCGCATCACAACCACGTAAACCAGAGCTCACAACCACAGTCGGCCTTCTCTTTCCGTCTGATCTTTCTTGCCCCGTCTTTCCGTTCTTACTTTCCTGAAGTGTTACTAATCCCCAGAACTCTGTACTGAGCCAAGATCCTACGCTATTTCACTAATCCCGAGTCCTCATGTGGAGGATGCTTTTGCTACAACCAATCATATTCTCAGGCAGTCACCATGCCAAAGTCAGTAGAGGGCCACTTGAATAAATTCTAATCGCATTAGCTACATCATTTTCAAAAGGAACAATGCACTTTGTAAGACAGTATTTATCCAATATCTATTATGTATATAGCACCAAGAGTACTACAAAAAAATAAGTCAATAAAAACCCACGGTATTGTCAAGAATTCTGTATTTCAAACAGAAAGGTTCAGTCACAGGTACTCTAATTATTGCCTAATCCACTGATGTCCTGCAGTGAACTAAATAGGCTTTAAGAAGTGGGGGAGAGGAGTATTGTATTTAGACAAAGAGCTGTAATCACTGACCAAACACAAAGTCATGAAGGCCACCTCAATAAAGTGCTATAGCAGTTCAGATAAGCACAGCTAGATAAGGACATGCATGTATGTATGTGTGTATGCATGCGTGTATGTATGTATGAAGGATGGATGGAAGGACGGACGGATGGGCGGGCAGATTGACTGACAGGGTCTCACAATGAAACACGGTTTGCCTAGAGCTTGCACGTGGCCCAGACTGGATTTGAACCCAAGGTCATATTGCCTCAGCCTTCCCAATGTTTGGATTACAGGCACATCTCTAGCTCACACAAATCTTTACTGACATAAAGAAGCGCAACTGAGTTCTGCACTGTTGATCCACATCCTGAAACCTTTCTAGTAGTTTTAAAACCCTTTTGGTGGAATCCCCATTTTTCTGAAGCATACCTAGGACTGTGTCGTCTACAGACAGGGATAACTAACCCTTCCTTGGACTCCCTTGATCCCCTTTTGTTTCTATTGCTCGTTAGTTCCTCTAGTGTGATGCTGAGCAGAACTGAGAGTGGGCGCTCTCGCCTCCGTCACCACAGAGGCCGTGTTTCTCTCCTGTACTTTTCACTGTTTGCTGTTGGTTTTCCGAGGCGGCATCAGCTCTGTCCAGGAGAGTTCCTGGCCGATAATTTCCTCCAGGTCTCCAGCTTTGCTATCAGGCTGAGATGCCGACCTCATGAAACAGGGTTGGATGTGTTCTGCCGGGATGCTTCCTGGAAGGATTTGCTTTCTGGGGTTAATTTTTTTCAGCATTTATTTGTGTGTGTATTTGGGTTGTTGAAATAAGGTCTACTTTAGCCCAGGCTGGCTTCACACTCATGCAAACCTGTTTTCTTTTTAGTTACTACTCCAGTTTACTTGTCTCACCAAGTCTTCTATTTCTTCCTGACTCAGCTTCATGGGTGGATGCTTATAGAAGTGTATCCACTCCCCAGAGGCTAGGCTTTCAGGATCTAATTCTTCCTAACAGCGCCTGGGATCCTTTCCATTCTGGGGTACCGACTACAATGTCTGTGCTTTCCTTTCTGGTCTTACTTAGAGTCTTTTCTCTTCTTAGTCAAAACTAAGACGGCTGTCAGTCTTTTTCAGTTAAGAAAAACCAACCCTTCGTCTTGCTGGTTTGTCCCATAGCTTTCCTGCTTGGTTTAGCGATGCTCGTCCTTACTTCTCTCCTGCAGAGCTTGGGTTTAGTGTGTTCTTTCCCCAGTTTCCTGCCGTGTAGCCTTCGGATGCTTGCGTCTTCTATAACACAGGTGGCTATGCTATGAGCTGGGAGCGTCCTCCTTAGAGTTGGCATCAGTGTGTGGCATCCCTGAGGTTTCTTAGAACTACCTGTGCAGTATCCCGTAGGTTTTGGAACATGGTTTCTCCATTCTCACCTGGCTTAAGATGTTTCCATTTGAGTTCTTTGAGCCACCGCTAGTTTGAGGTGTCCCACTGAACTTCTATACATTTACATAGTTTCCACTTTTCCTCTGTCACTGCTTTCTAGTTTTACTCCACCACGGTGTAGATAAACATGACACGATTCCTAAACTTGTTAGGATGTGTTACATGGCTTAATATGGGGTCTATTCTAGGAAATGACCTATGTGCAGGAGAAGAATGCACACCATGTGACTGTTGAGGGGACCATTTTGTAGATTGTCAGGCTGGTGTGAACAAGTGTCCACTTCAAGTCCGGCATTTCTTTACTGCACTTCCGTCCAGATGAGCTACCCATTGTCAAAGTGAGGTCCTGAAATCCCCACTGTGTACATTGTCCAACCCATTAATAACTCTCTTACATTTGGGAGCTCTGACGTTGGATACGTACATATTTACCACTGCTGTGTCCTCTTCATGGACTGACCCCGTGGAACTTTCCCTGTGTCGGATTCTTGGAGCCACGGAGTTCGTGGCCTCTCTAGCCAAAGTTTACAGCTACCAAAAAGATCCTCCTGTCTTCTCTAAACGCTGCTTAGTGTTTCCAGGGTAGTACAGGGATTAACGGTGTTTCCAAGGACCGGGCTTCTCAGCAAGATGAACGGGATCTTAGAACTGAAATGTGCCTGCTTCTAATCTCTGTATTCAGAATGAAAAGGCCAGGTGCCTAACTGCCGATCTTCTGAGGCCCCCTAGTGCTCAGGATGCAGACACTTTGGCAAGAGAAACACAATGACATTTCAGAACACCTGTAAGCTGTTAAATTAACTGCAGAATTAACCGGTAGCCCGTTTAAAAAGAAAATCCCTTGGGGGCATCAATTACACAGATGAAATGAGAAGGGTCTGAAGCATTGCAAAGCCAACTTTCAGACAACAAATGAAGGCCTGGAATATCCTAAACAATACTTAATAAAACTGTGTTCTACGCTTATGGGGACTGCGTTTTCTCTTACTCCTCACCCCAGTACCAGTGTGGCACAGTGCAAGGTCTCAGGGTCAACCCTCAGCTCCACAGAACAACAAAACAAACAAACAAACAAAAACAAACCAGGTACTGTCAGATTGCGGGTTCACACCTATAATCCCAATACTCAGGGAGTGGAGGCAGCGTGAGCTGCAGGGCCAGTCTCAGATACAGAGGTCCTCCCGAGACCCAGTCTTAACCCGGCACCACGGAACACTCCCAGTATTGCAAGCTTTGGAGGAGAGTACACGAGGATCATAGCCATTGTTGTTCTGTCTGCACAGGGGCTTTATCTGCGAGTTTGTGCACACCAGGTGCGTCCCTGGGACACAGGGAGACCAGCCGAGGCCGTCAGATCACCCGTGACTGGAATCGCAGGTGCTTGTGCTGTCACGTGTCACGTTACAGCTGCCGTGTGGGTGCTGGGACTCCAGGCATGCACCGCCACACCCACCCAGTTAATCTGTAGTATTTCTGTTCTCTTTTTTTTTTTTTTTTTTTTTTGATTTTTCGAGACAGGGTTTCTCTGTAGCTTTTGGTTCCTGTCCTGGAACTAGCTCTTGTAGACCAGGCTGGCCTCGAACTCACAGAGATCCGCCTGCCTCTGCCTCCCGAGTGCTGGGATTAAAGGCGTGCACCACCACCGCCCGGCTATTTCTGTTCTCTTAATACTGCTGAGAAGAAATCTTCATCCTCTTGTAGACGTGTGTGTGTGTGTGTGTGTGTGTGTGTGTGTGTGTGTGTGTGTGTGTGTCCCTTCTCTCTGATCCCTCCTCAAAGCAGGAGAAACTTGAAATTCAAGAGTTAGTCAAAAGGGCACCAGGAGGCCTTCTTACTGGCCTCCTATTGATGACGGTCTTGAGACAGGGTCTCACATCCAGGCCCCAGATCCTCAGTACTCTTTCCTCAGCTTCCCTGCTGGGATGATGAGTACACATTCCCACACCTGGCCAGACTACCTCCCTTCTCCAGTACGCCCTCAGGGTAAGGAGGACAAGTTGTTCAGAAGTCTGTCTGTGGCTTGGGTGGTGAGTTTAACGAGGTGAGAGAATGAAAACACCACATTCTCTGAGACCAGATATAAGCTAACATTTACTCCTCGACTCTAGTGTCTGGGTCTAAATTGCATGATAATTCAGAGAAGGAAAAAGAGGAATCAATGTATTATCCCAGCAACAAAAATTAGGCAAGACTTAGGGTCATTTCTTTAATAACAACTCCCCTTTTCTGCACTTCCTGTGAGAGGAGAGGGAACTGAGCACTCCTGAGCAACCGTCACTGCACCCCCAAGAGTGACAGAGCCACAGCCAATGAGAGCTCAATGACAGTTGATGGCACCAGCCCATCTATTGTCTCATGCACTGGTTCAGGCGATGCATCTCTGTCTTCAAGTGAGGAAAGATGTATCTGAGCACAGACAGTCTGTGCCACCCATCAAACCAAAGTCAGGGCAGTGTCCCGTACTACACGAGGCCTTTCATGCCGCTGCCGGAGTCATACGGAGCTACTGCATTTGATGGGTTAAAGCCTATTTGGTTCAAAAGTACATCTGAAGTTCCTCTCCAAACTTCAGAATCGTGCCATAAAGCTGAATAAAACCCATAGCAATCTGTGAATAAATATTTGCCTTGGGATGGCCTTGTAAATAATTTTATTATAGTAAAGTTGTGCTTTTGTTAAACTGGAAATCTGACACATGTGCACACACACACAACACACACACACAAACTTGACATGTAAATGAAAACACAGCATTCTGCCTTTAACCCATGCCCACAGATGAGGCTCACTCCCCCTGGCTGCGGGCCCAGAACACATTATTCCCGCTAGGACAGCTCACTGGACTCTGCACATTTCCCATCATGACTCATCAGGAACACGCACAAGATGACTCGAGCTTCACTAGTAGTCAGCTAATTTTCAGATGTGTCTTTTGTTTTGTCTCTAATTGTCTGGAAGCTATTTATTAGCATGGGGTTTTGATGTGGGAAAAATAACTCATTGGTAAATAGGAAGGAAGGAGAGTAGGAAGGAAGGAAAGAAGGAAATACAGACACACAAAAACCACGATAACTCTGTATTCTCATATTCAAAACACTGAACAGTGCAGTGTGATTCCTAACTGGCTAGCCAATGAGAAGAAAGCACAGAACCCATGGAGTACGACAGGAGTGTATTAAACTACGATAATAGCAATGTGTAAAGCTGGGGGCATACATAACTTCTATGACCCTCCAGCTTCCTGTCTGAAATTCCAAAGAATACCTAGGTGTTGTATAGCACACACCTGTAACCAAATACTTGGGAGGTGGAATTAGGAGGCAGAAATAGGATGAGGAGTTGAAGGTGAGCAAACTTGTCCACATAGCAAATCTGAGGATATCCTGGGAGCACGGGAATCAGCAGCCTCAAGAAGGAAGCGAGGGAGTGGGGCAGAAAGGGGAAGAAAGAATTCACAGAGGATAAACATTTTCCTAAGAGTTCTGATCTCAGTAAGAGAAGAAAGCACACCAGAGCCACGGCACATAATAAACACACAAGCTACAGTGTTCTAGTCAACTTCATCACTACTTCTAACATCACTTTCTAATGACCGAGTAACTCCACGTTTAGCTTCAAGTCAACTTACCCAGGCAGGAGTACAAACCCTGACTGATCCACGCTAATATGGCGAGAGTTATCAGATCACCAAAGCTAGCAGCGATGGGTGTGGCCACGTTGTCAGGGTTTATGCCTGTCTTCTTTGAGCCAACGATAACCCCGACCATTATTATTCCTAGAAGAAAGAGCGCCCGTTACTCTTGAGGCTGACTCAGGAAATCCATCCCCCAAACACTGAAATACCCCGCACAGACAGAGAAGCAGCACACCGGTTCTGGCTGGAATGCTCAGATAACTGACAGAGAAAACAAAATCCCCTTTGGCAAAACCTTCAGCAAACTGCAAGAGATCCCGGAAGACATCATCGGCTCATTGTGGCATTTACTGTAAAATTACAGCAAAAACTAAAATTCTGAATTTAATGAGGCATATGCTTTAAATGTAATACATATATATAACCGCAGATTTTTATTTTAACCCGTGAAGAATGAAAACACTAGAGGGAGAAATCCTACTTATATGCACAGCAACAAAACACACACCCATATATGGTGTCTACAGTGAAGTGTTGAACCCCAGAGTTTAGAGCAGGAACCACGTATAAAAGAAGATAGCATGTGCAGGGGTTAAGAGCACTTAACTTGTTCCCAGAGGGGACCTGAGCTCAATTCAACACTCATCTGACACTCCGGTACCCAGACATACATGCAAGCAGAATATACACTCATATATATCAAATAAAAGGAAAACCAAAAACATTAAGAAAAAAGGGAAAATGGCAAGAATAGGTCTAAAAACTGATGCTCTTTGATGGCTGGATTGCTCAACTATTAGGTGCAGACTGGCTGTTCTTGCTCCACATGGTAACGTACAGCCATGTGGATCTCAAGTTTCTGGGGATACTCCTTCTTACGGCCTCCGAGAGCACAGGCATGCTCGTGTTGCACGTACATACAGGAAGGCAGGACATTCATACACATAAAATAAAAACAACTAAATATTGAGGAGAATAAAGAAGGGTGGTAGCCAGGCAGTGGTGACTCACACCTTTACTGCCAGCACTCAGGAGGCAGAGGCAGGCGGATCCCTGAGTTCAAGGCCAGCCTGGTCTACAGAGTGTGTTCTAGGGCATCCAGGGCTACACAGAGAAACCCTGTCTTAAAAAAACCAAACTAAATCAATAAATCAAACAAGCCAGCAGTGAGAGTTATCTGGACGTGATGGTTCATGCCTTTGATCACAAACAGCATCTGGG
Source organism: Microtus pennsylvanicus (assembly GCF_037038515.1). Classification (NCBI taxonomy): domain Eukaryota; kingdom Metazoa; phylum Chordata; class Mammalia; order Rodentia; family Cricetidae; genus Microtus; species Microtus pennsylvanicus. Next base: position 36,571,343 of record NC_134598.1, read on the forward strand.
AGGCAAAGGCGGGGATCTCTGTGAGTTTGAAGCCATCCTCGTCTACAAAGAGTGTTCCAGGGCTACACAGAGAGACCAGCTGAACTTCAGTGACGACATTCTACAACGTACGAGGTGCCTAGTATAGTGCTCATATCAATAAATATAAAGAAGATAATCCTGCAAATTCTAAGGTTATTTTTTATTGGGGGGGGGGGACTATTGAGGCAGAATTTCCCTGTATGGCCCTGGTTGTCCTGGAATTCATTCTGTCGACCAGGCTGGCCTCAAACTCACTGCCTGTCTCTGCTTCCCGAGTGCTGGATTCAAAGGTGTGCACCATTAGCACTCAGCTCAGTTAAGTTTTTTAACTTCTGTTTTTTAACATATAGTCAAAAATATGCTACAGTAAGCATCAGCACAAGGTTATATTTATATTGTCACAGAAACTTAAACTTTGGGGTTTTTGTTGGGTTGGTTTTTCTTAGTTTATACTTGTGCGCTGGTGAGAGAGGACACACAGGGGTGAGCACAGCTGCCCCCACGGGCACTGCTGTTGGGTTCACCCTGGGCTGTAGTCACAGGGAATTGTGAGCTGCCTCAGGGGGTTCCTGGGAACCGAACTCGGGTCCTCTGGGAGTGCAGGAAGTACTCTCCACCAAGAATTTAGATGAGGGATTGCTTTTGAAACAGAATTTCTGGAATTCTTGCGACAGGCCGGAAAGTCCCCTGTGTGGTTTCCAGGAAGGCCTTTCTTAAGTCTTAGGGAAAACGGGAACACTGGACTGCCTGACTGAAAACTGAGCCAGGGTGTCTGTGGCAAAGGGAACAACCTCAAAAAGCCTGCTTTCTACAGTGTTTATAAATATTTAAATAAATAGGGTGGTGGTGGCACACGGCTTTAATCCCAACACTAGGGAGGCAGAGGCAAGTGGATCTCAGCGAGTTCGAGACCAGCCTAGTCTACAGAGCCAGGGCTACACAAAGAAACCCTGTCTTGAAAAACCAAATAAATAAATAGATATAAATAAGTAGTAACATAAAAATACATCTGAACTAAGATTATTTAAAGCTTATGTGGATATTTTCTGTCATTTTCATCATGAACAAATATTTAACAGTCACCATCCTGGAGGCGGACGTAGAGACCCACAGCCAAACATCAGGCTGAGTTTGGGAATCCTGCAGAAGAGGAGGAGGAGGAGGAGAGAGGAGCATAGGAGCCAGAGAGGGGTCAAGGACTCCAAGGGAAGGCTCACACAATCAGCTAACCAGGGCTCAGAGGGCTTCGTAGTGAGCCGACAACCGGGAAGACCACATGGGACTGACCTATGCACTCTGCTTATATGTGACAGTTGTGTAGCTTGGTCCTCTTATGGAACATGGGCTTTTACTGGCTTTGTGACCCTACTTCTCATACTGGGTCGCCTTGCCCAGCCTTCATACCTGGGAGGTACTTAGTCCTACCACAACCTGATATGCCATGTATTGTTGATATCCATAGGAGACCTGCCCTTTCCTGGATGGAGATAGAAAAGGAGGGGATTGGGGGTTGGGGTTGGGGGTATGGGGGAGAGGGACAGGAGAGGAGTATGATGCGGGGAGGCTGCACACAGGATGTGAAAGAAATAGAATTTGAAAGAAAAAGTCAGTATCCTGGGAAGTCGATCCTTTTATTAAAAGACAAAAGCTGCCAAGCGGACATTTGGAGCTGCACTCACCCTGCAGAAGAGACGCAATGAAGGCGGTGGCCACGCTGCTGGAGCACAGAAGTATGGAATGGCTGAGGTAATACTTCCCTTCTGGAATCCAGCCCAGAACGATCGCTGCCACGGCTGCTAAGAATCCAACCACTGTGGCCTGGACCTACAGGCGGTTTTTGTAAAATCCAGGTGGGTAATTTTTAAAACGTTAAATTTTCATTAGTCAATCGCTGCATACAAAACAGTCCGAAGAAGTGCTGTGTATGGCAACTGAACCACCTTCATTTTAAAGAGGCTACTGGATTTTAGTTTTAATATCCGGTGCCCTCTTAAGGAAGAGACCTGGTCAGTCGGCTTCATCAACTCAGACCATGAAACCTAATGTGGACAAGTTCAACAGAACCGCCATACACGGGCTGCCTGTGCCTGCTGCAGCATTGCCAGGGCGTAAATTCCACTTCAGACCACTTCAGACAGTGGGCTTTCAAATTGCCCTGACCTGCGTCAACACGTGTGGCCTTCAGGACCACACTGCTTTTGTTTGTGTTGTGGTTGTTGAGACAGTTTCACAATGTGGCCCTGGAACTCACTTTGTAGACCAGACTGACCTCAAACTCACAGATGCTGAAAGAACCCCTGGAGCTGACGTTAGAGATGGCTGTGAGCCACCCTATGTGGGTGCCGGGACCCACACTCCAGTTCTCTGGAAGAACGGCATGAGCGCTTCACTGCTGAGCCATCTCCAGGCCCTCCAGTCTGCCCTTAACCAGCACCTCCCGCCACGTTCATCTTCTCCTTAACAAGCAATGCTGGTGGAGCTCAGGGAGAAAATAGCCCTTCCCCAAACCCAACCCACAGCCACCATCTTCTCCTCTTCCTTCTGTCTGTGGCAACCAGTCCCAACAACCACCACCTCACCGGTGATCACCTGTGGTATCATGATGGCTCTGCCCAAGTCCCCCATTTATCACGTATCCTTGGAGGAGGAAGCCAAAGAGGCATTGAATTTTGACAACTAGGATTGGCGAATTCCTGGCGACCTCTGGCAACCATCCTAACCAACAGTTTCAGGATAGAGGATGGCGAGGGAGGGTAGAGATGACGGGAGGACAGTGTGCCTCAGGCCGAGGTGGGGACAGTTACGGTGACTTGCACAGACCACTCATGGCAGTCACGGCTTCAAAGTGTTCAGTGTTTAAATCAACGATTCTCAGTTTCTTGATTTGTTATAGCACTCTATTGATTTATAAATATTTGGAAGGTCTTGGTTTTGTCTTGTTGTTACTGGGGAGGACAAACTTCTTGCATGTTAGGCAGGTAGTCTGCCACTGACTGACATCCCTCCCTAGCCATTTGCCAGTGTTTTTACCACCCTGCCTGGGTTCCTACATGGTCACGCTGAAAGGTTCTTAGACGTTTCTAACAAAATACTAGCACTGACGAAACAGACTGAAGCCCGGAACAGTTATGTAAATCGGCGAGGGCTCTACAGCTGGTTTACGTTAGCGGCGAGGGCAGGGCTCAGATTTTCTTGTTCCAGTCCTACAACCTTAGAGGCAACTGCACAGACATGAAAAGGCCTCAATCTCAGGAACTCTTTTATCCTTGAAAGACAATGCAGGAAATTACATTCCACAACCATGTGCTCACTCTTAAAGCCTAGCTGAGCTAACATTAAAACTAGTATATCCTCCGGCTGCTCACAGGAGCTAAAGAGTTACTCGTGGGAGCTGGAGTCATTACTGAAGAGTTAGGACTTCTCTTATAGAAGACACACCTTAGAGTACCAAGAGCTATAGCTCTATAATTCCTGGTTCATTCCATATGTTACTGGTAAGGGAATGGATTTCCTAATATTAACAATGGCAACATTAACTAGGGAAAATCAACATAAACAACTGGGTGACCGCAATATCCAGAAAAAAGCTCAGTATAATTAAGCAACTAATATGCTTAGAAATCCTGGAGAAGGCAGATGCTGTGTCCTGTAGACCCGGAAGTTTGAGATCAGACTGAGAAACAGAGAGACGTTGTCTCACAAAAACAAAAAACTAAAACCAATACAAACGGAACACAAAGACCAGGGCACGATGGCACGCCTCAGAAACTGAAGCGGGAGGATTCCGAGTTTAGGGCCAGCCTCAGCAACACCAGAAGTCTGTCTCGAAAATAATAAAGACGGGGCTAGAGATGGGAGTCAGCTGGGAAAGGACGCTGAGGTTTCAGAAGCCCTTGCCTGTTCCAGTCTCTGTCTCTGCCTTTGGATCAGGATGCACAGTTCTGAGCTACTGCTAAAGTGCCATCCCTGGCTGCCTCCAGCCACGATGATCATGGACTGACCTTCTAAAACTGTAAGCAGCCCCAGTTAAATGCTTACTTTATAAGAGTTGCTGTGGTCATGGTGCCTCTTCATAGCAATTAGGACAGTAACTAAGACAGTACTTAAACAATGAATTCTTAAAATATTTATATAAATATTTCTACTACAGCTATGGTGTACTTGTAAACTTTTTTACAACTTAGAAGAAGTTGACCAGTTTCTAGAAATAGAGGACTTTCAAAGGCCATGGGCATCAACTGATTCCATCACCTTTAGGGGTACTAAGTTATTGCTTTCTTGCATCATGAAACAAACAGTGAATTTCACCCCCAAGATCTATAAATAAATGTGCCACATACCTGCTTTAAAGCCAGGTTGCCAATGATCAGATTCCACTTCTCAATGGGCGAGTCCATCTTCCCAACGTTTACCTGGTGAGGGGAATATCAGCATCGCTCTGTTATTGGTTCTATTTAAGCTAAACCCGAATCTTTAAGCACAAACACACCTTTAGCAAACCTACTGTGTGTGCCAGGAGCTGATGGCACATGGTTTTGATCCCAGTACTCATGAGAAAGAAGATGGAGGATCTCAGTGAGTTTGAAGTCAGTCCAGTCTACAGAGTGAGTTCCAGGACAGCCAGGGCTACACAGAGAAACCCTGTCTCAAAAAACAAAAACAAGGCCAGGTGGTGGTGGCACACGCCTTTAATCCCAGCATTCAGGAAACAGAGGCAGGCGGATCTCTGTGAGTTTGAGACCTGCTGGGTCTACAAGAGCTAAAGAGCTAGTTTCAGGACAGGCCCCAAAGCTACAGCAAAACCTTGTCTTGTCAAGTCAAAAAACAAAATAAAACAAAACAAAAAAAATCTACTGTGTACAGCCTGTGTTCAGAACAATTCCAAACTTACACCAACATGCTATCTGGCTTGGCCAAGATGGGACAACTGTTTCAGACAACAAGTTACAGTCACCCATCTACTGGCAGATGTTATGACTACATCAATTATCATCCTCCCAGGCCAAATTTGAATTGAGGCCCAATAGAAATAATGCTATAATTTTGAGCTGTTTGTGCATAATTCCATAACACAAAACAAATATAATTCAAAGAGTCACTTGCCAAAGAAGAGGATATAAACAAATCGTTCAAGTGTACATAATCTATATTTGAATCATGACAATATTAGCAATAACTATTAGCATTCAGTTCATAGATTGTGATGGTATACCTCCACATATATATTTTTTTCTGGCAAATGGAAGAACACTGTCCTAAATAAGGCTAGTCTTCACATAGTCTACTGCTGTGTAATCTAGACAATTTTCTCAACTACTCAGGATTTAAAAGAATATATACATCCAAATTTTCCAAGTTTTGTCATGTAGTAGTTTGGAAAGCAATGGAAAAATGATTAGCAATACATAAACACACACTTGTAAATACATCACACTGAGTTAGGTTTTAATTATCCATCATCTGCCGTGGAAGATTTTCAAATGTTATAAAAACATCTGGAGCCAGTGGGATGGCTCAGCAGTGAAGGCGCTCGCTGTCCAACACGGCAGGCAAAGCCTAGTTCCTAGAAGCCACACGGTGGAAGACAAGAGGAGGGGGGACGACTCCTGCAAGCTGTCCTCACCACCCCCCCTCACACACATACCCACACCCCCAAACCCCCCCCCACACACAGTATGCGCATGCTTACACTCAAACAATACACTAAATAAATAAATTTTTAAAGCTTTTTAAAAATCTGCACAAGGGTGAGTAAAGGCGACACAGCGCACACAAGGCTCAATAAACAAACACGGAAACACAGCTCCCTAAATCCCTTCAGTGTTGCCTGGAAGCCTGTGTTTCTAGGGCTGACAACGTGGTACTGAATAACCAGTTAGGAGCCTCCTCCCTGGGAAAGACTAACTTCCCCTCTCTCAGCACCTGTTAGGTCACATTACTCCTCCCAGTGGGCCCCAACTTACAGTGTAGCCAAAGTCCTTACAGCAGGCCACAAGACCTTCTGTCGGCTGGCCCTGGACAGCTAGTTCCCCAACCTTGTCTTCTAGGATTTCCCCTCTCTCACCTGGCCCCAACCCTAGGGACTCCAGTGTCGTTTAATACAAGGCTTCTCAGACCTTAACGGTACATCGTACAAACCTCTGGGGAGTTTACTTGTTAGATTTATTTTATATGTGTGAAGGTTTTGCTGTCCACACATAGATGAGCCCTCAAAGAAGTCAGAGGAGGGTGTCATATTCCCCTGAAATTGAAGTTCCATATAATTGTAAAGCACCATGAGGGCCCTGGGAATCTAACTCAGGTCCTCTGCAAGAACAGCAAATGCTTGTGAGAGCTGTTCCATCTCTCCAGTCCCCAGAGAGTCTATTTTTTAAAAAGATTTAGTTATTTATTTTGTATACAGTATTCTGTCTGCATGTACATCTGCACACCAGAAGAGGGCAGCAGATCTCATCGCAGATAGTTGTTAGCCACCATGTGGTTGCTGGGAATTGAACTCAGGACCTCTGGAAGAACAATCAGTGCTCTTAAACTCTGGGCCATCTCTCCAGCCCCCTAGAGTGTCTATTTTAAAACAAATTACTAGTTTATATTGGTTCAGTGGTTGTGGAATGGCCCAAAATTTATGTTTCTAACAGGCTGCTGGTGCTGACATTAAAAGACCCTATTTTAAGAAACACCCACTTAGCCTGGCTGTGGCGGTGGCACGTGCCTTTAATCCTAGCACTTGGGAGGCCGAGGCAGATCTCTTGAGTTCAAGCATTGATTGGTTTACAGAGAGAATTGCAGGACAGCCAGTCCTACACAGAGAAAACCTGTTTCAAAAAGAAAAGAAAAGAGAAGAAAAGAAAAGAAATGAAAAGAAAAGAAAAAAGAAAGAAAGAAGGAAAGAAAGAGAGAGAGAGAGACAAGGAACCCACCTTGGGCTGAGAGATGATGGCTCAGCAGTTAGGAGCACATGATATAGAAGATCAGAGTTCAGTTCCCAGCACGCACATCAGGCAAATAAGACACACTCTTCTGGCTTCCAAGGACACCCACATACACTCGGCATGCCTCCACACAGACACACAGATACATACACACACATGCCACATACACACGGCACGCCTCCACACAGACACTCACACACACATACAGAGGTTCCCTTCTTTCAGATAACTCTAGCTTATGTCAAATTGACATAAAACTAGCCAGCACACTGCCTTGATACCCACCCCGCAAAGAGACTAGATTCACCTTTATGAGACAATATTAACATGTGGATTAAAGACAGAAAATCTTATTTAAAATATATTCTTTTTTTAACTGGATTCCCTACAGCAGGGCCTATTTAAAACAGAACAGCACAGCTAATCCATTATGAGTCTAAACAATGCTGGACAAAGCTCAAGAACAACAAATACTTCTCGATCAATTTCTCTGAGGTAACTGAACCAAAACGTCACTCCTGGCAAAGGGACCAAGTTGCTTCAATGCCTGTGGTCATAGCCGTATTTATCAGAACAAAGTCCGCTTTGCTCAAGTGAAACAGGAGCCGCCTCTCTGCTCCCTTCCAGTAACACAGTCTTCCTCCTCCAACGCTTCCAAGACCTCTCCCTCATTTTCTCCTGGAAGATGCCTCCTGGACTCAAGTCTAGGCAATCCTCATGGTCTTCCTCAAAACCACAGTTAAAAATAAAAACAACCCACATATGCTTTTTGCTTTTCCTTCTTAAAAGCAAAGGCTGGGGATACAACAAACACACATTCCAGCTGGGTGCCAGGTGATCAAGCAGCTGCACCGAAATTCAGCATGTCAGTCAAGGTCACGATTAAATAATAAGGTACTGGAGTAATGAATAAGTAGTAAATTTAAAATTTAACCATTTATCAGAATTTCATTATTCGATTGTTTTTAAAAATAGTGTTGTGCGGTGTATGCATGATTTTTGTGTGTGCGGGTGCACATCTGTATTGTGCATACAAGCTCATGCAGAGGGCACCCCAGGGGTCCTCCCCTTAGTTTTCCAGCCCAGCTGTCTCACAGGCCTGCACCTGTCTCTGCCTCCCCAGTACTGGGATGACAACCATGTAGCGCCACCTCTGGCTTTTGTAAGCATCAGGTTCTGGCCCACAACAGATCCCCACACTTGCAAGGCAGCCACTCTGTCTGCTGGGCTATCTTCCCAGCCCCTGTAACTTATTTTTTTTTTGACCTTAAGAGTTTTAAATGTATTTATTATATCATATCATGACTTGAGAAAAGAACGGATCCTTAAACCTTGGGTTTGAAAATACAAACACAGAGTAAGAGAATTTATACTCATGTATCAGTACCAGGTCAGAATCTTTTCAAAACTGGAATAACAGACTTTAATCATCTCACACTGTGAAAGAAGCACACTTCTTTCCTCCTCTTCCAAGCACACTTTTTATTCCAGAAGTTTCCAGAAAAATAATTGCTATCTCTGCAAACAGCGACTGGCTATTAGCAAGTTCTACGATGCCAGCACTGTTTTACAGAGTACAAGATTAAGGACTTTCTGTCCAAGTAATCCTTTTAAATAAATGTACAGTTCCTCTTACATATTGGTTTTCTGTCATCATTGTGGTGAGGAGGTGTGTGGAGAGGTTGGCTGGTTTTCCTTCTTTTCTTCCTTTTTTTGAGATAGGGTCTCACTATGGCTGTCCTGGAACATTTATGTAGACCAGGCTAGCTTTGAACTCATAAAATCCACCTGCAGCTGTCGCCCAAGGGCTGGTATTAAAGGCATGTGCCACCATGACTGGAAGTTACCATGAGACAGGATCTGATGATGCCACCCAAGCTGGACTAGAACTTGTCATGTGCCACCGGCTACCTTTAAATCCGTGTCCTTTCTGCTTCAGCCTCCTAAGTGCTTGCAGCCACCCACCCCCACGCCTAGCTCTGCCTCTCTGGGGTTTTGTTGTTGCTGTTTGTTTGTTTCTTTTGTCTTGCTTTTAGACTCATACTTGAATGCGTAGTCACCAGGGAATGGCACTATTTGAAAAGGTTAGAAGATTAGGAGGTGTGGCCTCGCCAGAGGAAAATCATGAATTCTAAATGTTAGGTTGAACTTTCAGATCTTAAGAGAAAAATAATTGCCAGGCGGTGGTGACAAGAGCCTTTGCTCCCAGCAATCGGGGGCCAGAAGCAGGCCTATCTCTCCAAGTTCTACATAGTGAGTTCTAGGACAGTCAGGCAGTAGAGACCCTGTCTGAAAAACAAATCAAAACAACAGCAAATCCCTAATTAGAATGCGTCGTATGGAGAGGTGATATCGGGACTGGAGGGATGTCTCAGCAGTTGAGAGCACTTGCTGCGCTCGCAGAGAAAGCAGTTAAATTCCCAGCACCCATGCGACTGCTCACAATCATTTACAACTGCAGTTCCAAGGAATCTGAGGCCCTCTTCAGGCCTCTGGGGGCACTAGGCACACACGTATACAGTCAAGCAAAATATTCATATACATAAATTTTTTAATAAAAGGAACCATTATCGATCTGATTAAATGACATTTGCAGAATGGTCTCCTCCTCTCAGATCCTGGTGTGACTCACTGCTCTTGTTTAGCTTCCAGTTTACACAGCGCCTGCTCAGAAGGATGAGCTCCGTGTAGGGATCAGTGATCTCCACAGACATGATCTGAAGCCGCCCTCCCAAGTCAGCCTTCACCACATGACCTGCACTAATTCCCCCCTCCCCCGTTGGTAGTTGAAATGATCTGCTACGGGGAATCTCTGGAATAAGCCAGGACAGTTCCCGAAAGGCTCCGGTCCCAGGTCCAGTCTGTAATCTCTTGTATTTTCGGTTGTGAGCCTAGCTAGCCTTTAACAGCTGAGCCATCTCTCCGGCCCCCAATTTTACACACTAAAACCACAAGGCAGGGCAGGCAAGCAAGCGAGATTTTACAGAAGCACACAATGACGGTCAGCAGGTTGCTAAGAGCAATGACCCATTGTTTCGGGGATTTGTCCAGGTCGTCCCGCTTCAGGTACCAAGTGAAGCCATGCTTGGCAAACAGGCAGTCTCAGCTGAGCTTTAAGTGAACCACTAGATAAAGCAGTTTAACACCTTGGTCTGCTCTACCTTGCTTCTAACTTCAGATGTTTGTCCACTCTCATTCACTTATATTAACTGTCAAGCCAGGAATGCTGGTGCATATCTTCAATCCCAGCTCTTGGGAGCCAGAGGCAGGAAGATCTCTGAGTTTAAGACCAGTTTGGGCTACATAAAGAATCCCAGGCCAGCCAGGGCTACAGAGTGACACTTATCTAAAAAAGAAATACTTTTTTATTTCCAAGTGTTTGCCTCATGTATGCACACCACATGGTTGGTGCCTGGAGGCCAGAAGAGGGCATCGGATCTCCTGGAACTGGAGTTACGGTAGAAACGGAAACCTAGTCCCCGCAAGAAAGTGCTGTCAGCGTCTCAGCCATTCCCCCCCCCCCCCCGTCCCTATGTTTATAGACTCAACGGTGGATGATAAATCAAATTGTGGGGTTATATACTATAAAAAGATGTAGCCCTGTGTGTTGGCACACGCCTTTAATTCCAGCACTTAGGAGGCAGAGCTAAGAGGATCTCTTGTGAGTTCAGGGCCAAACTGGTCTACAGAGCAAATCTGAGACCCTATCTTTAAAAACAATAGAGCCAATAAAGTATATAATGTTGATCAACTGATATGAAAAGGTCAGCAGTATATATTTTAATGGGTCAGATTGGAGAAGAGAATACACAGGATTCTAATTTCAACTCTACCAACCACACCCACATACAATGCATCGCACACTAATAAACACGGCCAGTGTGGCCTGGCACCGACGGAGGCAAGCATTTGCTGATAAGGGAAGGCAGGTCTACATTCCCACATGAGAGAACCCCAAGAATTTTCAGGGCACCGTGTCAGTCAAAACTATTTCCCACAACTCCGAAGTCCAGAAACTCACCAGATGGAGGAAAGCAACCCGCCTGTCACACAGACTCTTCTAAGGGAGGAATAGGCGCCACACACTCTGGGACGCAGGGGAAAACTTACTGCGGTGGATAGTCGGGATGCCAACGTCATTTCCAGGTTCCCTTTGAGGCCAAGCAGCGCAGGGACTAGAATGAACACTTCTGTCACGTTCCTGAACACCTCCCAGTGCTGGGGACAAGAGGAACAGCCGCTCTTTAGAACAAGGACATCTCTAAAGACCCCGGGCTTCTGCTTCCAACGTTGCTTCTCCTTTTCTGTCACTGAGACAGGGTCTCACCCTGTGCCCTGGTTGGCCTAAAACTCAATAAGTAGACCAGGCTGGGCTCCTGAGTACAGGGATTAGGGCGTGCACCACCCTGCCTGGCTTTGCCTCCCTGTCTTAAACACAATAATACAAACGCAAAAAAAAAAAAATGTTTTGGGCACTGGGAACAGACTGGGGACATAAGCTGGGGGACTGAGAACCTGCCTGACATACAGGAGGCCGTGGGCACCATCTCCAGAACCACACACAAATGGAGGCAGGGGCAGAGGTGGAAGAGTTGGAGGAGGTGAAGGAGGGAGGGTAAAGACAAAGAAGAGCAGCAGTTTGGGTGTGGAGATGAGGAACAGAAGTTAGTCCTTATTTTAGCGCTACATTGTTTGAACACATTTCAATGAGCATATGGAAATTTTCTTTTAAAATAAACTATTTCAAAAGACTGCTTGCTGACTGGGCTTTTCTTTTACTTGGCTTATTTTGGGGTTTGTAAAAGAGTTACTTTATTTGCAAGGAATACGTCAAATCTAAGATAATGCTTGACTGCTGGGGATACTGCTCAGGCTCCTGCCACCGTGATGGTCCACTCTCAGCACTGCAAAGATGTTATCCTATGCAAAGCATCTGAATGAGAAAACGTGAAGTCAAGCCAGATGTGTGCACACCTGTGATCCCAGCACTCGGGGGAGGCGCTAAGGCAGGAAAGACTGCAAGCTCAAAGGTGTAGAGTGAGACCCTATTGAAAGAGGGGAAAATGGAGGAGGACAGGAAAAGAGAAAGAAGGGGAGGGGAGAAGGGAGGAGAGGAAGGGTTTGGGTGAGTAAGCATAAGGACCCAGATTCAATACTCAGAACCTATGTTTTAAAAAAAGAACGTGATGTCACATGCCTTTAACCCCAGCACTTGGGAGGCAGAGTCAAAGGCAGCTGGATCTCTTTGAGTTCAAGGCCAGCCTGGTCCACACAGTGAGTTCCAGAAGAGCCAGGATGATATGGAAATTCCTGTTTCAAAGTAACAAATCAATCAATCAATTAAAAACCTGGAGAGCCAAGCACGGTGGCACGCATATGACCCCGATGCTGAGGAGGCAGAGGCAGGCAGGACCCTTAGAGCGTCACTGGCTGCCAGCTGAGTCCATCAGTTCCAGATAGAACTGAGAGACCCCGCCACAGGAAGACACCCACGGTTGGCCTCTGGCACACACGAGCGCGGGCACACACACAGTGTGCGAAACTGAAGATGAAAACTCACCTGTACTATGTCCAAAACCATGCCGGCAGAAACTGTTCCAAACCCGGCCAGCAAGAACGGCACGAGAATCTGCAGAGCCATGACGCCGCTGGACTCCTTCGGGAGCTTCCGGTTTGTTTCCACAATAACATCATCGCCCTCACTGGACAGATCTTCGTCCTGCAGCATGGCGGTGGTTTCCGAAGCCTCCCTTCCGTCGCAGTAGCTATAGCTGGCATAGTCGTCGTACTTGGGGCTGCAGCTGGCTGGCGCATGCCCACCGCCGCCACCGCCGCCGCCGTGGAAGGCCTGCTCCGAGAACTCGTGGTAGTCCAGATGTGGCTCTGACCTCTTGCTGAAGGTCTGTGCTCCGCCCGACAGCCCGTCCTGCCAAAGGCCATTGGCTTTCTTATGCCTGTCGTCCTGGTTCTTCTGGTAGATGACTGGCACCATGCTTAGAAGTAAGTTCAAAAACTTGTCAGACTGAATGGTGTTTAGACTTAAAGTCCAATTGACAAAACCTCCTCCACTGTTGGGACTGCCGCTTGTCTTGCAGGTGACAGATCTTCCTTTGCTGTGAGTCATGTTGTCATCACAGAAAGCCCTGTGTCCTCCAAACTCAAGTTCCACCAAGCATAGCAGAGCCTACGCTGTCCCAGCGCTCCCCGAAGTTAAGCCATTGGCTTTGCTGTACAGGGAACGCTCCCACTGGTAAGAAACATTCAGAAGTTCTGGAGACGGATTCAATCTGCAATGAAAAAAATAAAATTTAAAAACTCAGATTAACTACACTTATACTGATTTTCATACACGCACAGGAGCCATACTCTGAGTTGGACGCAGATCGGTTTTGTGACATACAAGTGGGTTTTTTTTGTTGTTTTTTTGGTTTTTTTTTTTAATAAAAAATACAGTGCAGAAGCCAGATGTGGTGGTGCACACCTTTAACCACAGCACTCAGGAGGCAGAGGCAGGGCGGTCTCTGTGAGGTTAAAGCCAGCCTGGTCTACACACTGAGTTCCAAGTATGCCAGGACTACAGGATGAGATCCTGCATCAAAAACAAAACAAGCAAGATGTAGAAACGTTTTGCAAGCTATCTTGGATAAAAGCGTTTTTATTTTTTATGCTCCGTGTAACAGAAGCCCGTGTGAGGTCTTCGGCGGCCTCTGAAGTTCTACAGTGGAGGAATGAAGGATGGCTTCTGTGGGACACAGCGGTACAGTCCCGCGGTCACAGCACGGAGGAGGCCAGGCCACAGCAGAGGATTACCAAAAGACAGACACCAGTCTAGGCTACAGCGAGACCTCTTTCTATCCAAACCAGAGAAGAGAAGCCATGGCTCCCGTCGCTATGGCAAGGACTCAGAATTAAACTGTGCTTGTCTCCGAGTTTCGGCACCAAAATAAATAAATTCTCTTAGCCACTTAAACGTAACAATATGAAAGACATAGAAAGTATATATGCGCTGGTTGTCTGAATGAGCATGCCCGTATAGGCGCCTAGATCTGGATGCTGAGTCCCCAGCTGATGAGCTGTCAGCGGGTAGGACTGGCCTTGTTGGAGGAGGTGTGTCACCGGTAGGATGAATTTTGAGATTTCAAAGGCCCACGTCAGGCCAGTGTGTCTCTTTGCCTGCTGCCTGCAGATCAGCCGCTCCAGCACCACGCCTGCCTGAGGGCTGCCATGCTGCCCTGCCCTGATAATAACAGACTAACCCTCTGGAATGTGAGCAAGCCCGTCATTAAGTGCTTTTCTTATAGAGCTGCCTTGGTCATGGTGTCCTTCACAGCAACAGAAGAGTGACTAGGCTGTGTGCCATTTATGCTATTTCAGCTACTACAGGCAATTTGAATGCTTTTATTTCTGTGGCACTGAGGGCTGAGCATAGGGCTTCGTACATGCTGTGTGAGCACTCACCCTCTGAGATTCCATCCCACATGGTTTTACTTTTTCATTTTGAGGCAGAGTCTCAGTTGCCTGGGCAGACCTTGTAATCCTCCTGCCTCCTTCTCCAGAGTAGCTGGGATCATGGGCCTGCACAACCAGGCACAGATACAGATGACTTCAAGTAGAGAGAAGCCCCGTGTGGTGGCGCACATCTCTAATCCCAGCACTCTGGAGGCAAAGGCAGCAGATCTCCTTGAATTTGAGGCCAGGCTGGTCTACAGAGTAAGCTCCAGGACAGCTGGGGGATAGGTAGTGAAACCCTGCTGAGGGAGTGGGGGAGGGACAGAAATCAGAAACTGCACTTTTGCTAATATCCCTGGTGATTTGCATACACAATCAAGTGTGAGATGCTCTGAGACACTCGATAATCTGATCTACCCTGGAGACCACGCATGAATGTGAACTAGTGTGTAAACAGAGTGAACACGCACACTCTACCAGCCAAAGTAGAAATGGTGGTAGCAGTGGAAGACAGCATGGTGTGATCTACTAAAACAGAAACAGCACACACCCTACAGCCCCACGACTGAAGAATCCCACCCTAAGCACATATCCTGAAGAGACCCTGTGTAAGACAAGATGACAAAAAAGATGGGGGAGGGAGGGAGAGAGGAAGTGAAGGAGAAAGAGAGGAAGGCAGGGAAGGAGGGAGGGAAAAGGAAGGAAGAAGAGAGGGAGGGAAGGAAGGAGGGAAGAATAGAAGGAGGGAGGAGGGGAGGAAGGGAGGGAGTGGAAGGGGGAGGGGGGAGAGGAATGCAATGGATAGATCCGTGAGAGGATTCAACTCAGTCACAAGAGAATGAATGGTTCTGTGTGAGGAATGGTATAAAGCCCGGGGTCCTTCACAGGTACTGCTTACGGAGCTTAAGTTTCACGGTCTTAACGAGCATTTACTGCAGTTCTCTGAATCATGCCCAGGTCTTACAAAGGTGCTTGGGGCTAGAGACCTGGCTCAATGGTTAACAGACAGCACTTGGTGCTCTTGCAGAGAACCCAGTTCCAACAGGGCTGCTCACAACCACCTAGAATGCCAGCCCCAGAGGATCCTCGGATGCCAGGCACACACGCAGCGTGCATACGTGCGTGTGGACAAAGGCTCAGACTCACAAGGTGAAACTCCAATCTCTTTAGTCTCCAGTATGAGTGGTGCTGTGGCAGATCTTACCACAAACCCGGACATTGCTCCCTTCCTATGAGAGGATGATGAGCTCCACCTGTCGCCATGGTTTCGGGGACACTCGTCAGGATGACACATCTTCATCTCCGCTGACAGCAGGTCTAGCCATGATTCACTGGGGCTGATGGAATAAAGGCAGCGGCCACACACACCAGGAGGAATGATTCAGGGGATCTGACCCCAAATGCCTACTTACTTTCCTTTAGGAGAGCGTCTCCCACATACTGAGAAACTAAAGGTTCCAGTCAAACGTCAAGAGCTTCAAAATAACACTTCCTAAAGATCTGAATCTCAAAGCCCAGAACAGTTTCTTCTGAAATTTAGCACTTCCTGGGGCAGTCAGATGACTCAGTAGCTGAGGGTGACAGTGACGGCCCGGCCTTGCAAACCCTGAAGACTAAAGTCAACCCCCGGGACCCACATAGATGTTAAAGGGGAGAATCAACTCCACAACTGTCCTCTGATCTAACATAAGCAACAACAACAATAGGAACAACAGCAACGATGATGATGATGACGATAAATAAAAGGTTTTGAAAGTTAAAAACATCAAGCAGTTAGGGTTACAGGAAGCTCCATGAGAACTGTAGCATTAACGCCAAATTTTTAAAAAGCTGAAACTGGTGGTGCACGCCTTTAATCCTAGCACTCCTGAGGCAGAGGCAGGAGGATCTCTGTGAGTTTGAGACCAGCCTGGTCTACAAGAGCGAGTTCCAGGACAGCTAGGGCTGTTACACAGACAAACCCTGTCTCGAATCCCCAACACCAAATAAAAGAGAAAGAAAAAAAACCTGTTTACTAGAAACTACATGGTTAAATGGGGATCTTTTTTAATTTAGCAGGTTTCATGGAAAAAGTCTAGTACCTGTGTAAGATTATAGACAAATGTAAACACTGTTTCTTTTCAAAAAGGAAAAGACGTGTATTTGGGGCCTGGGCTGCCAGTCCTGGCCACTCCGCAGGAATGCATTCTGTTCCTTCCATTTTCTCTTCATCAACTTGGCTTTCAGAGGGGTCCTGCCATACTAAACTTGCCTGATGGCACACCAACTACCTGCTTAGCCCTCTAACAATACCACTAAGTACTTAACTGTGTGGAGTCTAAAGGACTGGTTTTGGGGAGTTTCCTTTATGCAGCACCCAAAGAGCCCTGGCTGCCCCCTTTCCTTTCAAGACCCAAATCAAAATAACACCAATCAATCATTCTCTCTCTCTCCCTCCTTCCTTTTTCGTCTACTTTTCTGTCCCTCACTCAACCTTCCCCTCTCCCTCTTCTCAAGACAAAGTTTCACTGTGTAGCCCAAGCTAGCCAGGAACTCACTACGTAGACCAGGCTATCCTAATACTCGCAGAGATCTGCCTGGTATTCATGCTGGGATTAAAGGTGTACACCACCAAGCCCAGCCCATTCATCATTTTTAATCCTTTGATTTCATCATTCTTATCCACTGGACTTCCTGCAATGGTTTTCTAGATGACCTAGAACAACCAAATTCTACTCTAAGCTCTCTCGCGCTCTCTCGCTCGCTCTGTGTGTGTGTGTGTGTGTGTGTGTGTGTGTGTGTGTGTGTGTGTGCGTGCGCGCGCGCGTGCGTGCCTGTGTGTTCTCCTGAACCGAACACAGGTCCTTGTCCATGCTAGGTAAGCAATCTATCAGGTGAACTGTATTCCCAGACTCCTGCAATCCAATCCCCTTTACAAGTTCCCTCCTTCTGTACTTTCTACCACACGGCCCCCCACACCCAGAACTTTTGCCTCAAAGACCCTACTAAAACATGCCGTTTCAAGAAAGTCCCCCCCCCTCCCCGGGTTTGTGCACAGGGAGGAGAGAACAGCAAACATTACAGTGACCAAAAAACAGTTAGCATGGTCCTCCACACATGTGACTGAAGCAGCTCAAGCGAAGAAGGGCTTGTCTGTCAGTCTGGGCGACGCGGTGGCGGTGGCAGGAGCTGAGGCGCGCGCTCGCACTATGGTGGCAGGAGTTGAGGCGCGTGCTCGCACTATGGTGGCAGGAGTTGAGGCGCGTGCTCGCACTATGGTGGCAGGAGTTGAGGCGCGTGCTCGCACTATAGTGGCGGGAGTTGAGGCGCGTGCTCGCACTATGGTGGCGAGAACTGAGGCGCGTGCTCGCACTATGGTGGCGAGAACTGAGGCGCGTGCTCGCACTACAGTGGCGGGAGTTGAGGCGCGTGCTCGCACTATGGTGGCAGGAGCTGAGGCGCGTGCTCGCACTATGGTGGCAGGAGTTGAGGCGCGTGCTCGCACTATGGTGGCAGGAGTTGAGGCGCGTGCTCGCACTATGGTGGCAGGAGTTGAGGCGCGTGCTCGCACTATAGTGGCGGGAGTTGTGGCGCGTGCTCGCACTATGGTGGCGAGAACTGAGGCGCGTGCTCGCACTATGGTGGCGAGAACTGAGGCGCGTGCTCGCACTACAGTGGCGGGAGTTGAGGCGCGTGCTCGCACTACAGTGGCGGGAGTTGAGGTGCGTGCTCGCACTACAGTGGCGGGAGTTGAGGCGCGTGCTCGCACTACAGTGGCGGGAGTTGAGGCGCGTGCTCGCACTACAGTGGCGGGAGTTGAGGCGCGTGCTCGCACTACAGTGGCGGGAGTTGAGGCGCGTGCTTGCACTATAGTGGCGGGAGTTGAGGCGCGTGCTCGCATGGAGCCACAGCCAGGAAGCAGACATTGTGCTAGTTAGTGCTCAGCCTGATTTCCTTTTTCACTAAATTTGACCCAATCCACAAAAGTCTGGCCCCATGTGCTGGGTTTATCTTCTCTCTTCAGTTAAACCATTTCTGGAAAAGTCTTCATAGCCACACCCCAAGATGTGTCTCCATGGTGATTACAAATCCAAGCAAAGCTGATAGAGAAAAATAGCCATTATATCATATTTACTATTTATAATTTTTATTTGTTTTTTCTTTTTCAAACAGTATCTCATTATACAGCCCTGGCTGGCCTGGAACTCTTCATATAGACCAGGCTGACTTTAAACTTGCAACAATTGTCCTGCCTCTGCCTCCCAAACTGGGATTACAGGTGAACATTATCACAGAGGGCCCAATTTATATTTACTTTTTGGGGGGAGAGGTTCAAGACAGGGTGTCTTGGCTGTTCTGGAATTCACTCTGTAGACCAGGCTGGCCTCAAACTCACAAAGATAAATCTGATTCCCTCTGCCTCCTGAGTGCTAGGATTAAAGACATATGCCACTATGCCTGGATACAATTTTTTTTAAACTTGTAATAGTACAAGTATCCATTTAGTCTCCCACTGGCAATTATGAGACAGAAGGCAACTTGAACTTCCTGTGAACAGGTATGGTGGTCCACACCTGTAATCCAAGGCACTAACGAGGTGAGGCAAGAGTGTTGGGAAAATTATTTTTAGGTGTATTACTTTTGTGTATGCTGCCTTTGTTTATCTCTGTGAAGCCGTGATTCCTTATTTGTCTAAAACACCGGATGGTCCTAATAAAAAGCTGAACGACCAATAATGAGACAGGGACAAGTCTAGGAGGGGCTGGCAGGCAGAGAGGATAAAAGGAGAGAGGAGGAGGGAGGAGACAGAGAAGATCAGGGACCAGCCACCCAATCAGCCATGGAGTAAGAAGGAAAGTAAGAAATACAGAAATAAGAAAGATTAAAAACCCAGAGGGAAAAGGTAAACAGGATAACTTAAGTAAACCTGGCAAGAAACAAGCCAAGCTAAGGCGGGGCACTCCTAAGAATAAGCTTCCGTGTGTGATTTATTTGGGAGCTGGGTACCTCAAAAGCCAAAAGAGTAAAACATAGGGCTGGAGAGACGGCTCAGAGGTTAAGAGCACTGGCTGTTCTTCCAGAGGTCCTGAGATCAATTCCCAGCAACCACATGGTGGCTCACAATGAGATCTCGTGCCCTCTTCTGGCCTGCGGGCAAAATATGCAGCAAGCAGAACACTGTATACGTAATAAATAAATTTAAAAAAAAGAGTAAAACATCATACAACACAAGAGTACTAATGGTTCAAGACTGAGGTTGGGCAATTTAGCAAGATGTCTTAAGAAATGGGTGGAGTGTAGCTCAGTGGTAGAGCGCTTGCCTACCATGCACAAGGTCTTTGGTCTGATCCCCAGAACTGTAGGAAAACAAACATCATGGCGGCATGAAGGCTTTCTCCGCCATTCCAAATGTGCTCTTCCTGTTGTCTCAGATGGGGCATGTTAGAAACGTACAGCAATGGGGCAGATATATTACTTTCTTTTGCTGTTGCATCTCAAGAAAAAATCTTTTCCCAGGCAAAAGTGTAAATAATGAGGGGCGGAGTCAGCAGCTACCCTATGAATACAGGTGAAAAACAAAGCTACAGTAATTTACATACTTTACCCTATCATTATTTTATTAAGCTGATTTACAAGTACTCAGAAATACAAGAATTAATATTCCCCCAAACACTGTCCTGCCTGATTTTATAATAAGTTTATATATAAACTTTATATAAGTTTACCTCTAGAGTGCAATAAAAACTGTGTTCTGCTCAACGCCCACATCAAGCAGCTCAAACCGCCTGTAATAACAGCTTCAGGAGAACACAATGGCCTCTAGCTTCCAGCCCCCATGGGCATCCGCACTTACATGCCCACGCAGGGTACCCATGTGCCCACAAACACACACACACACACACACACACACACACACACACACACACACACACACTAAAAAGCTGGCCAGTGGGGCTGTTTTACTTTCTCAATCCCCAGGCGAACTTTATTCATTAAAATACAATTGAAATGCCACTACAGTACACAGAGCTGGCATCTAAGAAAAATCTTGACTTCGTTAGTGTCAACTGGAACCTTTCCACCCTTTCCACCTAAACTGCATCCAAGAACTCACAAGCTTGACTTAGGTAATTTGGAGTGAAAGGGCAACTGGCCACCATACAATACTCTGGCACTCTGGATACTGCACAGACAGAAGCTTGACGAGGTTCAGGCACTGAGTCAGCCACTACTCAACAGCCAGCCAATGCTGGCAGACTATCGCCAAACAGCATCAAAGTCTGCAGCCCTCAAGCTCGGCATAGCTGGAAGGCCAGCTAAACCTTTGTAAAAACTGTGTTGAAGCCCAAAGAAATAACAGTGGGAACAGCAAAGTCTTCTTGTGCTAAATCTTTACTACATCTCATAGAAATTTTCAAATGCAGAGACTCAGAGAAGCTAATTTGATTCTCAGGATCATAATCTCATTCTGTCTGTCTGTCTCTGTCTCTCTGTCTCTCTGTCTCTCTTCCCCCACACACACACACGCACAGAGACTTTTTAAAAAGAAAAGATGGCTTAGCCATTAAACGCAAGGCTCACAACCAAAAATATAAAAAGTACATGTACTTAGAACTTGGAGCACGGATACATCGAAGCATGTTGAAAGCTGAGGATGTGCACCTGTGGTCTGTTACTCTGGTGGAGAGAGACCAGAGTTCAAGGCCATCATGGGCAAAATAGCAAACTCCCCCTCTTAAAGGATGGGAGGGGTGGTGACAGGTGGGCCTGAAATCCCGGTACTGGGTGGAGGGGGAGGATTAAAACTTCAAGCCTAAACTTCAAGCTTCTTATAAAACCCTAGCTCAAAAATAAATAAATGAAGTCAACAGATCAACTAACACAATCAACTCTTAAACCACCTCATATTTACTAAGAAAATGTCAACAGGATAAATATATCTGTGTCCAGAATGAGAAGGACTGAGTGACTAGAGCTCCACCAAGCGCCCTCTGCTAGATTATATCTAGCCCCATCAAAACAACCAACTCAAATGTGAAGAATCATCTAAATTATATATAAGCGGGTTTTTAAGGGTGCAGTGGACAACAGCCTTTAGCCCTCGCACTAGGGCGGGAGAGACAGATTTCTGTGAGTTCAAGACCAGCATCATTTACAAAGTGAGTTCCAGGACAGCTGGGATGACACAGGGAGACCCTGTCTCAAAATGAAGAGGGTTGGAGAGGTGGCTCAGCAGTTAAGAGCACTGCCTGCTCTTCCAGAGGAGCCGGGTTCAATTCTCAGCACCCACACGGCAGCTCACAGCTGTCTGTCACCAGCCGCAGGGCATCAGACACCATCACTCTGACAAGCACGCAGGCAAAACACCAAAGCACACAAATTAAAAATGGGCAAATCATCTCTTAAAAAGGCCAAAGAGAGAGAAATGAGCAAGCAATCATGAGGATTCACACACTATCCGGAACAAGGCTTGTAATAGAACAGAAGCTAAATTGCAGAACTGTTTTGCAGTTGGAGAACTGCTTTTTAAACAACCAAAGGATATATCTTACATATATTCTGTAAAACTGCCTCCAAAAAACCACTCTTGCAACTGACATGTAAAGTTCACTAATTACTTGCAGTTTCAGAGACTATTACACACTTAGAACCTCATACAAACACACAGTAAACTTTACTTAGAAACCATATACAAGGTTTTGCTACTGAAGTCTAGGGTAGCTGGGTGCTGGTTTGCATTTTGTTCTTCTTTTAGATTTCTTTCTTCTTTTTCTCTTTCTTCCTTCCTTTTTTCCTTTCCTTTCAAATGTGTGTTTGCGTCTGTGTGAGTGTGTGTTTTAGATGTGTGGGTGCCACCGAGACCAGAAGAGGATATCAGGAATTATAAGCTCCTGCGAGCCATCCAATGTGGGTTCTTAAGAGTTTCTTTCTTTTTTACAATTTATTTATTACTTACACAGTGTTCTGCCTGCATGTGTGCTTGCAGGCCAGTAGAGGGACCAGATCTCATTATAGATGGTTATGAGCCACCATGTGGTTGCTGGGAATTGAACACAGGACCTCTGGAAGAGCAGCCAGTGTTCTCAACCTCTGAGCCATCTCTCCATCCCCAAAAGTATGTTATGGGAACCAAAGCTGATCTTCTGGGAGGGAGCACCCACTCTTAACAACCGAGCCTTCTGCAGCCCTGTTTTGATTTTTGAGATGGGGATCTCACTATCTAGCCCTGGTTGGCCTGGAACTCGCAGAGATCCACTTGCCTCTGGCTCCCTCGGCCAGCTATACTACTTTTTGAAAACTAACATTTAGCCAGGTGTGATGGCTTACACCTGTAATCCCAGTACTCAAGTAGATCGCCCAAAAGCTTGAGGTCAGTCTGGGCCACAGAAATGAGTTCCAAGTCAACCTGAGCTACAGTTCAGATAATGGCTCAAATATAAATAACAATAGTATGTATTGTATACATCTGTGAAACTGACTAAAAAAAACTTAAAATCAATAGTTCTTATAAGATGCCAAGATGGCATACCTAAGAATAACATGACTCATATTTCCTGACCATCTCTCCAGCTCTTAGAGCCCTGAGCAGACATGGGTAGAAACTAAGAGACAGCAGTTCACCAGTGTCCGGTAAGAATCGGTTGTTACTGGTAACCCATACCAACACACACTTAATATGCCTTTATCACATACCAACCCCCCCCCCACACATTCATATTTATTCAGCGCAAACCCACTTCTGAAACCAACTTAAAACCTGCACTGACTCATTGTATAATTCAACTGAGAGGTAAAATGAAAGCTTCCTGAATGGCCAAGAACAGAAAAGATGCCAACAAGTCAAAGTACAGAATGGGAGAGAAAGAGAGAGAGAGAGAGAGAGAGAGAGAGAGAGAGAGAGAGAGAACACAAAGTCAACATAACAAAGTTTAGATGAGAAACGAAGCTGTCTATGAAAAAATTACTTGCTCCATGTAAAGCTTTTATCCTCTATTTTAAGATTTAAAATGTCCCCTAGAGAGTCACATATACCTGTCTGAAAGTGTCTAGATGAATTCCAGTGTTCTCTAGGCTAGCTGAAAAAATAAATACAATCATGCCTGCCACTTTGTAGTTCAAACACCTACTCAGCACTTCTAGCCCACCGAGAGCCCCTTCTCATTTTCCATCCTACACAAGCAGGATTCCCACGGGATCAAGCCCCCTGCGCGGAAGTACCTCACCTCCTTAGGTAGTGGAGTGAGGGACATGGGACGGCTCCTACCCTGAGGCAGGTCTAACTCAGACAAATAACATCACCTTCCCAAGCGGGGACACTTTCACAGTGGCACCCCGAGGGGGGGGGGATTGAGACCAGACCTCACACCACCCCAACAGCTATGCCTTCCCTCCGCCACCAGCTCAAGTGCTCAAACTCACTAGAACGTCTACATGCTGATTAGGACAATTACAGGGAGCCGGTGTCTGGTTACTCAATTATCTTGGCATCAAATTGAAATAATGACCTGGCGTTTCTTATCTTTACTCTGGCAATCAAATCTCTTCTCTACCTTTGGTCAAGGCTGAGTATTTCTTAGTTACCTATCAGTTGAAAACAGATAAAAACAAAACAAGCCAAGGAAAACAAAAATACAGCACCCTTGGTGGAAGGGTTCCCAGTATAACTCTACATGGAAGGTAAGACCATTCCCTTACAATGGGGCCTGCACAGGACAGGCTCAACAGTCAGTCGAGGGCGGGGGAGGGGCCATTACTGACGGACAGGCTCTGGGAGGAGGAGCCACCGTCTTAGGTTTGTGTACCCATTCACTGTCAAAACTCCCCCACCTCAGCTCCCATGGCCACACAGACCCACCTGGACAAACCCTGAGAGACACAGACAAAACACAAAGACATGAATGCAGGAAAGGGATTAGGAAGGAAGAGGCCAGGTGGACAGGGAAAGGAGGGGGCCGAGAGAGAGTGAGAGCAACTGTGAAGCAGTATATACATGTATGAAACTGCCAAAGAACATACTAAAAACATCTACTCCCGAGTCTACAGCCTAGCACCCTTCACTGTCTTCCTGTTCTGTCACGCGGATTATCTGCGATGCAAACAAAGAGTTACAGAAAAAGAAAACTGTTCCTGGGGGAGTGGACTCGGCGGAGACAACCACCCTTGGCACCCCGCTCTCAGGTCCAGAGATTGCAGAAACGAGAGCGGATCCGGGGAATGCAGACCAGCCTTTACCAGAACATGTTTGTAAGCGAGACAGGAGGTACAGCTCTGACTGGGACTGAGTCCCAAGCCTGGAACCACCCAGCACCCAGAAGTTCGAGTTAGGAGGGTCACGAATTTGTGGGTAGCCCAGGCTGGGTACGAGTTCCGGTCACCTTGTGAAACATGACCAGGCGTGTCTAAAAACAAAAGGGGGGATGTAGCCCAGCGAGTCCTGGATTCAAACCCTGCCTTAAAAAAAACAAACAAAAAAACCTGGGGGTGGGGGTGGGGGAGCTGTAGTACTTACATCTACTGAACAGTGTGAGCCATTGAGGAACCCAGAGCGGTCTTTTAGACTGGCTGAGTGTTTGGAGATGTGTACACAGGAAGACACAAAGCACACGCTCTCCCCCTCAGTTACACTGGTTGGAAGTTACACTGCACAGCACTCTAGAAAGGAAATATCACTAATGGAGGAAAGCTACACAACAGAGATCTCTAACTTAGTTTTTGAATGATTTTTAAAATTACTATAAAAATGCTTTTAAGACAGGGTCCTGCTGTGTAGTATATACATGTATGAAACTGCCAAAGAACATATTAAAAGCAGGCTATCTTGGAAATTTTCCAGGCTGGCCTCAAAATTCTCTTGCTATATATTCATAATGTACACTTGGGAAATTGAGTCACAGGGGTCGAAGCAATATTCCCATAGTTAACAGGTTAGTAAGGTAAGGACGGTGGACTATTCGGGGCTTTCTGACCAGTCAGCTGGTGGCATGGAAGCCGGTACAGGTGTTCCGGGTGCTCCTGTAGCCAGCAGATAGATAGGCCAAGGGTTCCCAGGTGAACTCCCTTGGTATTATCTCCTACTGAGCAATAAGTGAAGGAATGTTTGCTGACAACCCAGATGTGCATGCCTCAGCGGGCAGACTGCAGTACCTGCTCCCCACACCTGTCAGCTCAGCTCTTTCCCAGTCTATGAGCTTTGGATACAAGATTCCATGTATTCCCCGGGACTTGACCACATGTGCCCACCAAACAGACTAAAAGCTTCAAAGAACAGGTAAGACACAAAGAAACAGGGGGTGTGAGGAGGAGGACTAGGAGAAGGGGGATACAGTGGCAGACAGACAGACAGACAGACACTCACAGGGAATGGAGAGGTCTAAGTCACAGGTTCCCAGACCAAACATCAAGTGGTCATCACCGCCAAGAGAAGACCTGGAATTCCCAGCCAGGAGGAAAACATGGCGACATCTAAGTGCTCAAAACATTTACCCACGGGGGAGGGGAGAGCAGACCAAATCCCTTCAAAGGCAGGTCCGTTGGAATGAATCATTTCCCTAGAGCCGACTCTCCTGACTAAATTACACTGCAGAGAAAATGAGCAAGTTTGTGCACAGTACTTTGCAACGTCTGGAATTGCTGTAGGATAATTACACGGGCCAGTGTGATGGCTCGGCGGGTAAGGGCGTTTGCCACCGTGCCCGAAGAACTGAGTCTGGCTGCCAAGGCCCACAAGGTGTAAAGCGAGGACCAACTCCTGCACATTGTCCTCAGCTCCTCCACTTGTGCCCAGGGGAGACACACACTACACACACCACACACACGCGCACACGCACGTAGATAAGCACAATTAAAAATCTATACATGTGCCAGTCGGTGGTGGCGCAGGCCTTTAATCCCAGCACTCAGGAGGCAGAGTAAGGTGGATCTCTGTGAGTTCGAGGCCAGCCTGGTCTACAAGAGTTAGTTCCAGGACAGGCTCCAAAGCTACAGAGAAACCCAGTCTCAGAAAACAAAAACAAAATCCATACATGTTAACCATTTCAATTTAGTTCAATGACTATTTTAAAGCCATTTGCATATTACGAAAGTTTGATTCTGACTGCACAGTCTGAAATATATCTCCATCAAACTTACTTACAAAACTGGCCAACTTTCAACGCCTCGAAAATCTACCGATACCGAGTGTGAACTGAAATCTCTCTACTTCTCATGAAGCCTTCAGAACTTCTTCCCAGTTCCCACACCAGACAGCAAAGGAATCTTCCTTCCCGCACGGTTTCTCGCTCCAGTTCTGTGATGTCACAGTCCTGTGACCGCAGAAACGTTCTCTGGGAAGAAACTGATGTCATCCGATTCTTCCCCACACGTTCTGCGGGGCATATGAGCGCCCTCATTTCGCTACCCGTGGAAGGGGTTGTGAAAGGGAAACCCCTTTGGTTGACTGTGGTGATTGATACACTTTAACCCACCTCACTCTCTGTCCCCAGCGTCTGTACAAAGCTGCTTTTGTTAGTACTCAGAACGCCTGCTCCTGCCAGCAACCTGTTCCAGTCTTCCCACTCTAAGCAAAAATCCAGACTTACTGCTTTTATTATTGTCTGCTGTTGCTGCTGTTGTGTTGAGACAGGCTCTGGGGTCTACCAGGCTGGCCTGAACTCCTGCTCTGCCTGCTTCCAAAGGCTGGGCCTGCCCGAGAGCTCGCCATACCCAGCACCTTCCCCCATTCTCTCTACTTGTGTTTTACTGTAAGAGGAAACTTTGGTTCTTTTAAAGAAGTGAATTCAGCTCTAACCCTAGCATTTCATCTGAGAGAAAAAAAAATCTAATAAAGCCATTTTGTCCAAGACAGTCTAACCAGAAACAGCAAAGCCGTTCCTGCTACTAGGAAATGTCTTTTGTTGTTGTTGCTTTACATTTGTTTGTTTGTTTGAGACAGCATCTTAGCATGTAGCCCAGGCTAGCCCGGAACTTCCTGGGAACACAAGGCCAACCTGTAGTTTGGACCAATTCTACTTCCTCTGCCTCTGTGCCAGCATTATAGGTCTGTGACGCCACATTTCGGTCCCATGGTTTTTTTTCTTTTTTTCATTTTTTGGTTTTTCGAGACAGGGTTTCTCTGTGGCTTTGGAGCCTATCCTGGAACTAGCTCTGTAGACCAGGCTGGTCTCGAACTCACAGAGATCCGCCTGCCTCTGCCTCCCTAGTGCTGGGATTAAAGGCGTGCGCCACCATTGCCCGGCGGTCCCATATTTTTTTTATTTTTATTTTTTGATATTTATTTGTGTATATGTGCATGTATGTCTCTGAATGCATGTGTATCACATCACGTGAGAGGAGGTCAGGGAGCTACTTTCAAGGGGTTGGTTCTCTCTAGCCACTGTTGGGTTCTGGGGATCTAACTCAGGTTGTCAGGTAGTGGTAAAGGACTTTACCTGTTGTTGAGATATCTCCTGGCCCCCTTTGTTTTGTTTCTGTTTTTGAGAAAAGGTCTTGCTCTGTAGCCCAGGCTGCCCTCAAACTCATGACAAGCCTCCTGCCTCAGTCTCTCCAAGTGCTGGACTTACAGAGATGAGCCAGCATAGTAGGCTCACTGTGCATATTTCACATAACAGGGTAATAAATGTCTAACACGAAACCCAGTGAGCATGTGCGCCAGGCACTGACTGCTTACAAACGTGTGTTCAGCCCCTACTGTGCGCCAGGCACTGACTGCTTACAAACGTGTGCTCAGTCCCTACTGTGCGCCAGGCACTGAATGGTTACAAACGTGTGTTCAGCCCCTACTGTGCGCCAGGCACTGAATGCTTACAAACGTGTGTTCAGCCCCTACTGTGAGCCAGGCACTGACTGCTTACAAACGTGTGTTCAGCCCCTACTGTGCGCCAGGCACTGACTGCTTACAAACGTGTGTTCAGCCCCTACTGTGCGCCAGGCACTGAATGGTTACAAACGTGTGCTCAGTCCCTACTGTGCGCCAGGCATTGACTGCTTACAAATGCGTGTTCAGCCCCTACTGTGCGCCAGGCATTGACTGCTTACAAACGTGTGTTCAGCCCCTACTGTGCGCCAGGCACTGACTGCTTACAAACGTGTGTTCAGCCCCTACTGTGCGCCAGGCATTGACTGCTTACAAACGTGTGTTCAGCCCCTACTGTGCGCCAGGCACTGACTACTTACAAATGCGTGTTCAGCCCCTACTGTGCGCCAGGCACTGACTGCTTACAAACGTGTGTTCAGCCCCTACTGTGCGCCAGGCACTGACTACTTACAAATGCGTGTTCAGCCCCTACTGTGCGCCAGGCATTATACTGGTTACCAGATGCCATCTGAGAAGGTGGAAGTGAGTCTGTGTTCAACCTCCCCCATCTTGCATCAGAGAGGGGAAGGCAAACCAGGAACTTTATGAAACGGGCTCCAGAGGCAAAAACAATAGGAACTGGATTCTGGAAGACCTGGATCACCAGCCAGAAATCGGAGGTGGACAGGTGGACGAGTGAGTTGAGAAAGACAAAGGACCTAAAGAGATCTTTGGACAGGAATCTCATCAGCCAGGTCCTGATTAGATTCAGTGCCATCCTATTTCCTCGAAGATAAACCCGAATTCCTCCAGAAGGCTAACTGAACCCTCATAACACCCCTTAACCCTTAGGGCCTGGCGGTGTCTGTGTACACCTTAGTCTTGTTTTCTGCTTCACATACTTACGGAGACAGAATGTCAGTGTAGCCCTGACTGGCCTGGAACCTGTACTGGCTGGCTGGCCTCAAACTCTGAGAGGAATGTCTGCCTGCCTCCCCCTCCTTCCCACCCATCAGTTCAGCTCAGGAGAGCCCAGGGCTTTCGTTCCTCGAGTTTTCAGGCACTACAGTTTCATCTGAGTAAGTAGATGTGACCCAGCGCTGGAGAAATAGCTCCCTGAGCAAGAGGACTCATTTCTTACACAAGCGTGAGGCCCTGAGTTTGAATACCAGGCACCCACGTCAAAAAGCCGGATGTGGCCGCATCTGTCCCTGTAACCCCAGCCCTGTGGAGGACAGGAGAGGATGATGGCCGGGGCTTGCTACCTGCCGGCTATTGTGTGATATTTTTTTATGTTCTGACAAATAAAGCTTGCCTGCAGATCAGAGGGCAGAGCTAGCCACTAGTTAGCTACAGAAGCCAGGTGGTAGTGGCGCACACCTTAAACCCAGCACTCGGGAGGTGGAGACAGGTGAGAAGGTGGGGTGGAAACAAGATCTCAGCCATTTTTTTGAATCGAGGAACAAGAGAGGAAGGGAGCAACTGGTGGCTGCCCCTCTGGTTCTCTGACCTTCCAGGCTTATCCCCCAATATTTGACTCCTGATTCTTTATTGATTAAGATTATTTAGACTAACACTTGAGTCGGCTGATGCCGGGGTTCAATGAGAGACCCTCTCTCAAGGGATATAAGGTAACGAGTAACAGAGCAAGACACCTGTTGTACAACCACACCGGCACATGCTCAAACCACACACATATACACCAAAAAAAAAAAAGGAAGAAGAAACCAAGGGTGGATTTAAGCTTAGTTCTCTAGTCTGGCTTTACCAGAAATGAATCTTGAAATATTTTATCATATTTTAAGTCTCATCTGACTCCTTGAGCCCAATCTTAGTTGTTCTCCCTGGATGGGATGGTGAACTCAGGAACCTTAAGCCTCAGCCTCTAGAGCAGCTGGACCTGCAGGCGTCTCCACCATACCCTGCTCGATCTCAGCTTGTGCTGCTGCTGGAGAGCTGGGGTCAATCCCAGGTGCTGGGACCTGCGCCTCCAAGCTGGGCAAACACATTACCACTGCATCACACTCTCAGGCCTGACCTCCACTTCACTAGGTTCTCGAGAGAGAGGGCTAAGTTGCATACTGAAAAACCCCACCGTGAAGGACAGCAACCCAAGACTTACTGCGGGTCTTAGGAGAGCCCGCTGTGAAGAAGTGAAGTGAGAGAAAGAAGGCCCGAACTCTGCGCAGCCACACACACCCTTAGTCCCGGCACTTGAAAGACAGAGGCTGTCTCACAAAGAAGCCTCTTTCTTGTGGCACCTTCTAGGCAGTCAGCCGCGTCTTGCCTGAGATGCCTACCTCCTTCCCAACCACAAAATCGTTAGAAACCCACTGAGTTGGGCGAGGAAACGCAAACTTTGTACATTTTATGAGAGAAGCGTGCACCCACAGAAGTCGCGGTGGATAGCTAGGAAGAGTGTTAGGGGTATATGGTCCGGATCAGCGGCAGGAATGACAGACGGGGTTTTCCCATTGTAGAGGGCGCCTGCTGTTCAGTGGGGGCGTTCTTGTTACAGACCAAAGAGAACTGGAGAGAGGAAGCACAGTGGATTCCAGGATGCATTGTGGATGGCAAGCAAAGTACTCTCAACTTGGTTATTGCAAGAAGAGAAGAATATTCCTGGACTTCGCCTCTATGCTGGGTCTCGGAAGAGCCAGCAAGATCTAAAAGTCTTTTTGTCTCTCTGAAGATGTCTGCCGATATGTTGTCAGGAAGCCCTTAAATAAAGAAGGTAAGAAGCCTAGATCACAGCCCCCAAGATTCAGGGTTCTGTTTCTTCCAGTATCCTGCAACACAAACACTGACATATTGCTCTGGAGAAACAACACACTGAGAAAAACAAGGAGGAGGCTGAAGAATACACTAAACTATGGCCAAGAGAATGAAGGAAAGCCAGGCAGTGGCGGCGTACGGCTTTAATCCCAGCACACTCAGGGGGCAGAGGCAGGTGAATCTCTGTGAGTTTGAGGTCAGCCTGGTCTACAGAGTGAGTTCTAAGACAGCCAGGGCTACATAGAGAAAGCCTATATTGAGAGAGAGAGAGAGAGAGAGAGAGAGAGAGAGAGAGAGAGAATAAGAAGAAACTCCAGGAACAGATTACCAGGAGACATAGGCTGTCCTCACTGGGATCTTCTATTTCTGAGCCTAGTCAAAAATAAGTCTTTAATTTAATCCCAGCACTCGGGAGGCAGAGGCAGGCGGATCTCTGTGAGTTCAAGACCAGCCTGGTCTACAGAGCTAGTTCCAGGACAGGCTCCAAAGCCACAGAGAAACCCTGTCTCGAAAAACCAAAAAAAAAAATAAGTCTTTAAGAATATATATTAAAAGCTGGGCGGTGGTGGTGCACACCTTTAATCCCAGCACTTGGGAGGCAGAGGCAGGCAGATCTCTGTGAGTTTGAGATCAGCCTGGTCTACAAGAGCTAGTTCCAGGACAGGCTCCAAAACCACAGAGAAACCCTGTCTCGAAAAACCAATATATATATATATATATATATATATATATATATATATATATGAGTAAAATAGTGACTAGCCCTTGGGAGGAAGAACGAGAACTGAATTAGGAAAGAAGGGCCTCCCACTTCTCTACTTGGACAATTTTTTGGAGTCACTACAATCTTATCTTCCACTCATTCCTGCTTTTCTCTTCATCTTCCAAACTATGATTCCTGAAATACAGCAGGTTATATCCAAGTCTCTAGAACATTATTTCTGTAATTTTAATTTTCTTTTCTTTATTTCTTGATTCTTGTTTGAGATAGGATCTCTCTACATAGCCCGGCTATCCTTGAGCTCACTAAACAGACCAGGCTGACCTCGAATTCAGAGCGATCCTCCTGCCTCTGCTTTCCATGCCTGGCTATGACAGTCTTCAAAACTTGCCTGTCCTGCCCCTCCTTAACTCAAAGTTCCTATTTCCTTAGTAGCTGGTCATGAAGAAAGGAATGTGACTAAATCCACCCACATTAAAATTAAAATAGACGGAGCCAGAGAGACGGCTTGGTGGTTAGTAGCTTTCCGAGGACCCATGTGGCTGCTCACAACCACGAGGGTATCCATCCCTGCAGGCACCAGGCATGCGTGTGATGCATGCACACCTGCAAGCAAAACTCTTAAATATAAACATTTAAAAATCAAAATAGAGCCGGGCGATGGTGGCGCACGCCTTTAATCCCAGCACTCGGGAGGCAGAGGCAGGCGGATCTCTGTGAGTTCGAGACCAGCCTGGTCTACAGAGCTAGTTCCAGGACAGGCTCCAAAGCCACAGAGAAACCTTGTCTCGAAAAACCAAAAAAAAAAAAAAAAATCAAAATAGACCATCCTACCCATTCCTATATGCATATCTATACACACACCATACATTATACATGTATACAGAGATTATCTATGTTCATTTTTATGTATATTTAAGGTAAACAAACTTAACTACAGTAATTTCACAGAGATGAGAGGGTCCCTAGAAGTCCACTACATAAAAAGTGAACTCAGACCATCATTTCCCGGGGGCTGAGGTATAAGTGGTGGTGTGTACCTTTAATCCTAGCATTAAGAAGGCAGGTGAATCTTTGGGGGTTCAAGGCCAGCCTGGTCTACAAAGTGAGTTCTAGGAGCCCTGGTCTACACACCCAGTTCCAGGATAGCCAGAGTAACATAAGAGAGACCCTGTCTCAAAAACAAAACCAACCAGGGATCTAGGTAACTCTGGCTGACCTTAAACTCACCAGAGACCCAAGGCTGAAGTCACAGGCATGTACCACCATGCCCAGCCTACAGAGAACCTCTCTCAACAGGTGGTACTGGAACTGCAAGGAGCAGAGGGGGGAGCATCTACTGGACGTGTGGGGAACAGTCAATAACAGATCAATGCTTATACGTCCAGTGTTAAGCTCGTTAGGTCAATCAAAGCGAAAACACGGAGGTTACATATTGACATTGTCAGCTGGTTCCTCCCAAAGGCAGTGAAGCATAAAACAGTTAAAGATTATCTGCTCTCTAAGTTATAGGTTGAGGAACGGGATCGGGCTGTCCCTCACACCCTTCTCATCCGTGGCTCTCCGTTATTCCGCCTTAGAAATCTATAACCTTCTTTTCTAGAAAGTTCCTGAAATGGGGTAGCGTCTTTTTCAGCAGTAACAGAATCCCTGCATAACCAAACTATTCAGTTTCCTGAGTCTCCCAGACAGCTCACAAATTTCGTCGTTAGCAACGAACCTTGCCAAGTCAGTTTAATTAGAAAGCCCTCCCCAGGTACGAGATGGAGGTGGGTCCATCTCCACAGTGTCCTTCACCACAGCGTCCCAGAGCCCAGGCTTGTCTTTAAGACGACGTACCCAGAGTCCCCCCCCCGCTGGGCCCTCTTCCTCTTACTAATCTATCCACTGCCCCTGCCCCTGCTCTTTCCCTGTAAATTCCTGTTTAGCCACACCCCATTCAGGATTAATCCCAATCCTCCTCAGTGCCAAACCCATTGTCATGGCTACAATGGTTCGAATATAGTTCTTCTTCACCTACAGAAAGTTTCATTAATTTTTTTTTCTTTAGCGGCAATTGGGAAACAAAAGAACTTGAGTTTGGAGAAACGCCATCTCTTTTAGGAATTTTTGAAAGAAAGACCTGAGGCTG